>NW_023416329.1:667500-1335000 GCF_014108235.1 Myotis myotis | reverse complement strand
GCAGACAGACCCTCTAGCCCGTGTCTGCTCCCTCTAGGCTGGAGGCTGGAGGCTGGAGGCTGGAGGCTGGAGGCTGGAGTGGGCCTGGCTTTGGGTTTGTGGCTGGTTTTTGTGCATCATCTTCACCCCAAGCCCACGGGGCTGGTATTCGTTGGCTAAGAGTCTGGGAAGCCCACAGAGAGCTGAGCGGTGGCTGTAGAGATGGGTAAGGTGGGTGAAGGTTGCCCCGTCGGGTGTGGAGTGGCTGGGCCCTGGTGTGACAGGCCCTGCAGCCCTCACTCCTGGGCGGTGGTGGCAGGACACTGCAGGGCAGAGCCCCAGGCATCCAGACAAACAGAACGGCCGGTGCCCGAGGCCTGCGCGTGGGGGGCCCCCAGTACCGGCTAGGAGACTGAGGCCCTACCGACGCTGCAGCGCGAGGCACGGCTCTGAGAAGCCGTCCGCAGTGCTGCGTGGTGGGGAGAGAGGACCTAGGTAAGACGAGGCTTTCGTCCCAGCCCACGCCATCTGATCCTGAGCTACCACAGCGGGGGGAGGCCTGAGACGCCACCTGGTTCAGGCACAGAGTGTCCTGTGCGTCTAAGACCAAATGGTGGCCGGGGCTGGCAGGGACCCAGAAATCACACCCCGGGGTCAAAGCATCCAAATTAAAACAGACGCTACGCTCGCCCACACGCCCCTTCTGGACCTGTCCGAGGCGGCATCTTACAGCCAGGACACAGCGTAGCCGTCTCCTTGAACAGGGCGATGGCCGAGGCACCCTGCATGGAGTGTCCCCCTGGGCCGCACTAGTCTCAGTGCTTTGCCCAAATGGGCTCAATCTGCAACTATCCCTGGTGGGTAGAGGAGGAAACGGATGCACAGAGAAATTGGGTAACTAGTCCAAGGTCACAGAGCTAGCGAGTCGTAGAGTGATCTTACAACCACGGTCTGACTCCATCAGAAAGTTCTGCACCGCCACCCGGCACAGGTGTCCCTCGGAGCAGGGAGGTACCCTGTTCCCAGGAACATACCCAGAGCCGGGCCTGGGGTCCCAGTACAGTAGCCCCAGACTGGACTGTGTTGCTTCCCTAATTTGCTCCTTCTTCTCAAGACGTAGAAGTTCAAGGTGCAGAGCCAGGTTCACTTGCTCAGCGGGTCCTGGTAGGCTGGTGCGTGTCTCTCGTTCTTGGAGGAGTCGCTCCCCTCTCGGGGCGAGAGTGTGGTAACTGCTCCCAGGGCTGTGAGGAGGGGCCACTAGAGAGGGGTGAGCACAAGGCCAGTGTCCTTTTTGCCCGCCGGGCCCAGAAGCTACAGTTTCCTTTTCCAACAGCTTCGGGGCTGGTTTCTCGGGGCCCCACAGCGGGGTGTCTGCTGCCACCAGACTGTACTATTGGCCGTGCAGAGGTGTCTAATGCCTGGCCCAAGCCTAAGAAGAGAGTGTGATGGATAATTATCCCAGCGGACAGCAAGCAGCACCCTGCGCAGCCCTGCCAGCGTCTCAGTGCCTCTGCCGTAGGCCGTGCCCTCTGGTCAGGGATGGGCCGCCTGGGGGCGCAGCAGACCGTCTGTCACAGCGGCGAGTGCCAGCTGGGCCTCCTGTGGCACCCTGGCTGGCCCTTGTCATCGCTGGCGATGCTGGAAGAGCCCTGTCCCGGAGGAAACCAGCTGTCACTGCGTGGCCTGTCCTCCGTGGGCGTTGGTCTGGGCAGGCCTCTCTGGCGCTCAGAGGTGCGGCCTGGAGGCCAGCACAGCCGCCCGCAGGCTCAGCCTGGTGGTCGCCAAGGGCATTTCTGAAGGCGAAGCAAGCGGCCCTTGCTCAGTCCTTGGCACTAAGTGAGGTCCCCGCGCCCCTGAACCGCACCAGACGCAGCAATAGCAGAACAGACGCCCCTCCAGCTCCCTCCCTCCCCTTCCACCAGAGTCTGTGTCCTTGTTGATGTGATTTTCCTGCAAACCCGCCCTCTGTCCTCTGTTTTCCCTGCATTGAGGCCCTTCCATGCACACTCATCAGTGACACACCCAGGCCCTCACATGTGCACACACCTGCATGCACACACATGTGCAGCACATGCTCATGCTGTCCCTTAGTTCTGCCTTAAATGCGTGTGACAGAGTCCTGCAGTTCCTCCACTGCCCTCTGTGCAGCAGGCCTGCGTGCTCACCTCACGTGCATGGACTCTGTACTTATCTAGGGAACATCAGCGGTTCATTTTCCCAGTTAAAAGTATTTCAGGTTTACAACCCTGTGGTTAGACATTATATAACTTACAAGGCGAACATAACAATAAGTCTAGTACCCATCGGACACCATGCATAGTTTCTACAATCTTAGGGACCATATTCCCTATGCTTTGCACCCCCATGACCATTTTGTAACTACCAATTTGTGCTTCTTAATCCCTTCACCTTTTCCCCCTCCCCCCAACACCTCTCTCACCTGGCAACCATCAACATGTCCTCTGGACCTATGCATCTGTTTCTGTTCTGCTTATTCATTTATTTTTTGTTTTAGATTCCACACATAAGTGAAATCACCAGGCATTTGTCTTTCTCTGTCTGACTTATTGCACTCAGCACAACACCCTCCATGTCCGTCCATGTTGTTGGACATGGTAAGGCTTCTTTCTTTTGCTGGCTGAGTCATATCCCATTATATATATCCTTTTTTATCCATTCCTTTATTGATGGACACTTAAGTTGTTTCCATATCTTGACTATTATAAATAATTCTGAAATAAACATATGGATGATTATGTCTTTTTATTTTAGTCTTTTGGGTTTATTCAAATAAATACCTAGAGTTAGGATTGCTGGGTCTTTGTTTCTTATATATAGCCTTTGTTTAAAGTCTGTTTTGTCTGGTATAGGTTTTGTTACCCTCAACTTTTTTTGTTGTTTCCATTTTCATGAAATATATTTTTCCATCCCTTACTTTTAGTCTGTGTGTGTATTTCAATCTGAAGTGAGTCTCATGTAGATGGCATATGTAAGGGTCTTGTTTTGTTATCTATTCAGTCACTGTATGTCTTTTGATTGGAGCATTTAATCCATTTGTATTTAAAGTAATGATTGATAGATATGTATTTATTGCAATTGTAGCATTCATTTCTTTTATAGTTTGTTGTTGTTCTTCCAAAAGAAGACCTTTTAAATTTATTTTTGTTTTTTTAAATATATTTTTATTGATTTCAGAGAGGAAGGGAGAGGGTGAGAGAGATAGAAACATCAATGATGAGAGAGAATCATTGGTTGGCCTCCTCCTGCATGCCCCCTACTGGAGGATCGAACCCGAAACCCAGGCATGTGCCCTTGACCAGAATTAAACCCAGGACCCTTCAGTCCACAGTCTGACACTCTATACACTGAACCAAACCAGCTAGGGCTTAACATTTCTTGTAATACTGATTTGGTGGTGAAAACTCCTTTAGCTTTTTCTTATCTGGGAAGCTCTTTATCTGTCATTTGATTCTAAATGATAACTTTGCTGGAAAGAGTAATCTTGGTTGTAGGTCTTTGTGTTTCATCACTTTGAATATGCCAGTCCCTTCTGACCTGCAAAGTTTCTATTGAGAAATCAGCTGGCAGTCTTATGGGCACTCCCTTGTAGGTGACTAACTGCTTTTCTCTTGCTGCTTTTAAGATTCTCTCTTTGTCTTTGACATTTGGCATTTTAATTATGAGGTGTCTTGGTGTGGGCCTATTTAGGTTCATCTTGTTTGGGACTCTATGCTTCCTGGACTTGTATGTATATTTCCTTCACCAGGTTAGGGAAGTTTTCTGTCATTATCTTTCCCAAATACGTTTTCAATTTCTTGCTCTCTCTCTCTCCTTCTTCCAGCAACCTCATAATGCTTGAAGTTTTCCCAGAGGCTCCTTACACTTTCCTCATTTTTTTGGATTCTTTTTTTCTTTTTACTGTTCTGATTGGGTATTTTTTGCTTCCATCTCTTCCAAATCTGTGATTCCCTGTAATGTATTCTTCATTTAGTTAGTGTATCATTCATTTTTGACTGATTTCTTGTTATGTTTTCTATCTTCATTTTTATGTTACCTATCTTTCTGTGGAAGCTCTCACTAAGTTCTTCGACTCTTCCCTTAAGATCACTGAGCATCCTAATAACCAGTGTTTTGAACTCTGCATCTGGTAGATTTCTTGTCTCCATTTTGTTTAGTTCCTTTTCTGGAGATTTTTTCTCTTCTTTCATTTGTGACATATTTCTTTGTCCCTTCATTTTGGCTGCCTCCCTGTGTTTGTTTCAATGTGTTATGTAGAGGTGCCATGTCTCCCGGTGGCACAGCCTCCCCAGTCACCTGAGTAGGGCACTCCAGGTGTCCCCCCCTCCATGTGGGCAGTGTGTGCCCTCCTGTGAGCCTTGATTGCTATTGGAAATCTTGACCAGAAGCTCATTTTCATGTCATCATTTTTGGACTTTTATTCCATTATACTCTCCTGTAAGTATTTTTTTTTGAATAATTATCCTTTTGCTCCTAGCCTTAGTGCTTCGTAGTTATTCATTATTTTTGTAAACTGTTAAACATTTTGAGAAGGTTTTGTTTTCTCAGTACACCCATGGTTTGGAAATACTGTCAATGGGAGGGATTTGCCCTATGCCAGTTGGTTGTGAGGACTAGCCTGACCACTGTGGAAGATCAATTGTGCAGGGGCCAACTCCATGGAACAAGACTCACTTCAGCAGGTTCAGTTACCCGCTGAGTCCATTCCTTCAGTGTGTTGCTTGTGGAGGTGGTTGGGTGGCTGATGTGGTCCAAAGAAGCCCACTGGGTGCACTGGCACTGGGGCCTCCCAGGAGGTGCAGGCCAAGGTCACCTGCTGCCTGTGTCACCTCCAGCATGAGCTACAAAGTGATCTGCAAATAGCAGCAACTTGTGCTGGGTTTGGAGGTGCCCAGGAGAGGCCAGGCTTCAAACCAAGGCCAGCTGCCACAGTGCCAGGCCTGGAGTCACTTAGTGAGAGGTATGGGTACACTGAGGCCAGATGCTGTTTGTTTGAGTGATTTTAAGAATGTTGGCAGCATGCCCCAAGCCAGGACATTTATATGGAAAAGCCACTGGAAGGGGCTTGGCCCAGGAGTTGGGTGGGGTAAGGTCTCAGGGAGTCCCAGAGCAGAGCCAATAGTTGAGCCAGGTTGATGGAGGCTCAGATGTGGCACCTGCCTGCAGGGAGAGGGCTCAGCACAGGAACAATGGCCCCTGCACCTCTGTCTGGGGTCTGGGAGATAGCTGCTCCCTCCGAGCACTTGCCCTGATGTTGGACAATTTAGTTCCTCCACGTAGGACAATTTAGTATCTTTCGAGCTGGAGCTCAGATGGAGTGAGTCCAAGTAAAGATTGTATGGCCCTTTAAGAGGAACACCTGGGACTCTGGCTGCCTCCTGCTCACTCAGGCTCAATCCCCGCTGGTTTTCATAAACAGAAGTTATTAGGATTTCTCTTCCAGGCACTAGAACCCCTGGGGGGCGGGGGGGTGACTGTTGTTTAGCTGGGGACTCCTTGCTCCTCAGGAGGTCTCTCCAGCTGACATACTGCCCGTTTCTGATTGCTGCACATGGGTGTGAGACCAGCCCACTCAGGGTCTTTCCCCTCTTCCCAGTCTCATTGTGGCTTGTTCTTTATATCTTTAGCAGTAGGACTTCCGTTGAGCTAGATTACAGGCAGTTCTGAATGATGGTTGTTCTGTAGTCTACCTGTAATTTTGATGCGATTGTGGGAGGATGCAAGTACCACGTTTATCTATGCCACCAACTTGAGCGAAGCTCATTTTCCCATCATTATTGCACTCGCATCCATTATACCATCCTCAGTATTTCACGAGTAATTATCCCCTCGATCCTGCCCTTAGTGCTTCTTAGTTTTCATAATTTCTGCTTCCTCGCAGTAAACTGTTAGATGTTCCCAGAAAGTTTCAAACTTTCAATAATCCACACTTTGAAAATACTGTCACCTTTGCCCAGAGCACCTTTTATTCCTCTTTTCTATGTGTCAATTTTCACATTCTCTTTACCTGATAGCCCTCTATCTTAGTCCTCACCCCAATCTCATCGCCACCTGGAGATTTCACATCATGTTCCGAGGACTCTAAGCTCACTCCCAGCATGTATTTGCACAGTGGTTTCCATTGTCAGTTTTCTTGTTAACTCCCCTCGCTTGCCTAGGGGCTGCTTACCATTACAGTGTCTGGGCTTTTGGATCAAGCAGCCCTGACTGGGAAGACAGTTCTTTTACTTGCTGCCTCTGTAACCTTCTATCCGTTACTTCATCTCCTTTAGCCTTCTTTTCTTCATCTGTAAAATGGGGTGATACTAATAACTTCATGAAAAAGTATGGCCATGGTTAAATGAAGCAATGCAAACGCAATATTAGCCGCGTCTGGGAGTTAGCATTATTGCAGCTTCCTTCCAGCATAGCCAGGGACTGCCTGCTGAGGAGCTGAATAACAGAGGGGCTCAGTCAGACACATGAAAAAGGAGGGGAGGGCGGGGAGGGTGGTGAAAACAAAAGCCAGCGGGAAGAGAAGCTCCAGTCTCTGGAGCTGCCCTGCCAGGAGGCAGTGATGGCACCTTCAGGCCTCCTGGAGGCTGCTGTTCTGATTTGCATTTTGGTCACATTTACACAGCCTCATAATGATGGATCCGGAGCCTCAGCACTGAAACATTGAAGGTTAATGGTGCATCCTGCTTTTTTATTGGTTTGTGGCACCAAATATTTGTGGGTATTGAGCACTGGGAGCCAGCTGTGTTCTTGGCATGGAGGTGCTGCTGGCCACCAAGAAGGATATTAGAGAAACACGTGCTCTCAATGGCCACTCCAATGGCTAACTCACCCCTGCGCCCTTTATACAGCCACTTCCCCATCATCTTCCATAGCCCTATTCTGCTTTATCAAGCTCCATTGCTCTCCTGACCACTGACTACATGACGCCAGGCCACATCTGACCTACAGCCCATTTCCTGCAGCCTGAAAGCTACGACCTTTTCTTTGTTGAAAGATGCCTAAAGTGCTTCAACTAGAAAACACACAGAAAACCATGAAATATGCAACAGAAGAGTATGTGGCTCTCATTACCCGCACAGGTACAGTCTGTACCTTTCCAGAAAGTTTGCTGAGGTCTCATAACTGTTGTGTTTAGTGTTGTTGTTGTTCATGTTTGCTTCTCTGTCCTCACCTCCACCAGGTAAACTCCACCAGAGCAGGAGTTCCTTGCTGTTCATGCTGTATCCTTCGATCCAGAACACCAGCAAACGCTCAGGAAATATGCCTTCTTTAATGAATGGATGGATGGATGGATGGATGGATGGATGGATGGATGGATGGAAGGGTGGATGGATGGATGGATGGAAGGGTGGATGGATGGATGGATGGATGATGGATGGATGGATGGAAGGGTGGATGGATGGATGGATGGAAGGGTGGATGGATGGATGATTGGAGGGAAGGAAGGAAGGAAGGACGGAAGGAAGGAAGGAAGGAAGGAAGGAAGGAAGGAAGAATGTGTGGATGACCCTGGGAAGCCTCTCAGAGTGCAAGGTTGAACTTGCTTCTTGCAGTATCTGAGGTCCTGTCCTCTGTTAAGAGCCTGGGTCTGGGGAAGGAGAGAATGGGAAATCTGGCAAACCTCTGGGCGGGGTACAGTGCGTGGGAGAAATATCAGAGGGGACACAGGCACGGGGGCCAGGGAGATGGCAGCGCTGTACCCCACGCTCCTGTAAGCAGGCTGTGGAGATGCAGCCAGGCAGTCCCCACTGGTCTGTGCAGCAGCAGCGCCTGTGGAGTCGGACACCAGAGGAGAAAAGTGGACACTGGAGGATAGAAAGGCGTCTGGGGCTGAGTTAAGGCCGGTGATAGCAGAGATGAGCGCCCCACCCATGCTTCTGGCTACTCCACGACTTTCTTTTCTCTTTAAGGATGAATAATAGGGCTTTGGGGCTTAACCTTATCAGAGCCTTGATTGTGGCAACCCTGCAGTTGTTGAAATCTGTTTTACATAGAATGTGTATTGATTCTGCTCTTGTGGCAAGTGTATTTATCTCCATTGCCAATGTAAATATTTCTGCAACATACAAAGACATATTTATAAATTCTGTAGTATTGATTTTTCTCACATTGCAAACACATTTATCTCTTTGTTACTGAAAATGTATCTGGGAAATAGTAAGACTGATTTATGGAGAAAGGTATGAGGAGGGATGGAGGGGTTCTAAGCTAGACAGACTGTCCGTGGCCACAGCTGAAGGAGACCATGTGGGTCTACCAGAAGGTGCATATTTAACTGGAGGAACCACTCTCAGAGGCAAGGTATGCTTACAAAGTCCTTTGGCAAAGCAGTCCGATGTGCTCAGAGGAGTCAGCTATGTGTTCAGTTAAGAGATCCCCCAAGATCAGCAGTCCAGGGCAAGAGATTCAGAGAAGCAGCTCCCATTGGTCCCAAATCCAGTTTCAGTTAATGTCCCTTTGAGTGACAGGTATTGGCTGTAAAGGATACTGGGAGGGGAGGCTGAACTTTGCCCTGGGAGGATGCCAGCACCAAACATGACCAAGGGGTGAAGGAGAGACGCTATGGAATGCCTGCACTGCACCTTGACACCTGATCAATGAATCCAGACCAGGTGGGCACCTGGGGAGTGATGCTCTTACTTTTGTGTTCCTTCTTTTATTTTTTTCCATCACCATTTATCCACCCCACACCCCTTCCACCTCTTCCCCCCAGGAGCCCCCACACTGTTGTCCATGTCCATGAGTTCTTTCTCTTTTTTTTTTTCTTTTTTGCTCAATCCCTCCACTCCCACCCTCCCAACATTGCCCCATCAGAGCTGTCTGCCTGCTCTCTCTCTCTGAGTCTGTTTCTATTTTGGTTGGCATTTCAGTTTGTTTATTAAATTCCATATCTGAGTGAAATTATGTGGTACTTGTCTTCCTCTGACTGGCTTATTTCTCTTAGCATAGTACTCTCCAGGTCTATCCATAAGGTTGCAAAGGGTAAAACTTATTTGTTTTTATAGCCTAGTAGTAGTCCATTGTGTAAATGTCCCATAGCTATTTTATTTACTCATCTACTGATGGGCCCTGGGTAGATTCCAGATCTTAACTCCTGTAAATAATGCTGCAATGAAATAGGGGTGCATATAGTCTTTTGAATTAGTGTTTCAGGTTTCTCAGAAGTGGAATTGCTAGGTCATGAGGCAGTTCCACTTTTAATTTTTTGAAGTAACTCCATACTGTTTTCCACAGTGGCTGCACCAGTCTGCATTCACACCATCAGTTCACAAGGGTTCCCTTTTTTCCACATCTTCACCAATTAATGTTGATTCATTAATGATAGCCATTCTGAGTGTGAGGTGATATCCCATTATGGTTTTAATTTGCATCTCTCTGATGATAGTGATATTGAGCATCTTTTCATGTGTCTATTGGCCTGTATGTCCTCTTTGGAGAAGTATCTACTCAGGTCCTTTGCCTATTTTTTAATTGGATTCTTTTTTTATGTTGAGTTTTATAAGTTCTTTATACATTTTGGATATTAACCCCTTATCATATATGTCATTGGTAAATATGTTCTCACATTCAGGTGTTGTCTTTTTATTCTGTTGGCAGTTTACTTTGCTGTACAAAAACTTTTTAATTTGTGGTAGTCCCTTTTGTTTATTTTGTCCTTTATTTCCCTTGCCCTAGGAGATTTACCAGAAAAAGTATTGCTACAGAGGGCTGTGAAAACAAGATTTTATGGCCTGTTTTCTTCTAGGATTTTTATAGCTTCTAGTTTAACATTTAAGTATTTAATCCATTTTTAGTTTATTCTTGTGTGTGGAGTAAGGAGATGGTCTAGTTTCATTGTTTTGCCCATATCTGTCCAATTTTTCCAATGCCATTTACTGAATAAATTGTCCTTACCTCATTGTATGTTTTTACCTCCTTTATCAAATATTAATGGATTATAAAGGTGTGGGTTTATTTCCAGGATCTCTTATTCTGTTCCATTGATTTATGTAGTTTTCATGTCAGTATAAGACTGTTTTGATTACTATGACCTTGTAGTACAGTTTGATATCAGGTTGTATGGTTCTTCCAACATTTTTTTCCCTTTCAAGATCACTGTATCTCTTCTGGGTCTTTTGTGGTTCCAAATAAATTTTTGGAATATTGTATATGTTCTGGTTCTGTGAAATAAGCCATTGGCATCTTGATAGGAATTGTGTTGAATCTATAGATTGCTTTGGGTAGTATGGACATTTTAATTATGTTAATTCTTCCTTTCCATGAACATGGTATATGCTTCCATTTATTTGTATCTTCAATTTCTCTCTTCAGTGTCTTGTAATTTTCTGAATATAGGTCTTTTACATCCTAGTTAACTTTATCCCTAGTTATTTTATTCTTTTTGAAGCAATTATAAATAGGATTGTTTTTTAATTTCCATTTCTGATAGCTCATTATTGGTGTATAAAAATGCAACTGATTTCTGGATATTTATATTGTATCCTGTTACTTTACTGAATTCATTTATCAGTTTTAGTAGTTTTATTGGTGGCATCTTTAGGATTCTCTACATACAGTATCATGCCATCTGCAAATAATGACAGTTTTACTTCTTCCTTTCCAATTTGGGTGCCTTTTATTTCTTCTGCTTGTCTGATTTTTCTGGCTAGGACTTCCAATACTATCTATACTAATAAAAGGGTAATATGCTAATTAGAGTGGATGTCATCTGGACATCCTTCCGGACGTCCTTCCAGACAAAGCCCCAGTGGCTGCCTGAAGCTCAGGCAAGCCGAGGATGGTGGCTGCCACTGCGAGGGCCGGTCCGAGGCTCAGGCAAGTCACAGTGGCTGCGAGGACCGAGGCTCAGGCAGCCGCGGCGGCAACAGTGGCAGCAGCAGAGGCATGATGGGGGTGCCGCCCTTCCCTGATCAGCCTCGGCGCCTCCCACAGAGGGAGGCTAGAGGCAGCAGCAGTGAGGGGGTGATGGGGGCGGTGCCTTCTCCTGATCGGCTGGTCACCTCCCGCAGAGGGAGGCTCTCCATGGGGAGCGGGCCTAAGCCATCAGTAGGACATCCTCTGAGGGTTCCCGGACTGTGTGAGAGGGCAGGCCGGGCTGAGGGACCCCTCCAGTGTACAAATTTTCGTGCACTAGGCCTCTAGTGTTAAATAAGAGTGGTGAACGCAGACAACTCTGTCTTGTTCCTGATCTTATGGGGAATGCTTATATTTTTTGCCCATTGAGTATGATGTTGGCTATAGGTTTGTCATATATGATCTTTATTATGTTGGGAAATGCTTCCTCTATTCTCACTTTGCTGAGTTTTTATCATAAATAGTTGCTGGATTTTATCAAATGCCATTTCTGAATCTATTGATATGATCATGTGATTTTTATCCTCCATTTTGTTTATGTGGTGTGTAACATTTATTGACTTGAGAATATTGTACCAGCCTTGCATCCCTGGAATAAATCCCACTTGGTCAGAGTGTATGATCTTTCTAATGTATTATTGGATCCAATTTGCTAATATTTTGTTGAGGATTTTAGCTTCTGTGTTCATCAGGGATATTGGCTTATAATTTTCTGTCTTTGTAGTGTCTTTATCTGGCTTTGGAATTAAGATAATCCTGGCCTCATAAAATTAGCTTGGGAGTCTTCTTTCCTCTTGAATTTTTTGGAATAGTTTGAGAAGGATAGGTGCTAGTTCTTCTTTGAATCTTTGGTAAAATTCACCTGTAAAGCCATCAGGGCTTTTGTTTGTTTAGAAGTTTTTTGATTACTGCTTTAATTTCTCTAGTTGTAATCTGTTTATTAAAATTCTCTGATTCTTCTTGATTTAGTTTTGGAAGATTGTATGTTTCTAAGAATTTGTCCATTTCTCTCAGGTTGTCCAATTTGTTGGCCTGTTCATAATACTTTCTTACAATCCTTTGTATTTCTTTGGTGTCAGTTGTTACTTCTCTTTCATTTCTGATTTCATTTATTTGGGTCTTCTTACTTTTTTTGTTTATGAGTCTGGTTAAAGGTTTGTCAATCTTATTTGTCTTTTCAGAGAACCTGCTTTTGGTTTCATTGATCTTTTGTATTGTTTTTGTAGACTCTATTTTGTTTATTTCTGCTCTGATCTTATTTTTTCCCTTAATTCTACTCGCTGGTGCTGATGCTTTAAAAGACATCTTCCGTAGCAGATTTCCTCACCCAGATGCTCACTACTTCCTTAAGGAGGCCTTTGCTATGGAGTCACCATGATGATCCACTGAGCAAGGGTCCAGATTGCATCTCAGGGAAGTTCGATGTCCCATGCACATCCTGGGTTCAGACTTTCTCAGATCTTCAATTTGGGCATCCTAAGGTGACTAGATTGGGTGCTATAGTGATTCATTGGCTTGTTCCTTGGCAACAAGATGGAGACACGATCTACCACAGGCATCTTACTAGCTGGGCCGATGCCATGAGCCTGCAAGCCCTGGAAATGTGCTGCCTGCCCACAATTGCTTCCATCCAGGTGTGAACACCTGGGCACTATCACCCATCTCTCCTCATATGGCTTCTCGGCTTCAACCATTGCACTACCTTGTTGATGGCCTAACAGAGGAGCTGGCATTTATCCAATACTGACTGCATGCCAGGTATATGTCTGTGATCTTTGACCTTCACCAATCCTGTGAGAAAGGTATGCATCAAGAAAAGTAAGACCTCGCCATTAGATGGCTGGCCTCAGTGAGTGGTCATGGCTGAGTGCCACCCCAAATTCTGAGTGGGGCCCCAGAATTTGCATTTCTCAGAAGGTCCCCAGCGGTGCTCTCTGAGAATGACTGGTCTACCTCAAACACTGTGCTATTCAGAGTTAGGGTTCACCTCACAGTCTGTCTGATTCCAGACCTGCGTGTTTTAGCTGAGTGCCTTCTCCCAAATGAGCCATGTTTCTTCATGTCAGGGCCTCCTCAGGCAATGCTTGCTCTTCCCACAACACTCTAGCCCTTGGCCCTCCAGCTGGCTACCTTCCCAGCCCTTGTGCCTGGCTTACAGTTTCCTCTCTAGGAAGTCTTTCTTCTTTTCAGGAGCTGACAGCCCTCTGAGCTCCCAGGGCCTGAAGAATGACACTCTAGTCTCTCATTGTGCGGCCACTTCTCTGCCCATCGCCCTGCGCTGTGGACCCCTTGGGGGTGCCCAGCATCCAGTCCTTGCGTATGTGCCACTGAGTCCTACCTAGTAGGCTAGCTGTTCTGTCACTGCTGGTGGAACGACTGTTGGAATGGCCTTGGCCAGTTGCACCGGCACCGTAGGCTTACAGAAGCCCCACGCTGAGGAGTGGCTCTCATTCCCAGGGGCGCTCTCTAGCGGGTGCTGCTGAAGAGCCTACACTGAAAAACAGGCTAGAGTGAGTGCTGCCAGGGCCGCTTCTCGGGGCCGGCGGCCCCTGGTGTGGACAGGCGTCCTGTCTGGCGTGGCTCCTGCTTTCTGCCGGCTGCCCGTGTGGGCTTGGAGCCGGGTGCTAGTCCTCCTCCTGTGTCCCTTCCAAATTTACACCCCGATGAGAGGGTGTGCCCAGGAAGATGGCTGACTCGGGGTGTGAATAGCTGGGCTTCCTGTTCAGACCTCCAAATGGCTTTCTGTAGGTGCGTCCACTGAGATGGGTGGCGGTGCCTGGTGTGCGCTGGGCACGTTGGTGAGCTGGAGATTTTCCTTGAGAGGGGAAGCTGCATTTGAGATGGGAGATCCCTCCCTGCAGACTGAAGGTCATGGAGCGGATGGGTGGAGGCCTGGGCCGACCACCGGCTGCCAGAGAGAAGATGGAGGGGCATTTTGCGGTGGGAACGCTGAGCTCAGACAGCAGGGGTGTGAGGCAGCCTCTTTGTCATCCAGAGGTGCTCGCCAAAGCTCCTGGGCAGCTCACCATTGCCCACACATGTCCGGAGGAGGGAGCCTCTCTCCTTTCAGAGGCGGGAGGAGCCGGTGCTGAGCGCCTGGAGGCTGCACCCGTACCGGCCCGTGGAAAGGCAGAGCAGCCCGGCTTACCCGCACCTGCATCAGCCATCCTGGTGCTTCCCGCCCATCAGAGCCTGGGTGTGTCTGTGTTGCCATGGCAAACATAAAAAATGTGTAAATGTTCCTCCTTCACAGGCAGTTACGGCGGAGGTGTAGCCCGCAGGCCCTGCAGGCAAAGGGACATCTTGTTTCCATTAGATAAAATAATGGGTGGTAATCAGAAAGATTTCTCCATCAGATTTGTGATTTTGTGCTCCCTTTCATCCATGATGCATTGAAATGAATGCTGAGCTCTGGGCCTGGGCTGCGCCAGGGCCTGCAGAAGCGCGGAGCGGCCACAGAGCAAGCGGCGTCCTTGGCTGTGAGGCTGAGTGAGCCGGGCCGTGCTGCGGGGCAGGAGGCGCCGCCTCAGTCCTCAGGGCCACACGCCACAGAGGACACAACAGCAGTGCCGGTGCCCAGCGCTGGCTCACGTCACGCGTGGATCTCATTGGGCACTGCTGCTCTGGGGCTGAGCACACCACCTCATTTCATGGCCACGGTAGCCAGCCATGGCAGGCTCTGCTTCTGACCTTACTTTTAAAAGGTTTGAAAACTGAGGCACAGACTTTAGTGAACTTGCCAGGTCGCAGGGTTGTGCGGGGTGCTGGGGCAGGGGGGGCCTGGCCTCCAGGGCTGTGCGGGATGCTGGGGCAGGGGGGCCTGGCCTCCAGGGCTGTGCGGGCTGCTGGGGCAGGGGGGCCTGGCCTCCAGGGCTGTGCGGGCTGCTGGGGCAGGGGGGCCTGGCCTCCAGGGCTGTGCGGGCTGCTGGGGCAGGGGGGCCTGGCCTCCAGGGCTGTGCGGGGTACTGGGGCAGGGGGGGCCTGGCCTCCAGTGCTGTGCGGGGTGCTGGGGCAGGGGGAGTCTGGCCTCCAGGGCTGTGCGGGGTGCTGGGGCAGGGAAGGCCTGGCCTCCAGGGCTATGCGGGGTGCTGGGGCAGGGAGACCTGGCCTCCAGGGTGGTGAGGGGTGCTGGGGCAGGGAGACCTGGCCTCCAGGGTGGTGAGGGGTGCTGGGGCAGGGGGGCCTGGCCTCCAGGGCGGTGAGGGGTGCTGGGGCAGGGGAGGCCTTGCCTCGGACCCACCTGCCCTCACTGGGCTGTGCGCTGCCTCTGAAGCCAGCAGAGTTCAGCGTGGCCCAGGAGGGCGGGCACAGCCGGGGCTCCACGGGGAGAGTGGCAGCTGGGTTGTTAAGAGGTTCACGGCAGCAGCCAGAAGCAAGGGTATGGGTGGATGAGTGAGAAAAGGGATCCCAGGGAGAGAGGCACTGTGGCCTGGGGCCCGGAACAGGGACCTGGACGGGGACTTCTCATTTCAGCATTGGCTCCGGGCTGTGGAGGGGGCCCAGTGGAGATGAGGCCGGGGAGGAGGGTGGTGAAGGCCAGGTGAGAAGACTGGTCTCACTGGAACTATGACTCAGTGAGTGGGGGATGGTGTTCAGTTGATGAAAAGGACACAGGTTTTCAGAAGAGACGTGAGGACAGGGTGAGCGACGAGCTGGGGGAAGAGGCTCCTGCCCACGGAGGCCTTCGTTCCCTGCTGTTCCGTTTTGTGTGTGACACTCTCGCAGCGCACTGAGCCGGGCGCAGCTCGCGCAGCTGAGCGGGGTGCCCGCAGGCCGGGGCGCATCTCCCCCCAGCCTTCCTCTGCCGGCCTGGGCGCTCCCGGGCTTTCCTGGGACCCGCCCTTCCTCGCGGTGCTCCTGGCCCCAGCTGCCCGCTTCTCCTCCATGGACAGCGGCCCGAGGCCCTCAGAAGTGTTTTGTTTTATCTTTGCCATCTTTTCAATAATTGTCAACACTTAAAAATCAAGTGATCTCATAGGAAAGCCCAGGTTTATCCCTTTATTGAAAAACAAAGTGGCCGGAGATGCTCGGAGGGTGACAGTGAGTGGACCTCGGCCCCGCTGCCCGCGGCAGAGGGCCCGCCTCTAAACTGGCCCACGCCAGCTCCGGGCTCCAGGCCAGTGGCTGTCCTCAACCTCGCCACCTGCCTTCTTCCCTGCGCCCTGGGTGTGGGTGGAGAGCGCCAGTGCCCGCCTCTCCCTGCGCTGAGGCTCACTTGGAGATCGTCTCCGCGAGTCTCCACAGCTGGACTCCGCGCTCCTGGAGGGCAGGGTCATGAACTGCTCATCCTTTGTCCGTTGAGCTCAGCACAGGCCCTGGTCTGAGGTGCTCAGAACTTTACTGAATTAATCTTCACCGAGGAAACAACTTCGGTAGAATGCGGCCTTGGCAAGCCTCGCCCTGGGCTGAGGGATCTGTGCGCTGGGGTGGGGTGAGCAGTGTGGGTCAGGCCACCGCGGGGCTCGGACCTCAGGAGGCCTCACAGCCCATGTTGGGCCCTTCAGCGGGCAGCCTGGGCCCGTGGCTCACAGCCTGTTTGCCTTTCAGGACGTTCCAGGACCTGGCCCAGCAGGTGGAGCTGCCGTACGGCACGGTGCGCGGCTCGGCCGTGTACGAGTACTTCCGAGCCAAGGGCACCAACCCCCTGGAGCAGGACAGCACGTTTGCCGAGCTCTGGCGGACCATCAGCAAGAACGGGGGCGCTGACAACTGCGTGTCCAGCCCCTCGGAAGGCATCAGGAAGGTAGGCAGGAGCGGCCCCCGGCCTGCGGGTGCTGTGGGCGCGGTCACCTCTTTGAACAGCCCTGTCACTGCAGAGCTTCCACCTCCAGCAGGTAGATTGGCACGTGGGACGCGTTGGCAACACATGGAAGGGCTGCTCATTAGGCACCAAACGGCCAGTTTTCAAGGGGTCAGCGAAGAGCAGGCAGCTTGAGCCTGAGACATGGGCCTCCTTCCTGTGGTCTCAGGAGGCCAGCCCAGCGGTGCCTGCCACCCGCACGAGGACACTCAGCAAAAGAAAACGAGAGGCCAGGCGAGACGCGGAGGGAGGGAGGGAGGGAGGGTGCGCATGGGTCTGCCGGCGGTGAAGGTTGTGCCAGGGAGACGGTGGTGAGGGCATCGGGCCGAGGGTGCAGGCTGTGTCGGGGGAAACCGAGGGGGGGGTAAGGCTGGAAGGAGCCAGGAGAGAGGAAGGGTAGAGAAAAACCATCACATCCTTCAGGAGTGGGTTAGAATTTGCTCATTTATTTCAGGTGATTTCCTCTGTGCACTGAATTAATCATGATCATCCCATTACACAGATACAGTCAGACACTGCATCACCTCCCTTAGGGGGCAGCGCTAGGGGTTCAGGCTGAGGAGTTTGCTTTTATCCAGCACAGGCCTGGCAGTCAGTGAGGAGGAGGATGGTGAGAGGAAGGTGGTGTCAGGAGCTGCCTGTGGGGGCACCCTCTGTCCAGTGGTGCTGGCCCCTGGGGCTGCTGTCCCTGTGGTCATTAGCGAACAGTGTGAGACAGATGCGCCCCTGTGAGCAGGCTCTGGCCAGGGTGCCTCAGCACCCCTCCCTTGTACCTATGGCACCTCCCACACACATGCCACGTGCCTCTCTCTCACATACACACCCTCAGGCAGACACACACACACACACACACACACACACACACACACACACACCCCTGTCCAGCCTGCCTCGGTGTCTCCTCGCTTCCTTCTGGAATAAGGCCCCTCTGTGTGACCAGCTCACAGGTTCTCACACTGTCACCCACACTCCCACATACTCACACGCGTGCATACACCTATGTTCCATATCCCCAGCCACTTGCTGGCAGTTGGTCTTACTGCAGAGCGCCGTGGCTATGAGGGGACCGTCGGGGAATGCTCCAGGGCCACCAGGACCCTCCGCCCTGCTCTTCATGATGTCAAGGGTGCTCAGAACGCTCCTAGCCACCCCCCCCCCCCACGGGAGCCCACAGGCCCAGGGAGAGAAGCAGAGGTCTGGATCCTGCTGTAGAGCCAGGGGCCGTTCAGGCTGAGTGTGGCTCCTGTCCAGGGGGACACAGCGACTGGCTCCGTGCTCCTTGTGGAGTGAGAGCCCATGGGCGGCGACCTCACACTGCAGTTAGTGCAGAGTGCTCAGCGTGTCTTTGACAGCAGTGTTTCTGGTTCTGGAGCCTGTCACATGTGGGTGTGGGTCCCAGCTCCACCTGCCACAGGTGCCTGCGGGTCCCAGCTCCGCCTGCCACGTGGGTGCGGGTCCCAGCTCCGCCCGCCACAGGTGGGTGCAGGTCCCAGCTCCGCCTGCTACAGGTGCCTGCGGGTCCCAGCTCTGCCTGCCACAGGTGGGTATGGGTCCCAGCTCCACCTGCCACAGGTGCCTGCAGTCCCAGCTCCATGCCCGCAAGCACCTGTGGCGCTTTTCCCACCAGGAACCCTCAAAGTTGAGAGAGGCTGGGGCAAATCTGGGGTCTCCAGACACTTAAAACACATAAAAGTTCATGTTATGGCAGATCTTGGATATTTACATTTAACCAAGTGATACCTTAGCAAGAGTAATAAAATGCAACATAAATGGTGCTATTGCCATGCCTGCTGGATTTATGAACACCTGCATAGGATGGCGCTCTGACCCTCAGCTGTCGGTCTCCCCTCATCCCTGAAAGGGAGGCGCGTACGGTAGGTGCCTCACGTGGAGATGATGAGGACAACATTGACGGAAGGCCTCTCATGAATGTGCAGCCTGGTCCGGGTGGCCTTTGAGCATCCCTCCCTGCTTCCTCATCTCTCGGAGCCATTCTCCACCCCACAGGGAACTCCCAGGGTTCATTGCAGCAGGGCTACAAAAGCACTTGTGATGAAAGAAAGGATGGCTACTTATGACTTTATTAAACTTCTATTAACTATAAGACACTTAAAAAATAAAAAAGCACATATCACAGTGGCAGGGATATTTACAAGGCATATACCCAATACAGGATTAACATCCAGACTGTATAAAGAACTTCTACAAATTAGTAAGAGAAGTTCAAACAATTTAATAGAAAAATAGGCTACAGACTTGCACAGGCCTTTCACAGAAGAGACAACACATATGGCCAATAATTATGTGAAGAGATATTCAAAATCATTAGTGATCCAGGAAATGCAAATTGAGACCATAAAGATATATCATTTTCCATCAACTAGACTCCCACAAAATAAGAGGTGATGGGGAGGGCAGGAGTGGCAGGTGGCTAACAGCTAGGAGAGTGTACTCAGTACAACCACTTCAGCAACAAGTGTGCCATTCTTTTATAAAATGGAATATTTACATACCCAGGATCCATCAGTTCCACTCCTGTGTATCCACCCAAAATAAACTTCCATATGCATCCCAGAGACACGAAAGGCCATGGGAGCCTTGCTTATGGAGCCAGAACCCTGGAAACAATCCAGCTGAGCATTAACAAGGCAAAAAAAGTAACCGGCAAAGAAATGAATCCACTCTAGCTCCATGTAAGAGTATGGATAAAACTGAGCAGAATAAGAATGAGTAAATGCAATTCACCTGGGCCCACTAATGGAAAATAACTTACAACATGACACCCTTTTAATAATATGTAAGATTCTCGCCCCCCCACCCCCACCCCACACACAGTGACGTGCGACACAAGGCCCGTGCTGGGGGCTGCGCAGAGGGAGCGGGAGAGCTGGGGAGGACGGCCTGTGGGTGGACAGAAGTCAGGGTCTGTGTTAGCTTTAGATTCAAGGCTGTGTTTTAAGTTTTTGGTTCTCATTATAATCAATGTTAAGTGAGTTGATTACAAAGATGGCCATCTCTGCACAAAGGAAAGGTGTGGGACCAGGGTGTGATGGGTGGGAGTAGCCTGGCAGAGGCGGTCACCATCCACCGTCCGGAGCCGGGGCAGGGATTCCGTCATGGCGCCCACCCCTGCAGTCCTGCTTCCTGCCGGGTCCACTCAGACAAGGGCAGCGCCCCCTCTGGGCTCTGATGGAGAGCAAGAAGGAATCTGTCAAGAGGGGGAAGTTTTACTGATTCATTATGAGCCTACAACATACAGGTTTTCCAACAAACCTCCCTGGCAACTAATGAATTTCAGTAAATACTAATTGTCCGTGAGGGAGTCACCTGTTTGCTGTCTGACTGAGCCGAGGCACACACATTGGGGAGGTAGTTGGTGCCATCAGTTAGCTGGTTACCCTCCTAGCTTCTGGAATGCAGGGACAGGGGATGGCGTCAGGGTCCCGGTCAGGCTTATCTCTGGATACTATTCTCAGGGAAGAGACCCTCTGGTCCTCAGAGACTGGAGGGGCTGCCTTCCTGCCCCTCAGCCACCTGCGCCGGTCACACCAGAGGCAAGACTAGACCAAGGGCTGGCAAATTACTGTCCACAGGCTGTCTGGCCCACCACCTGCTTTTATCAATCAATAAAGTTTTATGCCCTAACCGGTTTGGCTCAGTGGATAGAGCCTCAGCCTGCGGACTGAAAGGTCCCGGGTTCAATTCCGGTCAAGGGCATGTACCTTGGTTGCGGGCACATCCCCAGTGGGGGGTGTGCAGGAGGCAGCTGATCAATGTTTCTCTCTCATTGATGTTTCTAGCTCTCTATCCCTCTCCCTTCCTCTCTGTTAAATATCAATAAAATATATTTAAAAAAATAAAGTTTTATTCAAACAGCCGAACTCATTTATTCACATGCAATCTATGGCTGCTTTCCTGCTACTTTAGCAGATCACGAGGGCCCACAGCCTAACTGTTTATTTCCTGGCTTTTCCCGAGAAATCTGAGCGGTGGGTGCCCAGGAGCGCTGGCCTGGATCCCTCCTCTACACCAGGTGGCACACCCAGCGGGCAAGGCGCTGACACCCAGCTTATTCCTGGCCTGGCCTCCCCCCGCCCCCGGAACCTGTCGAGCAGTCTGCGTGCCAGGCACTGTGCCAGACGATCTACTACATCATTCCTTCATCCTGGACAGAGCGAACTGCTCAGTACTGTCTCCCTCGTGTAGAAATGGGCTGAGCCTCAGAGACGGTGGCTGCTCCGGTCCCCTGACTCTGAGTCTCACTGTGGCCTCCCTCCAAGGCCACGTCCCCATCTCTGCACCCCAGCGCACCCCGCCAGGCATATGCCTATGCTTTCATTTCCTTCCTCTTTCACATGAACTGGGCAGCACGTGCGCCTGGCGCCCATGTGTGAAGCCTTACCTCTCCCCTGACGGCCCCAGCAAAGGTTCCGTATCTATTTCCAAACTTAAAAACATCAGTTAGAGATTCGAGATGCAGAATTGAGCTGACAATTTATGTAATAACTTTGTAACATGAAATCAGACTAATGTTGTTCGTGGGATGTCTTTCTTCGGCTTTTCAACTCTACCCAGTAACGTCCGGCAGACCCGGCTTCTGTGTAGCCTGGGGCCGGCCTCCCGTCAGGCGGGTCTAATATTCAGTAACATCGCCAAGCAGACTACAGTGCTCACGGTGTGAGTGTCAGCCTCCACGGCTCACGGGGCTCTCTGAGTGAACAGACCCTGAAGCTGGAGGTGGCGTGTTCAGAGCGTAGCTCTCGAGTCGGGCGGGCTAGCGGCAGGTGGCTCTCCACTCCCTAAGCAGCACGGTGTCACAGAGCACAAACGCGGAGGCGGAAGGAAACGGGCTCACACCTTATTTGCTTCCTCACTGATGTACCCCTGGCCCCGCACCAGGCTGTGTGTGGGGATCCCCGTGAGCACTCACCTTTGTTCCAGCCCCTGGCTCACTGCTCTGAGGCCCGGGCTGCCCCACGGCACACACTCCCCGCTGAGTGTCAGGGATCCCTGACTGTGGGAGGGAGAGTGGTCCCAGAGGACTCGGCCTCCAGGGACTCAGTCTCCATGGGCTTAGCTTCTGTGGGACTTGGCCTCTGGGGGCTCAGCCTCCGTGGACTTGGCCTCCATGGACTTGGCCTCTGTGGGACTTGGCCTCCGGGGGCTCAGCCTCCATGGACTCGGCCTCCATGGAGTCGGCCTCAGTGGGACTCGGCCTCCGGGGGCTCAGCCTCCGTGGACTCGGCCTCCATGGACTCAGCCTCCATGGGCTCAGTCTCCATGGACTCGGCCTCTGTGGTACTTGGCCTCCGGGGGCTCGGCCTCTGTGGGACTTGGCCTCTGGGGGCTCGGCCTCCATGGACTCAGCCTCCAGGGGCTCAGCCTCCGTGGACTTGGCCTCTGGGGGAGGACAGGAACCTGGTGCCCTTCCCTGCAGTGCTCTCCTTGAGGAGGGAGTGAGGGGAGGAAGCATTCTGGTCCGCGGCCTGTGGAAGAGGCTTTCCTGGGACGGCACCCTCTGTATTCTGGGGACGAGCAGGAAGCTTGGCCAAGTTCATGGAAGGGACCCTGATACGGGTCTGATCGCCTAGAGACGGGCCGGATGAACTGGCCAGCCCTGCGCAGTGCCCTGGGACATAGACCTGTCCTCTCTCTGCAGATCGGCTTCCACGTGCCTCCTTCCTTCTTGCAGGGGATAACCACTTATCTCTACTTGCTCAAAAGGCACTTCTACCCATTTTCTAAGTTGGGCAGTCCTTCTCTTTATTCATTCAGCTATTCCCTGATTCATCCACTCAAGAAATTAGTTTCAATAACTTCTGCGTAAGAGTTTGGTAATTAAGTTCCATTTTCAAACTAATTGAATCTGTGGCGTTGGTCAAGTGGCCTCCCCGTCCTGAGCTCTGTGAGAGGGAGAGCCTGCCAGAGTGCTGGGAGTGCACCAGTGCGCCAAGTGGAGGGTGCCCTGTGCACACAGAGCAGGTTGGCAGCCAAAGATGCCAGCAAACTGCCTCAGCATCTACTCTGTGTTAGGAAAAGAAGCGAATGAAAGTATGGAGACAAATATCACTTCGTCTTTTTATGAGATACTAGAGGCCCGGTGCACGAAATTCGTGCGTGGGGGTATAAGGGTGTTCCTCAGCCCGGCCTGCACCCTCTCCAATCCAGGGCCCCCGGGGGATGTCCAACTGCCAGTTTAGGCCTGATCCCGAAGGGGATCAGGACATCCCTCTTGCAATCCAGGACTGCTGGCTCCTGACTGCTCACCTGCCTGCCTGCCTGATCGCCCCTAACCACTCTGCCAGCCTGCTTGCCCCCAACTGCCCCCCCCCCCACCGACCTTCTGGCCCTCAACTGCCCCCCCCTTACTGGCCCGATAGCTCCCAACTGCTGCCCCCTGCCAGCCTGCTCACCCCCAACTGCCCCCCGCCAGCCTGCTCACCCCCAACTGCCCCCCTGCCAGCCTGATTGCCCCCAAGTACCTCCCCCTGTCAGCCTGCTTGCCCCCAACTTCCCCCCCCCCTCGCCATCCTGATTGCCCCCAACTGCCCCCCTGCTGGCCTGCTCACCCCCAACTGGCCCCCCTGCCAGCCTGCTCGCTCCTAACTGCCCCCCGTCCGCCAACCTGATCACCCACAACTGTTCTCCCCTCCTGGTTTGATCACCCCTAACCGCCTCTGCCTTGGCTCGGCCACTATGGCTTTGTCCATTAGGACGTCCAGAAGGTCTCCCGGAAGGTCTCCTGGTCTAAGTAGCATATTACCCTTTTATTAGTATAGATATTTGATGTACAATGAAATGCACATATATTGTTAATATCATGGGTTTAGATTTGTGTACAATGATGCACTCACCATCCAAGATGATATGTAGAACATTGCCACCACCTTGAAGAGATTTCTCATGTCACTTTCTAGATATGTCCCCCTGCTCCCAGCAACTCCCAGTGCCACAGATTAAATTGACCTGCTCTAGTAATTCACATCAGTGGCAAGACATAAAATGTGCACATTTGGGCTTAGGTTCTTTCTCCCGCCAAACCTCTCTGAGATTATCTGTGAAGTTGTTGTATCAGTACTTCTTTTTTTCCCCCCTTTGAATGGTATACTATTCCATTGTATGAACAAACCTCAGATTTTTAATTTATTCTCCAGTTGACGTACATTTAAGCTGTTGCCAATTTATGGCTATTATGAATAAGACAGTATGCTGATTTCATACGTCTTTGGTGGAGATTTATTTCTGTTTCTCTTTGCTAAATATGAGCGAGTGGAGTTCCGGGTCACGGGGTGGTGGTGTGTTTGCCTCTGTGGGAAACTGCCCGCCCACCTCCAATGTGGTCATTCTGGTGTCACTCCCACTGACAGTGTCGTCCTGCATACTGTTGAGTTCAGCCGCTGGACATGCCAGCGGACGTTCGGGGCTGTCGGTCTCTGACCGGACAATGCCGGGTGTCTGACGTGAAGGGCACCTGCTCTGAGCTGTGCTCCTTTGGTGGCTAAGGATGTCCATGCTCTTTCATGTGCACATTGGCTGTCCAAATAGCTTCTTCCAAGAATTGTGTGCTCAAGTCCTTTGTTAGTCTTTACTGGACACTTTGAATTTTCACTGTGTGATTTAGATGAGTTTTAAAAAATATTTTATGGATATAGGTCTTTGGTGAAATATAAGTACAGCAAATATATTTCCCAGTCGGTAACTTGCCCATTTGCCCATTCATTTTCTTAATGGTATCTGCTGAGGAGTAGAACATTTTAATTTTGATAAAACCCCAGACATATTTTGGGTTAAATTTTTATTGTTGAAAATATTACATACGTCCCCTCCCCCCACCCTCGCAGTGACCCCTTATAGCCTGCCCCACACCCCACCCCAGGCCTTCACCACCCTGTTGTCTGTGTCCGTGGGCTATGCAGATATTCATGCAAGTATTTTGGTTGATCTCTTCCCAACCACCCACCCTCCCCCACCTTCCTTCTGAGATTCCACAGTCTGTCCTATGCTTCCATGTCTCTGGATCTATTTTGTTAATCAGTTTATTTTGTTCATTAGATTCCACATGTGAGTGAGACCATGTGGTACTTGTCTTTCTCTGACTGACTTATTTCACTTAGCATGATACTCCCCAGGTCCCTCCATGCCATCTCAAAGGGTAAGAGACCCTTCTTTTTTTTTACTGCTGCATAGTATTCCATGGTGTAAATGTACCACAGCTTTTCATCCACTCATCTACTGATGGGCACTTGGGCTGTTTCTAGATCTTAGCTATTGTAAATTGTGCTGATTTTAACATAGGGGTGCATACATTCTTTCTGATTGGTGCTTCAGGTTTCTTAGGGTATATTCCTAGAAGTGGGATCACTGGGTCGAATGGGAGCTCCATATTTAATTTTTTGAAGAAACTCCATACTGTTCTCCACAGTGGCTGCACCCGTTTGCATTCCCACCAGCAGTGCACCAGGGTTCTCTTTGCTCCACATTGTCACCAGCACTGTCATTTGCTGATTTGTTGATGGTAGCCATTCTGACAGGTGTGAGATGGTACCGCATTGTCATTTTAATTTGCATCTCTCAGATGATTAGTGACTTTGAGCATGTTTTCATGTCTCTTGGGCATCTGTATGTCCTCTTTAGAAAAGTGTCTATTTACTAGTAGGTCCTTTGCCCATTTTTTAATCGTATTGTTTGTCTTCCTTTTGTTAAGTTGTATGAGTTCCATATATATTTTGGATATTAAACCTTTACCAGATGTATCATTGCCAAATATGTTCTCCTAAACAGTGGGCTCCCTTTTCATTCTGCTATTCAGAAGCTTTTAATTTTGATGTTGTCCCATTTGTTTATGTTCTCCTTAGTTTCCTTTGCCCTAGGACATGTATCTGTAAACATATTGCTACAAAAATGTCTGAGATTATGCTGCCTATGGTTTCTTCTAAGATTTTTATGGTTTTGTGACTTACATTTAAGTATTTTATCCATTTTGAGTTTATTCTTGTGTATGGTGTAAGTGGTCTAGTTTCATTTTTTTTTTTGCATGTACCTGTCTAATTTCTCCAATACTGTTTATTGAAGAAGAGACTGTCTTGACTCCATTGTATGCTCTTGCCTCCTTTGTCAAATATCAATTGAGCATAATGGCTTGGAATGATTTCTGGGTTCTCAGTTCTGTTCCATTGGTCTATATGTTTGTTCATGAGCCAGTACCAGGCAGTTTTGAGAACAGTGGCTTTGTAGTATAGCTTGATATCTAGCATTGTGATCCCTCCAACTTTGTTCTTCTTTCTCAAGATTGCTGCAGCTATTTGGGGTCTTATTTGGTTTCATATAAATTTTTGGAGAGTTTGTTCTAGATCTGTGAAATATGCCATTGGTATTTTAGTAGGGATTGCATTGAAGCTGTAGGTTGCCTTGGGTAGTATGAACATTTTAATGATGTCAGTTCTGCCAATCATGAATATGGTGTATTCTTTTACTTGTTTATATGTTCCTGTATCATTTTTCAACATCCTGTAGTTTTCTGAATACAAGTCTTTTACCTCATTGTAAGTTTATTCTTAAGTATTGTTGTGCCCAGAATTCAAAGTTCCCAAGACCCCCAGGGAGCCAGTCAGTCCGATGCAAAAGCAAAGAGTCATTTATTTCAAACCTAGGTTTGGCTCCCCTGCCACACTCACCGATGCAACGGTAAGCTCCAGTGGCCGAGAGAGAGAGACGCCTGATGGGACCGGGGGTTTTAAAGGGGGGTGGAGTGAGGGCAGGAGAGGGGACTGTGGGCCCCGCTGATTGGCCAGGCGCAAGTCGGTCATAGTGATGGCATGCACTTCCCTTGATTATTATTGGTTAGTCCAGAGAAATCCTGGGTGTGGCTAGTAGCGGCTTCTTCCCGTGAGGAAGCACATGGTACCGTCCCAAAATGGAGGACCCAAGGCAAGATGGAGGGCGCACGTGGCTCTGTCCCAAGATGGAGGCCCCAAGGCAAGATGGAGGGCGCAGTCCTTGTCCGGCTCCTGCTGCTGCCGCTTGAACTCACCACAAGGCAGGATGGCCCTCCCGCACAGCCCCCGCAGCTGGCCTGCGGGCAGACTGGGACTCCAGCGCGTCTGGGCGGCACAGGCCCAGCAAACGGGGTGCGGCCGGTGGAGTGGCCCAACTCTGGAGGAGCGGCATCCGCTCGGAGCAGGCCCGGCCATGGGGCCGGTGCACTGCAGCATGGCGGCCTCCCCGAGCTAGGGCACGCGCCCCACTCCGCTGCCGCCGCTGCTGCACTGGGCCCGGTCCGGGGGGGCAGCGGGCGGGTGGCAGCCCACGCCGGGCTCCCGCCGTGGGCTGGGGAGCCAATGCCCCCCCCATGGGGCCCAGCGGCTGGCCCACGCAGGCCCCGGCCCCCCCGACCGGGCCCCAAGGGCCGCATGGACCCCCGGCCCCAGCGCGGGCAAGCGGGGAGCCGACCACGGGGGAAGGGAGGGAAGAGCCAGGCGGTGAGGCCTTCCACTCCCATGACCTCCCCCGCGGTCGGTCGCCGCCCGGCCCCACCCCTCGGCCCGCCGCCGACCACCACGCAGCCGGTCCGGACACTCGGACCCGCTCCGGGGAGGCCGGCGGCCGCGGAGGGATCCCAGAGCCCAGCGGCCAGACTCCTCCTCCCGCACCGCCCGGAGAGGCGGGCGGCGCGCCTTTCATTATCTCAGTTTTTTGTTGCAGTGGTAAATGGGGTTGTTTGTTTAGTTTTTCTTTCTGAGAATTCATTATTGGTGTATAAAAAGCCATAGATTTTTGGGTGTTGAGTTTGTATCCTACTACATTGCCAAATTCATTTATGAAATCTAGTAGTTTTTTGGTGGAGTCTTTAGGGTTTTCTATGTACAATATCATATCATCTGTGAATAATGAGAGTTTTACTTCCTCCTTTCCAATTTGGAGGCCTTTTATTTCTTCTTCTTGTCTAATCACTGTGGCTAAGACTTCTGGTATTGTGTTGAATAAGAGTGGTGAAAGCAGACATCCCTGTCTTGTTCCTGTTCTTAGGGGAAATGGCTTTAGTTTTTGCCCACTGGGTATGATGCTCACTGTAGGTTTCTCATACATATATGGCTAATTAATATTTCATCAAATACATGTAAAATAATTTATATAAACATTCCCTTCTCCATTGTCATTTGGGTGATTGCTAGTATTTCACAAATATAGGCATTATAATGGCAATGGATTTGTAGTTACTAAATTTATTTCTTCAGGTCAAATTTTTAAAAGTAGAATTATGGTGTCAAAAAGGATATAAACATTTAAAGCTCTTAACACAGTATCACTGAATATCACAATAAGCAAGGCTGTAAGCTAACTTTATTCTGATCTTTGGGATGAAAAGAACTCCCAGGCTTCAATGGATTTTTTTTTTTTTTTTTTTTTTTTTTTTATCAAATCCTGTGGATTTGTCTTCGGTAGGAATTTTTTTTTTTTATAAATGGGTATTTTTTCTACTTTTCTCATATCTTTCATTGTGATTTTTTCCCTTTTCTTTCTCCTTACATGCTTTGCTTTATTGTTCTGGGGATGAGTGGGGAGGAAATCCCTTTCCTTTCAACTCATTTTTCCTTGGCCCGGGATCCTGTCATGGCTGAGGAGCTAGAGTGAGATCACAGTCAGGTATCTCATTTAATAATCAGATCGATGCACATACACGCCCTTCCCCAAACGTGGGCTTGTACAGTGATTTACTATTTGAAGCCTGTCTTTTACCCGTTCATCTATTTCCACAACTCATTTACTGGTGCTGAGCTCAGTGACTGTGTGAAAGTGTGCTTCACGCTCTCTTAAAGCTGAGTTAGAATTGGTATCAGGCCACAGTACAAACAAAGACTGACCTGGGACAGTATATTATTTCAAAAATAAACGATGTTTTGTTTCTTACTTTATGCCAGAGCCTTCCTTCTGTCAGGGTCTTGGTCAATGTTTGGAAAACTAAAGATTAGTTTAATCAGGCAGTTGCACCAGAGGCCACAGGAGAGGCGCGGATGGGTGCCTGAGGTCTTTCCCCATGCAGCAGCTCAGCTGTGCTTCCTTTTGCTAAAGAGGCAGGTAAAGGTCTAGGAGGGCAAGAGGCTTGCTGAACCTCAGACTTTAGTCAGCATTGGACCCAGATTTGGAGCTTAGCATTTTCATACTCCAGCAAGTGTGACATTGCCTGGTGACACTCGGCAAAACTGAGGGGATGCATTGTCACGGCAGGGCCTCAGCCCCTCACACTCCTCACTTCACTGTGTGCTCCTTCCTTGCTCAGTGCTTTTGGACAGCTCTGAGTCTCTAATGGAGCAGGGTCCCTACAGCTGGCCACGCTACCTTAGTCTGTAATGGAGCAGGTCCCTACAGCTGGCCACGCTGCCTTAGTCTCTAATGGAGCAGGTCCCTACAGCTGGCCACGCTGCCTTAGTCTCTAATGGAGCAGGTCCCTACAGCTGGCCACACTGCCTTAGTCTCTAATGGAGCAGATCCCTACAGCTGGCCACACTGCCTTAGTCTCTAATGGAGCAGGGTCCCTACAGCTGACCACACTGCCTTAGTCTCTAATGGAGCAGGGTCCCTACAGCTGGCCACGCTGCCTTAGTCTGTAATGGAGCAGGTCCCTACAGCTGACCACGCTGCCTTAGTCTATAATGGAGCAGGTCCCTACAGCTGACCACGCTGCCTTAGTCTATAATGGAGCAGGTCCCTACAGCTGGCCACGCTGCCTTAGTCTGTAATGGAGCAGGTCCCTACAGCTGGCCACGCTGCCTTAGTCTGTAATGGAGCAGGTCCCTACAGCTGGCCACGCTGCCTTAGTCTGTAATGGAGCAGGGTCCGGACAGCTGGCCACACTGCCTTAATCTGTAATGGAGCAGGTCCCTACAGCTGGCCGCACTGCCCTTTATAGTGCCAGCTTCTTAATTCTGTTTGATGCTGATTGGTTTGGGTTAATACAGCCCAGGAATCAAGGAAATCCCCACAGTTCCTCTCTTATTCAGTTACTTTCCTTTGGGTTGCTAAGTAAATCTCGTTATGGATTCTTCAGTTACTTTTTTTGATTTTTATAATTTGCTACAGTGCGCGTAGGAATCCAACCAGTACTGGTGCCACTATGTTAACTTGATGATTTTCAAACTCCTCAGGAGAGGGGTGGGAGGATGCTCATGTGCTTGGATTTTATTTTTCAGGTTTCCTCTGCCCTGGTTTAGTTTGCACCCAGGCCTGAATCGCTTCGCTTTAGCGCTGGCTGTAAATGCGGGCAATTTCACTTTATTTCTTCCACTGAGTATTTGTGCCTTTGGTTTTGTGATTTAAGTTTTTACATTTGAACTTGTTTGTCATTTG
This sequence comes from Myotis myotis, assembly GCF_014108235.1. Taxonomy (NCBI): domain Eukaryota; kingdom Metazoa; phylum Chordata; class Mammalia; order Chiroptera; family Vespertilionidae; genus Myotis; species Myotis myotis. The sequence continues at coordinate 1,305,008 of NW_023416329.1, read as the reverse complement.
ATAAATTAAAATCAAGGAGTGATTGCTTTTGAAAACAGTTTTGATTTATTGCATCAGCCAGATTCCTAGCAATTTTTATTTATATTTTGTCAGTATAATGTTGTTTGTCCAAGAACAAGAGGGGGAGAGAGAGGGAAAGAAAATAACATTTATAAAAAAGTTATTATATTTGGCATTGTGTTTATTTTATCTTCACCCTTGAGGGTATTTTATGAAATTTTCCTTTTGAAAACAAGGAATGCAAAACTCAGAAAGGTTAAACAATTTGCACAAAGATTATTGGACTCCTTATACCGTGTTATTACTGTGACTAGTATTCCCACCACCATCCTTGTCATCCTCACTGCGGGAGAACTGTTTGAGCAGGAGCTGTTTCCACAGGGATGCTGGCTCTGCGGCTCCGCACGCTCCCGCACGCAGGGGTTAGGCTCGGCTTTGAACCCACCTTTTAAAGTGTGTGTGTGTGTGTGTGTGTGTGTGTATGTGTGTGTATGTGAGGGAGAGAGGGGAGAGAGCGACATCACATGCACAAACAGGATGGGCAGAAACAGACAGAGAGGCAGAGAGTGAGAGATGAGAGGTGGGATTAGCTCAAATCCAGAAGAGGAGAGAGAACAGTAAAAAGCATGTCTCCCAAGGATCAGGTAAAGAAACGGTGAGGGAATGGTGAGGGTAGAAGTGGAATTTGCTGTCTCTACTATTTCAAGACTCCCCAGGGAAAAGGTCTAGGGCCTGTGCAGTAGCCCTGGTATCAGACCTCAGTTGGTCACATGGGCAGTGCTGGGCACATGGGCAGTGTTGGTCACATGGGCAGTGCTGGGCACATGGGCAGAGCTGATCACATAAGCAGTGCTGAGGGGCCTAGGCAGTGCTGGGCACATGGGCAGTGTTGGTCACATGGTCAGTGCTGGGCACATGGGCAGTGCTGATCACATAAGCAGTGCTGAGGGGCCTAGGCAGTGCTGGGCACATGGGGAGTGCTGGGCACATGGGCAGTGTGGAGGGGCATGGGCAGTGCCGGTCACGTGGGCAATGGCACTGCCCTGCATCGTGAGTGTCCAGCACCTGGGCTACGTGGAGGTTGTGGTTGAGCCCTGCCCCTCCAGGGGCCAGTCTTCCTGATTCTCTGACTTCCCACCGCTGAGCCCCTGACAAGAAGAGCCCAGAGCTTACTGCTGAGCCCCGGGTCCCTGAGGGCCCTTCCTCAGGGTGTGCCCACCTGCTGCATCTCCTCGCAGTCCCACCGGAGCCCTGGCAGTGCTGGGACCTTGCTCTCAGGGTGGTGTTTAGAAAAGGCCACAGAAGACACCACACGCAGGGGTCACAGGATGAGAGTGTGTGACAAAGCTGCAGGGATGGTCTGCACACAGTAAGGGACACACCCAGTATCAACTGTGATCACCTCAACATCACTGCTTCTCTCCGCTTCCAGCACAGACTGAGGGCGGGTCCCAGCTCTTGTGGCTGGAGGGCACTGGGAGGAGCCTGCGCAGACCGAGGCCTCTGCCGCAGGCTGTCCTTTCTGGGTCCACCTGCACGGTTTCACCTGGAGGGTCTCACCTGCACGGTCTCCCCTGGAGGGTCTCCCCTGGTGGGTCTCACCTGGAGGGTCTCCCCTGGAGGGTCTCCCCTGGAGGGTCTCCCCTGGTGGGTCTCCTCTGGAGGGTCTCCCCTGGTGGGTCTCCCCTGGAGGGTCTCCCCTGGAGGGTCTCCCCTGGTGGGTCTCACCTGGAGGGTATCACCTGCACGGTCTCACCTGGAGGGTCTCCCCTGGTGGTCTCACCTACATGGTCTCACCTGGAGGGTCACCCCTGGAGGGTCTCACCTGGAGGGTATCACCTGCACGGTCTCATCTGGAGGGTCTCACCTGGAGGGTCTCACCTGCATGGTCTACCCTGGAGGGTCTCCCCTGGAGGGTCTTCGCTGGTGGGTCTCACCTACATGGTCTACCCTGGTGGGTCTTCCCTGGAGGGTCTCCCCTGGAGGGTCTTCCCTGGAGGGTCTCACCTGCATGGTCTCCCCTGGAGGGTCTCACCTGCATGGTCTCCCCTGGAGGGTCTCCCCTGGTGGGTCTCAAAGCAGGACACAGCTCAGTGAGGCCAACTGGGTGCGGCCCTGGTGTGGGTGGGAGTTGGAGGTGCATGGTTCTTGCACTCATTGTTCAGAGGTGTGATCTCAGGCAAACTAATGCCTGGACAAAGTTATAGGAAAAACAGGAATAACAACACATCTTCCCAGAGTCACTCTGCAGATGATATGAAGGGCAGACTTCAACACAGCGGTTCTCAAAGTGTGCTCCTTGGGACAGCAGCAGCAGCGTGACCTGAGTACGTGTTAGAGATGAAATTCCTGGGCCCGCGTTAGACCTGATGCATGAGCAGCTGGGGTGGGGAGCGGGGTTAGTGTCTGTATTTGAACGTGCCTCCAGCCGAGTCCCCTGCCTCCAGCTGAGTCCCCTGCCTCCAGACGAGTCACCTCCCCCCAGCTGAGTCCCCTCCCCCAAGCCGAGTCCCTGCCTCTGAAGGTTGCGGACATAGGTTTGAATGGATGGTGCTTATTATGATTGCTGTTCATTAGGATTTGATTGGTTCTGCAATCTTAGAGGTGACTCAGGCAGAGGCCCAGGTGCCTGTGGATGCTGTCCATGGAGGCGCTCGGGGGCAGCAGGCCGACCTGCCCAGCTCACTTTGATTCAAGGTGCAGGCTTCTCAGAGGTTAGCATTCATCCCTTCAGTTCTTCACACATTTATTCAGCACCAACTGTGCGCCAGGTACCGTGCCTGGGCAGTGCAAGGAATGGCCTGGGGACTGCCTTCTACTGTGCGTATACAGGGAGCACTGGCTCTTGCCTCCTGCTGTGTGCCTGTAGGGAGGATCGCCCCCTGCTGTGTGCCTGCAGGGAGGACCGCCTCCTGCTGTGTGCCTGCAGGGAGCACTGCCTCCTGCTGTGTGCCTGCAGGGAGCACTACCCCCTGCTGTGTGCCTGCAGGGAGCACTGCCTCCTGCTGTGTGCCTGCAGGGAGCACTGCCTCCTGCTGTGTGCCTGCAGGGAGCACTGCCTCCTGCTGTGTGCCTGCAGGGAGCACTGCCTCCTGCTGTGTGCCTGCAGGGAGCACTGCCTCCTGCTGTGTGCCTGCAGGGAGCACTGCCTCCTGCTGTGTGCCTGCAGGGAGCACTGCCTCCTGCTGTGTGCCTGCAGGGAGCACTGCCTCCTGCTGTGTGCCTGCAGGGAGCACTGCCTCCTGCTGTGTGCCTGCAGGGAGCACTGCCTCCTGCTGTGTGCCTGCAGGGAGCACTGCCTCCTGCTGTGTGCATGCAGGGAGCACTGCAGGGCTAGTCCCTCTGCTCGTCCTGGGACATCGGCCACACGAGTGTCCGTCCTGCTTAGGCTGCTTCCTTCCCAGGATGATCTTTTTCATTCTGTATCTCTTCTCTCTGTAACCTTGTTGAAATGTCTAGGCCAGCCAGTTTACTTTTTTTTAGAACATTCTTAATCCTTCCTATGGAGTAGCTCAGATTAGAATGTTGTTTATCATGGTCTTTGGACAATTAGAACTTTTGACAAATCACTGGACACTGGCGTGTCCTCTGCCTGCTGGAGGTTGTCTGTGGGCCCGGTGTCGCTGGTGGGTGCAATGTCAGACTTCTCAGAAGAAGAACAGATGCTGCACTAACAGCTGCCAGGTTGACCTGAATGGAGGAGGAGGGAGAGGAGGCAGAGCTTGTGTGGAGCCTGGCTGTGCAGGGATGTGCCTTGCGTCCTAGGTGTACCAGTTAATAATGCGGATTTTTTCAATAGATAGAGTTACACAGATGTTGATATATATGCAATTTGATATGTATGCTATTTTGTTGTATTGACAGCAAGCTTCAAAACTTCATATGTCAAATTTTCAGAAGGTGTTAAACATCATAGATATTTTTATGCTAAAAAATGTCGAATTTCATGCCAAAAAAAAGAGCATTTGCAGAAAGTTTTAATTCATTCTTTTGAAGAAAAGTGCTGCTGAATACTTCAGGAAGCTTGTGGTGAACATGCTCCATCTCAAGATACTTGTGAAAACTGGTTTAAATGCTTTAAAAGTGATGATTTCGATGTGAAAGACAAAGAACATCCAGGTCAACCGAAAAAGTTTGAAGCCCAACAATTACAAGCATTATTGGATGAAGATGCGTGTCAAACTCAAAAACAACTTACAGAAAGATTAAATGTTGCTCAGCAAACAACTTCTGATTGTTTACAAGCAATGGGAAAGATTTTAAAGGAGGGAAAGTGGGTGCCACATCAACTGAACGAAAGACAAATGGAAAACCGAAAAGTCATCAGTAAAATGTTGCTTCAATGGCACAAAAGAAAGTCTTTTTCCATTGATTTGTGACTGGCAATGAAGAGTGGATTTATTTTGAGAATCCCAAATGCACAAAATCACGGGTTGATCCAGGTCAACCATCAACATCGACTGCAAGGCCAAATCGCTTCGGAAAGAAGACAATGCTCTGCATTTGGTGGGGTCAGGAAGGCGTGGTGTATTATGAGCTTCTAAAACCAGATGAAACCGTTAATACTGATCAATACCGACAACAAATAATCAATTTGAACCATGCTTTGATCCTGAAACCACCAGAATGTTCCAGAAGACACGGCAAAGTAATTTAACTTCATGATGACGCACCATCACACACTTCAAAACCAGTTAAAGACACGTTAAAAGATCTTGCCTGGGAAGTATTAACCCACCTGCTGTATTCACCAGACCTTGCTCCTTCAGATTACCACTTGTTCCAATCGATGGCACATGCACTTTCTGAGCAGCACTTCAAAACATGTGAAGTGGAAAACTGGGTCTCTGAATGATTTGACTCAAAACAAGGAAAGTTCTATTGGGACGGTATCCACAAATTACCTGAAATGGGGAAATGTGTAGCTAGCAATGGACATTACTTTGAATAAAGCACTTTTGATGTTTCTCTTGAAATTATCGTGTTTTCTTTGATTACAAAATCCGCCATTATTTACTGGTACACCAGTTAATGATAATAATAATTCCACATTCAGCACCTCCTCCAGGAGGCGGTGATCAGCCCCAAACTGCAGGTCTGCAGAAGAGCGGGCTGTGGCGGTGGGTCGGTCTCCATCCAGAGTCCTGCACCTTCACCACGTGGTGCTCCAAGAAGAGCCTGGCACAGCGGCCACCGCAGGAGAAACGCTTGCTGAGCTGCAGGAAACGCGGCCTGTGGCACAGGAGAGGGCGGAGGTCCCCATGTGGCATCAGCCAAAGACGACTGGGCTTGTTTCCATTCTTCATAAACAGAAAGCTCACACAGTAATTGTGAAGGGCCACAGTGTACACATCCTGTTACAATGGCTCTTTACCATAAACGCTGTCGTACTGGTCATTTACCTGCACTTACCCTCTGCACCCCATGTACTGAGACCTGAGATCCTCGCTGGAACCCTTCACACCCAATGGGGCTGAGGCCGGTGCCCAGCCCCCGCTGCACTCCCACTGCCAGCAGGGGGAGGGGCTGGGTTCAATTCACACAGCTGGGGTCCAGGGCCCAGGCTGCTCATTTCCCTGAGCAGCTGTCTCCTGTAAACCCCATAGTAGCCGTAACATCCTCTAAGATTGGCACTCACCGGCTCAAATCGCCATTGCCGAAATCCCGCTCCCACCCACTCCCACCAGCAGAAAGCAGGAGGCCTGGTGACTTGGCACAGGGAACCAGACAGGCGTGACTGCACCAGGGTTCAGGCTGCCTGTAGCGATGTAACCAGAGGAGCGAGCTATGCGACAGGGGGCGCTAGAGAGGGTCAGGCTCTGCTTTGTTGGGGTGCCTGGTGGACAGGGAGAGGCAGTTGCGTGCCACTGGGCGGTGAAAGGACTTGAGGGGCCTCAGGTTTCCGAGTCCCCAGCGTCCAGAGGCCCCACCCAAGCTGCGCGGGCATGGTTCCCTCTCCGTCCACAGCTCCCTGGGGTGCAGGAGAGCAATTCCCCAGCGGGCAGAGGGGAGCACCACCTCACGAAGCAGACGGACGCCCAGACCATGCTGCTGGCTCCGCTCCTCACTGTCTGGGTTTATCAGGGACAAGTTACTTCACTTTTCTGAGCCTCAGTTACTTCATCTGTAAAAGGGGATTTGAGTTCTGCCCTCCGGGATTCTACTGGGTTCTGAAGGGCCCTGCACCAGCAGGTACCCCACGCCCTCCTGTGCCCGCCCCGCAGACACTTGATTCCTCCTGCACTCCTTCCTGGCAAGCTGCTTGGCGCTGGCAGCACGCATTCTTGGGCTGGGAGCAGTGTGGCTGCGGCCCACAGGCAGGCAGGATGGAGACGGAGGCCGTGGCGCCTGGGAAGGCTGCTGTCTGCAGGACTGTGCTCTGAGTGCCTCTGAGCAGCAGACCGCACAGTGAGGGGCGCCTCAGTCTCCTTTGCTTAGCAGCGAGGGCATGGCGAGCCCCGGTCTCCTCACTCAGGGCTTGGCTTATGGTGCCCAGCCTTCCTCCGGTCACTGACGGTGTCCCTGCATGCCCGGGGCCAGACCCCTCATGGTCTTGGTCCCTTTCCATTTGTCCCACTTAGCGTGTGCGTGGACGGGATGGAGTGACTTCAGGGAGGGCGTGGACCTGTGTGCAGGAAGGAAGGCTGCCTGCGCTGTCAGGTCCGGGGATGGATGGCCGACGTCCTTGGCTTCTCTAATGCCAGAGCTGCTCTTCTCTCCTTCTCCAAAGTCCTCGTGTCTGTTCTTTTTATGTGTGGACTCAGTGCCTACTGTTTTCTTTTTCTTTTCTCTTTCCTTTTTTTAGGGAAAGGGGAGAGTGAAAGGAGGGAAACTTTTAGAGGCAGGTCAGTTGTGTAAAGGAGACATCCCCCCCCCCCCCCCCGCCCCATGCTGGGCAGCATCTAGGGCAGTGCCGGAGGGGGAGGTCTGCGGCTTTTGTGTTCCGCAGATGGGCAAGGTGCCTCCAGTGCCCAGGCCCACAGGGAGAGGAAGGTCAGATTTGGTGCCTAGGGACTGGGTGATGTCTTAGCTTGTATAACAGGGTTAAAGAAGACATTTTAATCACTTTGTCCTAAGACTCATCACTGATCCCACTCAGGTTTGTAATAATCCTTTATATATATAGACTGATTTCAGAGAGGAAGGGAGAGGGAGAGAGAGAGAAAGAGAGAGAGAGAGAGAGAGAGAGAGAGAGAGAGAGAGAGAGAGAGAGAAACATTGATGATGAGAGAGAAACATTAATTGGCTGCCTCCTGCATGCTCCACACTGGGGGTCGGGCCCGAAACCTTGAATCCTGACCTTGCCCTGACCTTAAACCCTGACCTCCTGATTCATAGGTCGACACTCAACCACTGAGCCATGCCAGACGGGCTCCTGCCCACCTGTGGGCACATCACATTTCACGTGTATAGAGAACAGCAGTGACAGTGTACCCATCTCCACCCCTTTCATTTATAGGCGTTTCTGTCTTTCTGACTGGTCTTTATAATTACTATCTGTTGCACAAATCCCCATGTAACGTGTGAACCATAATTTATTAGGTTATTTCCCTAAATTAAATGTTGAAACTGTTCCCATGCTTACTTATAGGCAACATTGAATTTAGAACAATTGTTCCGTCTTTAAGATACAGAGATGCCCGTGCCTTACGTTTCCGGTTAAAGGCGCAGTTGCCAGGGTAGAGATGGTGAGCAGCTCAGATAGTCACGCTGTGTTTGCCACCTCACCTGCCGACAGATTGTGCCACCTGCGATGCCCAGTGCCATGGAGGACCTCGCCCACATTATCAAATCCTCACTAACCCTGGGCACTGTCAATGTTAAAAACACGTGTGGATGCAGCAAATTGCATTTCTAGGCTATGTTACCTTTCAGACCGCCACTGCAAATGGACCTGCAAATGCTTTTCCTAGCTCCTGGAGGAACCGGGCTCCACTCCCAGGACCCAGAGCTGGCCTGGAGCGCTCCTGCTTTATTTACCCACCTGGGCTTGTGGAGAGCCCCAGGTGGGGGGGCCGGTGAAGGCCACCTGAGATTGTGTAGAGCCGCAGGTGTGAGGGCTGAAGGCCACCTGAGATTGTGTAGAGCCGCAGGTGTGAGGGCTGAAGGCCACCTGAGATTGTGTAGAGCCGCAGGTGTGAGGGCTGAAGGCCACCTGAGATTGTGTAGAGCCGCAGGTGTGAGGGCTGAAGGCCACCTGAGATTGTGTAGAGCCGCAGGTGTGAGGGCTGAAGGCCACCTGAGATTGTGTAGAGCCCCAGGTGTGAGGGCTGAAGGCCACCTGAGATTGTGTAGAGCCGCAGGTGTGAGGGCTGAAGGCCACCTGAGATTGTGTAGAGCCGCAGGTGTGAGGGCTGAAGGCCACCTGAGATTGTGTAGAGCCGCAGGTGTGAGGGCTGAAGGCCACCTGAGATTGTGTAGAGCCGCAGGTGTGAGGGCTGAAGGCCACCTGAGATTGTGTAGAGCCGCAGGTGTGAGGGCTGAAGGCCACCTGAGATTGTGTAGAGCCGCAGGTGTGAGGGCTGAAGGCCACCTGAGATTGTGTAGAGCCCCAGGTGTGAGGGCTGAAGGCCACCTGAGATTGTGTAGAGCCGCAGGTGTGAGGGCTGAAGGCCACCTGAGATTGTGTAGAGCCGCAGGTGTGAGGGCTGAAGGCCACCTGAGATTGTGTAGAGCCGCAGGTGTGAGGGCTGAAGGCCACCTGAGATTGTGTAGAGCCCCAGGTGTGAGGGCTGAAGGCCACCTGAGATTGTGTAGAGCCGCAGGTGTGAGGGCTGAAGGCCACCTGAGATTGTGTAGAGCCGCAGGTGTGAGGGCTGAAGGCCACCTGAGATTGTGTAGAGCCCCAGGGGTGAGGGCTGAAGGCCACCTGAGATTGTGTAGAGCCCCAGGGGTGAGGGCTGAAGGCCACCTGAGATTGTGTAGAGCCCCAGGTGTGAGGGCTGAAGGCCACCTGAGATTGTGTAGAGCCGCAGGTGTGAGGGCTGAAGGCCACCTGAGATTGTGTAGAGCCGCAGGTGTGAGGGCTGAAGGCCACCTGAGATTGTGTAGAGCCCCAGGGGTGAGGGCTGAAGGCCACCTGAGATTGTGTAGAGCCCCAGGGGTGAGGGCTGAAGGCCACCTGAGATTGTGTAGAGCCGCAGGGGTGAGGGCTGAAGGCCACCTGAGATTGTGTAGAGCCCCAGGGGTGAGGGCTGAAGGCCACCTGAGATTGTGTAGAGCCGCAGGGGTGAGGGCTGAAGGCCACCTGAGATTGTGTAGAGCCCCAGGGGTGAGGGCTGAAGGCCACCTGAGATTGTGTAGAGCCGCAGGGGTGAGGGCTGAAGGCCACCTGGGCTTGTGTAGAGCCCCAGGTGTGAGGGCTGAAGGCCACCTGAGATTGTGTAGAGCCGCAGGTGTGAGGGCTGAAGGCCACCTGAGATTGTGTAGAGCCCCAGGTGTGAGGGCTGAAGGCCACCTGAGATTGTGTAGAGCCGCAGGTGTGAGGGCTGAAGGCCACCTGGGCTTGTGTAGAGCCCCAGGTGTGAGGGCTGAAGGCCACCTGAGATTGTGTAGAGCCCCAGGTGTGAGGGCTGAAGGCCACCTGAGATTGTGTAGAGCCGCAGGTGTGAGGGCTGAAGGCCTCCTGAGATTGTGTAGAGCCGCAGGTGTGAGGGCTGAAGGCCACCTGAGATTGTGTAGAGCCCCAGGTGTGAGGGCTGAAGGCCACCTGGGCTTGTGTAGAGCCCCAGGGGTGAGGGCTGAAGGCCACCTGGGCTTGTGTAGAGCCCCAGGGGTGGAAGGGCTGGCTGGTTCCCAGGCCTTGATCCAGCCTTACTTTCCACCAGCTGCACTCCAACATATTGAGGCACACGCAGACATGTGCTGAGTCCCTAATTAGAAATGAGGAATACATTGAATATTGTAAATGAGCAAGCCTGGTAAAGGCCATCTAACCCACTAAGGAGGTGAAATACAGTATTTTGTTGTTGTTGTTGTAATGCAGAACACAAATCTATGGGGTCACTTTGTCCTTTAGGCATCAGGGTATCTACATCAACGATATATTTGTGAATAGTCAGCACTCCCCATTCATTCCCCCAGCCACCTGGGAAGCAGGGGAGGAACGGGACTGAGAAGCCCAAGGAAGAATGAGCTGGAATGAACAGGAAGTGGCCAAATAGCCAACTCTAATGGTCTGTTGTGTCGCTCGGCCCAGGCGCCTAGCTCCTAGGTGGGGGCTGGATTCACCCTTCTCACCCTGGAGGAACAGCTGATGGAGCACAATTGAGAAGGGAGTAAAGTTTGTCTTCCCAAGAGACGGGAAAACCCGCAGCAAAAAGGAGCAGTTACTAAAGTAGGACAGGAAACCGTCTCAAAGTGGACAGGCCTCCAATGTGGAGCTGGGGGAGGCAGGGGAGGGCAGGAATGCCTTCCCAGGGGAGGAGAGGGTGGATGGGCTGGGCCCACAGGGAGGAAGCTGGACCTCTGAGCAAAGTGGGGTAAATGCTCCGACTCAGGAAAGGAGGAGGAGGAGGAGCTATAGGGCGGAGCCCGAGGAAAGGCTCAGCTCCTTGGAGGCAGACGGCCCATTTGCTGTCCCTCCACATGGAGAAACCAGAGCTAGTGGGTAGCAGCATCGAGTAAGAAGGTGGGCACATGATTACCAGGGGCACGTGAGGAACGGTTCTGATCCGACAAGGAGGAGCTGCATCTTGGAAGTTGGGGTGTCCTGCTCATTCTGCATGGGGCAAGACGGGGTCCCTGGTGGGGCACAGTCATGATGGGCGGACTGTGCGGGCTTCTCAGAGTCTGGGATGTCCAAGAACAGTCCGCGCTAAGGAGCCTCTGGCGCATGTAGGCCTGTGGCCCAGCGGGGAGAGCGGGAGCTTTGCAGAATGCCCAGGTGGCCTTCATGGCTTCCAGAAGGTTGTCATTGGAACTCGTGAACCTGAGACACCCAGGAGGTCCCGGTGCTGCATTGTCCTCTGCAGGGAGCTGAGAGAGGAGCCTGGAAGCCCGAGGGCTCTGAGGAAGGCGTGAGGGAGACTGGGGAGACAGTGTTCCATGGGAGTCAGGGCCCTTGACTTGGCCCGAGTGCAGGCTGCGGCCCAGTGGCCCCTCGGGTCCCTGCTCTGCCAGTGCGGGCAGCTCTGGGTCAGCCTGTGCCTCTGGAAGCAGATGTAAGAGATACCCTAGGACAGTGGTCGGCAAACTGAGGCTCGGCAAACCGTGGCTCACGAGCCACACGCGGCTCTTTGGCCCCTTGAGTGTGGCTCTTCCACAAAATACCGGCTCTTCCACAAAATACCGACTGCTGTGCATGGGCCACAAAGTTTCAATCGCACTGTACATGCGCGTCCGCATGTGGTATTTTGTGGAAGAGCCACACTCAAGGGGCCAAAGAGCCATGTGTGGCTCGCGAGCCGCAGTTTGCCGACCACGGGCCTAGGAAACTGAGTCCCTGCTTACAAGTGAGGAGGCGGAAGTCTGAGCCACAGCAGCCAGAGAGGAGACTCCCACCTCCACTTCCCGCCACCTGCTGGCGGCAGGGCTGGCGCCACCTGCTGGCTGAGCTGGCAGGACTGTAAATGCAACTCCCTTCAGGGGACTGTGCTCACCTGTCACGTAGCCCAAACCGGAGCCGCCCTGCCTGGGTCCGGAGGAGAGGGGGTGCCATCCGCAGGGCCGGGCCGCTGCCGTCCATGTGTGTCCACTGGCTGGCCCAGCGCCTTTCCTTTTCCTTTGTGGAATTACCTGAAAGGTAGACGGAAACATAATCTTAATTCTTCCTTCAGCAAGACATGCCCTTTTGAAATCACACAAATAACAGTGTCTGATTGTCATGGTGAATTGCACGTGTGGATGAAAAATGCCTCCCTCAGGCTAAAGCCAGATATCAGGCCATAAGTCAACATTTTGCTAAAAAACTTCATTGCTAAGAGGCGGACAATGTATCTTTCCTTGAGAAAACGCGTTTGCCAGCAGGAAAGAATTTCACAGACTGCTACCTCCCACGGGGAGGGGAGAGATGAGGTGACTTTGCAAAGTGCTTTAGGGACTTCTGGAATTGGCGTGGCCGGGAGTGAGGGTCTGACTTCCTGGAATTGCTTCCCGAGGTGAAGCTCTGGGTGGCACGGGGTTGTCATTTCTTAGAGGACCGTTGGGCAGCATCGTGCGCGCTGGGCACAGCCTGTTCCGGGAGTGCCACATGCTGTCCACACCCCCCTGATGGGAAGCTGCTGGTGAGAAAATGAGCCATGCTGGCCCAGGCACTCCAGGCCCCAAAAGGAGTCCAGTCTCGACCAGCTTCATGGAGGCAGCGGTGATTCCCTTCGGAGAGTCTCAGTGGACAAAGACTCAAGGAGGGAGACAGGGACACGCTGACAGCGCGATGAAGCTGCCGCTTGCCACCGGGCCTTCCTGCGGTGTATCGGCCTCCCCACCAGCCCGGCCTGCGTCTCCCAGCTCCCGTGGGAGGCGCGGGGAGAGGGCAGAGAGCACATGCTCTCCGTGGGAACAAACCAGACTTGGCTGTGTTGAGAACGTCCTGCTCTGTTTTAAAAGCTGGCCAAGGGACAGTGTCGACTGCCTCTCCTTCCAAAATGCAAAGCAACTCACGCTTCTTCCGTGCGCCGGCCTCCGGCACAGGCAGAGCTCTGGCTCTGGGAGCACCTGCGAGGAAGGTGGACAGCTGGGCATGTGTGTGACATGGGTTCTCTGTGGGCAGTGAAAGGCCAGTGGCAGAAACCCAGGCAGACACCCTAACAGCAGGACCCCATCCTCCATGGTTCCCCCCCATGTTGTGTCGTAAATCAGCGAATGAGATACAAGACACCTTAATGAGCCAATTAATTAGGAATCATTCATTACGTGCAGCCCAGAGGGAGGTGTTTCTTCCAAATCTCTGATGAAGACACAGAGGAAGTGTTTTGTATTTATACCTTTCGAGCTTCTTTGTCTGCAGGTTTTACAAAGGGCTCTGTGTGAGTTATTGTTACAGACAGTTTGTAATCTTGGACACATAAAGAACAAACATTTGGCATAAGAATACGGGAATTATTATCAGTATTAGTCCATTACGTTAGACGGCTAGCTTGCAAGGTCAGACAGTTAGGTTTTTATCTTTTTCTATTATTCAAACTAAAACAGTTATTTTATAGAATATGAGACCTATAAAATAGGTCTAAAAATGACAGAGTTTACAGAGCAAGGGCTATCTCACAGTAGCAGAGAATTTCAAACAGCAGTTTTATACAAGATGGAGGTTACTGTGCTTCACCCATCGCAAGTGTCTGACTTAGATGGTGAGTCACAGCCCCTGGGAGCGCTGAGCCTGGGGCATCTCCCCTGTCCATCCTGCAGGGCTCAGCCAGGTTCCATGGATAAGTAGTAAATGGAAGCTTCTATGCTCCCCCTAGATCTCTGGTGGGAAAAATCTCAGTTCCCTGGGGCCAGAGCAAGCCTGTGCCGAGGGTAGGTCCATGCCCTGAGGTGTGGGCACGGAGCCTGCAGAGGCAGCATCACCCCATCTGTCCAACCCCAGCCAGCCATGGTGTCGGAGAGAGCACCAGGACAGTGCGCGGTGCTGGCTGGCAGGGGGCGATCTCGGAGGCCCCTCAAGTCCCACCATCGAGGAGCCTCGCTGCCTGAAGGGATACAGCAGGCTGGCCTGGCTGACTGCGCAGTCTTCTCTTTCAGGCAAAGAAGGGGAACTACGCCTTCCTGTGGGATGTGGCGGTGGTGGAGTACGCGGCCCTGACCGACGACGACTGCGCGGTGACTGTGGTCAGCAACAGCGTCAGCAGCAAGGGCTATGGCATCGCCCTGCAGCACGGCAGCCCCTACCGGGACCTCTTCTCCCAGAGGTGGGCACCTCGTCAGGCAGCCCGGGGCCTGGGGTTGGAGGTGACCTGCTCCAGGCGATGAGAGTCAGCGCACACTTGTCTATTCACCCCCTCTCCTTGGCGCCGACCAGTGCACTGCTTGCGCCCCCCATCTCAGCGGGCTCCGGGCCGGGCCGGGCTCCAGGAGAGGAGGTGCTGGTTTCCCTGGCAGCCGTGTGGGAGGGCGGGGCCAGCAGCAGGGACCACAGAGGACACCCCGGAGCAGGAGACCGGGGCCTCCCAGAGGAGAGGCCTTGCAGCCTGAAGGATGAGTAGGAGTTACCCAGTCATTTAAATTAAATGAATAAGTAATTGGGTCCGGCAAGGGCCCAACAATTACTTCTTAAGATAAATGCAAAGTAGGAAGAGTCACTGTGGACACGAAACAGAGGGCTGGTCAGAGGAGCAGAGGCTCCGTGGTGCTGTGTGTGTGGACTGGGCAGACGCTGCTGCTTCCCGTCGCCCAGATCAGCATCCTGGTCCTCGCCACCAGCGAGGGGCGGGGGAGGAGGCGCAGAGGGCTGTGTGGATGCAGCGGGTCCAGCCTGCGCTGGCCTAGACCTTCCATGGTGGTTTGCTGGCACGAGTGCCCCCCGTGACCCTGACGTCTGGCTCCTGGGCTTGATGGTGTCTAGAGGCTCTGTCTGCACACCTGGCCAGCCTCCTGGAGGACAACTGTCTCTCGTCATCCCCAGCTTCCGCCACAGGAGCGTCCTTCGGTCCTTGGCCAGGGGCTGGCCTTCCTGGGGGTGGAAGTGGAGAAGCTCAGGGGCTTTGCCAGTGGCCAGCCCGCTCACAGGAGCTCTTGTCCCCAGGATGTCTCAGCCAGAAGCCCACCACTCACACCTGTCAGTGAGGTGACATCCTGGTGGGTGAAGGGGGCAGAACTGGAGCCCAAAGAGGCGTCCAGAAGGGCTGGCTGTGCCCAAACCCAAAATGTGGCTGAAGTGCTGAGGGAAAAGGCCCACCTGGTGGACAGGCGTGGGGTCAGCCCCTGTGGCCTGATTGGTGCCCTCATTCCAGCACTGAGGGTCACCCATGAGGAGGGCAAGTGTCGTTAGAGATCATCAGAGCAGCACCCTGAGGCCCTCAGGGGGAGCAGACACCGGGCTCACCCACCAAGGCTCACCGCCACTCCCCGGGAGTTGGAAGAGAGCAGCAGCCTCCCTGCCCCAGGGCTGGCCCATGCTGCGTTGGATCTCAGGCTCTTCCCTTCCTTCTCCTGCCTCCTGGGTTTGGAATGGGGTCTTCTCATCACAGGCAGGTGAGCCCCATCTGGAAAGGCTGAGGAGGGCCTCTGACTCACCCATCAGAGACTCGTGTGCAAAACTGGAAAAGGGGGTAGAACTAATGAAGGGAGATGAGGCTTGGGGTTTACTGTAGCTTTTAATGAAGCAGACACCATATGCCTCCCTTTGCTCCCGGAGCAGAGAGAAATGACAAGGGGGGAGGAGGAGGAGGAGGAGGAAGAGGAGGAGAAGGAGGAGGAGAAGGAGAAGGAGGAGGAGAAGGAGGAGGAGGAGAAGGAGGAGGAGGAGGAGGAGAAGGAGGAGGAGGAGAAGGAGGAGGAGGAGGAGGAGGAGGAGGAGGAGGAGGAGGAGAAGGAGGAGGAGGAGAAGGAGGAGGAGGAGAAGGAGGAGGAGGAGGAGGAGAAGGAGGAGGAGGAGGAGGAGGAAGAGGAGAAGGGGGAGGAAGAGGAGGAGGAGGAGGAGGAGGAGGAAGAGGAGAAGGGGAGAAGGAGGAGGAAGAGGAGAAGGGGAGGAGGAGGAAGAAGAGGCGAAGGAGGAGGAGGAGGAGGGGGAGGAGAAGGGAGGAGGAGGAGGAGGAGGAGGGGAGGGGAAGGAGGAGGAGAAGGGGGAGGAGGAGGAGGAAGAGGAGGAGGAGGAGGAAGAGGAGAAGGGGGAGGAGGAGGAGGACGAGGAGGAGGAGGAGGAGGAGGAAGAGGAGGAGGAGGAGGGGAGGAGGAGGAGGAGGAGGGGAGGAGAAGGGGAGGAGAAGGAGGAGGAGGAGAAGGAGGAGGAGGAAGAGGAGGAGAAGGAGGAGGAGGAAGAGGAGGAGAAGGGGGAGAAGAAGGGGGAGGAGGAGGAGAAGGAGGCGGAAGAGGCGAAGGAGGAGGAGGAAAAGGAGGAGGAGAAGGAGGAGGAGGAGGAGGAGGAGGAGAAGGGGGAGGAGAAGGGGGAGGAGGAGGAAGAGAAGGAAGAGGAGTGTCTCAATTGCCCAGATTGCAGGCATGAAGACAGAATGGCTTCTCTCCAGGTGCACAACCCACTGGTGTTCCTGAAGTTTGCCCAGTCGGTTTTCTGAGACAGGAAGCCCAGGGCATTCCACAGACCATCAACCTGTGGGCACCTCTCCCCAGCAGATGGTCAAGGGGAGCCTGCTCGCCTGCTGGCCTGCTGGGCCCAACTGCCCCCCCCTCCACCCGCCCCCGCTGGCATGCTTGTGCCAAACTGCCCCTCCCGCTGGTCTGATCACGCCCAACTGCCCCTCACTGCCAGCCTGCTTGCCCCAACTGGCTTCCCCTGCTGCCCCCCCCCCCCCCAGCTACCCACCAGGTAGCTTATGTGCCCCCAGCAGAGCTCAAGGAGGCACAGGGTCCTGGCGGGAGGAGCCCAGGGCCTTGTGCATGCCCTGCCAGAGGTCTCCTGGAAGCCTGCTGGGGTCACCCTCCCTGCACTGGAGGAGAGAGCCAGACCTGTGGCCCCTTGTCATTGCATCCTGGGATTGTTCAGTGGAGTCAGGGCAACGGGGTCTCAAAGGAGGTCAGAGGGTACCTGAGGGTACCCCACCCAGAGGAGGTGGTGGGGAGGGGGTGCTCACCCCCATAACTAAGGTGGATTCAGAAGGAAGGCGGTGTCTTTTGTGGTGGAGCAGGACCCAGTCGGGATGGGTCCCCGAGAAGCAGGCTGCCCTGGGCTGGGCCTGCGCTTTCCCCCTGCACTTGCTGGCCCCGGGCTCTACGCAGTGTCTCCCGACAGAGGCCCGTGGGCTGCTCCCGACCCGGGGTCACCAGGAGCAAAACTGGCCAGTCCAGTGTCCTTTGTTCTGGCAAGAAAGGACTTGTCACTCTGCTCGCCTCGAAGGCCTCGTGCTCTGAGTAGGTGCGAGTCCCGGGGCTGTGCTGGCTCCTGAGCTTCTTGTGGTCTGTACTGCAGCCCCCCTGGGCCGGGTGCACCCTCCTGCTGGGCGACGGGTGCTGCGTGCGGGTGCTCAGACCTCTGGGTGACTGACGGTGCTGCTGGCTCCGGAAGGGCCTGCGTGTGTGCAGACAGTGGCTGTCCCGGGCTGGGCGGCCTGGAGAGCGAGGGGCAGGTCCCCACAGCCCTCCGTGCCCTTCACAGCCAAAAAGGTGTCCTGTGAACAGCAGGCCTCTGTCTGCTCTGGAGTCACGGCCCCCCCGACCCGTCCCAGGTCTAACATTTCCTCTGTTTGCACCTCTTGCTCTGCAAAGCACGGGGCCCACAGCCACAGCCGAGGTGCGGCGGGCTGGGAGGAGGCGCTTGGAGTGGGCGTTCAGTACACGCTCAGCCGCTCAGCGCGCTTACGGGGCCTGCGGCAGTGGCTCCGCTCCTGGCTGGAGGAAGGCGCCTGCGATTCTCTGTCTGGAAAATAGGAGGGCAGCTTGGCAGAGGCTGCTCCGCTGGCTTCCTCGGGAGCAGTGGGGGTCACCATGGCGGCGTTCAGCCAGCCTCGTTCCAGGAGTCAGGCTGTGCCTGTGACTTGCTTATCTTTCCTCTGTTGCTGATATATTTACATTTTCTTTTTGATTTGTTTGTTATGTGTTTTATTTGATGTTTTTCTGTAAATTGCCTTGCATTCACCCTGGAATAATATTGGGCATAAAAAATGCAAACAGTTACAAGGAGCCAAAAGGAAACACATCAGCAAAATTAGGCAGCCGGCCTGCCATTGCAGCATGAGCAGGAGAGTGGGGCTCGGCCAGCGTCCCCCCTGAGCCAGACCCCCAAGAGCGCAGGTGACCTGCATGCAGCAGCCTGGGGCCCAGGAGACCAGGCCCTCTCGGGCCAGCATGACTCGGCCCTGAAGAGGAGCTTGGCCACTTTCTAACTGCAGCTGTGGCAGGTCATCTAGATCAGAGCCCAGGTCTCAGCAGTGGAACCAGTGTGGTAAGAACCACTAGAATGTACCACGAGGACTGGCATGTGGACTGGTCAGCGCCCACGGCCTTTCAGCGAGGCAGCCTCTGTCAGTGCTGGGCTGCGCACCTGCCCCGCCCGAGGCCCTGCCTTCTCCTCCTGGAATGCGAACGCTGCCAGCCATCACGGGGCTTGGCAAGAGAGCTCACCTCTCTGTGCCTCAGTGGAAGTAACCATCTCAGAGGGTTGACAGGAGAATTAAACACGATTGATGAAGCACTCACAACATTTCTTCTTTTTAAAAATATTTTTTATTGATTTTAGAGCGAGAGGAAGGGAGAGGTAGCGAGAGAGAAACATCCATGAGAGAAACATTGATCAGCTGCCTCTTGCATGCCTCCTCCTGGGGATGGAGCCCGGGCCTGGCATGTGCCCGACCTGGAATCTAACCATGACCTCTGGGTGCACAGGACGATGCTCAACAAGCTGAGCCACACCAGCTGGGCAGAACCTCCTTAACACAGGATGTGCTGGATGCATGTGATTGATCATCCTTCAGGGTTCCAGCTCCCTGTCACCTCCTCGCTGAGGGTTCCCTAACGCTCCTGTTCAGGCCACCGTCCCGAAGCCCCACTCGCAGCATCTGCCTCCATCCCATCATGTTGGGCACAGCTTCTGACTCCACTCTGACTGCTCTACTTGTGTGTGTGTGTGTATGTGTGTGCATGTGTGTATGTGTGTGTATGTGTGTGCATGTGTGTATGTGTGTATGTGTGTGCATGTGTGTGCATGTGTGTACATGTGTGTATGTGTGTGTGTATATGTGTGCGTGTTTGTGTGTGTGTGTGTGTGTGTGTGTGTGTCTCAGAAGCTCAGCATGGAGAACATCATACTTGGCACAGAGAATGAGTGAGTGATTTGGCTAATCCTACTGGGAGCGACTTAGGATACAGTGATTGAAGCTCGAAAGAAATCATGTTGTAAGCCTGACTCCTCAGTCCGCAGCTGAGTGTGTGGCTCACCCCTTCTGCATTGCCAGCTCCCTCTCCTCACGCCCAGGGCCCACCTGAGGCCCGGTGTGCTTTCCCTCGGACCTCATCCTTGGGAGGTGGGACGGGTGGGGTGGGGAGTGGAGGGGGTCTGGAGGCTTTTGAGGAGGAGAGGGACAAAGCCAGACCTGTGTTTTGGGAAGTGCACACACAGTGAGGAGCAGAGGGGCAGGAAAGGCAGGGGCCAGAGCAGCTGATGATGCACCCTGTGTGGTGGGGCTGCTGAGGGCAGAAGGTCAGGACCTGTAGCTCATGTGCATGTGTCCTGTCTTGCAGAATCTTGGAGCTGCAAGACACCGGGGACCTGGACGTGCTGAAGCAGAAGTGGTGGCCGCGCACAGGCCGCTGCGACCTCACTAGCCATGCCGGCGCCCAGGCCGACGGCAGGGCCCTCAAGCTGCACAGCTTCGCCGGCGTCTTCTGCATCCTGGCTGTCGGCCTCCTCCTCGCCTGCCTGGTGGCTGCCCTGGAGCTGTGGTGGACCAGCAACCGGTGCCGCCAGGAGACCCCCAAGGAGGTCCGTGCGGGCCCTGCTCCCCTGTTCTGCAGCCAAGGCTGGGAGTCCTGGGTGGCAGCCGGCACTTTCTGTGCAGGCGGTGCTGACTGAGGCTCCTGCCATAGGCAGCGGTGCACATGGGGGAGGACAGTGTCTTTGTTTCATTTCGATTTTAAAGCCAGAGACCACATGTAGGGGGTGTTTTCATGTCCAACAAAGTGCCAAGGCAGCAGCCGTGGCCGCTGACTTTTCCTGAAGAGCAGGCACAGCCTGAACCACGCAGGAGGGCCCACCCTGCCACCCGTGCCCATCTGCAGGGCCCAGCCTGGTTCTCCTGGGCTTCTCACCCAACCCAGTGGAGGGGCTGGCCCTGCCCCTACCCCCCTTCCTTCCTCCCTCCTGGCCTGCGGAGCCTGGCCCGCCCTCCTGCAGGCACACCCAGCCCTGGGAGCCCCGCAGCCCCCAGCTGCCCCTTCCTGCCCTCACCAGCCTCAAGCTGGTTCTGCCTTCACACTTCCTTCTCCTGGGTTTTTGCTCTTCTTCTAGCTCTTTTTTGTGTGTGAAGTTTTCGTTAAGGTCCCCTGGAGACAACTTCTCTAAGGGAGGGTGGTGAGGAGTGGGGCTTGGTAAGGATACATGGCCATCGGAACTTTCACGCAGGCCCGTGGCTCCATCACAGGCCATCGCTGCGGCCATACACACCCAGCTGCTTCTCGAGCCACCGTCCCTCTTCCAGTTCAGGTGGAGACACGCAGGTCTGAATTTCAAACAAGACGCAGTAGAGGAACCAGCACCAAGACCAAAGGGGCAGCACAGCCATAGCTCCGCCGCCCGGAGAAACGGGCCGGCCACACCCGGGCATCAGGCTGTGCGGCTGGCAGCTGGCGGTGAGGGGCTCCACCCCGCGGGTCTGTGCGCGGGGAGTGTCAGGGCCAGCGGGGTGTCTTGGAGCCGCTCCTGTAGGGCTGGGCTGACAGGCCCTCGTGGATCCACTCCCCATGGCTTGTTCTTTAAAACTGAAGCCCAAAGCCCATTTCCTTTGTGCAAATTCCCCTCAGGTCAGAGGAAGGGAGAGATTCCACAGGAGGGTGCGTCGCACAGGCAGGGAGGTGCCGCCCTGGGACCCCGAGCAGGCTCAGCCTCAGAATGTTCCTGGGGAGCCAGGTTCGGCGAGAGTCATTCTTCTGGACTGGAAGCCCTGTCTGTTCAGGTCACGTCCCTTCACACCCTAGTCTAGTGTTTAGAGACAGGCTCAGCCTGGACAGCCAGAATGCAGGGCTGTGAGGGTGTGTGTGAGTGTGAGAGAGTGTGTGTGAGAGCGTGTGTGAGTGTGTGTGTGAGAGAGTATGTGTGAATGTGTGTGACTGTATATAAATGTGTGAGTGACTGTATATGAGTGTGAGAGTGTGAGTGTGAATGTGTGTGAGAGTGTGTTTGTGTGAGTGTGTATATGTGAGTGTGTGTGTGACTATATATGTGTGTGAGTGACTATATGAGTGTGAGTGTGAGAGTGTGAATGTGTGTGAGTGTGCGTGTGATTGTATATAAGTGTGAGTGTATGAGTGTGATTGTCAGAGTGTGAATGTGAGAGTGTGTGTTAGTGTGAGTGTGTGAGTATGTGTGAGTGTGTGTGACTGTATATGTTTGTGTGAGTGAGTGACTATATGAGTGTGAGCGGGTGTGTGTGAGTGACTGTATGTGAGTGTGAGTGTGAGAGTATTAGTGTGTATGAGAGTGTGAGTGTGAATGTGAGAGTGTGTGTTAGTGTGAGTGTGTGAGTATGTGTGAGTGTGTGTGACTGTATATGTGTGTGTGAGTGAGTGACTATATGAGTGTGAGCGGGTGTGTGTGAGTGACTGTGAGTGTGAGTGTGAGAGTATTAGTGTGTGTGAGAGTGTGAGTGTGAATGTGAGAGTGTGTGTTAGTGTGAGTGTGTGAGTATGTGTGAGTGTGTGTGACTGTATATGTGTGTGTGAGTGAGTGACTATATGAGTGTGAGCGGGTGTGTGTGAGTGACTGTATGTGAGTGTGAGTGTGAGAGTATTAGTGTGTGTGAGAGTGTGAGTGTGAATGTGAGAGTGTGTGTTAGTGTGAGTGTGTGAGTATGTGTGAGTGTGTGTGACTGTATATGTGTGTGTGAGTGAGTGACTATATGAGTGTGAGCGGGTGTGTGTGAGTGACTGTATGTGAGTGTGAGTGTGAGAGTATTAGTGTGTGTGAGAGTGTGAGTGTGAATGTGAGAGTGTGTGTTAGTGTGAGTGTGTGAGTATGTGTGAGTGTGTGTGACTGTATATGTGTGTGTGAGTGAGTGACTATATGAGTGTGAGCGGGTGTGTGTGAGTGACTGTATGTGAGTGTGAGTGTGAGAGTATTAGTGTGTGTGAGAGTGTGAGTGTGAATGTGAGAGTGTGTGTTAGTGTGAGTGTGTGAGTATGTGTGAGTGTGTGTGACTGTATATGTTTGTGTGAGTGAGTGACTATATGAGTGTGAGCGGGTGTGTGTGAGTGACTGTATGTGAGTGTGAGTGTGAGAGTATTAGTGTGTGTGAGAGTGTGAGTGTGAATGTGAGAGTGTGTGTTAGTGTGAGTGTGTGAGTATGTGTGAGTGTGTGTGACTGTATATGTGTGTGTGAGTGAGTGACTATATGAGTGTGAGCGGGTGTGTGTGAGTGACTGTATGTGAGTGTGAGTGTGAGAGTATTAGTGTGTGTGAGAGTGTGAGTGTGAATGTGAGAGTGTGTGTTAGTGTGAGTGTGTGAGTATGTGTGAGTGTGTGTGACTGTATATGTGTGTGTGAGTGACTATATGAGTGTGAGGGTGTGTTTGTGAGTGACTGTACATGAGTGTGAGAGTGTGTGTTAGTGTGAGTATGTGTGAGTGTGTGTGTGACTGTATATAAGTGTGTGTGTGTGAGTGACTATATGTGAGGGTGAGGGTGAGGGTGTGTGTGAATGTGTGTGTCAGTTACTATATATGAGTGTGTGTGTGAGTGGAGAGAGAGAGGCAGTCTGGGGAGACGTAGACAGAGGTGGAAAGAGAGAGAGAGGCCAGGAAACGGGGCGGTGGAGCCATGTGAGCAGCTCCCTCCTTGGCAGTAAGCCCCTGTCTTCCATTCTGGCTCCTGCGTGTGCCTGGGCGCGGGCACAGGAGTGAGGATGAAACATGGGTCCTGCTCCCACGGAGGGAGAACCGGTGAGGAGGCCGGTGGAGAGTGCTGGGTGCCGCGTGTAAGGACAATGCTGTCTTTTTCCTGTGCTCACGGGCTTCTGGTCTTCAGGTGAAGTCATTTCCTCCCTCCCTCCCTTCCTCCCTCCCTCCCTCCTTTCCTCCTTTAATGAGTGCACCTTACCTCCCACGGGCTTACCTCCATAGGCGGGTGGACAGAGAAGCCAGCCAGGCAGTCTCTGTCCTGGGAGGGAGCAGCCGGTTCCCTCAAATGCCCGGGTTCTCAGGTAGGGGTGCAGGGCTGCGGGTGGGGAGAGCTCTTGGGGGTTGGGTTGTAGAGCTGGGTGTCGCAGGGTTTGTACAGATCCTGGGGCTGGGATGAGACTGGAAGTCGCCTGCGGGAGGGTGAGCAGCACAGGCAGCCATCTTCCTCCCAGAGCCCTGGGGCTGCCCGCGGCATCACAGGCGGCTGCAGGGGGCAGTGCTGGAGGGGAGGTAGGGACTTGCTTCCAAGGTCTGAGCGGCCAGGGGTTTGGACCTTATCAGAGAGGGAATAGGAACCAGGAAAGCGGTTCAAAAGCAGGATTTTAGAAGCATGTCTTTAAAACCTTCCGTGAGTAATGAGGGATTTAATCCAGACCAACTCGGTCACTGGCTGCCTGTGTGTCATGGAGAAGAGTGTGCAGTCCGGCGGGAGTGCCCGGCTCCTCTCACGGTGCTTTATGTGGGGACATGGCCATGTCCATTCAGAGCGGGAGACCGGCCTTCCGGGGCAGCCCTAGCCTGTGTGAGGGCTTGTGAGTTTGGACACTTACTTGTAATGTGAGATCAGCCCTTAATATTCATGTGGGTCTGCGCTCACATTCGCCTAAGGAACCAGACGAGTACGTAGTTACCAGTGCAGGTGAGCATGCCACCCTCTGCAGGTGCAGTGGAGAGCCTGCACCAGGCGTAGGGGGAAAGTGGGGCCATTGCTCTGAGAACAAACCATTCATGAAATAAAGATGAGAACTGCGAGAACGGGAGAGGACATGAGGACCGAGGGGTGAGCACCCATCACTGGGCGGGACCTGGGGTTCAGGTTAATGCCTGGCTGCGCCCCCTGCAGATAGGAGCTGACCCAGGCCGGAGCCAACCTAGTCTTGCCGGCTCCCCTCCAGGCCAGGCAGCTGGCCTCGGAGCAGCTGGGCCCCTCAGAGCAGGCCCTCGGGTGGCCAGGCTGACCCTGCCTGCACACCCTCCTGCTCTCCATGAAGATTCCACCTGGGGCCTCCTTTTGGCTCTACCCCTTCGCGCCCCCACTCCTGATGCTTTTCCAACTCCATGAAGAGGTGCTTCTGCTACACCTTCTCCAGCCTCACTGACCCAGCCTCACAGCTGCCCGAGGCTCCAGGAGGGAAGGCGTCCAAGTGCCTCTGTAACCCTGTCCCTGGGTTGGTCACTGGTGGCCCCGGGGTTACTCTCTTAAAGGCCCTGGGGATGGCAGGAGGGACACAG
Source organism: Myotis myotis (assembly GCF_014108235.1). Lineage (NCBI taxonomy): Eukaryota > Metazoa > Chordata > Mammalia > Chiroptera > Vespertilionidae > Myotis > Myotis myotis. The sequence continues at coordinate 1,280,840 of NW_023416329.1, read as the reverse complement.
GGTCAATGAGTCGTGCGTGAGTCAGCACGCATCCCCTGTGCCAGGGAGAATGGCATGTTCTCCTGGGCTCTCCTCCATCCTCAGAACATCAAGGGAGCGTCTGACCCTAGGAAGTAGGGCTCAGGAGCGATCCAGCTGAACCGGGAGGCAACGCGGTGCCTGTGCTGGGCCATGCTCAGGTGTGTCCTTGGGTGTGCCCTCGGCCATCCTCGGTGTGCCCTGGGCCGTCCCCAGGTGTGTCCTGGGTGTGCCCTGGGCCGTCCCCAGGTGTGTCCTGGGTGTGCCCTGGGCTGTCCTCAGGTGTGTCCTGGGTGTGGACTGGGTTTTCCCTAGGTGTGTCCTTGGATGTGCACTGAGCTGTCCTTAGGTGTGTCCTGGCTATGCACTGGGCCGTCCTCAGGTGTGTCCTGGGTGTGTCCTGGGCCGTCCTCAGGTGTGCCCTGGGCGATCCTCAGGTGTGTCCTGGGCTGCCCTCAGGTGTGTCCTGGGTGTGCCCTGGGCGATCCTCAGGTGTGTCCTGGGTGTGTCCTGGGCGATCCTCAGGTGTGTCCTGGGTGTGTCCTGGACCGTCCTCAGGTGTGCCCTGGGTGATCCTCCGGTGTGTCCTGGGCTGTCCTCAGGTGTGTCCTGGGTGTGTCCTGGGCGATCCTCAGGTGTGTCCTGGGTGTGCCTTGGGCGATCCTCAGGTGTGTCCTAGGCTGTCCTCAGGTGTGTAATGGGTGTGCCCTGGGCTGTCCTCAGGTGTGTCCTGGGCTGTCCTCAGGTGTGCCCTGGGCGATCCTCAGGTGTGTCCTGGGTGTGTCCTGGGCAATCCTCAGGTGTGTCCTGGGTGTGCCCTGGGCGATCCTCAGGTGTGTCCTGGGTGTGTCCTGGGCCCTCCTCAGGTGTGCCCTGGGCGATCCTCAGGTGTGTCCTGGGTGTGCCTTGGGCGATCCTCAGGTGTGTCCTGGGCTGTCCTCAGGTGTGTCCTGGGTGTGTCCTGGGCAATCCTCAGGTGTGTCCTGGGCTGTCCTCAGGTGTGTCCTGGGCCATCCTCAGGTGTGTCCTTGGGTGTGCCCTGGACCATACTCGTGTGTGTCCTGAGTGTACCCTGGGCCGTACTCATGTGTGTCCTAGGTGTGCCCTGGGCCGTGCACAGGTGTGTCCTGGGTGTGCCCTGGGCTGTCCTCAGGTGTGTCCTGGGGTGTGCCCTGGGCTGTCCTTCCGGGCTTTACAGACCCTGTGGAACAGGAAAAACCCGGAAGGAACACAGGAAGGAGGAGAAGGCAAGATTCAGCAGCTGAGGAGCCCCCCGCCCCGCTCTAATCACAGGGCCACCTGCTTGGCCAGTAGTTTTCCTTTCTGGGAGCTGCAGGCTCTGCCAGGGGTGCCTGGCCTGTCCAGCTTCCTCCAAACTTTGCTGGCTGTGAAGAGAAGGGGAGGTTGTATTAACCCCAAGAGCGTCTGAAGTTCTCTCTCCAGTTCTCCAGCTTCCGGGATCTCTGGTACCAGTTCGTGCCTTTCATAGATCCTGAAACGACAATAGTCTGTAGAGTCAATGTTTGCCAACGCAGCTGTGGCCTGACTGTGGCTAATGCAGACACAGGAGCCGCGTCAGGAGGTCCTCACAGCCAGCAGGAGGCTGGTGGTCAGTGGGGGCAAGGCTTGTCCAGAGGCTGGGCCCAGGCCCAGGACGGCGTCACGGAGCAGGGGCTGCTGGGGCACGCCACTGTACTGGACAGCACAGCACCCGCCCGTCTCGGCACCTCTTCCTTCACCAGCTTCAAGCCTGCTGCCCTTGCTTGGGCCACGTCCTGCCCGTGGCGATAGGCTCGGGCCCTTTCAGCACTCTCCTTCTGAAAGGAGGTGAACCCTGGCCTCCCAGCGGAGGGGCCCTGAAACATGGCAGTGAGCGAATACTATCAGAGATGCACGAGTCACCAGACACAGGAGACCCAGGATAGGTTACGGGGAGAACAGGATCGGCCATGCTGAAGGGACTTAAGAAGAGAAATTTTTACAAACTGTTGAAGGAGTTGGGGAAAGAGTGTGTGCATCACACGTAGTTGAGCAGTGAAAAGGCTCACAGTCTCCAACTGCTTCCCCTAAGAGTACCCCTGACATTTGCCACCCAAAGGTGCTCTCAACTCAGGATGGTCTCCCAACAGCAGCCGTGCGTTCGGCGGTGTGGGCTTCAGGTCACTGGCGTCTGTGTGCAAGTCACGAGCTAAGACAGGTGTGGAGAGTGTGGCTCTGCTCTCTCCGGGGGGCTGGGAGCAGGGAGGGACGCAGAACGGCCTGTGAAGCCGGCTGAGTCCTCTCTGGGTCAGCACGCTGCTGTGCACTTGGCCAGAGGGCTCAGGCCAGCCCCTTAGGGCTCCCACTGACTGGCCCCTCCCCAGCCAGCACTCCAGGGGCAGCCGCTGGCTCGGCCCTTAGATCTGTGTGGTTTCTTCGTCTTTTTTCTTTGAAAACACACTAAGGACTTTCACATTGTGTGGGGTTTCTGATACCCGTACCAGGCGGGCCGCAGACGGCTCTCCCCCCGCGTGGGGGCGTCTCACACAGCCTGAGCTCCTGGGATGCTCGCCCCAGGCGGAGCTTGGCCTGCCCTTTGCTTGGAGTTTGAGGTCAGCGAGGTGTGGGCAGCAGGCACGACCTTGCCTGGCACACGGCACAGGCACTGCCGGAAAAGGGGCTGCGGCTTCCAGCACCGCACGGAGGGCGTGGCGCCTCCACCGAACCAAGAAAGTCGACTGCACTGTCTGTCTCTGAGGAACTTCAAAGCAGTTTGATGTCCTTGGTTTATTCTCAACAAATACCCAAGTTATTTGAAAGGAAGGTCACCTGTTCTCTTTTCCTTTCTTTCCTAAGCAAACAAACAAACAGACCAATTTTCTTGATGCCACTCACCATACGGAGAGACTCAGGGGTTAGGATCCCTCCCTCTCCACAGCCTCAGGCCTCAGGATACCAGGAAGGTCGGCTGACCCTGGGAGTCCCTTTCTCTGCCACTCCCGCCCATCACCCCCATCCCCAGCCAGGCCCAGGCTGTGAGCCTGCAGCACAGGGACACGCCCTCCCGGCATCCCCGGAGGTAGCTCAGGGAGAGCAGCCTTCTGGCACAGGTGCTTCCTGCTCCAGACCCTGCCTCTGTACCTCTGCCCTGTGTTTCCAGGTGTGTCCTGGGGTGTATCCCGGGAGTGTGTCGTGGGGTGTGTTCCAGGGGTGTGTCCTGGGGTGTGTCGTGGGGTGTGTTCCGGGGGGGTGTCCCGGGGGTGTGTCCCTGGGGAGCTCATTTGCCTTCCAGAACCCCAGCTTCTTTTATGTTGTGGGGAGGGGGGTGATTACGCATCTTTTGAGCATCATGAACACGGCATGCAAATGCATGGGCACATTGGGAGCTAAAGGGCTATTCTCTTTGGCCCCATCAGATAACACCCGCCTGTGTCTCCAGTCCTGCAAGCATCTTCCCCCAGGTCGCTGGGTGTGACGGCAGTGATCCTAACAAGTGGGAAGGGAGGCGTACTGCCCAGGCTGGCTTGTGGGTTTTTGCGACTAGGGACAGTGTCCTAGGGACGGGTCCCCAGCTCGCCAAGGGCTGGCCCTGCAGCCAAGGGAGGAGGGGAAATGGGCATGCTCACTGCTGTCCACAGGCCCTAGAGGCCAGGGTCTGCAGCTGGAGAAAGCCAGCCGTGGCTCCCGGTCGTGTTCCCAGAAAGGGGCCTGGCCCTGAGCTGTCTGCCTGGGGTCAGCCGGCCGGTAGCATGTGGGTTCTTGACTTTGTGCAGGAAAGATTTCACAACACAGGCCCAGGCGACTGTGAGGCAACATTTATTAAAGCCGGATGGAAAACAAAGGGTTTCGCATAGAAGACGCAACAGGAGCGCCCGGCTGGGCCGCTGGCTCTCTGGGGAGTCAGAGAAAAGGGGGTCTTGGGGTCAGGTGGAGGGGACTAGCCTGGGAGGAGCTGCCACTGCCCATGGCGCCCCAGGTTGCAGCCTCGTGGGGTCCCTCAGAGCAGGACTGCTTGGCTGTGGGGAAGGAGAGGGGGCGGCAATGGCGGCGGCTCCCTGGGGAGAGCGCTGGGTCCTTGGTCTTGGGGGTTATTTCTCTCGCAGGCGGGAATCTGAGGGGAGGCCTGGGGAGGGTTCCAGCAGAACAGTCACCAGTTTCCAGGTGGGCTCCTCCAGGGCTGTGGTGGCCTCCGATGGGTCCGTGGCAGGGCAGGGGTGTCAGGCATCACAGCTGGTCCTGGCGCCGCCCACCTGGTTTGGCGGCTTTTCTGGGCCTGGAGCTGAAATACAGCCCAGGTATCAGCTGTGGGAGATGTTCTCTGCGGGAGGGGCCTGCGGGGACTGCTCTGCCGGGGGCTCAGCCAGGGCCTCGGCGCCCTGCCCCCGCCTGGCTGCGGGCCGTCGGGGAGTGAGGGGCTGGCTGACCTCCCTGTGCTTCCCTCCAGGACAAGGAGGTGAACCTGGAGCAGGTGCATCGGCGCATGAACAGCCTTCTGGATGAGGACGTCGCTCACAAGCAGATCTCCCCGGCGTCCATCGAGCTCTCGGCCCTGGAGATGGGGGGGCTGGCGCCCGGCCAGGCCCTGGAGCCCACACGGGAGTACCCGAACCCCCAGCTCTCGGTCAGCACCTTTCTGCCCGAGCAGAGTGGCCACGGTCCCGGCCGGACACTCACGGCAGGGCCCAGCGGCCTGCCACTGCCTCTTGGCGGCTCGGCCACCATGCCCTCTGTGCCCTGCAAGCACAGGTCGCCCAACGGGGGGCTGTTCCGCCAGAGCCCGGTGAAGACCCCCATCCCCATGGCCTTCCAGCCCGTGCCCGGGGGCGTCCTCCCCGAGGCCCTGGACACCGCCCACGGCACCTCCATCTGACCAGCCTCCGCCCTCCCGCCGCCCACCCACCCGACCAGCAGAGCTTTTTAATACAAGGAAACCACACACACACACACACACACACACACACATGCACACGCACACGCACACACACTCGTTTTTCTTGTACATACCTGTAAATAATGACAGAATGGAGTGGGGTAAAAGTGTATTTTGAATATTCCCAATTTTCGAAGTCAGTAAAAAAACCACAAAAACAGTGTGAACGACTTTGTAAATTTTGTTCTATATGAATAAAAAGGCAAATTCCTTGTGATCGTTCTGAAGTGCCAGAGAAGCTGGCCTGGCCTTCCTGAGGGCAGGAGGGCGGGTGTGGGGCTGCAGGAAAGTGGGGGAGGGAGGGAAGGAGCGGGGGTGCAGGCCCCAGAGCCCATGCTGCCAGCCGCTCTGTACCTCCTCTGCGGGCTCCTCTCAGGCCTCAGGCAGGTGAGGGCCCGGGCGCCTGGGCCTGGCCGGCGCTGTGCGATGGGGTCACTGGTCCTGTGGACTCGGGGCCAGGGCAGGCCGGCTGGGCGCCCTCCACTGCATGTGTCCCGGGCTGCGCCGAGGAGAGGAGCGCCATGCGAGGGTCTGGTCTCTGAGGGCTTCGGAGCCCTGCGCTCTATATTGGCCTCGGTTCTTCTTGGTTTTCTCACCTAGAAGAATCAACGAGAGCAGGAGGGACGGGGAGCCCCACCCCTGCCTCAGAGGGGTGGGCGGGAGGGGGGCGCGGGGAAGAGGGGAAGAGGGGAAGAGGGGAAGAGGGGAAGGGACCCCAGTGCCAGTGAGCAGCAGCCGGGCCTTCGAGGAGCGATGGCTGGTGAGGTGAGGACCTGGCTCTCGCCTGCAGGGACATGAGCCACAGCCCCGGCTGCCTCTGGGGCTGCCACCGGGAGCATCGTCTGCTGCGCAGGAGCCCACGTGCGCCCAGGCCCTGCTTCGCCTCTTACCGCACCCAGAGCCTTCCAGCAGCGATGCGGCTCCCAGCAGGCCGGCCGCCAGCACACAGTGCAGGACCAGGCCCATCCTGCGGCGGTGGCCTGCTACTTCCTGCTTCCAGCTGGAGGCCTGGCAGCAGCCCCTCCTCCCCTTTCGGGGCAGTCAGACATAGAACCAGTGAAAACTAGGAGCAGCTGCCACCTCAGTGGGTCCCTTCCTCTCCTGCTGCAGACCAGGAGCTGCTCTGCTGACCTGCAGGATGGGACGGAGCAGCCCGGCCGCCATGAGGACGGCCCCCCAGCAGCACTCGGGGATGCCAGGAATACAAAGTCCTGCTGATGCCTCCCCTGTGGCCTGGAGCCTTCCTCCCCAGATGGATGTATGAGGGCCGGTTTCTTCCCCAGTCCCGAGCGACCAGAAGAGCAGGGAGGAATGGCCTCATTGTTACAGAAAACCAGAGAAGAACCAAGCAGCGCTTAGAGAGATGGAGTTACATTTATTATTATGCGCACGGGCCCAGAGGAAAATGTCTCTAGAATTCTGGGCGAAGTCACACAGGAAGTTTCCTGTATTTATACCTTTTTACCCTCTTTGTCTCCCAAATAAGGGTTTTTTCCGATTCCCTTTGCAAGTTCTTAAAGGGCCCTATGTGCTGGGGCTTTGAGACCTCGACCAAAGGGTTGGCCCGGTGCCAGCACTGGTAACTTCGTCTGGGGAAGGTTTAATGGCCCCTCTGAAGTGGGAGTAGTCTTATTTTCCTTATTATTTAAGCCAGCAAGCATCTACAGAAGCCAAAATGCAGGGTTAAAATGTCAAACAGCAGTTGTCAATATACGATGGATGCTTCAGCGTCACATGCAGCGGGGAGCGGCCTGGAGGGGTTCATAGTCGGGCTGTTGGTCTCCGATGCTCAGGGCCTGACACCAGTGCTTCCAGGTGGCCTGGCATGTCTCCCATCAGAGCGTAGGAGGGAGCGGCTCGCACCAGGTGCCTGGGGCCTGCCTGGCTTACCCCAAGGAGCAGCTCCACGCCTTTCCAGCAGCACGGCGGCCTGCCCGATGGTCAGTGTTTCATCTATTTTTTTATTCAAATCGTGGTCTCACTGCCGTATCTCTCACCCACATGGGTTTCCTCCGAGATGGCCTGCCTTCTAGGGAATACCATGGCCTTTTTCTTGGGCAGCTTTGCTTAGGAGGGTTTCAGGGAGAGGCGAGAGATGACGCACGTGGTGTGTACGTGTGCGTGTGCGTGTGCGTGTGCGTGTGCGTGTGTGTGTGTGTGTGTGTGTGTGTAAGAGAGAGAGTGCGCATCTCTCATGGTGTGATTCTGCACCAGGTTTATGCTATTTATAAACATTTCTTACCCTTGGCATGAGGGAAAATGACTGACTTCAAGCAGGTTCTCTAGGAAAAGAGATCTCCCGTCTCCGATTTGTGTCTGCTCAGAATGTATCACTTTTTCATGCGTTGCTCTTTGGATTGATAACTGTGGCTAGTCCATACAACGTAGGCATATTTTGTGCCTTCAGACATTGCAAATAACAGTCGGCATTTGGATTCAAGTTGTTTGATAATAAAATCTGGGTTTCTCTCTGCTCTCCTCTGGGTGAAGAAGTGCTGTCTGTTGGTGCTACTTGCTGCGGCCGGAACCGGTCTGTCCTCTGCTGCGGCCAGTCCTGGGGACGGGGCTGACACTGGCTGTGTCAGGCTGGGACCTGCCTCTGGCCAGGACACCCAGGCACAGGGTTTACCTTTGAGTCTCACTGGTCCCTCATATTAATGACACTAACACCGACCCCGACCAAGAACTCTGCCATCTGCACAGCGGGGGCCAAGCTCCCCTGTTATGGCCTCTGCCCGTCGTGTCCGCACAGGCAGCTGCTGGGAAGCCGGGGCTCGGAGAGGCGCCTGTCCTGCATGGGCTGTGGAGGAGGCGTGTGGGGTCCAGGTGGGCAGAGTGTGGAGCCCGTGCTTCTGCCCAGGACCCAGCATTAGCGCCCTGAGGACCATGTGGGCGCAGGCTGAGACCCTCTGTGCCTGCCTCGCTGGCAGCTGGGGGCGGGATCAGGACCCGGACTAGACAGATGCTAAGTGTGAGTAGGAAAAGGGAGAGCGGTTTCCCCTTGGGTCTCAGTTCTCCAGGGTATGACCTTGAACTTTGGGTAGAGAATGCACCTATAGCACTGGGGCCCTGACTGCCAGATGCGGTTTCCAGTTCTAAGCTCTCCTGTGCCAGGAGCCTCTGGATCCACGAGACCCCAGGCCAGGCTGGTCCTGGCGGAGCCCTGCACTTGCCCCTCCCCTGTGGAATGGGTCCCTCGCCCCTCGCCCCTCCCCTGTGGAATGGGTCCTGAGCCCTGAACCCTGAGCTGTTGTGAGGACCAGCGATGATGCAGGTAAGTGCCTGGGCACTTGCACCCTCACCAGTGGCAGGTCTTGGGGTGGCCTGCATGCCTACAGCATCCTACCTCTTGGTGGCAATTGCTGAGCCTCTAAGCTCACCCACCGCCTCACCCGCAGTCACATGGCAGCACTAACTCCAGCCGGCAGAGAGCAGAGTGCTGGGGCAGTGAGAAGCAGCTTCCATCTCGCCCAGCACTGAGGGCTTGCGGTGTGCACCTGACCCCCCACCCCCGCCCCCCAGGAGCTGCTAGTGTGGCAGCTCTGGGTCTGTTCCTGGGGCAACCCTGGGGCAATGGTTCTGACTGTTCCCAGAAACGGGAGAAGCCCCGAAGGCAGCCTGGCTCCCAGGGGCCTGGCTTGATGGCAAGCTGTCCAGTCAGCGCCCTCAGCACAGGGCTGTGCTGGTGAGGAAATGGGACAGGAGCAGCCGGGGGTGGGGGGTAAGGGGTGGGGGGCAGCTGGTGCAGGGGGGGCTCGGCAGCTGCAGGCACTGAGGAGCCGCAGGCGTTCAGCTGGCGGGTGAAGGGCACATCATCTGTGCCATGAATCTCGGGACCTTCAGCGGCTTCTCGGGGTGGCAGCCCTCTGCTTCTTGAAGTGACACCCTAGTTCCTCATGTTTTGTAGAAAAAATAGACCCATGATTCTGAGCCACGACGGGTATGTCTGCTGATAACTTTACATTTACTTGTGCCTGTTTTTAGCTTCTGCCACCGCCTGAGTCTGAACCGCACACCAGCCACCTGCGGTCTGGGCCAGGCTGTCTCAGGAGAGAAGGCGCTCTGCGTACAGGAGGAAAGGATAGCTCAGCAAGGCCCTGCAGTGGGCAGGAGGGACACTGGCCGGACTCTGAGGAGGGGCTGTCCCCCAGGGAGGCCCTGGGCAGAGCAGTGGTGGCTGTAACAGCAGCGCACTCCCCTGGAGGCAGGGGCTGCCACAGGCCCGCCAGGAGGGAGCCATCTGATAGGGCTCAGAGAGAGGAGGAGAGGGTGGTGGGGGAGGGGGCGACGCTCACTCTGCTCTCACTGTCCCCTCCCCTCGGGTCCTCTCTAACCCCAACAGCTGCGCAGGGAGCCCTGGAGAGTGCTCACACTGACCAGCCTCCTGGGGCAGAAAGCAGGTGGAGAAAACGAAGAATGGCTGTGGGGTGTGAGGAGGAAGGGAAACAAAACACACTTAATGTAGCTGGTGCGGAGAAGTCGAGGGGTTCCCATGGGTTATGTGCTCATCATGTCCTGGGAGAATTATCTGTTCTTATCTCATTTCTTACCTCAGAAAAATGAAGAAAAGATGTTTGACAAATGCGGGTGATGAGACAGCGGTTCAGTGGTTTGCTCCGGGTGGTCCCGCAGGTCTGTGGGCCTCAGGAAAGCCCGAGCCCCGTCCACCTGGACGGCCCGGCGTGTTCAGAGCCACAGTGAGTAGGCACCTTCAGGGCCCGAGGATTCTGCAAACTGTGGTGAAGGTGGCAGAGTGGGCTGCATGGCATCTGTGGAGAAAGCACTCGACTGTTTTCCACGGTCAGGGCAGAGTGCCTGTACCCAGCAAAATTCTAATTGGTTTGTTGGAGCCAGTCTTGGGAGTGGGTCCCCCAAGAGGACCAGGCGGGCGGGGAGCTAGGAGGCTGGCGCTGGAATCAGAAAGTGTGCTGTTGACGTCCGGCTCTGCTCTTTTCTCCCTGTCTGTCCATCAGGCACAGCATCCCTGAGCCTCGGCTCCCGCATCTATGAACGCAGGACAGTGCGGGCAGCAACCCCCTCACCAAGGGTGAAGTGAGAAGACGGGAAGAAAGCCTCTGTGGGTAAACAGAGCACGTGCTCCTCCGGGATGACCACCATTACTGTAAGGAATATGGTGGCAAAGGGCCCAACTGCAAGGCCACAATCCTAAAATATATTTTTTTAAAAACTATAAAATACACTCAGAAAGGTGCACAAATCATAAATGTACACAGCTTGACTCATTTCAACAAGCCGATTGCTCTCTTGTAGCCACCAATCAAAACAGAATAGGACATTGCCGCCTTCCTAAGCAATACCCCGGGACCCCGAAGGTAACCAGGCCTGCCAGGCTTGCACCACAGGTTAATTTCAACCATCTTTGAAATATGTATGGGACCCCTTTTCTGGCCCAGCTTTCTTTCATTCATTTTGGCTTTATAGATTTATCTGTTTCTGCATGAAGTTCATTTTCCTTGCTACCCAGGATTTAATTGCATAAATGGCACAATGTATGCATTCTACCATCGGCAGACTTTTGGTTTCCTTTCATTTTACAGATCAGAGTGTGTCCCTATGGACAGTTTTGGGCATGCTTCTGGGTGAACTGACCTCTGCCTTTGTGTCGGGGTGCTGGGTCATCGTACACGCCTGTGCTGCTGGATGTAGAAGCTACTAAGACGTTCTCAGAAACACACTGAATTCGCACCCACCTGCCGTGCTCGAGAGCTGCCACTGTTTCACACGCTTGCGGACACCAGCGGGCGGTCAGGTGTTTTCCTTTCGGCCAGGTGCATGGGGAGTAGAATAGCTACTTGTGGCTTTAATATGCAGTTTCCTGATGACCGACGAGGCTGAGCCTTTACGTATGCTTGTCTGAATAGCTGCGTGTGTGAAATGCCTCTTCTCGCGTGGCCGGCCTTCGCACTCCCTCCCCGCCATCACTGGGTGAACAGGAGCTCTTGGTTTAATGCAGGCCATGCCCTTCCTCAGAGCTCACACGCCCCGCTTGCTTCTCAGAGCTGCATCTAACCCACGCCGGGAGCTGCTCTCTGACGGCTCTGTCTAGGTGCGTTGCTGCTGTTTGCCTCTCATTTGTATCTGTGGTCTTCCTGGAATGGATTTCTGGGTAGGAGGTGAGATAGAGGTGAAAATACAAATACAAATCTTTGGTTATTCAAGCACCATCCATAGAAAAAAATCCCCATTGTCACCACATTGAGTGTCAGATATGCCACTCACCAGGAGACCTTGTTTGTGTTGGCCTGTGTTCATGCTCCTGTTGGCCACGCGTCCACGGTGCACTAACACCACACTGACGAGTTACTGTAGCTTTGTAATCAGCCTTGGTATCTGGTATGTAACTTAGAGCTTGGCATTCACACAGACATTTTACAATCACCATCCTATTTTCCACAAAAATCCTCTTAAGATTTTGATGGAAATTGCATTCAACCTATACGTAAATTTGAGGAAAACTGACATCTTTCCATTTCATACTTTTCAACTTTTCTGCGATCTTGTATTTAAGGTATGGCATTTGTAAGCAGATTAAAGTTCTCTGTGAGTGTGTGTGTCAAATTTAATATAGTATTTTTTAATCTTTAATTGAAATATTTAGTTCATTCACATTCAAAGTAATTGATAACGTATGAGGGTTATAGCTATAATAATTTTTTCTTTGTTCTTCTTGTTCTATGTTAATTATCTCATTTTTTGTCCTCTTTGTAGTTAAAATAATGCGTTGTTGTTCAGTATTCTATCTGTTAGCTTATTGGTTAGACATTCTTATATGATATAAATTCTTAAAGAATTACCTGAGAGATATAAATATGTATTTTTACCAGTTCCAAAACAAGGTTAGGAACTTAAAATACTTTAAATCTATTTATTATTTTATTTCCAATCTTTTATTATTTTAATTCTACATATATTTTCAATAAGATATTATATTGTTATATATGGTCAGGACTCATTTGGGTTTATCCATATATTTATCTTTCCTCTGTGTCTCTTCATTTCTTCCTTGGTTTCTCTGTTTCTTTCTGAGATTATTTTTCTTTCACCTCAATAACTGTGTTAAAAATTTCTTTAGCTGTTGGTTTGCTCATTTCCAATATCACCCCCTTTTGTGGGGGAGAAAGCTAGAAATACATCTTCATTTTATTTTTCCTTTCAAAGGATAATTTCACTGGGCACAGAATTCTGGGTCAAATTTACTTTCTTTCAATACCTTAAAAATATAACACTTTTCTTTTCAGGCTTCCAGAGTTTGTGCTGAAGTCACTTCTCAGTACTATTGTTTTTTGTTTTGTTTTTAATGTATTATGTTTTTTCTTTCGACTGCTTTTAGGGTTTTCTTTCTTTCTTTCTTTCTTCCTTTCTTTCTTTCTTTCTTTCTTTCTTTCTTTCTTTCTTTCTTTTGACAGTTTTACTATAATGTGCTTAGAGCTTATTTCTTTGAATTTCTCATGTTTGCTTTTTTTTAGATTTTCTTGAATCTTTGAGTTATTGTCATTTGTCAGTTTTGATAAAATTTCAACCACTTTCTTTTTCTTTCCCTTTTGTGCCTCTATGTGTATTTAAGTATTTTTAAAAGCATAATACATAGATCCCTTAAGCTCTTTGTTGTATTTTACATTGCTTTTCTGTTTAACTTTTTCAGCCTAGCTATTTTTTTATAGACTGATCACGTCTTTCTTGTTTTTGCTTTGTCCAGCTCCTAGATCCCTTATGGGTCTGATTTTATAATTTGTGTTTTCTCAGTCGGTTGTGTTTTTAATTTGCTTTTTCATTCTTTAAAATTTTCCACGTTTCATATATATTTATCCTTAGTATCATAACATTATTATTTTAATAGGCTTCATTTTTCTAGTGCTTTTAGGTTCTCCGCAAAATTGAGTAGAAAGTACAGATAGTTCGCACACATGCACAGCCTTCTGCACTATCAACATTCCGGTCCAATGGTTTTATCTGTCTTTTCTGTTTGATTCCTTCTTTAAAAAATCCACCTCTGATTGCATTACCCTTCTGTTCTTGCATGGTGTCTACTTCCCCATTAGATCCTTGGCACATTAATCATAGCTGCTTGCCGGGAGCCGGTCCATGCTTGCTGTTTCAAGGGACCTGGCATATATGGCATACTGTTCTTAATATGTTTGCTCACCTTCTTGGCACTATGTGTTTTAACCAAAGTCTCTGAGAAAGGTTGTTTCCCCAGGTAGGAATTTTCCCCTGAAGTTAGGGAGGGAATAAAACCTCTTAACTAAGTGCCAGGCGGGTAATTAATCACTTTAACTACGAACAATCATGCTTAAGCTACATAATCTTTACTCCCTGGAATGGAGATAAGAAACGCCCTAACCTTTGGAATAGAGATTGATAGGATTGGAATCAACTGGTATAAATACAGATGTAACAACACAGAACTCAGAAGACAGAACCAGGAGGCACAGAACCTACACAGAACGTTCTCTAGAGACAGAAGAACTTTGCTGGGGAGAACATGGCAAAAGATCCTGGACTGAACCTGACTATAGAAATTGGCAAGAGAACCTGACTAGAACCTGGTGACCGAACCTGGTTGGAGAACCTGGACAGAACCTGGCTGGAGAACCTGGAGAACCTGGCAAGAGAACATGGACACAGAACCTGGCTGGAGATCCTAAGCAGAACCTCTCTGGAGATCCAGACCAGAACTTGGCTGGAGATCCTGGCTAGGCTGTTGATCAACTGAACACTGTCTCCGTGTCCTTCCTTCTTCGCTGACTCCGTCCACACCTTTGGGGACCCCTGGACCTGCTGGGGCAGGACCCCGGCAGCTGCTTTAATTCCTTGTCAGGTAATTCCAGCATCCCTGCCTTAACCAACTCTGGTTGTGATTTTTGCCTTTAGCATAACTGTAATGTTTCTTCTCTCACATGTAGATCTGAGGTCCCTGGCAAAAGGAGCTGGTAAACAGGCTTTCAGCTACTTGGTGGCAGGTGTGGGAGAGGCAGAATTCCGAGCCCCAGGAGTAGGTCTGTTTTTAGCGAGCCCGTGCCCTGGTCTGCACACCTCACAAGTGCTCCCCCTTGGGTTAAGATGCAGAGGTGACACCCCGAGTTCTGGAAGCCACAGAGCAGCAGCTCTTAGCATCAAACTTGTGAGATGACCTACGTCAGGGTAGCTCGGGGCTGGATGTGCGTCCCTTCTCCAGTGCTGCCTGGGTTCTGCTAAACCCCAGGCTAAGCTTGGCAAGTCAGTGTCTCCTGACCTCAAGCCTGTTACAAAGGACAGATGCTCTGGGACATTTCACAAAGTGGCTGCCTTTCCTCTTTCCCCGCATGGAGCAGGCAAAGATTCCCTCTGCCGTTCACTGTGAGGACTGGGGGGGCACCTGCAGATGAACCCTGACACCGCGAGGGCCCCTCTCTGACGCCCTGGCATCCCCAACTCTCAGAGGTCCACACCGCGCCTCGGCCATGGGGCGTTCCAGCTCAGGTCCCTGCCCAGGTGCTGCTCCGTGGAGCTGCTGCGGGTGGGTCGGCTGCGGGACTGTGATTCCCGCATCTGCTGCTCTGTCTACGTCTGTGCAGGGTTTGCTGTGGCCTCACTTCTCTGATGGGCCTTAGAACTGATTTTTCCATTTGTTCAGAATTTTGCTTGTTAAGATGGAGTGGTAACTCCCAAGCTTCTTATGCATGAAAGAGAACCCAGAAGTTACTGTTTCCTCATGCCTGGGAGACTTCTGTTGAAAGTTGGACACTGTACATGACAAATGATGAAGATGCAGGATGATATTCACTTTGTCCAGAGCGAAGGTCACTGACCCTGTTATAAGGCAGGCGGCTACATTGAGACAGATCGCCTCGGTCAGTCAGGACTTGGCCGCCTGTGCCTGCGTTTCACTGTTCATGAGATTCTGTGTCTGCCCGGCTCATTGCACTTTATGCTGCGGTTCCCCGGGGGCCACCCTGATGCCCCAATGGTTCCCTCCTCACGGTTGATCTCGTCTCTATCCTGGTTCTGCACCGCAGTGACAGGGCCCAAGAGTCTATTCACCACTGTAGTTCCTTTTCTCCTCAATGGCTGTCTATTATGCCACGTAGCTTAAAAATAAGCAAATGATTCTGATACCGTTCACAGTGGGTCTGAGGCCGCCTGTCACTACTTGAGCCAATTAAGCAGAGACAGGGTTGAACCCTAGATGAGTGCTTAGTCCAATGATGCCATCAGTTGGGGAGAGCAGGCGGTCACCCTGGAAATTCTGGTCCGACCCCTCGCCAGTTGGCTGGTTATGTCCACACGAGGGAGAGACAGCCAGTGCGGCTGTGAGTGGAACGGGAAAGGGGAGGGAGGGTCTGCGTCCGGCCTTCCGGAGCTCAGAGCCCCATAACAAAGAGGCTAACCTGTGATGTGGCACACAGCTCAGCCCGTGCCTGGGCCCGGGGAATGGTCAGCGTCCTGAGAAAACCTCCCGGAGAGGGTCAGGGTCCAGCACAGCCACCAAGTCAAAGCGTGTGCTGTCCTTGGTCTGTTCTTTGAGTAAAAGACCCACCAAGGCACCTGATCTTTCTACAGCCTGTCTCATCCTCCAGTCCCCAGGGTCTGCAGGAAAACGTCCCATCTCTAGTTAGTAGGATGATCATTCTTAGGCAGCAGTGGCTTATTCTCATTACGGGCCCTTCCCATCGCCGCACAGGGAGCCTGCGCAGAACGGGCTCTCGCTCCACTGGCCCTGCCTCTCTCCAGGGCTTTGGTTCCTAAGACCTGGCTGCCTTGATTGGCCCAACCTCTAGCTGTCACCCCAGTTCCATGCGACAAGGAACACTTCATGGAACTCAGGAGTTTTCTGGGTTCTACTGTCGTCAGATTCACTTCTCAGCTCCTCGGTATCACCAAAGCAGGGACTGCAGGGCCAGCCCTGGGATCACCAAAGCGGGGACTGCAGGGCCAGCCTCGGCCTCCGAGGGACGGCCCCTCACTTTGGGCGCTTTCAGTTGCTCCCCAACATTCAGACACTTAGGTCTTTTACTTTGTTCAGCTTTTCTAACTGTTACTCTGGGAAGTACTGGTCTCAATAAGCAGGAAGGGACAACCTGGGCCTCTTACTTAGAAAAAGGAAAGTCCTGCCAACTGCCCCGGCCAGGCGAGCAGAGAGACGGGAGGGTCCTGAAGGCGCCTGGGGGCAGGTCTTCCCCCAAACCAGGAGCCACTGCTTCCGGTGGAGCGCGCTCCTTCAGGGCGTGTGTGTTCTGGGGGGATGGAGCCATGCCCTGTCCCAGGCTTCCCCCGCGGAGTGAGGGAGCGGCTCCCCAGGCCACGGAGTGAAGCTTCTGGGTCAGGAAGGGATGCCTCCCAGCAGGGCGCCAGGGCAGGTCCTGGGTCCACAGTGTAAGATCCCGGGACCACTCGGAGGGGTCTGTCCTGTGCCTTGTCCCCGCCTCTGCGGGTAACAGGGCGTCAGTAACGGGGGTGGGGTGGGAGGGTGGGGGGTGGCTGTGGTCTGTGGTGTCCACCTGCGTCTGCCGGGAGGGCTGGCTGTGCACATGCACAGCTGGTGACCTTCCAGAGGCGCATGTGGGCAGAGCACAGCCTCGGCTCAAGCCTTGTTGGCGCCGATGAGGAGGGGGACTCGGTTCCAGGCCCCGTGCGAAACCCTGCATACAGCTCATTACTGAAACCTCACGGAAACACTGTGCAGGGATCGCAGAGGCTGGAGACTGTGTGAGGTTGCCATAGCAACGCAGACTGCCTGACCCTCACATTGCTGTACTTGCCACTGCGCTAAACATCCTCCTGGCAGCAGCAAAAAATGGAGGACAGGTCCTAGATTAGAAGAATGGACAGGTGTCCAGTTATTGAGAGCAGACGTGAGACAGTGTTGTGTGGCAAAGTCCAAAGGCTGGTGCCAAACTGAGCACACAGTGGGACCACAGGAAACACAGGCAGCTCCGAGGCAGTGCTGCCGGTGCCCGGTCCGCAGGAGAAGAGGCTCCCGGGAACTGGGAGGCAATAGCTAGTCACAGGCACCTCTTTGACTGGCAGACATGTCGCCTTGGCATGGAGACTGGAACGGGCGACCTGAGAGGGAGCAAGCCGGCCGTCAGCAGGAGCCCAGCCATGGGGCTTCCTGCTCTCACAGCAAGTGCTTCCCACGGTGAGCCCTGGCCTCAGAGAGCTGAGGGTCTAGGTAGGCTTGCAGCCTGGTCACGGCCTCTCGGGCTGCTGTTTCTGGGAGAGGCGGTCAGGTCGGAATGAAAGGAGCAGGCCGGATGCTGACAGTCCGACGGCGGCATCAGGGCACGCAGGGCTTTCAGGTCTCCGACCTGGGAGAGGCCCCCGGCGAAGGCCTGAGAGCTGGGGAAGGGAACCTGCAACGTGCTTAGGACTGAGCAGGCCCACCAGCCAGCCCCGGGCAGGGCCCAGATGTGGGTCTGAGGGACTCAGTGCAGTGCTCAGATGAGGCGGAGCCAGGGCCTGAGTGCAGAAGCCACAGGCCCAGAGCAGCTGTCCTTGAACCTGGGGTCACAACCTCTGCCTGCGCAGGTGGGATAATACGTGCCCCCTCCTTGCTGCTGAGTGTTGTTCTTTGGGAGCATGTGGAGTGCACGTGTTCTAATGAAAGCCACGCTTTGCTGGATGAGCCTGGGAGATCTCGGGTGGGGAGAAGCTGAATGGTCTGCATGTGAGGACAGACTAGAGACAAGGAACCCGGATAGGTTAGGGGAGGTGGCTCACGTTTATCAAACACAACAATTTGTTGGGGATGCGGAGGTGCACACACACTCCCTGGGGTATCAGCATCAGGAGGCAACCGTCCATCCTGATCTTCAAGAGCAGCGCAGGCAATGGCGCTGCCAGCAGGAGGGCTCTTCGGGAGGGTGCTCTGTGTCACTCTAGCTCTCAGGATGTGCTGGTTGATGGTTAATGTCATGTCAACGTGGCTAAGGCCCTGGCACCCAGAACGTTGCTGAAACACCAGAGTAGATGAGATGTCTCAGGAGGTGTGCTTAGAAGAGATCAATGAATAGAGCAGGTGACCACTCACCGTGCGAGGAGGCCACGTCCAGTTAGCAGAGTCTCAGGAGATCAAGCCCGCGGCCCCAAGGGCGGAGAAGCTGCTCCCTCTGCCTCAGGCCCAGGCCCCTGATTTCCAGCCTGCTGGTTTGTCCTGCCGACCTCAGCTCGGACCTGCCAGCCTCCTCCATTCTCTCTCTCTCTCTCCTTCTCTCTCTCTCTCTCTCACACACACACACACACACACACACACACACACACACACACACACGCTACTGGTTCTGCTTCCAGGAGAGCCCTGGCTAATGCAGGAGTTATGACTAAGGGAGTCAGTATAGTTGCAGGAGGGTCTCTCCCTCCGGGCCCAGGGGTGAAGGGCAGGCTGTCAGCCAGGAGGCTGGCGAAGGAGCAGGTGCAGCTGGGGAAGCGAGTGGGGATGTGGGGAGGACTGTGTGGCTGGGAACCGCTGGGCAGGGGCTGGGAGAGGAAGTGGTGGGCAAACTCTAAGGCAGCGGTTCTCAACCTGTGGGTCGCGACCCCTGAAAATACATCCTGCATATCAGATATTTACATGACGATTCATAACTGTAGCAACATTACAGTTATGAAGTACCAACAAAAATAATTTTATGGTTGGGGGTCACCACAACATGAGGATCTGTATTAAAGGGTCGCAGCATTAGGAAGGTTGAGTACTAGAGTCTAAGGGACCAAAGCAGTTTGCACTTCTGATAAAATGATTCGCAGGTGGCAGGGAGCCTCTAGACCAGCGGTTCTCAACCTGTGGGTCGCAACCCCGTTGGGGGTCGAATGACCCTTTCACAGGGGTCGCCTAAGACCATCGGAAAACACATATATAATTACATATTGTTTTTGTGATTAATCACTATGCTTTAATTATGTTCAATTTGTAACAATGAAATTGGGGGTCACCACAACATGAGGAACTGTATTAAAGGGTCGTGGCATTAGGAAGGTTGAGAACCACTGCTCTAGACAGATTAAATGGGGCAAACCTGGGTAGGCATCCCTTTCCCTGAGGCCCTTTGGCGGCGATGAGGTGGTGGGAGGGGGAGGGACCACAGGGATGAACTGAGGGTGTGCTCTCTCTGTTTGGCTCAGAGTCAGAACTCTGCTACCCATCCAGGCTGCTGCAGGGGCGATAGAAAGGGCAGGGTCGGATTTCAGAAAAATCGTCCTGTATTCCTTGTTGCTGCACCTGTTTGGTGACACCTGTATCCTGAGTGACCCAGCCACCTGTTTCCTCTATTCCTCCATCCAGACACTGGCTAAAAGCAGGGGATAAAAGCTCCACAGGAGAACAGATTCCTGTTATAAATTCATGATCACCAGTTTCAAAGAGACCTGAGCGTTCTACCAGACTTCCTGGCCAAGTCAATCTGCATCCCCCAGCAGCTGCTCACACTGGTCCGTGCATGAACATGCCTCTTCCCCTCACTCAACACTTTAAAGTTAAACTTTTTTAAAAAATGGGATAATTGTCGATTCACATGTAGTTTTAAGAAGTAATACAGAGAGATCGATGTACCTTCGGTCAGCCTCCTTCAGTGGTAAGGTGACAGTACAATACCACCACCGGGACACTGACATCCACCAGCTGAGAGCCTAGCGTGTCATCCTCTCACGGCGGCGCCACACCCCTTTGCCCTCCCAGCCCCTGGGCACCGCTGTCTGCTTCTCTCTCACAAGTCTGTCATTTCAGGTGTATTGCACAGGGGGACCTGCTGTATGCATTCGGGGGCTGACTTTTATCACTCAGCATGGCTCTCCGGAGATTCTCCCGAGTTGTGCATATGAATAGCCTGACCCTTTTCATTGCTGAGTAATATTTCATGACATGGACAAAGCACTGTTATCTTCGCATTCACCACTGAAGACAATCTGGAAGTTTCCTGGTTTTGCCTTTTGCAAAAAAACCTGCTACAGACATACATGTTCAGGTTTTAACGGGAATATAAGTATTCCCTTTTATGATAAAAATCCAGAGTCTACGTGCTGGTTGCAGTTATTATGAAAGTTACATGTTGGTTTTATAAGGAACTGCCAAACCCCTTCCCAAGATGCTGCACTGCTGACACCCCCACCATCCACAGCAGCGGCCCAGTGACTCGGTATCCTCTCTAGCATGTGGTGTTGTCGATATTTTTTTTCCGCCATTTGTATAGGTTTCTAGTGATAGATCATCGTGACTTTCTTTTTTATTTCCCAAGTAGCTAACAATTTTGAACACCTTATTTTACATTCTGAGTATCCTCTTTGGTGAAATGTGCCTTATGTCTTTACCTGTTTTCTAATTGAATTACTTTACTGTTCCATTTTAAGAGTACTTTGTGTACTCTGGATACTTGTCATTTGTCAGACATGTGCTTTGCAAATATATTCTCCAGCATAGCTTGTCTTTTCAACCTCTTCACAGGACATTTCACACAGTGAGCATTTAAAATTTTGAAGTCTAATAATATTTTCCTTTTATAAATAGTGCTTTTGAGATCAAGTTTAAAAACATTTTGTCTGGCTTTAGGTCTCCAAGATTTGTTTAAAATGGCACATTTTCCCCATTGACTTACTTACTCTTTTGTCAAACATTACTTGGGCATATTTACATAAGTCTACTCGTGGATTCTCTTATTTGCCCATAGATCTAGGTGTGCAGCCTTCCACCAATGCCACTCAGTCCACTGATGCCACAGCCCACCAATGCCACAGCCCACCAGTAACACACAGTCCACCAATGCCACTCAGTTCAGCGGTGCCACTCAGTCTACCAATGCCACAGCCACCACACAGTCCACCAATGCCATGCAAGCTTGATCACTGTGGCTGTGGGATAAGTCCTGAAGGCAGATACATTGTTTTATTGTTTTTTATCCATTTAAAAAATTGTATTAGCTGTTCTAGTTCTTTGCCTTTCTATTATATCTGGAATCATCTCATCCATATTTATAATTATTGCTAAAAATTTAATATCAATTGCATTAAACTTGTATATCAATTTGAGAATTCAAATCTATTCACATGATATGTTTCTCCATTTACTTAGATCTTATGTGATTCCTTTCATAAACTTTTTAGGTTTTAGCATAAAGTTCTATACCTTTTTTATTATATTTACACTAAATTATCTCATGTTTAAAATAAATGGTAATATAGTTAAAATTGTGGTATACTTGTGTTCATTGCTAGTATATATGAAAACAAGTGAGTTTGGTATAGTTATGAGCTCATGTATTAGTTCTAAGACTATTTTGTGTGTGTGTGTGTGTGTGTGTGTGTGTGTGTGAGTTCCTGGCATCTTCAGTGTAGGCACTCATGGGTTATTTGCAAGTAGAAAAGGCCAGTTTTATTTCTTCCTTCCCAACCTGTATGCCTTTTATTTCCTTATTGTAGCAGCTATAACATCTGGGACTGTGTTAACTAAGACTGTGACAGTGGAGATTCTTTGTTTCTGGCTCATTCTTCACTATTCAGTGTCATGTTACATGTACTTTTTAAAAATTACTCTTTATCAAATTGCAGACGTTTCTCTCTACTCCTGTTTTCCTTAGAGTTAGTGTCATCATCATCAAGTTAAATCAAATGTTTTCTTCTGCACTGACTGATATGATTGTGTGACTTTTCCCCCTCTAACTTTTTAATGAGGTGTATTGCATTGACTGATTTTCAAGTATTGAGCCATCTTTCATCCCTGAGATAAAACTCACTTGGTCACAGTGTATAATTCTTCTTATAGATTGCTGAATTCTACGTACTAATACTTGTTTAAGGATTTGGTTTATATTTATCAGGAAAAATATATCCATATTTTTCTCTTTTTAGTACTGTCTTCCTCATAGCTTCATAAGAAGTGGTTTGTGTATTGGGTGTTAATTCATTTAAATATTTGGTATAATTAATCAATGAAATTCTGTCTACATTTTTTGGGGGAGTGGTGGTTAAATAATAAATTCATAAATAAAAAATAGTCTAGTAAAACTATGTTTCATACTGGATGAATTATAGTAATTTTTATTTTTTGAGAGATTGGCCCATATCACCTAAATTGTCAAATCTGTATTTGTTTACATGTTCACAGCATTCCTTTATTGTCTTTTTGATGTCTTGAGGACCTGTAGTGGATAGCTCCTGTTTGATTCCTAAGATTGGTAACCGGTGGTTTTTCTCTTTTTCTTTGTTAGTGTTGCCAGAGGTTTGTCAATGTCATTGATCCTCTGAATTAGATCTTTGTTTCTCTTATTACTTTTTTTCTGTATGACAATTTTATTGATTTCTGCTGTTATCTTTATTATTTTCTTCCTGTTGATTACTTTGGATTTGTTTTACTTTTTCTCCCTAGGGTCCTGAGGTAGAGGCTTTTATTACTGTGTTGGCACTTTCCCTCTTTATAATGTATATATTTAGTGCTAAAAAATTCCTTCTCAGTGCTGCTTTCACTGTGTCACATAAATTTTAATAATGCGATTTAATGACTTTTAAATGTTTTCCTAGAGAATTTCTCTCTGATTTTTTGTTTATTCAGAAGTATTTTGTTTAGTTTCTGAGCATTTGGAGATTTTTCTGTTATATTTATGTTATTGATTTCTGGTTTAACTTTATTATGATCAATGAATACACGGTATGGTTTCAATTCTTTTAAATGCATTAAGGATGATTTTATGGCCTGAGATATAGTCTGTCTTGGTCTATGTTTTGCAAGAATTGAGACTAATGTATACCTTGCTATTGTATGGCAGGGTATTCTAAAAATGTTGTTTAGATCTTGCTGGTTGAGGATGTTGTTAGGTATTTCTATATTCTTGCTGATTATTTGTTCAGTTGTATTGATTGTTGAGAGGGGCATATTGGAGTTGACAGCTACAATTATGGATTAGCCTAATTTTCCTTTCAATTCTCTCAGTTTTTGTTTCACATATGTTGCAACTCTACTGTATTGTGAATTTGTCAGAGCAGGCAGTTAGGAAGATGTGAGCTGACAAAGACAGTTGGAGCTTTGAGGAAATATGTGTGAGACGTGACAAACCAAAAATCGACAATCAAAGTAGCAGACCCTTCTAGAGCCTCTCTGTGATGTGGTCGAACCCATGGCATAAGACTCGGTGAGGGAGCATTATAGCTTAAAGGTCTCTCTCTCTCTCTCTCTCTCTCTCTCTCTCTCTCTCTCTCTCTCTCTCTCTCCATATATATATATATGCACTGGTGGGGTCCCTCAGCCTGGCCTGTACCCTCTCGCAATCCAGGACCCCTCGGGCAGTCCGACATCCCTCGAGGGATGCAGTAGTGCGCAAAGTGGCAGGCGGCCTGGGAGGAGCCCAAACCCTGGCCGAGTGCCACGCTGCTGCCACTCACCCCAGCCCTGCTGCACCTGCCGCTCAGCAGCACAGCCACAGAGGACGGAGAGGCTCATGCGGCAGCGGCTGCACTCGCCAGCTGTGAGCCCAGCGTCTGGTGCCCATTGGTCAGCTGAGCGCATTGACCACCAGGGGTCAGCTCCTGCATTAAGTGTCTGCCCCCGGTGGCTAGTGCATCATAGCGACCAGTGGACTGGTCATTCGGTTGCTTAGGCTTTTATATATACCAGGTGTACAGTTAATAATGCGGATTTTTCAATAGATGGAGTTACACATATGTTGATATATATGCGCTTTGATATGTGTGCTATTTTGTTGTATTGACAGCAAGCTTCAAAACTTCATATGTCAAAATTTTCTGAAGATGTTAACATCATAGACATTTTTATGCTTAAAAATGTTGAATTTCATGACAAAGGCAAAAGAGCATTTAAAGAGCATTTGTGGGAAGCTTTAATTCATTACTTTATTTTGAGGAAAAGTGCTGCTGAAAGTTATCGTATACTTTGGGAAGTTTATGGTGAACATGCTCCATCTCAAGATACTTGTGAACGCTGGTTTAAATACGTTAAAAGTGGTGATTTTGATGTGAAAGACAAAGAATGTCCAAGCCAAAGGAAAAAGTTTGAAGCCCAACAATTACAAGCATTATTGGATGAAGATGCTTGTCAAACTCAAAAACAACTTACAGAAAGATTGAACATTGCTCAGCAAACTATTTCCAATTGTTTACAAGCAATGGGAAAGATTTTAAAGGAAGGAAAATGAACAAAAGACAAATGGAAAACTGAAAAGTCATCAGTAAAATGTTGCTTCAATGTCACGAAAGAAAGTCTTTTTTCATCGAATTGTGACTGGCAATGAAAAGTGTATTTATTTTGAGAATCCCAAATGCACAAAATCATGGGTTGATCTAGGTCAACCATCAACATCGACTGCAAGGCCAAATCGCTTTGGTGCCGGGAGCCGGTCCATCCTTGCTGTTTCAAGGGACCTGGCATATATGGCATACTGTTCTTAATATGTTTGCTCACCTTCTTGGCACTATGTGTTTTAACCAAGGTCACCTCTCTGAGAAAGGTTGTTTCCCCAGGTAGGGAGTTTCCCTGAAGTTAGGGAGGGAATAAAACCCCTTAACTAAGTGCCAGGCGGGTAATTAATCACTTTAACTACGAACAATCATGCTTAAGCTACATAATCTTTACTCCCTGGAATGGAGATAAGAAACGCCCTAACCTTTGGAATAGAGATTGATAGGATTGGAATCAACTGGTATAAATACAGATGTAACAAGACAACAGGATACAGAACCTAGACACAGAACCTACACAGAACCTAGACACAGAACCTACACAGAACCTAGAGACAGAAGAACTTTGCTGGAGAGAACATGGCAAAAGATCCTGGACAGAAACTGGCCTCAGAACCTAGAGACAGAACCTAGAGACAGAACCTAGTGAGAGAACATGGCAAAAGATACTGGACTGAACCTGACTACAGAAATTGGCAAGAGAACCTGACTAGAACCTGGTGATTCAACCTGGCTGGAGAACCTACAGAACCTGGCAATAGAACCAGGCAAGAGAACCCAACCATGCTGATCAACTGAACACTGCCTCTGTGTCATTTCTTCTTCGCTGACTCCGTCCACACCTTTGGGGACCCCTGGACCTGCTGGGGTGGGACCCCAGCACTTCGGGAGGAAGAAAATGCTCTGCGTTTGGTGATCAAGAAGGTGTGGACTATTATGAGCTTCTAAAACCAGGTGAAATCATTAATACTGATTGCTACAGACAACAAATAATCAACTTGAACCACACTTTGATCCTGAAACCACCAGAATGTGCCAGAAGACACAGAAAAGTAATTTTGTTTCATGATGATGCACCATCACACACTTCAAAACCAGTTAAAGATACGTTAAAAGATCTTGCCTGGGAAGTATGAACCCACCGGCCGTATTCACCAGACTTTGCACCTTCAGATTACCACTCGTTCCTATAGATGACACATGCACTTTCTGAGCAGCACTTAAAACGTACAAAGAAGTGGAAAATTGGGTCTCTGCCTCAAAACAAGAAAAGTTCTATTGGGACGGTATCCACAAATTACCTGAAAGATGGGAGAAATGTGTAGCTAGCGATGGGCATTACTTTGAATAAAGCACTTTTGATGTTTCTCTTGAAATTATCGTGTTTTCTTTGATTACAAAATCCGCATTAACAACCAGTACACTTGGTATACTAGAGGCCTAATGCACAAAGTTTTTGCAAGGGGTTCGGTCCCCGCTACCACAGTGGCTGCCTTGGCCCCACCCGGTGCAGCTGCTGCCTCTGCCTTGGCCCCTGCCACCATGGCTTTGTCTGGAAGGTCGTCTGGAAGGATGTCTGGTCTAATTAGCATATCACACTTTTATATATATACACTGAGTGGCCAGATTATTATGACCGCCTGATGATTGTAGACAAATTAGCTATAATTTCGCGCTGAAGTTGCTAGAGGGCCAGACCATTACAAATAGGGAAGCAGGTTGTTTACCACGACAGTAGAAGTTATTTTTTTTCTGAAGATATGGGTAAACAATGCAATTTAACAGCCTTTGAATGTGGGATACATTTGAACGTGAGTGGCCAGATTATTATGACCACCCTATCAGTACTTCATTGGGCCACTTTTTGCCTTCAATACTGTGGTGATTCTTCTTGGCATTGACTCCACGAGATGTTGAAAGGTGATGTGAGGAATCTGACACCATGCCTGATGAATAGCACTGTCCAGTTCTGTGAGATCTGATGGTTGTGGAACCAGCTGCCTGATGGCTCTTTTAATTTTGTCCCATAAATGCTCAATTGGATTGAGATCTGGTGATTGTGGGGGCCACCTAAGCAAGGTATAGTCTCCCTCATGTTCTTGAAACCAATCCTGCACAATACGAGCACCATGGCATGGCGCATTGTCTTGTTGGAAGAAGCCATCTCCACTGGGATATGCCATCAACATGATAGGATGAACTTGATCAGCAATGATACTTAGGTATGTTGTACTCTTCAGACATTGTTCCACACGAATTAAAGGGCCCAAGTCATGCCAGGAAAACATGCCCCAAACCATAACACTGCCCCCACCAGCTTGAAGGGTTGTACTCATGCATGTGGGGTGCATGCTTTCATGCTGTTTCCACCAAATTCTCACTCTACCATCTGCATGATGCAACTGGAAATGTGATTCATCAGGCCACATGACTTTTTCCCAATGCTCGACTGTCTAATCCTTGTGTTCCTGTGTGAATTGGAGACGTTTTATCTTGGTAACTGAAGACAGCAAAGGTGTTTGAACAGGCCTTTGGCTTCCATATCCCATATGATGCAGTGTACGGCTAATTTGCCTACAAATGTCAGGTGGTCATAATAATCTAGCCACCAGTATATATATATATATATATATATATATATATATATATATATATATATATATATCCCATGTTCAAAGGCTTTTAAATCTCGTTGTTTATCCATATCTTCAGAAAAATATCACTTTTACTGTAGTGGTAAACAACCTAACAACCTGCTTCCCTATTTATAATGGTCTGGCCCTCTAGCAACTTCAGTGTGAAATTATAGCTAATTTGCCTACAAACTTCAGGTGGTCATAATAATCTGGGCACTCAGTGTGTGTGTGTGTGTGTGTGTGTATTTTTTTTTTTTTTTGAGAAATAAAGAAGGTGAGACTTACTGAGCTAGGGGTGTAAGTACCCAAGCCCCACCTCAGCAGGATAGTTGGTTTGGATTTGGCCAGCTGAGTTGCCCACCAAGGTTCTATCTGAGTGTATTCCTTTTTCTGCAAATAAATTCTCTCCTGTGTTTGCTATTATTTGTTATCTCTTATTTGATTCATTCCTACAAGTAAGACAAGAACTGGGGTGCAGTGTACTGTCTCTGGCCAGAGACCCCCTTGACCAGTGCTGCCATCTTGGTGCCATGCCTTGGATTTCAAAGCTGTAAGTCCTCTGATACCAAGGACAGAGATGAGGCTATTTTGCTTTGCTCTGTGTCTGGGATCGGGAAGGAGAGGTAGTAATCATGTTTAACTGGGAGAAATGACTGTGAGAGGAAAATAAAAGTGAGTGTGTAAGCTGGCGATGAACTGGCACGGAAGATAGAGGCACAGCTTCCCTCTGGCCTGGGCAAGCAGACACGTTCAGGTGACTGAGGGTCTTTGTGAAGGTGTCGGAGGGTCCTCCTCGCAGCGTGTAAGGGCCTCATAGGGACTCCAGAATGCACTTGTAATTAGGTGTTGACCCACCCAGGGTGCGCACAGAAGGGCTGGTCACCTAGCACTCGGATCTTCACGGTTGTTTTACACTGTAGGCTGCAGAGAGAAGCCGAGGCACGTAAAAGGAGAGGGTATGGCTGGTGGTGTCACGGCCTCTGGGCGGCCCTCCACAAAGAGCATGCTTTGACCCACCACATTTAACCCCAGGAAGTCCACTCGCAGCCGTGACTTCCTTCCTTGTGCCCACACTCCTGGCACATTATTTTGTCTCATATGCCTTGTTAGGATTTAATGCACTTCATCTGCCCAGTTGGGCTTCTTTATCTATATTCTCGCCTTCCTTTGTGTAGAAGCTGTACTCTGAGAGGTTGTTGCATGCACTGCAGAAATGGGGGTAGGTACCACATGTTAGAGGAATCTGAGGTCCAATTGCCTGGGCAAGAGACAGACTCCCCGTCTCACTTGCATTCTTCAGCATTGAGTCAGAGCCGTTGCCATGATGTGCTGAATGGGCATGTCCTCGTCACTGACACATGGTATGGGCCCTAACTAGGAGCGCATGTGGAGGCCTGTGCTCTGTCGCTGCCTGGCTTCTGAGAGCCACTGGAACCCCCTCATCTGCACTCCCTGGTGGCTAATCTCTGGGCTGCATGGGACTTGGGGATCTTTAACTCCTCCCTTCAGGCTGCTTGTCGCTGACTGTCCCCTCCTTAGGAGCTTCTCCAGAAATCTAGAAGGGCAGATTGGGACAGTAGGAGGTGCCCAATGTTCAACTATTGGGGAAAATTTGGAGTTACTACGGGTCGAGGCTCCCCACCTTTCTGTTTAGTGAATGTGACCTCCCTCATTTCTTCAGGCATTTCATAAGCATGGGACCACAGCCCCAGAGATGAAATCCAGGGAATCAATGCAGACTAAGTGGCACGTTTCTCTTGCCTCCGGCCACACCACCTGGGTTAACTCCTTTCTCTCTCATTATAAAACCTACCCGAGCCGGGACCCACCACATCCTTAAGCCAATTAGCGGCATCAATTTTCACAAGATCCTGGGCAAGCCCAGAAATCATCCTTCAGGGAATAATAGCAGGCCCGCAGGCTATGGGCATATCCCACGGGAGTCCACAGGCCCACAGACTATGGGTACATCCCATGGGAGTCCACAGGCCCACAGACTACGGGCATATCCCATGGGAGTCCACAGGCCCACAGACTATGGGTACATCCCATGGGAGTCCACAGGCCCACAGACTACGGGCATATCCCACGAGAGTCCACAGGCCCACAGACTACGGGTATATCCCACGGGAGTCCACAGGCCCACAGACTACGGGTACATCCCACGGGAGTCCACAGGCCCATAGACTATGGGTACATCCCACGGGAGTCCATAGGCCCACAGACTATGGGCATATCCCACGGGAGTCCACAGGCCCACAGGCTACGGGCATATCCCACGGGAGTGCACTTTAGAGAGGAACAGAAATTATGGTGACAACAGCATAAGAGGACTAGAGGAGGCCCCGTGTAGGGAGGCTCACAGAACGCATGGTCTGAGGTCTGGGGTGGCGCGGAGGTAGGGGCACCAGTCCTAATCAGCACAGAAAGGTCCCCAGCCTGTTGGAGTAAATCCATCCTCTCTGTGAATGGCCGGCACAGAGGGCTTTGGGAAGTCTGCCCTCAGAACATGGGATCTTGGCTTTTTCTGAATCACAGACGGATACACGGACACATGGTAAGGGTACCTAGTCCAAGGTCTGGAGTCCCTAGATTTTCTCCTCCATTCTCTTACAGATGGAAAATACCACTTCTATTCCCCAAGACTTGCCTTTGGGATGCCTTTTGAAGAACTGGAATAAATTTGACTTCCAAACCCTAAAAAGAAAGAGATTAATGTCCTTTTGCAACACAGGTTGGCTGCAGTGTAAATTAGAGGGTCAGGAAGCCTGGCCTGAAAGCGGCAGTCTAAATTCCAGTACAATTTTACAACCTGGTGTATTCTGCCACTGACAGCACCAGGGGGCAGTGTCCTCTGTCCCAGCCTTATGGCTCTGCAAGATGACCACAGCCTATGTCAGGGCTGCCAAGTAGCCCCCGCCATGCTTGCTGCAGTGACCCAAGGTCCCAAACCATGGGTCAGAGACAAGGGAGAAACATGAGGAGGAAAGGCAGGCACAGTCGTTAGCTGCATTACAGGGATACCTGCCACAGCAGGGAAAGCCACCCAAGGCTCGGGTCCGAGATGGGGGAGGGTCACCAGTGTGGGGAGCCTGAGCACTGGGAATCAGAACGCCCTCAGGCGGGCTGAGCGGACCGCGCTAGCCCTGCCCTCCATGTCACAGGAGAAGCCATTGGGATCAGGACTGCCCGGAGGGCCGGCGGCCTCTGGGCTGGAGTCCCACTCCTCATGACCTTGAATTGATGGGGTGCTCAGTCTGCACTGGCTCCTGCTGAAACCAGTGACATCAACAGGACGGAGCCTGGGGTGACCCTAGGTTGGCAGGGAGGCCTGCTAATGTTCTTGGTATGGGAGTCGCTTACTTATGTGACTTCCTGATCTGGGAAACTTCACTCACAAACCAGACAGGTAATGGGATGGAGGGGAACCATCCACAAAACACGTCTCACCTCCTCTAAATTGCCTTTGGGGATGTACACATGTGTACACTCCTCTCCAGTGGCCTTGAACACCCACCCTGCTGGGGAGAGACATGCTAGCCCAAACGAGAACCAGTGTAATTGTCCATTTCCTGAAGAAACAGTAACCTCCTAATTGAACCAACAAATAAGAAAAGCTCTGAGGAAAAGCCTAGACTGAGACGGAGACACACAGGTCTGGCACAGGCAGATGGTTAGATTAAAAGATCCTACAAAATGTTCTCACAAGAAGCACTATTCTATTAATTCTGAGCCAAGAGCAGGCCTATAAGAAATTACATCTGGATTCCGTGAACATGGCCTTTGAACCCCCTGCCATGCTCCCTGTTACACTCCTATCCTACCTCTGAAGAAAGCTGGGGAAGGCCGGTGTCCAGGACTGAAGTATAATCAATAAAGCAATGGTTCCTCTCCACCCTGTGGTTCCAAATCCCTACACAGTTCTAAGCAGAACACCACCAGTACTATATTTCAGTACTATATTTAACAGATGCCTTTTTCTGTATCCCATCCAGGTGTGGGCAAACTTTTTGACTGGAGGGCCACAGTGGGTTCTTAAACTGGACCGGAGGGCCGGAACAAAAGCATGGATGGAGTGTTTGTGTGAACTAATATAAATTCAAAGTAAACATCATTACATAAAAGGGTACGGTCTTTTTTTTTTTTTTTTTTTTAGTTTTATTCATTTCAAAAGGGCCGGATCCGGCCCGCAGGCCGTAGTTTGCCCACGGCTGCATTAGACCCAGCTTGTCCATTATATTATGCACTGGTGGGGGGCGTGGCCTGTCGGGATCGGCCCGCTGTGGGAGCACTGCTCATCCAGGTCAGCAGAGCAGCTGTGGACCCGCCCTCTGAGCAGCTGCTCCCTGGTCCAGCATCATCCATGGAGCGGGAGCACTAGCCTCTCCAGGGGACCCGGTTGGGGTCTGGCCCAGGGATGATAGCAGTGAGAGGTGGCAGAGTAGGCCTCAGTCCTGCAGTGGCCAGAGACCCACCTCCCAGGCCCCAGGGTCAGCTCTATGAGCCAGGCAGCAGCACTGCGCAGCCTGCGGGCATCCAGAGGAGGCAGCAGGGAGCAAGGTGGAGGAGCCTGGGACCTGGGACGAGGAGGCAATGATTGCAGCCCACATTCCTGCCCATCAGCCCGGGTTCACAGTGGGAGCAGCTGCTCATGCTCAGCCAAGCAGCACTCCCACTGTGGTAGCATACTGACCACCAGGGGGCAGCTCCTGTGTTGAGTGTCCGCCCCCAGTGGTCAGTGTGTGTCATAGCGACTGGTCAACTGGTCATTCTGGTGATTCTGCCATTTGGTCTCTGAGCTTTTATTATATAGGACTAGAGGCCCGGTGCACAAAAATTTGTGCACTCGGAGGGGAGGTGGGTCCCTCAGCCCAGTCTGTGCCCTCTCGCAGTCTGGGACCCCTCAGGGGATGACCACCTGCTGGCTTAGACCCGCTCCCCAGGGGATTGGGCCTAAGATGGCAATCAGACATCCCTCTGGCAGCCCAGAAGCCCTCGGGGGATGTCCACTTGCCAGCGGGGAGCAGGCCTAAACTGCAGTCGGACATCCTTAGTGCTGCTGAGGAAGCAGGAGAGGCTCCCACCACCACCGCTGTGCTGGCAGCCATCAGTCTGGCTTGTGGCTGAGCAGAGCTTCTCTCATGTGAGAGCGTCCTGACCACCAGAGGGCAGCTCCTGCATTGAGCGTCTGCCCCCTGGTGGTCAGTATGTGTCATAGTGACCAGTCATTCCCAGTCATTCTGCTGTTAGGGTCAGTTTGCATATTACCCTTTTACTATATAGGATAGAGGCCTGGTGCACGGGTGGGGGTTGGCTGGTTTGCCCTGAAGGGTGTCCCGGATCAGGGTGGGGGTCCCCACTGGGGTGCTTGGCCAGACTGGGTGAGGGGCTGGTGGCTGTTTGCAGCTGGTCACACCCCCTTCAGGGTGGGGGTCCACCCTAGGGTGCCTGGCCAGTCTGGGTTTGGGGCTGAGGGCCTTTTCAGGCTGCCCAAGCCTCCCAGCGATGGAATCTCCCAGCCTCTCCTTTTTTTCTTTTTCTTTTTTATTCTGGGATTTATTTACCTTCTATAATTGAAACTTTGTTGCCTTGAGTGGAGCTTGGAGCCGGTGGCGGGAAACTTGGCTTCCTCCATCACTGGAGCAACCAAGCCTCCTGCTCGCTCCAGCTCCGTGGCTGCCGGCTGCCATCTTGGTTGGGTTAATTTGCATATAGTCATTCTGATTGGCTGGTGGGCATGGCTTAAGGCATAGCGAAGGTACTGTCAATTTGCATGATTGTCTTTTATTAGATTAGAGTTTTGCCTTTGAATGTACTGACACTCAGGGGTTTCAACAACAGCTTACTCAGATGGCCTCCCTCCAGGCTTCAGAGGTAATCCCCAGCCCTTTGAGCAAGGCTTGGCAAACAATTTATAGGACCCATCACTTGAGGGGGCAGACAAATCTTACAATATATTAATGATTTTTTATTTTGCTCTCTCACCAAAGAATAAGAGTGAAAGCATCTAGTGCAGAATCTAAATTCTTGGCAAAAGGGTATATAGAATTTCTAAAGAAAAGGCACAGCTCCTACAGCAAAGAATAGGCTAATTGGATCTAATCTCAACTCATGAAGAAAGAATCTGATCCCCAAAGAAAATACAGACTATCCAAAACCTGCCAGGCCCACCACGGGGCTAACGAGATAATGTAGGCTTTGGATCTTGGGATATGAAGTAAAGGCCAAACCCCTGTATGATGTCCTATAGGGAGACAACATAATTTTGTTTGGGGAAAAAAACACAGGAAAGAGACATATACTGTTGTGTGTGCTGCTCCAACAATCGCTAAGGTTCCAGGTATTGCCACTTGGATGCATCACACCCGGGTAAGGCCATGTTCCAACCCAGGCGGAGAGCAGGCGGTGGGATTACCCTCTGAAGTCTGGATGGCAGAGCCACTGGAAGATTTAAAACTACTCTTTAAGAAAAGAAGTCACCTTTCAAGAAAACTTCACAAGAAATAAGTAAGGATCAGTAACGAGATGGTAAAGCAGCCTCTGTTCTGGCTTGTGGCTCCTTTATAGTTTGTTTGAAGTGCTTGACCCTTGCCCTAACTGGTTTGTCTCAGTGAGTAGAGCATCAGCCTGTGGATTCAAGGGTCCCAGGTTTGATTACGGTCAAGGGCATGTACCTTGGTTGCAGGCACACCCCCAGCAGGGAGTGTGCAGGAGGCAGCTGATCGATGTTTCTAGCTCTCTATTCCTCTCCCTTCCTCTCTGTAAAAAATCAATAAAATATATTAAAATGAAGTGCTTGGTCCATACATGCAGCTGTGCATTTTCCTTCAGGACAGAACTAGAATTCTCGCAAATGTCCATATAATCCTTCTCCTCATTTGCTCGTTCCCTTACACACCACCAGACGCCTGTTTGAGGAGTGTTTTAATCTTTTTGTTGCTCTATGCTAATCAATCCCTTCAGATGCAAGAGAATATGAAAGGCCTCATTATAAAAGCCACAGACCTAGAAACACACACAAAAAAACCCCGCTTCGTGGAGTCCCCTCACTTCCAACATCCTTCAATGGGTAACTCCCTCTATCCCAATACTATTGGGACTCTTAATAACCCTTATTTTTGGACCCTCAATTCTAAACACCCTCATCATCTTTATTTCAGAGCAAATATAAACTACAAGATTCCAAAGAATAATGACTCAAGGATTTCACCCAATTCTGATGCACCTCCACCCCCTTCATTCAGCCCGTGCTCCCAAACCCCCTAGATCAGGCTGTACCATACTTCCCCTCCACCCTAACCTAGCCACTCCCAGGCTGAGAGCCATGGATATAGGGCAACTCAGCTCTACGCCCAAACTCAGCAGGAAGTAGACCCAAAGGTCAGAACTACATCCTTCAGCTTCCCAAATGAATGTGTCCTATATCTCTTGAGCAGGGAAGTGCTAGAGCAGGCAGTTAGAAAGACATAGCTGGGGAAGGCAGGTGGGGATTGAAGGGAATATGTGTGAGACGTGACAAACCAAAAGTAGACAATCAAGATGGCAGACCCCTTGAGAAGAGGAAAGAGTCAGAACCCCTCCAGGATGTGGTCCAACTGGTGGCATAACGCCTGCGTGAGGTAGCCTTATAGCTTATGTATGTATGTATGTATGTATGTATGTGTATGTATGTATGTATGCATGTCTATATATTTGATAAATAAAGAAGGGGACCCTTAGAGTCAGATTTCCTGACTCTCCCCCAGGTCTCCTTGGGCACTACCCCCGTTGTTAGGGAAAATGGATCCTTTTTTTTTTTCTTTTGGTTTCCTACTTGGCCTTATCTGTTGGTACCTCAGTTAGGGGAGCGGTGCCTTGTTGCAGCTTGACAAAGGTAGATACTTACCTTGACAAAGGTAAGTATCTCAAGCCCCACCTCAGCAGGATAGTTGGTTTGGTTTTGGCCAGCTGAATCACCCACTCTGGTTCTGAGTGTATTCCTGTTTCTGCAAATACATTCTCTCCTGCATTTGCTACTATTTGTTGTCTCTTGTTTGATTCATTCTTACAAGCAAGACAAGAACTGGGGACCCAGAGTCTTGTCTCTGGCCAGAGATCCCCTTGACCATCACTGACAAGTACACATATACGTTTAGGACTTCTAGGTTGTCTTGGTGGATTGATTCTTTCTAAAATATAATGTCTCTGGTAATAATTCTCTTTGCTCTGAAGTTTACTTTTTCTGATAGTAATTTAGGCACTCCTGCTTCCCGTTGATTAATGTATGTATGGTATTAAAGATATAATATAGTTTTTCCATCCTTCACCCTCAACTTGCCTATATCATTATTTTAGGAGTTTTTGTTAAATAAACAGAACATGACTCCAAATAGCTATGCTTTATTTTAATTGTGAAGTTGCTAGGGTTTAAGTCTCCCAATGTTTTTGTCTTTGTTCCCTTTCTATTTCTTTGTCTTATTTTTCTGTGTTTGTTCCTGTGAGTTCTGTGAACATTTTATTCTATTTTCATATAACATTTTTGAGTGGATCTCTTTGCACTGTCTACTGGTATTGTCCTTTTACCAATTGGACTGAAATGTTGTAACTGTATGTCCCTTTCCAACTTTTTACATTTTCTATTTCTAATATAACCACCTTAAAATTTTTCCTTTACATACATTTAGAACCACATAGAGCTATGTTACAATTTTTGCTTCAATCATCAAATATAATTTAGTACACTTAAGAGAAGAAAATTCTATTGCATTTATCAAAATGTGTGCTTACATGTTCTCTCTTCCTTCCTGATGTTCCAAGATCCATTCCTCTACCATTCTGTTTAGAAAACTCACTTTCATTATTCTTTTAGGGTAGATATGTTGATTTTCCTTTATTTGAACCTGGTTCAATTTCCTCTTTTTTCCTGAAGATATTTTTGCTATAATTAGGATTCTGGGTTGGCACTTCTTTCCTATCAGCACTTGAAAAATGTTTTATCACTTCCTTTTCATCTACACGGTTTCTGATGAGAATTTCACTATTATCCAAATTCTCTTTCCTTTATAGAGAATGCTATTTTTACTAGTATTTCCACTTGGTTCTTAGTTATATCTTCTATTCATTTGTTAAAACTTTATTTCTTTGCTGAGACTTTTCTTTCTATTTTATTTTGTTATTTATCAAGAACATTCTTAATTGTTCATTGAAGCATTTTTTGAAAGCTGCATTAAACTATTTGTCAAGTAATTCTAACATCCCTGTCTCCTCAGCATTGACATCAGTTGATCATCTTTTTCATACAGTTTGGGATCTCTCTGTTTTTTTTGGTGTAATGAGTGATTTTCAACGGAAATATGGACATTTGTGGTATTATGCTTTGAAGCTCTGGGTTTCTTTAAACCTTCTGTTTAGCTGGCTTCCTCTTACTGATACTGCTCTTGTGAGAGATGGTGTAAGCACTGCCTGGTTACTTTTATGTAGCTGTAGAACAGTGATGGCAAACCTATGACACGCGAACTCATTTTATTGGTTGATTTTTCTTTCCTAAATGGCATTTAAATATATAAAATAAATATCAAAAATATAAGGCTTTGTTTTACTATGGTTGCAAATATAAAAACATTTCTATATGTGACACGGCACCAGAGTTAAGTTAGGGTTTTTCAAAATGCTGACACGCCGAGCTCAAAAGGTTCGCCATCACTGCTGTAGAACATCAAGCTTAGCTCTTGGCCTCCACTGACATCCAAGTTTGGGGGACTCTGTTACTTCTGGGTGGAGGTAGAAGTTTCCCCACTCGTCCTCCACTGATAACATGGTCAGGAGGTGACTTATTC
The DNA here is from genome assembly GCF_014108235.1 of Myotis myotis. Taxonomy (NCBI): domain Eukaryota; kingdom Metazoa; phylum Chordata; class Mammalia; order Chiroptera; family Vespertilionidae; genus Myotis; species Myotis myotis. The sequence continues at coordinate 1,244,286 of NW_023416329.1, read as the reverse complement.
CTGTTGGGCAGTCGTGAATGTCCTGACGCTCCCCCAGGTCTCCTTGGGTACTACCCCAGTTGTTAGGAAAAATGGATCCTTTTTTTTCTTTTGGTTTCCTACTTGGCCTTATCTGTTGGTACCTCAGTTAGGTGCAACAGAGAGGTGCCTTGTTGCAACTTGACAAAGGTAGAAAGAAATATAAACTACCCATTTGGCTTTTGTTGGCTTGGGTAGAGGTAAGGCCACAGTTTTGTTTTGTGTTTTTCAGTTGCTGTCTATAGTTTTCTGTCTTGCCAGACTATCCATTTCCTGATCTTTTGCTAGAGAGAGCAGGTTTTGTGGAAGCCCTCCCCCACCCTTTTAAATAACCTATGCCTATTATAAGAAGAAAGAAAACCCAGGGAACTCACTATTATGTTCTTCTTTCTCATCCCCAAATTCAGCCAGTATGACACCATCTTGTTACCTTTCAAAATCGTCTATTTCTTTTATATATGTTGTCACTGAGAAAGAAGAGACCTACCCTGAAGGGCTAATGGTAAAACAGAGCCTGGCAGCCATTCCTACACAGATGGCAGAAACACAGTGCAAGACTCACACCCAAACCACACTCAGGCATAAACCTGCATTGAACTCCCTGCCTCTTCACTGAACTGCCTGTGTTTCTGTCCCTTGAGCCAGCCCTTATAAAGGAGATCCTGGCATCCTATTTCAACCAATAAGACTGAGGTTTTCCCCATCCAATCACAGCTGTACATCTATATCCCAGCAACATCTTCCCCAACCAATCAGACCAATCAGAGCAGCTCCATTCTTACCAATCAGGACAGTGCCTTTTAGACCAATCAAACTGAGAGGATTTGGAGTCCTCATTGACATGAGTACAGACCAACCAGGGACCAGAGGTTGGGACTCTTGTCTATATAAGCCAGCTCCCCTCTGGCTTTGGGAACGCACTTTCCCTTTCCACCAAAGACTGACGACTGTGTTCCCTGACAGAGTTGAAGCACAGAGGATGTCTCACTGGAGCAGACTGGAGCAGACCATGCAGCGCAAGGCAGACTGGCACAGAGCAGAGAGCTGTCTAGCCAGGGCGGGGCCTGGCCCTAGGGCCACCTGCCCCAGGGACGCCTCATAGCCTTCCTGTTTTCACAGGTGTATTACAATTGAGCTGCTTTCCATTGAATAATGTTTCCTTCTTCACTGTACCCCAAATTGGGGATTCCTATTGGCATTGAATTGGTGTCAAAGACCATCAGTTTACATATAGAATGTTAACATTGATTATGTACATGTGAGTTTAGAGGGAGAAATAGGGAGGCATACATCTTCTCCATCTTCCTTGAAAGAAGTCCTTGCTCAGCTTTTTTACTCCACATCTACAAGAAAAAAATATAACTTATAAAACAAGAATTCCTTTTTCTCCCAATTACAGACCTATGAAATGACCTGTTTCTGCCCTCAACTCCTCCTCCTTTTGTTCTTGTTATAACAAAGAAGTCTTCCCACCTGGGAGCTAGGAGCAAACCTCCTATTGAGCACTGTATCCCCCTACACCTGCTTCCCTGGGGCATTAAAAATAGATTATCTTTCTTTCCCTTCTGTATAGCTTCCTCCAGTTAGCTCCATTTTTCTATCAGCTTTTAATTGTGCTAAACCCCTTTTCATTCAATACAAGTCAAATCTTGGTCTCACATTCCTTCCAGCTATTGCTCTGGCTCCCTCCTCTTTCAATGAATTTCTCAAGAGAAATGTCCTTATTTACCTCCCATCTGCTCCTCAACCATCCCATGTGGCTTTGGTTATCAGAATTCCACCTCCAAGGAGCTCTACTAAGAGGAGGCGTTTTTGTAGACCATCTTTCTTGAACTCTTAGCACCTTTGGCTCTGATGATGATATCCTGCTTCTTGAACCACTCCCTGCCCTCAGCTTCCCTGGGGCAGCGCTCTCCGGGTGTTCCTCTTACTTCTCTTGCACTGCTCTGTCTTATTTCTGAACCTGTTCTCTCCCACCAAAAATTGCTGACGTTCTCAGTGTCTGGTCACAGGTCTCATCTCAGGTCATTTAAATTTTTCTCCCTGCATATTCTCATCAATTCCATGGTTCCATTCAACAGCTATCTGCAGGGATTCCCATTTTTATATCCAGACCCATCTTTTCTCTGTTTCATATTTGTAATCTATAATTCTTCTGGGAAGGCTGAAAGTCCCTACAAACCAGTATATAAGGAATTGAAATCAAAATCTCCCCAACAACCTTTAGTACCTTTCCCCATCATACAAGGCTCTTCCCCTGTTCTCTGAGTGAGTGTATAGCACCATTATCCATCCAGTGATAAAAGCCAGGAGCCTCTGTAGTAATCAGATGTGCTGCCTCTTCTTCTTTATCTCCCATATTCAACACATCATAGTGTCCTGTTGATTTTACCTCCCAAATGATTTACTAACTTAGCCACTTTTCTTTAGTCCCATTGCCCTTGCATTCATGGGAGACAGTCAAGGGAACTAAAATGGAAGCAGGAGGCTGTGAAGAAGTTTGCCTTACATGTATCCCACCTACGAACTTTTGAATTTTTAAGGCAACCATGAAACCACATCCTGAACTTTACTTTCTATTCCCATGGTAACCAGACCATCCACATTCTTCATTCTGATAGGAGCCAATCCAGTTTGCAAACCAGCATCTTAATTTATACAATGGACCGAACCATGGAACCAGACAGCATTCTTCATTTGCATAGACAACCTGAAAGGGAACTGTAGTTGTGGTTTTTGCCTTTGCAAACCCTGCCTCTCTTTGTCCTCTTCAGATCACAGTTAAGGTGCCTGAATCTGTGCCTCCCACATTACGATCCTCCCTACCCCCTTTTCTCGCTCGTAAATGCTTTTTATTTTCCATTATGGTTTAAACATTTTTGTTTGTTTGTTTTTGTTAACAAGACCATCACCTCTTTCCTGCCGTAGCTACATCTATTCTTGCTCCTTACCAAGCTGGTTCTCACACTCCAGTCAGAGTAATTTTTTTAAATTTAAATTTGATTCTCTGTCCCTCAGTTTTAATTTCTTTTTCTGTCTCTCTCACACACATACCACATGCTTACAATCTTCAGATGTCTTCAATCGTCTCGCCAATACTCTAGAGCAGAGGCATAACTCATTTCTGTGGGCTAAGCTCTGTGTGGTCAGTTTTCCCCTCCCCAATCTTCGGTCTCACTTTGCACACTTTCTCCCCAATTTCTGCTGGCCTTTCAGTGAGAAGTCATTTCCCTTCATGAGCCCGTTTATCCTCCTCTATTTTACTCTTTATCTTTATTTCATCCTTCAATCCCTGGCCCAATCACCATTTCCTGATGTATCTTTGCAAAGGCAAATTTCATTTATTTGATGCTTATCTTATTGATGGCCATGACCCTCCATTTGACTTTGTGAGTGGTGAGGCAGAGCATGTTGTTTATTGCTTGTCCTCATACCCCCATGTAGCACAATACCTCCCAGAGTGTGTTGCACAAAATGCATGATGTCCATGGCGCTGTGCATTGCTGCAGTTGGTATTTACTTCACATGCAAAAGATTTCAAGTAACTATTTTAGAAGGAATGAGATTAAATCAATGGGGCGTAATATAATTGGCCATATGTATAGGAGTAATTGATGTGAAAAAGTAAAGTGTCATTCTTATATTTTGACTTTGAGCAGTGTTGTTGATGCTAGTGCAATTAACTAAAACAGATTACAAACACTATTTTAGTAGGAGGAGATCAGTTTCATTTATCGACATGTAAGTTTTGCTAAGTAAGTGCGGATCTCTGTTTTTCAGTTGAGGTCCAGGATTGGTAAATTGGCTTTGTAATCATCAGCTTATGGATGGTATTTGTAGTCTTTAATGGAGATCTATGCAGTGGAGGAGAGGGAGTGCTAGAGTGAGGAGAAAAGAGGGTCAAAAATAAAGCCCAGATCACCCCACCTAAGATTAAAACTGTCATCACAGAAGTCACTGGAGGAGGAAGTTTCAAAAGGAGGGGTGATAAGCACTCTCAGAAGCTACACATTTCATTGATTTGAGGAGAAATTGGGGATTGTGGCGTTCGTCTTTCTGTGGAGCCATGTGGGCGCCACGTGGAGACTCAGGAGTGAATGAAGTGATTGACGATAAACACGAGGACACAGTGGGCACTTGATGGCTATACAGGATCCAGGGAACTTTTTGACAAAGTGAGGTCCTACTGAAGACCAGGATATTTGAAATCTGGGGTGGGGGCAGAAATAGGGAAGGTAAAGTGATTCAGGGGCAAGTGAAGGAGTTCATGCTCAATTTTCTCAGTGACACAGACTACTCATTCGTCTGCTGAGAGGATGAGGGCAGGAGCCTGCGCGGGGCCTGGAGGGTGACCACTGTGGGGACAGGGAAGGGAACCCGCTAGAGCAGTTGCAAGGATTTTTGAGTGCGACCCAAGGCTCAACCGCAGCCGACTTCATACTTGTGTAGTGGATTTACCCAGCAACACTCTGATAGTCTGGGCATCCTCAGAGCCCATGCAGAGGAGGATGTGGGAACAGGGGAGTGGAGGGAGCTGCTAAAAATGTAGCTGAAGTGATAGACAAGAGCAACCATATTAACAGCAAGGCAAGAGAAGCTGGGCTGGGATCGACGCCCTGGGAGATAAAGGAGGAGTCTGAGACGGACTTCTCCAGGAGGCTTCCTTAGGGCAGTGCTATTGCGACAGGTGAGGAGGGTCTCCTCAGTCAGACATTGAGAGGCGAATTCGAGTTTGTTGAAAAGAAGCAGTAATGTGAAACCAATAAATGCACCACTTGGTGTTAGACATACCTGTGAATCTTGTTTCTTTTAATTAACAGGTGTGTGAACCTAGAACTCAATTGTTTAATCTTTAAAGTGGAGATAACACTAGTGTTCATGTCAAAAGCTTGCAGTGAAAACTAAATGTGATAATGCCTGTGAAGCAAGTGGCACGGTATAAAAGCTGGTGCACTCTCTAGAAGTAGGCGGTATTTATACTCTTACTTTTATGATGGCCATGCTATGACATCGGGGCTGTCCCTGAGTGGCTGACGATGTGCAGAGGTGCAGGATTTGGGTGGAGAAGGGTTGAGACCCGCACCTGGGAAGGGTAATTCACATGCTGTTTGGGTGGATAACAACATCCTTGCTTTGTCTCCTTACTGACCTGGGTGCCATGGCAATAGGCTGGAGATGGTGCTCCTGGCTTTCCTGCCTACACAAGGGCACTCAGCCAAGACAGCCCGAGGCCCAACCCCCTGGGACCATTTTGCAACTGCAAGTACATAACCAGCCACGTTCAGCTGGGTTTGCTCAAAGTCATTTCCTTCATATCACAGTGTTTCATTTGCATAAAAGGTGCCCAGGTCTTAGTGATGATACCGTTTTAATTATTTGGTTGCTGCACATAAATTGGCTCTGAGTCAGCCAAATAGGCTGCTAATTAGGAGACAAACCTCAGAGGCCAGTCTGAGCACTTCCTTTTGGCTTATTTGAAGTCAGCTTATCTGCAGTCAATCCATATTGAGTCCGAGAGCTTCATTCAGGCCACACCCACATATGCATTCAGCTCTACACAGTCACTGAGGGCTCAGGTGGGCCTGGGAGTGAGTCTGCGGACTTGCCAGGAGTGTGCTGTCACCATCGCAGGTGGAGAGACTCTGGCCCCTGCACGATGCACTGGTGCTGCCTCTGCGGACGCAGACCACACCAGCAGCTGCAGGCCCCTGTCCAGCTGGCAGCCCATTAAAGCCACAGGTGTGGGTTCCCAGTGCAGCCTGAGACCCAGCGAGACAGATAATGGGACCCAGCATAGGAAAAGAACGCAAGTTAGCAGGTAGTCAGTGCCTACTGTGTACCAGGTACTGTTCTATGTGCTTACTGATGGAAAATCATTGTACTCTCTTATAGCAAAGAGACCTAGACTCAAAGGAGTAAATGCCTTGTCTAAGATCACAGGAAGTGCTGAAACTGAGCTATGAACCCAGGGGAAAGGCCAGGTTCTGAGAAATCCTGTCTGGAATGAGTGGGAGGGAGTCATCAGTCAGGCTCCAGGACATGCTCGGGTCAGGGCATGGAGAGGGTGCGGCAGCTCAGTGCTTGTCACTGTACCAGTGATCTCCCTCGGCCTCAGTGTCCTTAATTATGAAGTAGAGAGGGATTCCTGATGGTGGGGTTCCTGTGAGGCCCAGGATATCATGAGCATTGCAGCAACAGGGGTGAGAAACTAAAAGCAGGAAGCATTCTCTGCGAACCAGGCTGGCACTAAAATTCCCCTTAATATTCACTTGTAAAAGTATTATTTTTCTTGTTTCATAGATAAGAAAAAATGAGTTAATGAGGCACTAAGTCCTTTATTCCAAGTTATATGACTGGAAAGTACTGGAGTTATACCTGAGAACCAGATAATAGGGAAAAAGAATTAGATATAGCTAAAATATTGCCTTGCCACTGGGATTGTAAAAAATCCAGGCTGGGTGCTCCACTGCCCCAGTGGGTCCCTTTGATGCAGGCGGCCCAGGGGTCTGGCTCCTCGGGTCCATGGCCCACAGTGGGTTCTTGGCTTTGAGCAGGAAAGAATGCAAATGCCAGCCAGCGTAGAGTTTAAAGTGGATGAGAGCTCATTGGTGAAGTGACAGAGAGTGGCTACTCCACAGGCAGAGCAGCCCCTCCCTGGTGGGGTTTAATTCTCGTATTGAGGTTTATTCAGTCAAAGTGAAGGGCATTGTATAAAGGGGAGGAATACTCAGGATTTTTCCGGGAAAGGATTGGGACTACTTAGAAGAGCCCTATTGGCCATTTTGTGTCCGTTTATGGGCTTTCCTTCTGGATCATGGTGGCTGGGGAGGGGGTGTGGCTGGTGTGCCAATGTGTTACAATGAGTGTATAATGAGGCTGGGGTCACCGCAAGATGAAATTAGTTGCCATGGTGGATTGAGCTGGTTTTCTGCAGGTTCTAAGCCCTAAGTCCGTTGGGGTTGATCTCACTGTCTCCATGAGAGTCCCTGTAGCCTGTATAGGCCACCGCCATTTGTCACACACCCTATATCACCTTTTACTGAGCAGAATGACTTGGGATGATGTCACTTTAGTTTGAAGTGTCTGAGCTACAGGATACTTGATGGTTCTCAAAAAAGCTGACCCTTTCAACCTGAAATTTTGTATTTTTTAAGGAAGAAAAATAACGAGTCCTCCGAATTTCTATTAATTAGAGAATTGATCACTTCACGAAAATAATTCATAAATAAAATGGAGTAAGATCTGCTGCCGGAATGCCCGAGAGTGCTGTTAGGGATTATTTCTTCTTGGCCCGAAAGAAGATAATCAGCTCAGAAAAAGAGAAGATGGCTTTGCATATAAAATATTTTACAAAATCTTCTTGGCAAGCATTTAATCAGGTGGAGATATACACACTTTAATCCACTGAAACCCAGAAGTTCACTCTTCATTGGGAAATTAATCATTTCTAACTGAACTAGCTTTTCCAAAGTCAGCTCCATGGGAAGTGCAGGGCTCCTTGGGAAGTCCCTGGGTCATGGCTCTTGAAACTTGGTGGAAGCCTGGAGCTGCCATCCTGCTTTGATGTAGGAAAGTCCAGCCAGACTGGCTTTCACAACACCTACAAATTACACGTCTGAAAATGAACAAATAACCTACAGATTCTGATCTTTGAAATGATCATTTAAAAATGCTTATTCATGAACTTTCAATTTCTGTAGAGAAGATATTTCTAAAGGGGGGGGGTGGGCAAAGGTGACAGCTAATCAATGTGGAATTAGAAAACCACCAATGCAACTTACAATATAAAATTTTATTAAAGAAAATATTAGCAATGAATACAAAAACTGTTGGGAAAATGATTTGGGGAAAAATTAATGCAGTGATAAATATCACTGACCAGTTGTAACAACAACAAAAAATTGCAGGTTTGGTTGCTGCCATAATAAAGCCAAACTCCTGAGGCAGGTTCTGGTGCAAAAGGAAAGAGGTTTATTCAGGTGTCTCGACCTGAGAGAATGGTGAGGTCCTGTCTCAAAGACCATCTCATCTTCTTGCTCAAGCTCTTGGTTCTTATAGGAATAGGGAGGGAAGGTTTTTTTTTGTTGTTGTTTTGTTTTGTTTTTTTCTTTTTGTTAATCCTCACCTGAGGATATTTTTTTCCATTGATGCTTTAGAGAGAGTGGCAAGGAGGGAATAGGGAGGGAAGAGAGAGAGAGAAAGAAGTGAGACATCAATTGGTTGCCTCTCCACACACCCTGATCAGGGCCAGAGATTGAACCTGCAACCACGGTATATGTTCTTAACAGGGAATCGAACTCATGAACTTTTGGCATGCCAATGCTCTGACCACACTGAGCACACTCGCCAGGGCAAAGTTTTTTTTCTCTCTATTTCAATTATCCTGTTAGCTTTTAGTGTGCTTGGGCCCTACCCATATATTGTTCTAGCCTTTGGTGCACTCAGTGTAAGAACCTCCTCCTGCACCATCCTGGCCAGTGGGGGAGACTCCCCAGTGCTCCCTACCTGTCTATGATATCAGTAGGGAGGGGGGGTCACTGCAGAACCCGCCATCAGGAAGCCTGGAGATGCCACAGCCCTCAGCCCCCCCTCTCAATAATAAACAAGGGGTCCACACACCTAGGGGAGCCAGTAGCAGTCTGGGGGGCACCCCTGGGTGCCAGTGCACCTGCGTCCTCTGTGCAGCCTCTGCATGGTGCACTCCTCAAAGTGGCCAGCTGGGCTGGCACTTCAACTGCTGTCTATGGCAACAACTTCCTCCTTCAAAACTCTGGAGCCTTGTAATCATACAGGGTAAATGGATGGAGGGCTCATCTGTAGCTTCTTCCTGCTGTCAGAGGGTGTAGCCTTACCTATCGCTGGGTCCAGAGACTCTTACTATCTACTAAGGGAAGAAGGGGGTCAAGGATGGAGAGAAGCCTTCACAGGAGGGAGGAGTATTACTATCTTCAGAAGGCGGCATATGTGGCATCTAGAGGGTGGCACTGCTGAGCCAGCGAAGCTGGTAGGCTGCTTCATGTTTCAAGAGGCAGTGCTGCCAGTGGGCTTCCAGAGTGAGACCTGCTGTGCAGACAAGCAATCAGGTGCTCAGTAAGGGGTATGCCTAGTAGTGCAGTGGGAATTGCAGTTAAATCAGAAACTGGAGAGACTTGAAGTATCCCCATGATCTAATCCTGAGTGCGGTTGAGGTGGCACACCCAACAACAGAATAAGTTTGTTGAGGAAGCCACTGTCTGGGAAATGTGGACAAAGACGTCAGTCCAAGCATGAGCAGAAAGTACAGCAACTCAAAAATAGTAAGAGAAGAAGAAGTAACACTGTCACTAGCCATGGGGGTGCTGTCCCTTCAGAGAGGGGAACTTACACCTCCTTCAGGAGCAGCAGCAGCAGCTGGACCCGAGTCCTCCGCAGGCGGGCCACTTTCTCTGTGTGGAGGAGCCAGGGCTGATCCCGTGAGCTCTGAGGAGGCATCACAGGGCGGTTCATTGCTCAGCTCACTGATCCTCAGGATCTTGAGTCTCCCAGGTCTTTAGTAAGACGGGTCTCCTGGCTGGAATGGGTGTAAAGCTCATCAGATGAATAGATAGACCTGCAATGAGCAAGGTTGTTGGTGTTTGCCCTGAATGTTGTTCTGACTGTTTGATTTTTTATTCATGTTCTAAATCTAAAGGGAGTGTTCCTAAAACAGAAACTTGGAAGGGTCTCCCATAAACTATTTTTAAAAGGTTTAGTTTAAGTCCACTCAGGGCATGACCCTAAGCCAGCGCAGGGCAGTAAGGTGTGTCTGGCCCCATTTCAAATGTGTTTCCTGGCGTATTTTTGCCGGGGTCTCCTTTATTGCGGGGCTCATTTTCTCAGGCTTCCTCATAGATTGTGGTCTCCAAGATGCATGCACTTTCCATTGAATCTGTAGATTCTATCCTATCTTCCAGGTGATTTCTGAAGTGAGCAAGGGTCCATTGCCACTTTGAATGCTATAAGGAAGTCCAAACTTAGGGATTATTTCTTTGAGAAGTTCTGCTACCTCAGTTACTTCCTAGTTCTAGTGGGGTATGTATACCTCTACCCGTGCAGAAAAGGTGTCTACAGAAACTAATAAGAATTCAACATTTCCTATGGTTTTAGGCATTCTTGTAAGGTCAAACTGCCAGTCCTCCAATGGGCACATCCCTTTCTATTGTACTCCCTTTGCTGTGAGGCATGTTCTGTCTTGGGACTGTTTTTGGCACATATCTGAGAGGCTTGGGTCATCTTCTGAAGGCCTTTTGTAACTGAGAACTCTGCAACTGTGGGCTAATGAGGTGCATTAAAGCCTTCCTTCCATAATGGGCCCCTTCATGCAGATGTTTGAGGATGGGATATGAGCTTCAGGGAGAAGATCAAACATGAGTGTTGATCTTCCATATAGAATAGGGTTGGCATTAGAGAATCCCCATCCACAGCTCCTTCCTCATCTCTCCCTGTGTAATGGGATTTAAATTCTGACAGGTCCGGGTGGGGAATTAAAGCCCCAAGGAGAGGTGGCCCCTGGACGGCTGGTCCCGCTGCTTTATCGGCTTGTTTGGGAACCGTCCTTCTGGTGTCCTTCTGGTTTCCTGGGCAGTGCATTATGACAATTCGGATCAGTGAATTCACTGCCTCTGCCAATTTTAAAATCTCTTTTGCATGTTTCATGACTTCTTCCCTGAGGTTAAGAGCCCTCTTTCTTTCCATTATTGCCCACGGGCATGGACTACCATGAAGGCATGTTTAGAGTCAGAGTAGACGTTAACTTTCTTTCCCTGGGATAATTCCAAGGCTCTGGTGAGGGCTGTCAGTTCAGCCTTTTGTGCAGAGGTTCCTACAGCAATGGTCTGGGCTTCTATTTCCTTGTCTATGGTGAGTACCACGTGCATGGCTCTTCTTTGACCTGCAGGACTCTCCCATCTGTAAGTAATCCCCAGTCAGGTTCTGACAGTCAAAGGCTGGTCTGCTGGGATAAACTTTGTCAATGATTTCTAAGCAATCATGTTTGAGGTCTGAGCTTCCCTCTAAGTTTGGGAGTAGGTGCCCAGGTTTAAGTTATTTACAAACTAAGGTAGCATTTGGATTGTCTAATAAAATGGCCTGATATTTTCCCATGTGCTTTGCCATCAGCCAATACTCTCCTTTCTGGTCTACTAGGGTCAGGACCTGGTGTGGTACAAATGCCCTAGTAGGTTGCCCAGAGTGAATTTCTCTGCTTCCTGTGAGATGTCACAGGGAGCTGCTGTTGCCGAGAGGCCTGGTAGCATCCCTTTGTCTGGTGATCTAGTTTCTTTGAGAAATAGGCTGTGGCTGGAGGGTTTCCCCAGGGTCTGGATTAGCAGCCCAAGTTCAATTCCTTGCCTTTCATGAATGTATGATTTGGAAGTTTTCCGTAAATTGGGCAATCCTAGTGCAGGAGCCAAACTAGTTTTTCCTTTAAGGTGTCAGTGCTGCCTGACAGTCTCTTGTCCACTCAAGAGGTTCAGAGTCCAGTCCTTTCAAAGAATTAGACAGTGGTTTCACTTTAAGGCCAAATTCGGCAAAACCCCATAATCCCTAAGAATCCACGAAGCTGCCTCGGATCCCCCGGGGATTTTTATTGTAGCAATGGCTGGGTTTCCGTCAGCCATCAAGCTCCTAGTGCCCTGTTTCAATTGGAATCCCAGGTATGCCACCTCCTGTTTGCAAAACTGGGCCTTATTGGGGGATACTTATGTTCCCTTTTTGCCAAATGATCCAAGACTGTGATGGTGTTGAGCAAACAGTCTTTGTAAGTATTACCAGCTAGTAGTAAGGCATCTATATATTGTAGAAGAATTCTCGATTTGAATTGAACATCCCTTCAATCTTTTGCTAATATTTCCCCAGGTTTGGGCTGGGAATTCTTAAATCCCTGTAGCAACACAGTCCAACAGTGTTGGAGCATGGCTTTAGTTTCTGGATACTTCCATTCAAAGGCAAATAATAGTTGAGCCTGTTCATCTATTAGGATGCAGAAAAAAAGCATCCTTCGAGTCTAGGACTGAATCATTTGCTGTTCCTGGCCCTGTGGTCGTCAAAGTATAAGGTTGGGCACCATAGGATGAATGTCCTGGACAACGTCCTTTATGGTCCTAAGATCCTGTGCACATCGATATTCATCAGAGTGAGGCTTTTTCACTGGCAAAATGAGGAGTCTGGCGTGGCCAAATTAATCCTGATTTTAAAGCTTCCTTTTTTTAAAAAAATGTTTTTATTGACTTCAGAGAGGAAGGCAGAAGGAAAGAGAGACAGAAACATCAACAATGAGAGAGAATCATTGATCAGCTACCTTCTGCACGCCCCCAACTCCCCACCCACTTGAGATCAGGCCTGTGACCTAGGCATGTGCCCAGACCAGGAATCGAACCATGACCTACTTGTTCATGGGCCAACACTCAACCACTGAGCCACACTAGCTGAACTGATGCTTCCTTTTTTCTGTGGGATCTACTCCCCTTCTTTAGGGTTAATTTTGATGGGTTGGATGTTAACTGCTCTACCTGGGGTTCCATCAGCCCAAACAGCTCCATCAACCGGCGTGTAGATCTCGGGTGGGAAGAGTTCACCTCTGGCTCCTCCTGGGCAGGGCAGGAGCACCTGGAGCTGGAGAGCACGTTCCAGCAGAACTTTGATACGTAATTGCTGCTTCTCAGGGGGAAAGTTATGTGTGCATGCAGCTTGCACAGTAAAAGTTGGCCCAGCCATGGAACCCGGCAGTCTGGCAGGAGAGAAAACTATGCCCAAGTTTTTGATCCTCAGGCTGGCACTCTAGAGGTCGCAGGAACAGCTGTTTTGTAATTGGTCACTCAAGCAACCATCACCGCGGCTGGGCTTCTCTTGGTTCGTTTTGTACTTAGTGCTGAGTAAGTAGCTCCTGTCGCTACAGTGATTCAGTTAGCTTGTTCCCCACCCTTAACTGTACCTGGGGCTCCTGCAGGGAAATAGTAATGAGTTGGGGGTATAGATGCGCCTCTGGGCCTCCTCATTGGCCATCAGATTCATCAGCCTTTGCTAACATTTCTTGGTGAGAGGTCTATCCATTTTGTTTTTCTGTGTTCCAGGCAGTCCTTTCTCCAACGGCCTTCCTCTTTGCAACAGGCTCATTGATTGGTGCCTAGCGAGTCCCTCCTGTTCCCACTTCTCCCTCTGGTTTTCCCCTGTTTCTAGAGGTTGAATCAGTCACCAAAGACCAGTGATTTAGTCACTCAGACCTAAGCAAGGAAGCTTCCGTAACCCCCACAGGCAGACTTCAGAGAGCTGCTGGTGTGCTGAACTTGTGGAGGTGCGAGGGAATCCTAGAGGGCTGGAAGGCCTCCGTCCTCCCCACATACCGGCCCTCCACATCTCTTTCATCTGGTTGTTCCCAAGCTTCATCCTTGTATAATAAATTGGTAATTTAGTAAATAACATGTTTCTCTGAGTTCTGTGGGCCACTCTAGCAAATTAATCCAACCCATTGGTGACAACCTGGACTTGCTATTGGCGTCTGAAGGGGAGGCAGACCTGTAGGACCGAACCCTTCATCTTTGGGATTTGACACTGTGTCCAGACAGAGTGTCAGGATTGAGTTAGTTATAGGAGACTGGCTTAGGGAAACCCTCACTTATGTCAGAATTGGTGCTCAGAACCTTTTCATGGTAAAGCAATATCATATTCACTTTTAAATTAAAGAGTCTTACTGTAATTCCTAGGACAGCCACTAAATCTAATACAAAGAAATATCACTGAAAACCTAACCAAGAAATTAAAATCAATTACAAAAAAAGAGTTTTTAAACAAGAGTAAGATAAAAGCATAACAGAAGATAAAAAAACAAACACAGGATGAACTGAAATAAATAAAATAATGCAACTAAACTCAACATGTCAATAAATACATTAAAACATAAGAATTAAACCTTCCAATTAAAAGACACAGTCTACCAGATTCAGACTAGGTTATGCAAAAATGACAACAGAACTTGGCTATATGTGTCTGTAAGAGATGAACTCTAAATATACTTAGATTGTTTAAGTAAAAATTGATAAACATAATACCACGAAACCAATAGCCAAAGAATACTGCTGGCAATATTAATTATAGACTTCAAGTCATGAAGACTTACCAATGAAAAAGAGAAATATTTTATAATAATAAAAATGTCAGCTTATTAGGAAGACATAGACATAAGAATAATAAAAATGTATGCAAGTAAGTTACGAAATAAATGGATCAAAATATAAGAAAATAATCATCAAACTAGACATATACACAAATGTAGTTGGAAATTTTGTCACTTATTTCTCGTAACTGACTGGCCAGTCAGACACAAAAGCAGTGAGTACATAGAAGATCTGAATGATACCTAGCTGCAAACTAAACATTCCCTTCAGTATATATAAAAGGCTCACTGAGAGAGAGAGTATAGGCTGACTGAAATTACAAATCTCAATGCACTGACAGATATTGAAATTTAAAAGATAAAAGATATCTGGCCAGAACAAAATTAAATTATGAAAAATAAAATAAGCCTAAAATATTTGACAACCATAATTCAAAGAAAAACTTGAGAGATTTGAAAATATTTTAAAGGATTAATTAAAAAATGCAATGGTCATATTAGAAAAAAAAAGGTTTAGAATAACCTAGTGTTTTACCTTAAAATTCAAGAAAAATATAATCACATTGAGCACAAAGCAAGTAAAAAGAATATGTGAAAGAGCAAAAACCAATGAGAAAAAAACAGACCAACCATACAGAAAATGAACTAATGAAAAAATTGTGTCTTTGAAAAAAAGAAATACATTATATAATCCCATAGCAAGACTGGTCAAGTTGAAAGAAAAAAATAAATTTTCTATATCAGAACTGTAAAAAGGAATGCTGCTACAGATTTTATAGTTATTAAAAAGATAATAAGAAACCATTCATAATTTTACCAATAAATTTCATAATTTAAATGGACTAGTTTCTTCAAAACACATCTTAACAAACCTGCTACAAGAGCAAGTGGAAATTCCGAATAGTTGTCTTTAGTTAAATAATTCAGGTTATATTTAAATGCAATTTGCATTCACTTGAAGAGGAAGTAAAACCAATCTTACACAAGCTTTTTCAGAAAACAGAGTGAAGAAAACTTTTTCCAGTTTAGTTTTCAATGCTAATATAACATTGCTGTCAAATCTGACAAAATGATTACAAAAAAAGAATTATAGACTAATACCCTTGTGAATATAAATATACCTCCTTAATGTAACAAATGCAAATTGAATCCAGAGTATATGAAAATAATAATAGATCATAATGAAATTACATTTATTCTATGAATGAAAGATTATTTTAAATTAAAAAAATCAATGTAACTTACTAGATTTTTAGAATAAACATGAAAAATCATGTGATTATCCTTAGTAAAGCCTAAAAATCATTTGATAAAATTCAAAATTTATTTATGTTGACAACTCTCAGAAAACTAAAAAGTGAAGGAAAATTCCTCAATCTGAAAAAAAGATTATGTGAAAAATTATACCTAACAGCATACTCAATGATAAAATATTAAACATTGTACTGAAGGCCCCAGCCACTGCAATATGGCTAGAAGTAAAAAATAAACAGCATAAATAATTGGTAAAGTAAAGAATTAAATTGTCTATGTTCACTTAAAACATCATTTTTACATATAAAATTTTGAGAAAACTATTTAAAAAACCCAACTTGAATAATAAGTAATTTTTGTAAGATTATGGGATGCTGGGCAAAATTCAAAGCATGTAATTGTATGTAATAGGAAATAATTAAGAATCTATAATAATAAAAGGGTAATATGCTAATTAGGGCAGGCATCTTCCAGATGTTCTTCTGGACAAAGCCTCAGCAGCTGTGAAGGGCCCAGGCTCAGACAGCTGCGGGTGGTTGCAAAGGGCCAAGGCTCAGGCTGGCAGTGGCAGCAGCAGCGGGGTAATTGGGCGGTGCCTTCCCCTGATCCACCAGGTCGCCTCCCACAGAGGGAGGCCAGACTGTGGCTTAGGCCGGGGGCTGAGGCAGAAGTGGTCAGGGGCCATCAGGCTGGCAGGGGAGCAAGTTAGGGTTGATTAGGCCTGCAAGGGGGCAATTTAGGGGCTATCAGGCAGGCAGGCAGGTTAGCGGTTAGGAGCCAGCAGTCCTGGATTGTGAGAGGGATGTCCGACTGCCAGTTTAGGCCCGATCCCAGAGGCAGTTGTACATCCCCCGAGTGGTCCCAGGTTATAGAGGGTGCAGGCTGGGCTGAGGGACCCCCACCCCTGAGCACAAATTTTGTGCACCGGGCCTCTAGTATAGAATAAAGATAAAAGAATCTATTATTATAGATTCTTAATTATTTCCTATTTCTTAATTATTTAAAAGTAGGATAAAAATTAGATGAAATGTATGCACTAAAAATGTTAAAGCATAGCTGAAAGAAATCAAAGAAGACCTAAATAAACAGTAAGATATATCATGCTTATGAATTAGAATTGGCCATCTTTTATGATGTTCATTTTTCCAAATCGATATATTGGTTTAAGGCATTGATTTTCACCTGGTGTGCCCTAAGAATGTTTAAAACATGCAGCAACCGACTATTTAGTCAGGGGCACTGACCTCTTTTCCCTTAGACTGCCAAATTAAAAAAAAAAAAATTACAACAGCCAGGACAACAATAGCTGTCTGGTGTGAATGAATCAAAATTACACCTATTTTTTTGTCAGATCAGCAAAAAATATATATTTTGTTGTGCCAAAGAATTTTAGTAATTAGGTTATCTGTGCAATGAAATGACAAAGGTTGAAAATCACTGGTTTAAGGTAATTCTAATAATAATCTCAGTTAGTATTTTGTAGAAATTTACAAACTAAATCCACAGCCACAGTAGTCTGATAAATAAGACCAAACAGAAATATTAAACTTTATAACTTTAAGACTTAATGTAAAAGCTACATTAATCAAGATTGATTTTGGAATAAGGGTGAACAAATATATCAATGGAAGAGAATCCAGAATCCAGAAATAGACACATAAATATTAATTTTAGAGGATATATTTTAATGTATAATTTATTTCTTATCTATATTAATAAAAGGGTAATATGCTAATTAGTCCAGACATCTTCTGGATGTCCTTCCAGGAAAAGCCACTGTGGCAGGGGCCGAGGCAGAGGTGGTTAGGGGCAATCAGGCTGCAGGGGAGGGCAGTTAGGGGAGAACAGGCCAGTGGGGGAAGCAATTAGGGGGTGATCAAGCTGGCAGGCAGGCAAGCAGTTAGGAGCCAGTTGTCCCAGATTACAAGAGTGATGTCCCAATCCGCTGTGGGCATCCCCTGAGGTGTCCCAGATTGGAAAGAGTGCAGGCCAGGCTGAGGGAACTCCCCCCGCCATGCACAAATTTCATGCACCGGGCCTCTAGTTGAGATATAATTGACAAAATTGTAAGATATTTAAAGTGCACATGTGAAAAGATTTCCTTCATCAGGTTAATCAACACACCCATCACCTCTGTGTTTACCTTTGCTTTGAAAACATGTAAGTCCTACTTTCTTAACACCTTTCAGTTGTACAATACAGTGTTGCCAATGCTGTCACCATCTAATCTAATAAAAGAGAAATGCGCAAATTGACCGTAACTTTGCTACAACCCAAGCCACACCCACCAGCCAATCAGAGTGACTATATGCAAATTAACCCAACCAAGATGGCGGCTGGAAGCCACGGAACTGGAGCAAGCAAGAAGCTTGGTTGCCCCTGCGATGGAGGAAGCCAAGCTTCTCACCTGCCCTGGCCAGCTGTAACCTCCACTCAAGGCAACAAAGTTTCAATTATAGAAGATATATAAATCCCAGATACCTGCTTCCAGCCAGCCTCCACTGAGAGCTTGGGTGGCTGGGGGCTGTGGCCAGCCTGCAAACAGCCATCAGACCCTCACCCAGGATGGCCATACCCTCATGGGGTGAGGGTCCCCACTGGGAGCCATGGCCAGCCTGCAAATGGCCATCAGCCCCTCACCCAGACTGATCAGGCACCCCAGCAGGACCCCCCTCCCTGAAGGGGCTGTAGCCAGCCTGCAAACAGCCATCAGCCCCTCACCCAGACTGGCCAGGCACCCCAGCAGGACCACCCCCTCCCTGAAGGGGGTGTGGCCAGTCTGGAAATGGCCCTCAGCCCCTCACCCAGGCTGGCCAGGCACTCCAGCAGGACCCCCACCCTGATCAGGGACACCCTTCAGGGCATACCAGCAGACCCCCACCCATGCACTAGGCATATAATAAAAGGGTAATATGCAAATTGACCCTAACAGCAGAACAACTGGGAATGACTGGTCACTATGATACACACTGACCACCAGGGGGCAGACGTTCAATACAGGAGCTGCCCCCTGGTGGTCAGTGCACTCCCACAGTGAGAGCTCTGCTCAGCCACAAGCCAGGCTGATGGCTGCCAGTACAGCGGTGGTGGTGGGAGCCTCTCCTGCCTCCTCAGCAGTGCTCAGGATGTCTACTGCAGCTTAGGCCTGCTCCATGCTCACAATTGGACATCCCCCAAGGGCTCTTGGGCTGCCAGAGGGATGTCTGATTGCCAGCTATGGCCCAATCCCCCTGGGAGCAGGCCTACGCCAGCAGGTGGACATCACCTGAGGGGTCCCAGACTGCGAGAGGGCACAGGCTGGGCTGAGGGACCCCCCAAGTGCACACATTTTTGTGCACCAGGTCTCTGGTAGTATATATTAGACCCTCAGATCTTATGTATCTTAGAGTTGAAAATCTGCACCCTCTAACCAACCTCTTCTTATTTCCCCAGTCCCCAGCCTTGGCAACCCCTTTTCTACTCCCTGTTTCTGAGTTCCACATCTTTTTTGATTCTATATGCAGCATTGGCATGGAATCAATTCATTGGAAAAAATAAATTTTAACAAATGGTTTAGAATAATTAGATATCCATAAAGGTGAAGCAAATGAATGCCAATTCCTACTTTGTAAAACTTAATTCAAAAAGAATCAAGGGCCCTAACTGGTTTGGCTCAGTGGATAGAACATCAGCCTGTGGACTGAAGGGTCTTAGGTTCGATTCCCGTTAAGGTCATGTGCTGGGTTGTGGGCTCGAAGCAGGAGGCAGCCGATTAATGATTCTCTCTCATCATTGATGTGTCTATCTCTCTCTCCCTCTCCCCTCCTTTCTGAAATCAATAAAATATATTTTAAAAAAGGATCAAGAATCAATGTGTAAAAGTTAACTATAAAAAGCATTTAGTAGAAAACATAGGAGAATATCTCTGATTGGATGTAGACATAAATTTCTTAGAGAGGACACAGATGGCAAAATCCATAAAAGAAAAAAACGTGGATACCATACATTTTCTTAAATATGTTTATGATGTTGATGGTATTATTATTTTGTAAATTTTGTCAATTCTCTTTTGCTAGAATTACAATTATATTTGATTTTATATATATTGACATTATTCTCTGTGACTATGCTAAATTAATTTTTACTTCTAGTAATTTTTTAGCAAATTCCAAGTGGTTTCTATGGATGCAATTGTTATCTGAATATAGTAACAAGCAACAGTTTTACCTTATCTTCCAATCCTTATTTCCCTCTCCTCCCTGCCTGACTCCCTCGCCTTCCCATTCTCACTGGCCTGGTTTCCCTGACAATGTTGGCTGCACATGAGGAGAGAAGACATGTTTGCCTGCTTCCTGATGTTGGAGGAAAAACATCCAGTGTTTCACAGAAAAGCATGGTGTTAGTGACCTGGGGCTTTTTGTTTTTGTCCTAGATATGTACTTGATCAAAACGAGGGGCTTCTCTTTTGTTCTTGGTTTCCTGAGAGCTGTTTCCATGGATCGGTGGTAAATTGAACCAGACACTTTTCTGCGTTGGCAAAGGTGATCATTTCTTCTTGCCTTCCTTCTGTTAATATAGTGAGTTGCATCGCTTGATTTCCAAGTGTTAAAACAACCTTGCACCTCTGAAATGAATTGCAGTTGATGAGCTATTGTCATTTTTATTAACTGCCAGGAAAGATTTGCTAATATTTTATTAAGTATTTTGTGTCCATGTTCATAAGGGATATTGATTTATAATAATTTTAAATGTCTTTTTTAGGTCTTGGTATCAGTATTATGTCAGTTTCATAAAATGTGTAAGGAGTTGCCCTTTTCTCTTTTATATTAAAAAAAAGTTTGTGTAGAATTTGCATTATCTTAATGTTTCATTAAATTGTTATGAAGTCATCTGGGGCTGAAAATTTCTTTATGGAAAAATTTTCTTATTATAAATTTAATTTTTTTAAATTGTTTTATTGATTTTAGAGAGAGGAAGAGGGAAGGATAGAGAGAGAAAGATTCATGAGAGAAAAACATCATTCAGCTGCCTCCTGCACGCCCCCTTCTAGCGATCGGGCCAAACTCTGGGCAAGTGCCCTGACCGAGAATCGAACCCTGATCTCTTGGTTCAAGGGTGGCTCATTTAAGCTATGTTAGAGCTGATTGTCATCAAGTTCTTCATGATCTTCCTTTATCATCCTTTTAATGTTTCTGGACTTACCGTGAGGTCTCTTCTTTTATTCGTGATGTTGCTAGTTCGTGTTTTCTTTCTTTGTCTTAACTAATCTTGCTAGATTTTGACTAACTTTATTACTATTTTTCAAGTACTGTTATTTTTTAAAATTTGTCTCTTTTATAGTTTATTGGCTACTAATATTTATTGTTTTTCCTTCTACTATTTTTGGTGTCATTTTTTTCTGGCGTCTTAAGGTGGAAGCTAAAGTAATTGGTTTCACCCTTAACCTTCTTTTCTAATACAATCATTTAAAGCTATTTTTTCCCTCTAAGCACCTCTTTAAGCACCTCTAAGTGATAACCACTCATTTAGATATGTTTGCTTTTACTATCACTCATTTTGAAATACTTTAAAATGTTATGATTCCTTGTTTGACTAAAGGGTAATTTAAAATGTTATTACTAAATTGCCAATTTTTTTTTCTTTTCTGGATATCTTAATGTTCTTCATTTCCAATTTGAAATCCTTTTGGCCAGAGAATATACTCTGAACAATTCCACTCTTTAATATTGATTGAAACTTATGACCTAGAATGGAAATCCTGAATGAGTCTCAGGCCTAATTATTTTATTACTAACATATAACTAGTGTTTAGAACATATCTGAATACATGGCAGGTAATAGAAACTGTACAGTGAATGTGAAATTGGTAACACTTGGCATTACAATTCAGCTGGGAAAGCAGGGATCACCCAGTGAGTGTTTTGGAGCAATAGCTTATCCAACGGAAAACAACACATTGCGTCCCCCCTTCACACTATAAAACAAAGCAACCCCAGCCAATTCCACACCTAATGTGAAAAGTGAACTCAAGAGTGTTTATCAGAAAATATAGCAACATGTCTTTATGAACTTGATATAGGAGCAGGGTTTTAAAAATATACCAATAAAAATATAACTATACCAAAAGGAAAATATGGATGTTTGACCATAACTTTTTAAATTAAAAACATAAATTGAAAAGATAAGCCTTGATCAGGAGAGATATTTGCAATATATAACACTTACAAAGGATTAGCATTCAGAATATATAAAAGATACTATAAATCAACAAGAAAACAGATAAAATGGGAAAATAGACAAAAGGACATGAACAGGCAAATACAAAGAAGTTAATAAAAACATAAGATTTTTAACCTCAGAAAACTTCATATTCATCAATAAATAAAATGAAAAACCGACAACCAGGATGTGGAGGTGCAGGTTCCTCCATGCAACACTGATGAGAATGTATTGGTTCTACCAGTTTGGAGAATCACTGGCAATATCTAGGGAAATCAGGCACCAATGCCACAGGAATTGCAGCTCTAGTTTCACACTATGGTGAACACATACACGAGTAACAAGGAGACATGTGTAAAGATGCTCATGTCAGCGTTATTGGTTAATCCTCAGCCGAGGATATTTTTTCCACTGATTTTTGGAGATGGTGGAAGGCACAGGGAGAGACAGAGAGAGAGAAACATTGATGTGAGAGAGACACAGCGATTGGTTGCCTCTGCACACGCTCCCCGACCAGGGCCTTGGGATTCAGCCTGCAACCGAAGATATGCCCCTGACCAGAATCAAACCCAGGACCCTTCAGTCAGCTAGTGATCACCATTATTTGATCAAAAATATTGAAGTTGTCTGTCCATGAATAAGACAAGGAAAAATAAGATATGATATATGCATACAGATCTAAAGTCAAAATGAATATAATAGATGTACAAGCAATGGCAAAAAAATTTTTAAATCATAATGTTGAATAAATCAAACTAGATTCCAAAGGATATGTTCAATATGATGTCTTTTTTATTAAACATGTAAAACAATCTATATATTGTTTCTGCACAAATACGGTGCACACACAGCAAATGCATAAACACATGAATAGAAATTATCAGCAAGGTCAGACTAGCTGGTCAGGGGAGAGAAACTGTCCTTGGAGATTCACTTTTCAATTATATGTGAGGTTGAATTTTATTGGTGATGCTTTATTTCTTAATCTGAGTAGCAGGTAATGGTTGTGTGTGTTTTTTTTTGTCCTATTATTTATTACACTTATATACCCAATATTTTCAATGCTTGATAAAATTGAAAACTATATTTCGTGTTGTTTCCTATGTACTTAAATTTTAATTTATATTTGTTTACATGTGTATGTGTGCCTACAGATATGTGTGTATATACATTGCTTTGTTTTTTACTTTATTCACTCAGGATATATTTTGTTTTGTTTTTAATATTACCTGGGTTGCTCTATGCAGGTCTTCGATGCCTCTGAATTTTGTGATTCATTCCAACATTCATTCCTTGTACTGACTTTTATTCTGCTAGCAATGGACATGCAAATGCCTTCTGTCCCTTTACCTGTCGGATGTAGGCCTGTGCAGGAGTTTTCTGGGTGCTCATGGAATGTGCACACATGTGCTTGGACGAAGTACTTTCTGATAACTCTACACCAGCTCACTCCAAATGACATCTCATTTCACATTTACCAGAAGCAGATGAGGGATTCTATTTCCACAATCTGCTAGTCTGTCATCAGTTAACAAAATCGGCATCATCTTTCCTTGAACAGGAATTCTTAAAGGTGCTGAAGCAAAATTAATTCATTGTTACTTTGTACTACATGAGTTTTTGCATCTGATTTAGGAAGTTCATTGCCACCTCAAGATTACAAAAACCTGTGGCTGAGGATTCCTTGTTCTAAAGGTTCTATCAGGCAAGAGCAGACCCTTACATGCTCTCAGTCAAGAAGTATTCTCTTCTATCTAAGAAGGCATCCTCCGTAACCACAGGCTGTTTCAGAAAGGGAGCCCGTGGTGGCAGCCCAAGTGACTGCACCTGGACAGGCAGAGTCTCCGTGTCGTCTGATGATTGACAGAGTGGGGGACAGTCTTGGGAGGGCATTGTCACCGGTGTGTCTGAGACTGGGAGCAAGATTTGACTCAGCATTTCCCTTTCTGTGTCTCAGGTTCCCTGTGCAGCACGGAAAGGACGGTCAGTGAGGTCCCCGTTAAAGTCGAAGAGGGGGTATTTTACGCCAGCACAGTCCAGAGCTGCCGGACCAAGCCTGGAGATAGTTTCCCCTGTTCTCTAGAACAAGTCATATTCCAGAGGCCATTTAACCTGTTTGCAGGATATGTACCACGTTTGCTTAATTGCCATGGAGGTAAGTTATCAAACCTCAATGATTTGCCACAAGAGAAACCTATTTCTTATCCACGTGAAGTCCAATCCAGTTTCTCACGCAAGGCCCTGAGACTCTTCTATCTTGTTCTCCCCTTGTTGAGCTTCTTGGATTCTCTCTGGTCCCTTTCCAGACAGGAGCAGAGAGCAGGTCGCCATGGAAGGCGTGTGGGGATGAAGCCAGAAGCACACACAGCACTACCGTTTGCGTTGTCCTTGTGGGGACTCGGTCCCAAGGCCGCACTGACAGACAGGTTAAGGAATCAGCCCAGGAGCCGTGAGGAGGTCACACCTTTTGGCTAACAGAGCACCTGGGCCATGTCGGACCACTGCCCGCCCGGCACTGTGGCAGAACACGGATTCTGCTTTGCTTTACTTACAGAAGCAATGCAACAGCACTGCCTCAAACTCGGGAGGAGTCACCCTGAGCCCATGCCAGGAACAAAATACCTGTTAGTATCTGTGCAACTCTACATAGTTGTTATCTTAAAGGGCATGCCATTCTCCCTTTCTCTCTGCCTCCATGCTCCTTCCCTCCCTCCCTACTTTCCTTCCCTGCTTTCAGACTTTCTAATTTCCTTCTTAAAACATTTCTTGATGGTCTGCTGGGCTAGACACCAAAAACACAAAGATAAGATACAACATCTAAAATTGTCCTCAAGAAATCCCACTATTGGGAGAGCAGGCAAGTCACCAACTATTACAACACAGCATGACAAGGCTGTGATGGAAATACATACTGAGTGTTGTGGTAGCACTTATCTCAGGAAAAGGTGTCTAGAGAAGCGGCCAGCATGGCTCCGTGCTTGAGCATCGACCTAAGGACACAGTTTGATTCCCAGGTCAGGGCATCTGCCCAGGTTGTGGGCTCAATCCCCCTGGCGGGGCAGGGTGGGGGCTGCAGGAGGCAGCCAATCAATGATTCTCTCTTATTAGTGATGTTTCTATCTCTCTCTCCCTCTCTTTCCTCTCTGAAATCAATAAAGACATATTTAAAGAAAAGATTTCTAGAGAAGGTGATATCTGAATGATCAATAAGAACAGAGAGCAGCTAGTGTGGCAAGAAGGGTCCAAGAGCGTCCAGGGGTGCGGGCACCCCTCTTAGAGCATGGAGGCCTGAGACGCACAGTGAGCCCTGGGGACTACACGTAGCTCAGATGGATTGGAATGCAGAATGTACTGGGAGGTGGCGAGGGCGCAGTCAGGAGAACTAATGGGGTCAAGTTGTAGAGATTGTCAGCTCTGTTAAGGAGGTACAATTCTAGTTTATAATTTACCATGAAACATCTGAAGCAGAGAAGTGTATCAGAACAAAACCCTGGTTCCTGTGTGAAGAAATGCACCAGAGGAGAACGAAGTCAAAGGCAAGGGATCATAAGGCATATGAAATATGATGGTGGGCTGACTTAAATTGTGATTGACATTGGAGTAGTTATATAATATTCAAGAGATATTTAAGTGGAAGAATCAACACGGCTTAGGAATTGACTGGATATGAGGAATTCAAGAGAGGGATATGTTAGGAATGAGTCTAGGATTCTAGTTGAGATAATTGGATAAACAATTAAGACTGGACCTAGTGCCCAGCCAACATGGCTCAATAGTTGGGCATTGACCTGTGAACCAGGAGGTCACGGTTCAATTCCTGGTCAGAGTACATGTCTGGGTTGTGGGCTCCATCCCCAGTGTGGGACTTGCAGGAGGTAGCCAGTCAATCACTTTCTCTCATCATTGATGTTTCTACCTCTCTCTCCCTCTCCTTTTCTCTCTGAAATCAATAAAAATATATATTTTTTAAAAAGACTGGACCTATTAGAGAATAAGAGAAGATAATGAATTCAGATCTTCTTTTTAATTTTGTGATCATTTTAGAAATATAAGTAGAGGAGGCTGATAGAGGGTTTGTTATAAAACAAATTCAGCCCTTGCTGGTTTGGCTCAGTGGATAGAGCTTTGGCCAGCAGACTGAAGGGCCCCAGATTTAATTCCGGTCAAGGGCACATGCGCATGTTGCGGGCATGATGCCAGTAGGGGGCGTGCAGGAAGCAGGCGATCAATGATTCTTTCTCATCACTGATGTTTCCATCTCTCTCCTTCTTCTTCCTCTCTGAGATCAATAAAAATATATTTAAAAATTCAGAAGAATGGCCTGTACGGAGGTGCGTTGCTGGGGAAAGTGTTGGAGCAGAAGGCGGTGTCCGGAGGCTGGGTCGCGTGTGAGTGAAGGATGAAAGAACTAAAGATGGCAAGGAGGCTGTGAGGAGCAAGCGAATGAACAGCAATAGAATGAGGATTAGGCCACAAGGACTAAAGGGAGAAAATTAAGTGCTAAGACATCAAGGAAAATAAAGTTGGAAAAGTACTCATTAGATTGGGCATCAGACAGTTCACTAGTGCCCCTGTGTGTGCTTTTTATGGAAATGATTCAGATGACTTGAATGGAGAAGTGAGTGGAAAGTGAGGAATGAGAGATAAGGGCTAGTCATGAAGACCAAGGAGAATGGGATAGAACTCCAGAGTTTATTTGAAGAGGGATTTTTTCTTTTTTTAGAACTGGAAAGGATTTAATAAAGTTAAATGCTTTGGGGAAAAATCTATACTGTTTTGTTTACTGTCCTTTATATAAATTTTAATGCATGTCTAGATTTGTGTTACCACCATCATAATCAGCAGACAAAACAATTTCATTACGCCAAAATAACTATGTGTCTTCATATTTCCCACCCACCCATGATGTCTGGCCACCACTGATCTGTTTTCCATCACAATAGTCCTGCCTTTTGGGAATGTCATATGAAGGAAATCATGTGACAGCATAACCTTTCGGGATCAGCTTCTGTGACTCAGCATAACGCTTTTGAGATTCATCCTGGCTTTCTGTGTGTCAATAGATGATCTTTAGTGTGGCTGAGGGCATTCCCTGGGATGCATGCGGTACGATTTACCTCTTCCCTAGTTGAGAGTCATTTGGGTTACTTCCGGTAAAGGTGGTTAAGAGTAAAGGTGCCCTGAATACCCATGTACAGGTTTTCAGTGTGAATGCCAGTTGTCATTTCTCCAGAAGTGAGATTGCTGCATTCTCTGATACGTGTGTGATTAACTCTAGAAGAAACTGCCGAACACCTTTCTGTAGCGGGCACATCATTCCAGGCCCCAGTGCTGTGTGAGAGACACTGCGCCGCACCTGTGCCAGCACTTGGTATTGCCAGCAGCCTCTGCTTTGCACAGTCGTAGATGACAGTTAGCGTTCATCATGATTTTGATTTGCACTCTGTGGCTCATCAATTTGAGCATGTTCTATGTGATCCTTTGCTATGTGATCCATAAAGCTTCCTTGGTAAGGTGTCTATCAACCTATTTTGCCCATCCATTAAAAAAATTGTTTTTTGTTTTCTTTTTACTATGAGTTTTGAGTGTTCTTTATTATCATGGATAGGAGTCTTTGTCAGAAACATGATTTTTTAAAAAATATATTTTATTGATTTTTTACAGAGAGAAAGGGAGAGAGATAGAGAGTTAGAAACATCGATGAGAGAGAAACATCAATCAGCTGCCTCCTGCACATCTCCCACTGGGGATGTGCCCGCAACCAAGGTACATGCCCTTGACCGGAATCGAACCTGGGACCCTTCAGTCCGCAGGCCAACGCTCTATCCACTGAGCCAAACCGGTTTCGGCAGAAACATGATTTATAAATATATTCTCCCAATCTCTAACTGGTGTTTTCATTCTTCTGGTAGAGTACATAACAAAGTTGTTAAATTCAATGGTCCAATTTATTTTAAAAAAATTTGTTTTATGCCTCAGGCTTTTGGTGCTATGTCTAAGAATTGTAGGCCATGAAGATTTTCTCCTAAAATATTTATAGTCTTGCATTGTACATTTAGATGTATGATCAAGTCTAAACTAAGTTTTGTATCAGATGTGAGATGTAGGTTAAGGTTTTTGTATGTAGAATTGTTTTAAAACCATTTGTTGAAAAAAAACGATCTTGTCTCCATTGCAATGTTTGAGCAGCTTTGTCAGACATCAGCTGGCCGTGTGGGGGTCGCCTGCTGAGCACTCTGCTGTTTCTCTCATCTGTGTGTTCATTCCTCCACCAGCACGTGGTGCCATGATTACCACAGATTCATAGCCAGTGTCAAACTCCACGGCACTGTCACTCCAAACTTATTCTTTTTTTATCAAAGTTGTCCTAGGTATTTAAGCTTTCCTACCTTTCCGTATAAAATTTAGAATCAGTCTGCTTAAATCTACAATATGTTTCATTGAAATTTTAGTCAGGATTATATTTGTTTACAGATCACGTTGGGAAGAATTAATTCTTCACTATACTGAAGCTTTAACCCAGGAACATGTCTTAGTTGGCAGGGCTGCTGTAACAAAAATAACATAGACTGGATGGTTTAACTAAAAAACATTTATTTCTCACCGCTCTGGAAGCTGGAAGCCCAAGACCCAGCTGCAGTATACAGTGTCAGGTGAGCGCCCGCCCCCTGCCTGTGTCAGCTCCCTCTCTCTGTACCGCCCATGGCCCCCTCATCTCGGGGTTCTTCTAAGGGTGCTCTTCCCCTTCGTGAGGGCTCAGCCCCGGTGACCTACTTGTGTCCCAAAGGCCCTGATTTGGGTGTCGCTCCTGGAAACCAGGCTTCAGCATGTGACTTGGGGAGGAGCACCAACATGCAGTCCCCGGGGGCAGGACAGACCTCCCGGTGCTGTGCCTCTGATGCAGCGTGCCTCCAGCGCTCAGCAGAAACACTGCGTTTGACTTTTAGATGCAAACCCAACTATTTTACCTCGTGTTGGAGCTATTTAAATGGCATTGCTTTCATTTCTATTTTAACTGTACATTGCTAGCACCATAGTCCCTCCTTAACTGCAGTTTTGGTACCCACGGTCTGAAAACATTACAAGAAAGGGAGAAAGGAAGGAGGGAAGAAGGAGGGCCAAAAACATGCGGACACGTCCTTTCTGTTGCAAGTCATCATAACGCTTGTTCCATATAAACGCGGAGGCTTTTTATACCATAAATAAAGCCACCCTGTTGAAACGCGGAACCAAACTGAAACGCGCGGTCTCTTCTGAGCAGGATGCACAGGTGCTTTCTTTCCCGGGTTCTCGTCCAGGTGGATTCCAAGAATGAAGCCACGGACAAACGGTGGTGTGTGGAAAGGTAGACATTTATTGGGAAACAAGCACAGACTCCCCGTAGGGAGGGGGTCTCAAAGGGGGTGGCCCACTGAGCCCCTTTTTTCCTAAGGTTTATAGGGCAGCAGTTCTTTGTGTCCCAATACTCCCTTCTGATTGGTCCTATAGCAGCTTCAAACTCAAGCCCCAGGTGGGCCCCCTCTTTCTCTCCCCTGCAGTGGTGGAATTCCCTGTCCCCTGTGAGCACCTATCTTCCTCTTTCTCCCGTTTGTCTCTCTGCTCCCTGTGGTGTTCCCTGTCTTCTGTGAACGGCTGTCTTCCTCTCCCCTATCCTGTGGTGTTGCTTTTCTTTCTCTGCGAATGTTTGCCTTTTGGCAGTTCCCAGCCCCCAGCTTTGCAGTCCCCCGCCTTGGACCCTCTTTATTTCTAAAACTCTCTAAACCTGCCTATTTTACCCCTAAAAACTCCTTTCAGTGAATAAGACAAAAGGTGCTAGACTCGCAACGGTTCTCAACCTGTGGGTCGCGACCCCTTTGGCGGTCAAATGACCCTTTCACAGGGGTTGCCTAAGACCATCCTGCATATCAGATATTTACATGACAATTCATAACAGTAGCAACATTACAGTTATGAAGTAGCAACGAAAATAATTTTATGGTTGGGTCACAACATGAGGAACTGTATTTAAAGGGCCAGAAGGTTGAGAACCACTGTCCTAGAGAATTGATGAAGATGGAGAGCGTTATACTAAGTGAAATAAGACAGTCAGAGAAGACAAATACCAAATGTCACTTATGGAATCTAATGAACAAAATTGAAATGGAGGCCTGGGTGCATGGAACAGACTGACAGCTGTCAGGGGCAGGGGTGGAGGGACGAGCCCTGGAAACTGATGCCTAGCCCACAGACACAGGCCACAGGTGGTGATGGCCAGAGGGAAGGGTGGGGACGGTGGCACAGGCAAAGGGGGGATGTGGGGACATCTGTAATAGTCTCAGCAATAAAAATAAAGTTAAACAAGAGGAAAGGAGGGCAGAGGTCACGCATGCTATATCCTCTGTGCCTGCAGGGCCTGGGCCTGGGTAGAAAGGCCTGGAGACTGCGGGTGATCAGCAGACACAGGAGAATGTGTGTCACTGACGCCATGTTCGCAGGCCCTGGAGCTGGGTCAGGAGATGAAGCCTAGGAGGTGGCACTTGGGTGAATGGGCAGGGAGGAATGTCCAAAGGTGCGGCCCTGAGCAAAGCCCTGGGCTGAAGGCCAGGCCTGCAAAGCCCTGGGGCAGTGCTGGTGGGCAGCAGCACTCAGAGCCATGCAGTGCTTGCGGGTAGCTGCAGGTGGGTCACACTATGGCTCATATCTAAATACTAGAGGTTTGGTGCACAAAATTCATGCATGGGTAGGGTTCCTAGGCCTGGCCGGTGATCAGGGCCAATCAGGGCCTTCTGGCTGCTGGGCGGGGCCTTCCTTTGCTTTGTGCCGCCCCCTGGTGGTCAGCGCATGTCAGAGCAGGCATAGAACTCCCAGTCTCCTGGTAGAACTCCCAAGGGGACACTTTGCATATTATATATATATATATATATATATATATATATATATATATATATGATAAATGTGTAAATCAATGCACAAAGAAATAAATACCTCACTTTAATAAAGAACTTTCTTGCCTATAACTCTTTTCCATACTGTCTGCCCTAATCCTGGTTTCATTAATCTGACTGTTGATAGGCCATGTTGAGTACCTATTCCTACCAGAGGGCATTGCTAGCCACCACGTGTTTAATCTCGCACTCGGAGAACCCCGAAGGCACCAGGCTGCTGGGATTATCCTTGTTGACGAGAAGCTGCATTTGTGTATATCCCTCCTCAGTCTTCGCCAGATACTTCAGACATTGAATTTGGCTCAATCTCAGAAGCTCTAATTTTTCAATGAGTTAACTCAAGAAAGGTGTCAAACAATCTCTGTTTGTATTTCATGCTCACTCTGTCATGGGTGCTCTGCTCATTTTTATTCAACCCCCCATCTTTATTGTCCAGCAATGTGAGAGCATCCAAGAGGATGGACCATTCAGGAGAAGAGGGAAGAGGAACCAGAGTGGGAAGCCATCTTTCTGTAGCAGGTCCACGTGGTGGGCAGACGTCCAGGGATGGCACTCACGATTCTGCACCCTAATTCCCAGCACCTGTGCCTGAGCAGAGATATTCCCATGGCTGTGTTATCTTCCATAACACACTTGACCTGGAGAAGGAGATGATTCTGGCAAACCTGACACAATCACACAAGCCCTCAGAGCACAGACCTTCCTCTGTCTGGTGGGGGAGAGAAAGCAGGAGGAAAGCCAGGGCTGTGGGGGTGAGAGGACTTGCTGCACCTTTGCTGTTAGAAGGTGAGAAAGACCATAGAGGAAGGTGGCTGCTAGGAGCAGAGAGCACCCCCTACTGACAGCTCAGACCGAATTCAGCCAACAAGCTAACTGCGCTTGGGAACGGATTCTTTCCTACATCTTCCAGGAAAGACCCGGCCAGGCCACATCTTGCTTTCTGTCTGTGAGACCCAGAGTGGAGAGCCTAGCTGAGCTAATACAAAGTTTTATTTTATGCTGCTGAGTCTGTGGAAATTTATTACCGTGGCAATGGGAAGCCAATATATGCTCCTTCATGTGTAATCAAGTTCTAAACAGAAGAAGCGAATGGAGTCCCCGAATGTCCTACTGACAAGAACTCAGTTAGAGGGTGCGCTCACTGCCTGCTGAAGGGTTCTCTGCATTAGAGAAGATGGAAAGTTCCCTTCAAGCAGCACTTGAGTGTTTGCTCACAGATCAGTACTTGCGTAACAGAGGAAGACCTGACAGGCTGAAGTGCTCCAAGCTATTGCCGATTAAATAGCTACCAGAAACGGAGATGAAGCGGGAGGTCATAGCAGTAACGTGTGGACACTGAGACGTGCGTTTCAAATACTTTCATTGTCCATGACCGGGAGCAAACATGCCCAAAGCCCGCTGTCCCGGCCCCTGCTCTTCCAAAGCGCAGGCAGGAAACCGCGCCCGAGGGCCTGAGGCCTAGAAGAGGAGACAGAATTCTTGCCGTGAAGCTCTTTCCTCCTAATATTTTGCTTTTTAATTCTTTCTAACACTGACATTTTGAGTAGAAGAGCAGGAAGGGAGAAAAAATATCAGGAATCTCAGAAACTGAGGTGAAGAATCCCAAAAGCAGGGGTCTTGACTCTGGGGGCAGGCAGAGGGGAGCCCTATCCCGGGGCTGCGGGTGAAGGAAAAGTGGTCCCTGGCACCTGCTGAGGAAGAGCAGGCAGATTTCACGTGGCCTTTGCTGCGGGACCTGTGGAGTTTTACAGGGAGCCAGGGAGCGAGAGCGAGGTCTCTACTCCCAACAGATGAGCAAGTGGGAATTTAGAGTCCAGTTGCAGAGCGGGGCCCGAGGGTGGAAATGTACTAAGAAACATCAGGCGTGAGAAGGTTCTGGCTAAACTGATCTCACAGGATTCGTGCTGAAGGCAGGCCACGGCGACCACACTGCCCTGGGGATGGTGAGGGATGAGGGTCTGATCCAATATCCAGGCTGGAGAGCCTGCTAAGCTGACTCTGCAGGCTTCCCGCGAACACTGGATTTGAGCACGTGGTGCATAGAGGGACTAGGTAGGAGAAGGTTCGGGGCTTGGCTGATTGGTCAACCACAGGCTCTTTGTCACTGGGCCAGGTTCACTTAACTCACATCATCTCTTTTAATTCTGCAAGATACACAGTTTCCCCCCATGGTTTAGGTAACTAGACCCAGGCTCCATGAGGAGAGCCAATTTGTTGACGTACAAACATGTAAACAAAGGCAGACTCAGCCGATCCTGCTGTTTCTGGCATCACAAGCCGCCTCCAGGATGCGTGCGGGGGTGAGGGGGGCGGAGGGGAGAAGTTGCCAAGTCTTCACTAGGCAACACCACTGTTACCTTGAAACAGCGGCCTTAGGACCTGCCCCCGGAACAAGATTCAAAACATTCCTCAGCCTTCGTTACTTCCTCCTCATACACACACCCACAAAATGGTAATTGGTCCTAATAATTTTCACAATTACCCTTAATGGTTATGATGTAGGCTCTGGGGGGTCCAGGGACCTGAGGGCCTGTGGGTTCTTGGCTTCACGCAGGAAAGAATTTAAAAAGAGCCAGCTTAGAGTTTAAAGTGAGTGAGGCCCTAGCCAGTGTGGCTCAATGGATAGCTCATCAGACTGTGGACCAAAGGGTCCTGGGTGTGATTCTGATCAAGGGCACGTACCTCGGTTGCAGACTCCTTCCCGTCCGGGCCCTGATTGGAGTGCAGGCAGGAGGCCACCAATAGATGTGTTTCTGTCACATTGATGTTTCTCTGTCTTTCCCTTTCTCTTCCACTCTCCCTAAAAACCAATGGGAAAATGTCCTCAGGTGAGGATTAGCAACAACAAAAATAATAAAGTGAGCTTTTCGGGGAAGCGATGAGAGGGACAGTGGCGACTTCAGCGGAATTTGCTTCCTGGATGAGGTTCATTTGACGGGGGGGGGGGGCTGGGGTAGGGTATTGAACAAGGGCAGGGATACTCAGGGTCTTCCCTGAAGGGGAGGAGACTTCTCGGGGAGCCGCCAGCATTCTGTGTCCTTGTGTGGGCGTTCCTGCCGCATCAGGGCTGGGGTGCTAATCGCTGTGATGAACCTATAAGGGGGCTGGGTTCGCCACAAGGTGAAAGTAGGCTCCCTGTTGGATGGAGCTGGTCTCTGCGGGTTTTGAGCCATAAATCCGATGGGGGGTGGCCTTGCTTCTGGGCAGTTCCTGCAGCTTCACTGACTTTAGCTGTTTCGCACATGCCGCCTCAGGTGGACTCAGGACTCCACGGACTCAGAGAAACAGCACGTGTAAGCAGCCTGTTGTCCATCAAACTGACAGTGGAAATGGCTCCGCCCACTGCTGGGCATCCATTGGCCTGAACGCGGATGCTGCCTTCAGGATGTTAGTCTTCATTCCAGCCAAGTGAGCGTCCGTTTGCTTTCAAAGTAATTACAGCTCGGCGAGTGCTGAGCTAGTTCATCATAGAAGCTCAGTTTACTAAACACCTCATCCAGCATAAACTAGGCTCCCAGAAGTATTTCTTCAATTACAATATCGATCTCTGCTGACTGACCTTCCTCATGCCTCGTGGGCTCGGAAATGCCGTCAATTATAACCCCACCTGACGCCTTGAATAATGAGGGCCTCATGCTCAAGTTGGCTGCACTTCTGTTTGTTTCCTCCATTCTTTCGAGTAGTTTTTTAATCCCCACCTGAGGATACTTTTTCCCATTGATTTCTAAAGAGAGTAGAAGGGAGGAAGAAGGGGTGGGGGAGAGAGAAACATTGGTGGCTTGCCTCCCACACCTGCCCCTACTAGGGCTGGGGAACCTGCAAGCAAGGGACATGCCCTCAACCGGGAATTGAACCCAAGACCCTTCAGTCCGCAGGCCCACACTCTAACCACTGAGCAAACTGGCCGGGACTTGGGATTTTTTTTTTTTTTTTTTGTAGCTCAAATAAGGGTTCAGCCTTGATTGAATGATTTCTATCTGGCAAATACATTCCCATAAAGTATTTACTAATTTTGCTGCTGGCCGTGTGCATGATGGTGTAGGTGGTGGCGTCAGCTCAGAGCTCAGTGCAAACCACCAAGAAGAGGGTGGAGGCTGATGAGGGATTTCTAGGGTTTTCCAGAAACGAGCCCCCAGGAGAAATGAGGAGGACTCAGCCAGCGGGTGAGGGAGGAGGTGAAGGACAAGGCACGTGCTTTTGCGGGTGTGAGGCGCCCAGGGGCACATTGAGAAGCTCTGCAGACTTGGCTGGGGCAGGACGGGGCCTGGGGGCAGGGAGGCGGCCTCGCCCCGGGTGCTCGGCTCCGCTGGCTCGCAGGCTGAGCAGGTGGTCCCGTGTCTGGCAGCACCCTGGCCAGAGGCAGAGCCCCGGGGCAGGGCTCCTGCCTGAAGTGTCAGGTGCAGCCGAACTGGCATGAGGCTGTGCCCTGCAGCGGGGCTGAAGGAGGGACAGGCCAGGGACGGTGACTCGGCCGTCTGCGTGTGACTCCTCGGCCTCCGGGTCACGCACTGCTGCCAGGAAGCCCAGGAGCCCCGCTGGGACCCAGAGGGAAGCAGGACGGGCGTGAAAGGTCCGGCCAAAGGCCCGGAGAGCGTGCACAATGGTGACGCCCCCCCCTCCCCCCCCCCCCCCCCCCCCCCGCCCCGGCTCCTGGCACCTCGCGGACCTCTAGCCTTTAGAGCCAGGGCGGGTCCTGCCACGCCTGGGAGTGAGCCTTTGGGGGAGACAACAGCCAGACATCGGGGTGGGCAACGCTGGACTGGACAGTGGTTTCAGGAAAAGAAACGGTTCTTTTAGAGCAGCGGTTCTCAACCTGTGGGTCGCGACCCCTTTGGTGGTCGAGCGACCCTTTCACAGGGGTCGCCTAAGACCATCCTGCATATCAGATATTTACATTATGATTCATAACAGTAGCAACATTACAGTTATGCAGTAGCAACGAAAATATTTTATGGTTGGGTCATAACATGAGGAACTGTATTTAAAGGGCCAGAAGGTTGAGAACCACTGGAGGCCTCCGACAGAAGGCTGATCAGGGAGCTCCAGGGGACCCAGGCCAGCGCGGCAGGGATGACCCAGTAAAAGCATCCGGAGAACAGCAAGAGGGGCAGGAGGCCCCTGGAGCAAGCGGGTCCCTGAGCAGAGACGGAGAAGCAGCAGGTCCAATGTCAGGAGGTGGCAGGTGCATGTTGGCTGCCCCTTGAGGGCAGGAATGCTGGGAGGTGAGCAGGTGCATGTTGGCTGCCCCTGTGAGGGCAGTGATGCCGGGAGGTGAGCAGGTGCATGTTGGCTGCCCCTGTGAGGGCAGTGATGCCGGGAGGTGAGCAGGTGCATGTTGACTGCCCCTCGAGGGCAGTTATGCTGGGAGGTGAGCAGGTGCATGTTGGCAGCCCCGTGAGGGCAGTGATGCTGGGAGGTGAGCAGGTGCATGTTGGCAGCCCCGTGAGGGCAGCGCTGCCCAGACAGAGCCAGTCCGTCTGTCTGCTACCTGTGGCGTTGTAAGAAAGTTGGAATTTTAAGAACCAAGTTGCTTATGTCTCTGCTTCACTATGACTTACCCACCAGGATTATGGTCGATAGGACTGACATTTTATTTAAATTGTCAGAACCGCTTTACAGGGAGAACCCTGGCCGCCTCCTTGTCCTCGGGCTCCCATCCTTGCTCACTGCCATCGGGGTCACGTCCGTCCCTGAGCGCGCTATTGTCTCCCTCTCCGTTCCCAACATGGGCCATCTGCTCATTCCTCTTCTAGCTCAGCCCCCGCCCTGGCATCTTCCTGCTGCTTCCCTTCCAGGTGGAGTTGATTTGAACTGTTCTGAAAGCTTCTCTCTTGTCCATTTTCCTGCCCAGGAAGTGGCCACTTGGCCTGACAGCTGAGGAGTCTTGTGTAAGGCAGACACATTTTCTTCCTCCAAGTCCAAGGGCATCAGGACAGTGTCTCCTAACATTTGAAACACAAGCACATTTGCAGCTCACTCCCCAGCAGCTCGGGGCCGAGTGCGGTGTGTGGTCATGGTGCTGAGGATGTGAGCAAGGATGTGAGGATGTGAGCGGCTGGTTCGCTGAAACTGCCCTTACTCTCCCATCAGGGAGGTCTTCCCTGCTTGCTGAGCAAGGAGCTGTGCATCTGAGGAAGCCTGGCGTCCAGAGCCTCAGCTGCTCCCCTGCCCTGCGGACTCTCAGTCTGATCGATCAGGCCCAGGGATCCAGCCACCCAGGTGACCACCAGGGTCACTTCACAGGTGACTTTCTGGATAAAAATGGCTCCTAACATCTGTAAACTATTTTGCTCTCACATCTGCATAAGCACCTCTTGCATCTGGAGCATCCCTGAATATTCATTCCTATTTGACCCTTACAACCATCATGAAAAATCATTATAAGGATGAAACATTATTTAATACTTAATCTGTCCCATGCATTATCCTGGAGGTTGCATGGTTCAATTCTCTTAACCTCTACATTGGAGAGACTTATCATTCTCTTTTTTCAGGTGTGGAAACTGGACATATTATCCCTCAGGCAAGGGGACCCAGTTTCTCGGAGTCCTCATGCTTTTTGGTTACAGGACTGCAGAGGGGAGCAACTATGGGAGCGAGCGCTGCGGGGAATCTGGGTGAGGAGGCATCGGACAGAGTCCTCTGCGTGGGCCGTGGGCAGGGAGGGCATTGGGCCTCGAGAAAAAGGCCAGGCCCTTTATGTGGAAGGCAGCCTTCCTCCGGCTGGGAGAATGGTGGCAGGGGAGTAGATGCCATTTTTTAAATTCCAAAGTGTGCATTTTTCTGTCCGATTACCAAATCATTGAACAACTGTTACAAATCATTTGTAAGATACCTAAAATAACAAAGGAACTATTAAACTCACTGAAAGCTCAAAATCTAGCAAAAAACTACAATTTCCACGTGTTACAGTGAGTTTTATGTGAGACAAAGACGTTGGCTGGTGGAGAGAACTGTAGAGAGTGCCCTGTGTTCAGTACAGTGGGGCCTTGACTTACGAGTGTCCCGACTAAAGAGTTTTTTTGAGATATGAGCCCTCTCTCGGTCGATTTTTTGCTTTGAGTTGCAAGCTCAAAAAAATTCGGGTTATGAGCCAGCTTCAGATACCCCACCGCTAGTTGGCACAGCGAACGTCACAGTGATTTGACATACAAGTAATTTGAGTTATGAGCTCCGTCACGGAACGAATTAAACTCGTAAGTCAAGGCCCCACTGTATATGCCAGGCTCAGTGCGATTCTGCTAGAAGCAGCTCCCTGTGGTAACAAGGATTCTTTGTGGGCATTATTTTCAATGAACGCATACTTTCCCATTGCTTATTCCCATCACAATTTCTTTAACTCTTTCCATAATTCTGTCCTTTCAAGTTGTTTTCAAATGCTCACTGTTACGATTAATGTTGAAATAAATCTTGGTTTTGTTAGGTCTGATCCAATAATTGAATCGACACCCCCTCCTCTGGGAACTGAACTTCAGGCCACTTCACAATGGACATTCCACTTGCTTAGCCCCAACTCCACTTGCTAAGACCACTATCCCTTCTCTCCATACTTCCCCGCAATTGGGACCTGCACAGAGAGTTCTCTGCCCAGAAAAAGCCCCCGCCTGGAGTCCTTTAAAAACCTGACTCCCTGTCTTTGGGGGCTGGTGCCACTTTGGGGCTCAGCCCATCTGGTGTCCAGATGACCTAATAAATTCATAATTCTTCACCCCTTTTGGCCTCATGGGTTCCTCCTTCAGCGACCTAACAGGTTTACATTTGTTTAAGGTTTTCTTATATAACTCTCCAGGAGTGAAGTTAGTGAAGCAGTGGTTTTAGACATTTGAAGACTGGTTATAGGTTGCCATATTGCTCTGTGGAAATGTTTTCTGTGCAGGAAGTATGACAAGTGTCTTCTTCAAGGCGTGACCCTGGACCACGAGAGGAACCCATTCTCAGGAACTTCCTCCCGGGGGGGGGGGGGGGGAAGGGTACCCCGTGCCAAGCTCTTGGCTTTGCAACCATTTCCCAGGCTTCCCTCCCTCTTGTGATCAGACAAGTGTGGTGGGGGCCAGTCTGCTTTAATGCCTCTTCCTAATTGTGCCGGATGTCACACATTGGGGCCACAGTACTTTGGGATTCTGTTTGTGTGTCTTCAGGGAAGGAAATGACAATGATCAGACAGAATTAGGAGCCAGGGATGCGGGAAGGCCAGGGCCCTATGCCTCCAGCCGCACACCCGCCCAGGAGGCCGGAGAAGACACGCAGAAGGGTGGGTGCTCAGCACAAAGACTCACCCAGATCTACTTTTTACTGCCCATTATGACTACCCTGCGACTCAATTTTACACTAAGCTTAAACCTAACTGCAATTACATTGGCTGTGATTCAATTGTGAATTCTTTCCCACCCACAAGTTGTGTTTCATTGCTGTTCAAAGTCACATGTCTTGTGCATATTTGCTTGTGGGAGATGGGAGAATAGCGTGGGCTACACAGGAGACGGCATCCTGTGTCACCCGGCAGCTTCCCGTATCGTCCTGTTTTGCCATTTGGAGCAGAGTCTTCTCAGTGTTGTCTGGAGGCAGGGCTCAGACCCGGAGGCTCACGGTCTACCATGGAGGCAGGACACGTGTGGGAGAGCCAGTGGGCACAGCGTTAACTTAGAGGTGAGCCGTGAAGAGGCCTGGGGATAGAAATGCGTCCCACATCTTCAGGACAGACCCCACGTACTGGAGACAGATCCTGAAACCATTGCCATAGACAGGGTGGCTCATGAGACTTGATGTCTGGTGAGAGCCCACTTCCTGGTTCAGAGACGCCACCTTCCTGCTGTGTCCTCACAGGGCAGAAGGACAGACACTCAGCCCGTAACATTCCCCTTTGATGCTACAGCAGGATGTGGGTGGAGGTTGCTACCTGCTTGTTAGTGCCTCCAGATGATCCTTCCTGATTCGTTATGATTCAGCCAGCGGTGCTGCTAGAGCAGTGATGGCGAACCTATGACACGCGTGTCAGAGGTGACACGAGAACTCGGTTTTTTGGTTGATTCTTCTTTGTTAAATGGCATTTAAGTATATAAAATAAATATCAAAAATATAAGTCTTTGTTTTACTATGGTTGCAAATATCAAAAAATTTCTATATGTAACACGGCACCAGAGTTGTTAGGGTTTTTCAAAATGCTGACACGCCGAGCTCAAAAGGTTCGCCATCATTGTTCTAGAGGCATCGTCAGCTTGGCCTCCTTCACTGGTGAACTCCCGGGCATTCTGAGCACCCTGGTCTGTATGAAACCTGCCAGCTGGCACTCTCCCGGGGCCCCAGCAACTCAAAGGTGACCCTGCGTTCCAAAGAAGCTCCCAATCGACAGCTCTCCTGGGACTGCATTCGCAAGAACTCAGCTCTCTCGGGGGCTCCAGGGATGGCACGTACTTTGTGATAGACCATAGGTAAGTTTCCTAACATCTTTCAAGCTTCTCAGTTTTCTTATTTGTAAACCGACAGTCATAACGCTCCATGGAAAGAATGAAATGAAAGTGCATTTCTGAGACATCTGTCCATGTGCCATAAAGCTGAATAAGATACTGCACTTGCAGAGTGAGTCTGAAATCTAAAAGCTGTGAACTCAGGGCAAGTCCTTCTGT
The DNA here is from genome assembly GCF_014108235.1 of Myotis myotis. Taxonomy (NCBI): domain Eukaryota; kingdom Metazoa; phylum Chordata; class Mammalia; order Chiroptera; family Vespertilionidae; genus Myotis; species Myotis myotis. The sequence continues at coordinate 1,204,141 of NW_023416329.1, read as the reverse complement.
CTCCCCTTCTCCTCAGCTCCCAGCTGCCCCTCCCAGCCTCTCCCAGCCCCTCCCAGACATCCTCTAGCCAGCCTGCAGGGCTCTGCTCCATTCACTGCTCTCTGCTGTCTACACTGTTTCCAGGTCCGGAGAACAGCTCTCTGACCAGCTCAGTGCCCGCAGAACTCTGCTCTCTTTGTTCCTTGTAAGCTGGGGCTCATGACAGCTCTGGCAGTGCTGACGGCCGGCGTTTCTGAGCTGTTTTAACTGAGGCTGTCAGGAACTTGAGGGGCGGTTGCTCCATCAGGGGAGTGTGGCCTCGGTCCAGGAGTAACTGGCGTGCTCTGCCCTCTGCAGTTCCCAGACCAGAAAACAGCGCCTAGAACACGGACGACAAAGGGAGAAAGAGGGCTGGTGACACTGGCTGTTGTATTCCTCTTGTTCTTGTTGATCTCCCCAACTCCTGACCTAGGTACTAACTCACTCACCCACATACATACACATGCACACATGTGCGTGCACACAGCACACATATATAATCACACATGCACATATAAAACACACATGCGCGTGCACACACATGCAAACTCGTGTGTGCACACACATACACACATGCATACACACACATGCGCATGTACACAGTCCCACATGCATGCGCACACTTACATTTGCACCTTCGTAAAGCAGAGCTCAGAGCTGCAGCTCTTTCAACGCAGCAGTCTTGTGACTGATTTTTTCTAAGCAGCTTCTTGGGAGTCCCTGTTGCTATGAACTCAGATTTTGCTCATAAACTAATTTGTCTAAAGAATTCAGTCTTGTCTGTCTGGCGACTCAAAGCCTGGGCTCACTGCACACGCTCTGCTGCTGATGGAAAGGCCTTCTCGGCCGCCTGAGGGAGCTGGGTGACGGAGGGGAGAGAAACTGACCCGCGGAGACATGACTCCTGACGTTGGAGAATCGAGAGGAAAGCTGAGCCGCAGTGCTTTCCAGAAACCTCTCCAGCCCATCCCACAGCGCCAGGGAAATCCCACAGCATCTGAGCTCCACTTGGAACAGCCTCTCAGTTGCTCTTGCTGCTTCTGAGACAACAGGAAAGGGGGTGAGAACACAGCCAGGCCACCTCTGAGGTGACCCTTTTCTCAGTGCCATGGATCAGAGGTGCAGGTCATTGCTGTGGAGTTAGTAACAGGAACTCCGTACAATGACACCAGCAGCCTGGGTGGGTCTGTGACACACCTCTCTCCTCCCGTCCTCCCTGCTCCCCAGGCACCTCCCTCCTTTCTCAGACAAAGTGCATCCTGCCCAGGACACAGTTGGTGCTGAGGACAGGAAGACCAGGAGCACAGTGCCCGCCCCTCGCCTGTAGGCTGGTCGCTGGTCGGAGGAGGAGAGGGCAGGGCAGGGACCCTGATCAGGACTCTGCCTGTCAGCACAGAGTCAACCCCCTGCCCCCCGCTGTGCTCTGTGTCCTCAGACTCAGTGGCATCAAAAGGTGGAACCTGATGGAAGGCGGGATCCAGGTGGGAGAGGAGAGGTGGCAGCAGGCAAGACTGTCACTGTGGCCAATTCTGAAGTTTAAGATTCTTTGATTTTCATTCCTTTTTTGGTAACATTTGTTTTTAATAGACTTTTTTTCTTATACACACAATCAAAGCTCACTTGGAAACATTATTTAAAGGGATAATAGCTCACATTTACCGAGATCTTGCTGGGTGCGGGGCGCCCAGCAGAGTGCTGTGCGTGAGCCACGTGCCCTGCCACCGCCGAGGTTGGAGTTTGTAGCCAAGGTGGCAGCGGAGCGGGTGGCAAGCACGGTTCTAACCCCGGGTGTTCATTTCAGAGCCAAGTGCATTCAATATGTACAGATGCTGCCGGGAAAAGGGGCCGGTTCCCCACTGTAGGTCATTTTGCTGAGTGTGCTTTCTTCTTGGTAATATTTACGTCTCCCGTTCTGACCCCCATGGCATGGGACTTCACTTCCGGGTTGATACTGGCAGTGCAAACCCAAGCCACGCCTGTTAGAATGGCTGTCACCAAACAAACAACAAACAAACAAAGAACCACACACACACACACACACACACACACACACACACACACACACGAGATGGCAACTGCCGGCGAGGATGTGGAGGAACGAGCCCTCGTGCTCTGTGAGTGGGGAGGTGAGACGGTGCAGCCACTGTGGACAACGCTATTGCAGGTCCTCAGAAGTTTAATCACAAGACGCAGCAATCCTACTGCTGGGAGCATGTCAGACAGAGAGAGCAAGTGCTGTATGCTCTCATTTATGTGTTGAACTAAAAAAACAAAAAGCACACTCACAGAAGAAGAGATCAGATGGGTAATTACCTGAGCGGGAGGCGGGGAGGATGGCGGACGGGATGGAATGTCGACGGGATGGAATGTGTGTACTCCCAGGAGTGAGAAATTGGGTGCTGGGAAGGCAGGGTAAGTAAGGGTGTCCCCAAAATGTGTGGATAAAGTGTGTATCCTTTAACAGCTGATAGCTCAAATTTGAAAGGGAGGTGTATTTTAATAAACACTGCCTTTATAATTATTCAGTGTGTGTGTATACATTTCTTTGGGACACCTATAGATAGTACATAAGAAAATAAGTACAGCATTTAGATTGCAATTAATACCACAAAGAGAATAAATAGAATTCTACGATAATAATAATGGAATAGAGCAGGAGTGGTTGCTGCTTTTACAAAGTGGCCAGTGAAGGCATTCTGGGGATATTTAAGCTGAATTCTAGAAAATGAGAGAAAGTTGTTCATGTAAAAAGCTGATACAGTTAAAATTCTAGGAAGCATCAGAAGATTCCCAAGCTAGAGGGGCAGATGGCTTGACCAGGCCCTGGTAGGTAATGTTAGTTTTCCGTGCTACCCCACAGGTGTCCTCTGAGGGGTTTTCAGCATTGGGGGGTGGGTAGGATATGATGGGTAGCTTTAAAATGTTTACTTGCTTACTGTGTAAAACTGGGACTTCTTCTGAGAAGGGATTAATATCCAGAATATATAAAGAACTCCACAACTCAGCCACCAAACACAAGCAACCTAATTTAAAAATGGACAAGGGACTTGAGCAGACAGTTATTCAAAGAAGATATACAAATGACTACCAGACACATGGGAATATGCTCAGCATCGCTAGTAAGTAAGGAGGTGTAAATAAAAACCACAATGGCTATCGCTTCACACACGTTAGGGTGGTTATTACCATAAAAACAGAAAATAAGCGTTGGAGAGGATGTGGAGAAATCGGAGCCCTCGTTTATTGGCAGGGGGTATAAAATAATGTATTTAATAGAAAACAGTATGGCTATTACTCAAAAACATAAAAATAGAATTGCTCTATGATCCTCCAACTCAACGCCTGCGTATATGTCCAAAAGCTTTTCAAGAAAAGACTCGGAGAGAAATGTGTACATCCACCTTCACAGCAGCATTGTTCACAATGGCTAAAAGACAGAGCAATACGAGTGTCAACTGACAAATAAACAGATAAATAAAATGTAGTATTTACCTACAAGTGGAATATCATTCAGTCTTGAAAAGGAAGGGGATTCTGACACCTGGATGAACCTTGGAGACATCATGCTAAGTGCAATAAGGCTGTCACCAGAGGGCAAACACTGCACGCCACCGGGAGCCGTCCGATACTTAGAGACATGAGGTGGGGCTGTGGTTGGAAGGGCGAGGGAGAGAGGGATTAACTTAATGTGCACAGCGTTTCAGTTCAGCAAAATGAAAATGTTCTGAAGATGGATAATGGTCACGGCTGCACAATAATGTGAATGTATTTAATGCCACCAAACTGTACACTTGAGATGGTTAAAGTGGTAAATGTTATATATACCTTTTACCACAATAAAAAATGGGTCTTCTGCTCTGACTATGACAGAACAATTGGCATTAGACTGTTCCTTTTGCCAAAAACATGAAACTGGACAAAATATATAAGGTTACCTTTCGGCAAAGAAGGGTGACTCCGTGGGCGCCTACAGCGTGGCTCGGCTCTGCCAGGCTGCTCTGCAAGGACACGCAGTGAGCTGTGTGCAGAAGGAAACCGCAGTGCTGCTCGCTGTGCAGAGAAGGCGGCTGTGGGGGTTGAGGCAGCGAAAGGTCTGGAAGTTTGAGAGCAGGCGCTGGAGGGAGGAAGATGAGCAGAGCTTCCTCGTGAGTCCTCATGAGTCCCCTCGAAGAGCGAAGGTTGTGCAAGTTGGGAAGTGACCCCAGAAGAGTTGAGGTGAGGGTGGAGCAGGTGCTGAAGTTCAAGCCGTTTCGGGCTGTGGGAAGCAGCTGGATGGAGACACCACAAAGCCCTTCCCTCGCCAGGACAGACCGCGCTCTGCACTGGGACCCGCGCGGCCCCTCTAACAGGCCTGACAGCAGCTCCGCACGGTTCTGGGAAGAAGGAGTGTGGAGGTGGAGTGCTGCCATGTAACAGAGGCCATGAGAACAGATCTGGCTCTCAACAGCCCTTCCCTGACAACTGATGAAACAAACCGACTCGACTCCAAGGTGAGCAGCCAGTAGTCAAGCCCTCCTAGCAAAGGCCATTCCTCTTCAGAAGCAGGCAGCAGAGTCCAAACTCCATGCAGCTTAACACAACCATGTCTTGTATTAAAAAACAAAATGAACAAATAGACAAAACCGCTGAATGTGGACGACACTAAGAAAATATGGTGCATAAAGGGGGAAAAGTCCATAGAGAATGACCACAAGAGAGCTCTTCTCGTGAATTTAGCAGAAAACAACCAAGCTACTATGAAAGTGGTCAAGGAATTAAAGAAACTATGTTCAAATAGTTTTTACAAATTATCTTATTGAGTGAAGAGATCAGAATCTCCACAGAGAAATGGAAACCATAAAAAAATAACCAAATAGAAATTTTGGAATTCACTGATATAAAAAATTCATTTAATGGTCATAGTAGCAGATTGGAGATGGCAGATAAGAAAGATGGATGAGGAGAGAGAAGATGGCGGTGGAGTAGGTAGACCTTTCTCACACTTCCTCCCAGGGCCAGACTGGAAATAAAACTGAAGTGGGGAACTTCACCCAGAATTACCAGCTGAGGTCCAGCTGAGGAGGAGACTTATATCAGGAAGGACAGAAACCACCTGGAGACAGGGAGAAAGGGCGAGGTTGCGAGAGGGGCTGGCCCAGCTCCCGGGGCGGCAGGCCGAGAGTGAGGAGGGAGCTCCCGGCTACGGGAGGGTCTGTTCCCTCAGAGGATAGAGGCCTGGAACCCAGGCTGGCTCCACAGCCCAGAGCACCAGAGCCGAGCCGGGGACCACATAGCATCCAGCCGTGAAAGGCGGCAGGGCTGCTGGCCATCATGGAGCCTGGAGCCAGTAGACCGGAGCCGGTTGGAGAGAAAACTGCAGTTTCATTTTTTGTTCTGTTTTGTTTTTAAACCCAGAGCACAGGAGTTTGATTTGTAGCTACTCCCTGGAGGCTGTGGTGCTGGGAGGGCAGTGCAGACTCCAGGTGCCTAAGGAGAGGCTGGGGTGGGATGCATTGTGGGGAGACATGGAAAGCAGCAGCCAGGAGTCTGGCATTTGATCTTCTGCACCCAAACCGAAACACCATCTTTCCTGAGAGGAACTACCCCTCCCAGTAGGTGCAAGGCAGGAAAAGGAAACCCGGCCTAGGGGATACAGCCCGCCCACCCTCAGGGCCCTGCCTGGCGCACCTGCACCTTGACCTTCGCAGGAATATTATGCAGCAGTGAAGCTACTGAAAGCAGAGCTAAAAGAAAACCTTGACAGTACCCAGTGGAAAAAGTCTGGGTTTGTACGTGGGAACTAAAATGAGACTGACTGTCACCTTCTCATCATGAAGAGAGAACCTGGCTCCCAATGGAATGACATCCTAAGGTGCGGGGCTGGGAGTTGTCAGTCCACCAGAATTCTACGCCAACTAGAACACACCTCTCAGGAATGATGAAGCACAGCGCAGAGCATGTGCGGCCAGCAGTCTTGCAATAGAAGATATGCTGACTTGAATCATATCCTTAAAGCCAACAGGAAGTGATGTCAGATAAAAACTTGGGTACCTAAGAAGTAAAGAAAGACAACAAAAATGGAAAATGAGCAGTTAAACGTAAAAGACTATGTGCTTTTTTTCTACCGATAATTCTTATAAACATTAACTGGCTTTAAATAAAAAATAGTAACATCATAAGAAAGGATTTGTAACGTATATGGAAATACAAGGACAGTGGCACTAACGAAGGTGGTGTGTACATACAGTTATTCCATTCTTTAGTTTTCGCATTTGAAATTGACCCGTAGGAGTGAAGAGTGAGCGCATCTCAAGCCGGAAGTGTCAGGTGGGAAGTGGCACAACGTTAATGTCACCAGCTACTGAAACTGCAAAATAAATCTTGTGAGCTCTAGAGCAACTGCTAACAGAACAACAAAAGATGTCTTATAACAATAATCAGGGAGGAAATACAAGATATTATTGTGCAGTATTCACAAATCTTCCCACCGCCCACCCTCAATAAAGAGAAAAGGCAAGAAAAGAACAACAGAAGAACAAAAACCGAAGACACAAATGGTGTAATTGTGGACTTCAAGCAACCACAGGGTTGCTCACATAGACGCCAATGAACTAAAACATTACTTACCCGTCAGAGCTTCTCAGACTGAAAAAAAATGAAAATCCTTTTTTCAAGACACACACAAATTCTAGACTCCCGTGGTTTCACCCATGAATCCTATCAAACATCCAAGAAAAAAATAATTCTTGCCCAACTCTGACAGCTGAGGAGAATAGAATTCTATTCATGAACTCTCTACAAAAATTCTAAGTCGTAAGAATGTCCACCAACAAAAGCTCTAAAGCCAGCCTTGTGTCATTGACAAGAGAATTATAGGCAAACAGGTTTCTTGTACACGAGTCCTTAAATCAGTAGTTAGTTGTGTCTGTAATTGGGCCTTCTTTCTCCTTCTCAGTGTTTATGCATTTATATTTTAACTCAATTACATTCATCAGAATGTTGTTTGTATTATTGATATTTATAAAGTCTCATAAGATATCAACTTTAATTTGTTTTATTTTAATACTAGAGGCCCAGTGCACAAAATTCATAGGTAGGGTCCCTAATGGCTGATGGCTGCCAGCCAGGTACTCCCTCCCTTGGCCTGGTTGGCCCTGCCCACGGTCAAATTCCTGGATGAACTCCCAGTCGAGGGGACAGTTTGCATACTATGCTTTTATTATATAGGATAATTCAAATTATTTATTTAAATATAATACAGTATAAATTATTATATTATAATAATATTATTAATGTATATAACATACATTATTATATTAATTTAATATAATATTTTAATCTAATATTATTTGGACATTTAACTAGATTGTACAAAGAGCCTGTGTTGTTTATAATGAAATACAATGTTTTCTATTGTTTCACTGTAAAAAGAAGATGGAGTACAAAATATATACAATTTGCAAATTAACTTTATTTACCATATTATTCAGATTTTCCCTAAAACATGTTTATTCTTTATTCTTGCCTGTTTGGCCTGTTAAAGAGTTAGAGAATTGGCCTGGTTTCTAACGTGATTACTGTCCCATTTATTTTCCCTCACATAGCAGTTGTCGTATTTGCATGGTGCAGTGCTATTCAGCATAAATACTTCCTGATACACTGACTGAGAGCAGTTAGCATTATCCCTACGGCATCAACACTATAGATCCGTACTGATATGCTTCCCACTAACCTTTCAGCATCCAGGTCAGGGAGCACTTCCCTGGGACCTTGCCCTGGTCTCTGGCGCCTTTTCTGAGCCCCCCCCCCCAAGCCACTAGGCTTCTTCCTTTTGTTGCTCTCACAGCCCTGTGAACATGGTGCATCTTGGGGGGCCTCCTCATTAAAATGGGGGTTCCTTGAGCATGAAGTGCATGCCTTATTTTCTCTTAAATTCCAATTCTCAGCGTAGTTCCTGGATTTGGAAGGAAGCTGGGTAAACTTGGTTGAATTGGAATGAAAGAAAAGTGAAAAGCGATGGGTGTTTAGAGAGCCAGCGTAGACCTTAGAGGGTGTGCTGGGCATGAAATCAAACTCTGAAACACTTGCAAAGGAACAAAAACCAAAGGAAGGATGTATGCAGCTGAGGAAGTGCCTTCGCCTCCCCTGCCTGCCCCTCCCCCCACACCTTTCCCAAAGACCTCTCTTCCCCTCCTCCCAGCCCCTGTGTGCCCTCCAGCACGCCCTCCCTTCCTGGAAGGAAGAGGTCAGAGGGCATTCGGTCTGCGCTGATGTCGCCAGGACAACACTGATGTCTCTGTGGTGGACACCATGCTTACAGACCACCTGTGCGTCCGCCTCACAGTGGGGAGGGTGCCGAGGCAGAGGACCCTCTGCAGAGACAGGGATGAGCAGTGCGGGAAGCAGAGCCGGGTTCTTGCACCTGGGTCATGTGCCTGCAACAAGGTGCTGTGAGCCTGGTCCTGGAACCTGGCCCTGTGAAGCTGTGCCTGCCAGAGCTGAAGAAAGATGTTAAATGCCCATCTGAGATTTAACTCGATTCCTTGCTCATGCAGTTCTGGATCTGCGGGATGATATTTGCAATTTCAGTCCAGGTGGGACCCCCAGCCACTCATAACAGATCTGCACGTGGACTGGGTCACGCTGGCGGAATACAGATGCAATGGTTGTCCACTAGCTGAAAGGATGCATCCAGAGAGGAGACAGAAATGCCAGACAAAGGAAACAGCTCTCAGATGCACCTGCGAAGGCCCTTGCAGGCAGCAGGGTCCACGGTTAGAGCTTCAGGAGCAATGATCCGTCCCTACCTGCAGCGGCCCTCTCACTTTCCACCTTTCCTTATGCATATTAATTACTAACATTTCCTTCTAGGCAGCGGGCTCCTTGAAGACAGTTGCCAGGGGACAGGCCTGGGCGACTAGTAGGAGCTCAAGGACTATTTGCTTGGGGCAGAAATCGCACCAAGTGCTCTGGAGTCTGCAGAGCACAGTGGGTGTGATCAACGTTTATGTGAAAGGCACTTGGAATACTTTCTACCCTCAGCATTCTGAAGACGGGCAGTGGCTCTGGCAGCTTTTCCTGCATCTTAGCACCAGGAACATCGCTACAGCACAGCCTCGGGGCACAGGGTCCTTCTGGCCCTGCATGGAGCCTGCACACGGAGCAGGAAGGTTCCAGGCCAACCACCTCCCATGTCCAAGGCTCACCAAGTGTATTCCATCCTCCTGGCTGGCCTGCCAGTCGGTGCTGTTCTCCCGCTGCTGCGAAGGTCTCTCTTTCTCACTCCATCTGCCCACTTGCTGGGGCTGGAGCTGCCGCCCCGAGAGTGACCTGAGAAACTAGTTGTCTTCAAGATGAGACAGGTTTTTCATTGTTTCCTTTGTGTTTCCCCTCCCAAGTTTGACTCAATATTTCCTGCGAATTGTATGTCTTCAGTTAGCACTCTACTGGGAGGGCTTACCCTGCCGTGACAGCTTGTCTTCAAGTGAAACTGACTTTGCTTCTGAAATTCTCTCCTGTAGTTAACGCTGGTTTGTTAGCACACTGTTCTTCAGCTTCTCTCTCTTTCATCTCTAGCTCCCCACCTCGCTCTCAATTTGTTCATAAGTGCCCTGATTTCAAGAGGCAGAGCCCCGTGTCTTGCTGCGGCCGTCCCCTCACTGCGACTGCTAGCCAAGCCCACTTTCACTTGTCCTGAAGTGTCCTGAGCCATCAGTCGCACAGTTCACATCCTCATTAGAACTCACAGCATTCTCACCTGAGCGTGAAAGTCAAAATCTAGGCGAGTAAGGCAAACATTGGCAGATTGCCTAACGTTGGACTCCCGCCTTCCCTGACTCCAATGTCCATGCTTCCCCACCCCGATGACTGCTCCCTCTGACCGCCACAGGCTGGGCCCGCCTTCTCTGCCCCAGGACATCCTGTCCATGCTTTTTGGTGCTGACAATCTACCTGATAAGAATGTCCACCAACACTTTGAAAGAGCTTTCTTTCTATCTTCACCTGGGCTGGAGCACTCACTCATTGCTCAGTTGCTGGCTGAGTGTTATTGCCCTGACACCTTTACTGAAATTATAATCCTAGCTTTTCTCCTCAACCCGCCACCTATTATTGAAAACTCTCCTCCTGGAAAACTGTCTTCCAGGGCTTGTTTCTTCCTAAGCCGGGACCTCAAATCACACCTTTCTGGAGTCTGGTCAGGGAATAGGTCTCAAAGCAAATAGATGTTAGACATGCACAGCCAATCTTTCTGCTGCACAGCATCCATTCTCCATCTCTGCTTTATTTAACTTGCATACGTCAGCAACTTGATGAGACAGAAGGGAAAACAAGAAGTTCTGTATTCACTGTACCTGTCGCAAAACCTAGCATCTCCAGGTGATACCTCATCTTCCCTGTTATTCCTAGATGTGGCTCTGTACAGTCTACTGACCTCTGGAGTGAACTGTAAATCTAAGCAACACATTTCTCAGTTTGGTGCTGAGTTAACTTAATACCTCACTCAAAGTAATGGGGGAAAGGAAAATTTAAAGATTAATTGACGTAAACTGAAATACTCAACAAAGATGAGCATAGTTGCTGGCGTCTTATTTCTATGCCTAGTTTTGGGCTGTTTCTTCTTCCATTGCATCCTTCATGTCCTCTTTGCTCTCAGCCAGCACCATGGGTGATTCTTTGGGATTCTTGAACTAGTAGGATAATGCAAATCTTCACTCAGCAAAGATTTGAGTTAATAGTGCTGGCCTCTTTGGGTTTGCTTCTGCCCTCTAACAACTTTTGCTCTTGGACATGGGTGCTCCAGACAATTCCCTAGGTTCCAGAAATATTGCTCTCTGCTCCTATTTGGTAAATACAACATAACACTCATTTGTTAATAAGTGTAAATAACCCCAGGCATAATAGAACTCCATTCCTTACCTAGTAGTTCAACCACAACTTCCAATTAAATGAAATTGTGGAAGCGTTCTCCATTTGGGAACCAAAAACCTATAAATCCAGAGAAGCCCAGGCCACAAGATAGAAAGCCAAAATAGTTTTGTGAATGGATTGTTAAGTATAATGTTACAAGGCATTGCTCTCAAATGTACCCTATAGGAACTATACCTGTGTAATGTGGGGATGAGAAAAACAACATCACAAATTGGCTGCTGGTTCAAAGCATCCAATAGGCAGCAGTCCTAGCACCAAAGTGCTGGCACCTAAGCCAGGTATTCTACCATTCTATCAGAAAACAGGTGTATATAGTGTGGTTGGAGAATTTCACATAGATATAAAACAGAGTTCGTGATCAGAAATGTTCTAAAGGAATCATAATACACCCTGAAAGAAGGTAATGGAAGAAGCATTTCGAATAGGGAAGACAAATACACACCTAGAGTAAGTGTCTAGTCTATGAAGATAAGTCTCTGCCTCATTTACAATGCAAGGAGTCCGGGGCGCGCAGTACTACCAGGAGTGAACACCCTCAGTCAGGGCTGAGGGTTGGAAGTGCTGCTGGCAGGGTGGGTCCTCGGCACATGCAGGAGTCAGATCAGTCTAGGTGAGGGGACATCCATGCTGTTAAAGCCTTTCTCAGCTTCCATAGCCACCACCATGGTCCCTTTACTCATGGATCTATTGCTCAAGGAGCGGGTTGGCCAAGGAGAGAAGCAGAGGCGTGCTGCCTGTGCCATGGGCTAGCTTGTCTACCAGATTCTTTTAAGAGTGCCTTGCACTGGATGCCCTGCATGGAAGAAACAAATATCTTGGCATGTCCTGGCCAGTCGGCCAATAATTAGTCACTGCCCTTGAATTAGCACAGAGCTACACATTTAGCCATAGCACCTTAAGTGACAGTAGATAAACAACATTGCTTCAAGCAGCTACCACGGATGAACTAATTATACTTATAGTATTTCCATCATTGACCAATCCATTCAGGTTTTTCACAGGCTAAACAGACTAGTTACTTAAAGATATATACAGCAACAATTTTAAAAGTACCGAAAAATACCTGGAAATCCATTTGATAAATTAAAATACTAAAGTACACACAAATAAAATGTAAACAAATGCAAGAAATTGCAAAGAAAGGAGTAGAGGGGGCAAACTTAAACATAAATAAAAAATAGTTGACCTAAGTCAAGCCATACCAATTATTACATAGAATGTTAATGGTCTTAACCCTTTGTTTAAAAGGCAAAGATTGATGGAGTAGATTAAGAATCAAGACTCTATATTCCGGCCTCAAGACTCACTGTAAACGTAAGGCCACCACACAGGGTTTAATGGGAGTGGCCATAGCAAGCATTATTATGTAGCTATTCAGTATCATGGCATTTCTTGACACCACTAGACTATTTTATTTTAGATAAAGTTTATTAAATAAATAAATTTTCCTTATATTTCTACGTTTCTGACAGTCTTATCATAAGCAGATTTTTAATGCTTTCAAATGCATTTTTGCTCTCTTTTGAGTCAATTATATGTGTTCTTTCCTTTATGCAGTTAATGTTGTGTTTCACATAAATCTATTCTATAATGAAAAGCCAGTTTCACATTTGTGGAATAAATTATACTTGGCAAATGTATGTGTGTGTAATTTAATTTCAAATACCTTTTTTGTTTGTTTGTTAATCCTCACCCAAGGATATTTTTTCCATTGATTTTTAGAGATAGTGAGGATTTTTAGAGAAAGGTAGGGGGAGAAACAGAGAGAGAGAAACATCGATTGATTGCCTCCTGCATGCCTCCCGACTGTGGCTAGGGATCAAGCCTGCAATCGAGGTACATGCCCTTGACCAGACTCAAACCTTCAATCCCTCAGTCCACGGGCCAATGCTCTAACCAGTGAGCCATAGCTTTTTGCATCTGTGTTTAAGAGGGACACATAATTTTCTTTATTGTAATGTCCTTGTCAGGTTTTAGATCAGGGGTGAGATAGACTCACAAAAATGATTAGAAAATGTTTTCTGATTTTATGTACTCTGAAATATTTCAGTAAAATTGATACGTTTTTCATAAGAGTTTAAAGGAATTTATTAGTAAAACTTTCTAGGTTAAGAATTTTGTTGTTGTAGAAAGATTTTTTTTTTGGTATATGTTTTATTGATTTTTAGAGAGAGAGGAAGGGAGAGGGATAGAGAGAGAGAGAGAGAGAGAGAAACATCAATGAGAGAGGAACATCATTGATTGGCTGCTTCCTGCATGGCCTCCATTGGGGACTGAGCTTGCAACCCGGGCAAGTGCCCTGAACAGGACTTAACCTACGACCTCTTGTTTCCTGGGTTGACACTCAACTGCTGAGCCACACTGTAGAAAGGTATTTAATTAAACATTATATGTTCTCACTATTTCCTTCTGTCATGTTTTGCAAAACTTTTGGCATAAGCTTGTTTATATCATATTATAATCTGACATAGGGAGGATCAGTAAGGAGTTTCTTTTAAAATTTCTGATATTTTTAAATTTTGTTCTGTGTTTGTTTTTTCATCATTATTAGTCTTGCTAGCATTTTATCAAATTTGTTTCATATCCTCAAATTTGACTTTTATTATTGATATTATTCTGGATGTTATTATTATTTACTTGAACTCATTTACCAATATTCCCTAATATACATTTGGATTTATTCTTTGAAATATGGGTTATTTAGAAGTGTTTTGTTTTAATTCCAAATATCTGAAGAATTTATAATTATTTTATATCATTTATCACTTCATTTCACTGTGGTCAGAAAACATATTTTGATATCAATACATTGAGACTTTTTGAGAATTGTCTTATGCTTCAAATGGTCTATTTTTATATTTTTGCCTCATGTACTCTCATAACAGATGAATATTATACAGGGGTCAGATGCCTTGAGTGAGATGAGAATTACATCCTAAAAGTAAAGGCTACATTTCATGAGTAAAGGCAAAATTGAAATAGATCCACTTTAACAAACCCTAAAACTACATCTGAAGAATGATATGATAGTGATTCAACTGCTTAAAATAATTAAAACTTAACATTCATTGGAGGAAGACATCATAATGAAGAACCTCTACTGTGTGACCATAATGAGCAACATTTAATCACAAATCAAAATATTCAAAGAATTGGGAAAGTAACACATAGTCAAGAAATAAAATAATCACTAGAAGCAGATTCAGAGAAAGACATTAGAGCTTACATTCTAGGGCTTCAGGTCGAGCATGTTGACATGTTAAAGAGAGTGGAAAATATTGAAAATTAGAAGGTAAAATGGGTTAATTCACTAATGACTTAGAATAAATAGAGTCTAAGAATATCCTAAAACTGCAAAATCAACATCCAAAATTAAGAATTTATTGAAAAATTTATAGCAGCTTAAACACAGCAGAGTTAGTAAACTTGAGGGCAGAGCAATATACAGTAATGCATAGAAAAAAAAATGATCCAAAAGGCAAACAGAACATAAGGTGTGGTAACTAGTTTAAAGTAAAAAATATTCCAATTATGACCCCTAAGAGGAGAAAGAATGGGACAGAACATATGAAGATTAAATATTGATGTATCTTTGAAATGTGAATAAAGACATTAGCCCACATATTCAAAAAGTTCTATAAACCCAAAGCCAGATAAATACAAAGAACACAACACCCATAGATTTCTTATTACAACTACTGAAAAAGAATATAAGCAGAAAACCTTAATGGTGGCCCAAGGAAAAAAGATGCATAACCGTTGATAAAATGCTGAAAGGGAAAAAGATGCTAACATAAAGTTCTATACAGTGCAAATCCCTTTAAAAATAAAGGCGGAAATATCATTTTCTATCAAAATCTGACCACGTTCACTGCCAACAGACATGCACTGCAAAAAAAGAAAGGAAGGACTTTTTCAATTTTAAGGTATATACTATCATGTGGAAGCACAGTCAAGAAGTGAAAAGCAGAGAAGTAGTATATGTCAAATAATGTAGAAAGAATGAAAGAATAAAAATTGAAGCAGAAGTCATTAAAATTTAAAAATAGTTACACAATAGATATTATTTTAAAAAAAAGCCAAAAGTAGGCTGTGAAGATTAATAATTGATAAGCCACCAACATGACTGATCAAGTCCAAGGAGAGAAAAACAAATTGCCAATATTGAGAATGAAGATGTTGTACCACTTTAAAACTACTGACATTAGAAAAATAATAAACCTTTATGCAAATAATTGTGATATTGAGACAAAATTACTTAAAAATATAAATTACCGACTAGAGAACCAAGATGGTGGTGGAGGGCGCGGTTGTTGTTTTCAATTGGGAGGGAGTTTCAGACTCTGAGCTCCAGATACGGGCGAGTCTCTAGGGACCCAGACTCAAACGGGAGAAGCGGGATTGTCTGGCTTTGGTCGGAACTCAAAGGTAGCTTTCTCTCCGAGGTTTGCAGTGGTTGCTGGGACTCTGTGAGGCAGAGCCCCTAGGGACGGAACTGAGAGCAGCCATAACTGCTCGCTCAGCCCGCCCTGTTTGATCCCTTGTGACCCGCCCCGCCCAAGCCCTGCACAGAGCCATTTTCCAGATAGCCTCAGGCAAAGGCTAGATTAGCACCTCCCCAGAGGTCAGAAGTTTTCCCACTGCAGACACAGCGGACTCTCACAGCCAGTTGGCCTGGAGGTCAAATCCCCCCAGTACTAACTACAACTATCAAGGCTTAACTACAACAAGACTGCGCACAAAGGCCACTAGGGGGTGCGCCAAGGAAGCATAAAAAAAAATGCGGAGACAAAGAAACAGGACAAAATTGTCAATGGAAGATATAGAGTTCAGAACCACACTTTTAAGGTCTCTCAAGAACTGTCTAGAAGCTGCCGATAAACTTAATGAGACTACAAGAAATCTAATGAGACCCTCGATGTTATGATAAAGAACCAACTAGAAATTAAGCATACACTGACTGAAATAAAGAATACTATACAGACTCCCAACAGCAGACCAGAGGAGCACAAGAATCAAGTCAAAGATTTGAAATGCGAAGAAGCAAAAAACACCCAACTAGAAAAGCAAAATGAAAAAAGAATCCGAAAATACGAAGATAGTGTAAGGAGCCTCTGGGACAGCTTCAAGCGTACCAACATCAGAATTATAGGGGTGCTAGAAGATGAGAGAGAGCAAGATATTGAAAACCTATTTGAAGAAATAATGACAGAAAACCTCCCCCACCTGGTGAAAGAAATAGACTTACAGGTCCAGGAAGCGCAGAGAACCCCAAACAAAAGGAATCCAAAGAGGACCACACCAAGACACATCATAATTAAAATGCCAAGAGCAAAAGACAAAGAGAAAATCCTAAAAGCAGCAAGAGAAAGAAACTCAGTTACCTACAAGGGAATACCCATACGACTGTCAGCTGATTTCTCAACAGAAACTTTGCAGGCCAGAAGGGAATGGCAAGAAATATTCAAAGTGATGAATACCAAGAACCTACAACCAAGATTACTTTATCCAGCAAAGCTATCATTCAGACTTGAAGGTCAGATAAAGAGCTTCACAGATAAGGAAAAGCTAAAGGAGTTCATCACCACCAAACCAGTATTATATGAAATGCTGAAAGGTATCCTTTAAGAAGAGGAAGAGGAAGAAAAAGGTAAAGATACAAATTATGAACAACAAATATGCATCTATCAACAAGTGAATCTAAGAATCAAGTGAACAAATAATCTGGTGATCATAATAGAATCAGGGACATAGAAAGGGAATGGACTGACTATTCTTGGTGGGGAAAGGGGTGTGGGAGATGCGGGAAGAGACTGGACAAAAATCGTGCACCTATGGATGAGGACAGTGGGTGGGGAGTGAGGGTGGAGGGTGGGGCGGGAACTGGGAGGAGGGGAGTTATGGGGGGAAAAAAGAGGAACAAATGTAATAATCTGAACAATAAAGATTTAATTAAAAAAATATATATAAATTACCAAAATATATGTAAAGAGATAGACATTCTTTTATCTATTAAATTTATTAAACCCATAATTCAAAATATTCCTAACAATTAAAAAAAAACCAATTCTTAAAATCACAATCACATGAAGAAATCTCGAAGCCCATATCATATGGCTTTACTGGTGACTTATCTTATATAATAAAAGCGTAATATGCAAATCGGCCGAATGGCCAAACAATGGAATGACCATCTGGATGATCATCCGGGACCATGCTATGACACCCACTGGTGCCACACCAGCCAAGGTGGGTGTGATGTGATTGGGAGGGCCGCTGTCGCCCCATAATCGCCTTGCAGAGGGAGGCCCAGGCCACAGGCTGGTGGGGCGATCAATTGGGGGGTTCCATGATCTCGCCAAAGAGGGAGGCCCAGGCCACCTACTGGAGGGCTGTGGTGGGTGGGCGGGCGGGGCCTCCCTCTGTGAGGGAAGCCTGGATCCTGGGTGCCTGAGGGAAGTCGGTGCCCGCAGCCTGGGGAAGGAAGGCCTACTCTTCCATGAATTTCGTGCATTAAGCCTCTAGTTTAAAATAAAACATAAAAGTCTTTTACAACTTAACAAAGAGAATGAAGATGTAATACTAATGACTCATTTTTATGAGGCCATTATAATCTTGATATTAAGACATCATAAGTAAAGCATGAGGAAAAAAATTACACACCAATAACTCTCATGAAAAGGAATGCATAGAGTACAAAATATTAACAAATAGAAGTTAACATTGTGTGAAAAGAATAATACATCAAGATAAGCAGTTCATACATATTCAGCATTGCAAGGTTGATGTGTCATTCAAAAATCAACAACAATGCTTTACTATAATATAAGAAAGAATAAAATTGCAAATCAGTTTAATTGGAAAATAAGTTATTTGCTAAAATTAACATCACTTCATCATAAAAAGATTTAGACGGTAACAACTACAAGGAAATGTTCTTAACTGAAGAAGCATATTTACAAAAAAACATACAGTTAACATTTTGCCTAATGGTGTGATCGTGAACCCTTTTTGGTGAACAACAAAAAGAAGACAAGGAATCTTCCTACTATCATTGCATTTAATGTGGTATCGGGAGCCTTCACTTGTTCCACGTAGCAAGAAAAAATAGTAAGGTAACACACTTTAAAAATGAAGAACCAACATTTTTTTATTGCCAGGCAACAGATCATGTGTATAGAACGACTAAAAGAATTACCAAACTAATAGAATTAACCAGTGAATTTAACATGGTTACTGATATGAGGTCAAGACTAAAAAATCAATTTTATTTTTATAGTCTAGCAACAAATACTGGAAAATGACATTTAAGGTTAGCATTTACAGTACTATAAAATATTTAATAACTTAGTGTATATCTAATGCCAAATACTCAATGTCTGTGAACTGAAAACTAAAGCATATTGCTGAGAGAGATTAAAGAAAACCTACATAAATGGGTGGAGGGACAGCACATAGTTATGTGTATGAAGATTAAATAGTGTTAAGTTTTCAATCATCTTTAAATTAATCCATAGTTTAAGTGTATAAGCCTTATACACTTAAACTATTTTTTGGTGGAAATGAATAAGTTGTTTGAAAAGATATGATATAGAAATAGCCCAAGTGCCATCCGTAGATGAGTGGATAAAAAAGCTGTGGTACATTTATACCACGGAATACTATGCAGATGTAAAAAAAAGAAGGGTCTCTTACCCTTTGACAAAGCATGGAGGGACCTGGAGGGTATCATGGTAAGTGAAATAAGTCAGTCAGAGAAAGACAAGTATCACATGACCTCACTCATATGTGGAACCCAATGAACAAAATAAACTGATGAACAAAATAGATCCAGACACATAGAAACATGGAAGAGACTGATGAGTCCCAGAGGGAAGGCTAGGGTGGGGGGGTGGAAAGAGATTAACTAAAGAACTTATATGCATATATGCATGGCCCCTGGGCACAGACAATAGCAGGGAGAAGGCCTCCGCTGGTGGGCGGGGTACAGGGGGTCAATGGGGATGGAGAAGGGGATATCTGTAACACTTTCAACAATAAAGATAAAAATTTTAAAAAGATAATGTGGTATTGACACAAGGATAGACAATTAAAAATAGACAAACATACCTCTAGGCTACAGAATTAGATCTGCACATATATAATTACCTGATTTAGGAGGAGGGCACTACTTCCATTCAAGAAGGGGAAGATGGCCTTCTGAATAAGCAGTGATAGAACAATTTGACATCTGTACAGAAAAACACACACACCGTCACTCTTACTCTATAAAGCATATGCGAGAGATAAAACAAGTTTCCAGAATAAAGTGTATGGCAATATCCATGACTTTGTGGTGTACAAAGTTTTCACAAACAGAACATAAGAACAAATAATTTTTAAAAAGATAGGTAGGTCAATAGAATAAGATTTTTTTTTTTACCTAAAACAACAACAACCAAAAAATCAACAGACATGCCTGGGAGATGATTTTCTATCTGCCCTGTTTTCATCTGTTTGACAAGATCTATAGTCTAAAAGTTTCACATAACAATACAAACAGCCAACAAGAAAAGTACAACTTAATTTCTTCGATAATTTATTTCTAAAAATGGGAAAGTACTTCAACGGATATTTACAGAGGAAGATATCTAAATGCCCAATGAATACATGATGATGTGACCATCATCAGAGAAGTAGAAGTTAAAGCCACAATGGGCTGTATCTATACTGTTATGCCCAGATTTCAAGATCCCCCAAGACAGACCACCAGGGAGCCGAGTCCGATGCAAAAGCATAGAGTCATTTATTCAAGCCCGGGCTTGGTCCCCCTCCGCCTCCATGACTGGATGCGAGAGAGAGCCCCGAGTCCCAAGAGAACAAAGAATTTATAGGGCTTGGGGAGAGGGGTGGAGGCACTTGGTCGATTCCGGTTGGTTGAGTGAGGGCCGGGGGCTAGTTTCCCTTGCTTTCCCATTGGCTGAGATAAGGGCAGGCTGAGTAACTGATACAGTCTGTGGCTTTTCTGGGAGAGGAGTTAGGGACACAGCTATCAGTTCCGTTCTGTCCTTTCACTATCAGTTCCATTCCGTCACTTCATTCCCCCCTTGTCTTGGAACTTCCGGCTCAATCATGAGATGGACTGCATTTCTATTTCACCTTCTGTTGCTAGAGGCTTGCAAAACCATTAACTGGATTACCCCTATGCACTCTTTGACAATTTGGACTAGTCTGTTCATAATGCAAGGGCCGAAAGTCAACAGCATCAGGAGGATTACAAGGGGTCCGGCGAGGTCCGCTGTCTTCTTGAGGGTGATCTGCAGCAGGTGTGTCTGGTTAGAGGTCACCTTCCACTCAGGCTCCCTGCTGTCCTGGGCACAGAAGGAGCTGGGCTTGTGACCTGGCAGAGACAAACTATAACAAACGGTTCGGTAGAAGGGAAAGAAACCTTTTTAGCTTTAACAACTTCTATTGAAATAGAATTTTTCTTCTTAAAACTCCTCTATGGCTATCAAAAAGCCAAATCAAGTCTAATTTATCTACTGTATTCAATTTGGCCTGATGTTTGCATAAACACAATAAGAATGGTAACTGACTATCTTTGCTGGAATTTCATTATTGAATCTTAATGTGCCCCGTAGGGCCAGGAAGCCAAGCCATTCAAGCCGACATCAGGCCTGCCTGCAGTATCTGCTCCGTTAGGTGAATCCCTCACCTGTAGCAACTCCACCTGAGCCCACACTCTAGGCTTTAAGGCCCATCTCAGTAGCCCTCCTACTCGTTGCAGCCCAGAGTGTGTGGAGGTTCCGCAGGGATGCAGAGGCATCCTTATTGCTCCCTTTCTACTCTGACCAACCGCCAGTGATGGTAGGGCATGGGCCTGACGCTCCAGCGCCAGCCATCTTCAGGGCTCCCAAGCAGGATACCAGGCTTTTCCTATGGCACTCTTATTGGCTTCAAGTCTTCAGAGTCCAGACAGGTCTCTTTAAAACATGATACTCCAGTCAAAGTTTTCCGTTAATAAAACCACTATTGAAAACCGGTCTTATTGATTTCATGCAAAGAAATGTATTGCCATGACTTATTTAGCATTGCCAAATTTCAGAGGAATTCTATAAGGAGAAAAACATACTGATCTGCTCTAAGATCTTCTGATTTTTCTTGTCAGTCCTTTTTCATGGAGTCTTCAGAGTTATAACAAAACAGTAACTGTTGGATTTCTTTTATCAGTCCTCCCTAAGTACTTTGGCATAACTATTTACCCTCTGTTTAGTGAGGCAGAATGTAAGTTATTTACTCTTTCTGACTTTCTGGCCTGTACCATTTGATTCATTTCCTTTTAACATTTCTCTTTTTCTTCTTATCATGTACACAACCTTTATAAATTTCATACTTTCAAACCAGCCTTTAAACCTTCTTTCTATGTTCTTTAGAAATGCATAACCATGCCTCAGACCTTCTATTCCAAACAGGCTTTTCCCAGTTTTCTACAGTTGAGGTTTTGTGCCACCTCTGACATGGACATGGTCACACAGGCCTGCAAGACAGTATACAGGCTGCCAACTGCCAACTGTCTCTCAATAGAGACTAAAACTTGATGGGTATTCTCCTTTGCCCAGTTGGGCACCTGCCCTCTTGGCAGCTAGACACCCTTTACTTTTAGAGTTCACCCCACATACCCCCCTTCCAGGACAGCTAACACATAGATATAGCAATGTTCCTCGGTGTGGGAGACTGGACATTTGCCAGTTACAGCTACATTTAAACCTGTAAGAGAATTGAAGGTTAATACAACATATCAATACAATGAAACATAATATTGGCATCATGGCTGCTTCAGACAGCTAAATCCTCCTCTACTAAACATGAGATATGGCAGGGCTATACAGACATTTTAGGGAGGTGACTAAAGTCCACTCTTTGACCTTTTTATATAAGGTAAAATTGACCTTGTCTTTCTGAAGCCATGTCTATGAAGATGCAGGCATCATCTGAGTCTATTATACAATTTTCTGCAGGTATAGTCCTTTTCAAGTTGGGGTGAGTCCTGGGGTCGTGAATTTCTTTACCCACATCGAGTCCCCAAGCTGGAAAGGATGTACAGAGTCCGAGGTGGCACTGGCAGGGCATCTCGAACAAGCTTATGGATGGCTTGTAATTTCTGTAAGAGATCACGTCCAAGTAAGGGGTACAGGCATTCTGGCATGACTAGAAACGAATGAGTTACCGTGTTCTTTCTGAGGTCCACAGTCCTCTTTGATGTCCAAGGAAAAAGGCAGTTTGTCCGGTGGCTCTTAGAACTGGTGTCTTCTTAGATGTTACTGGTCCCATTGGCTCTGTCAAGACTGAATAGGCTGCTCCAGAATACACCAGGAAACTAACCGGGGGTTTTATTTATCTTACAAATATTTATACCTAAGTAGATATATAAATATCAAATAAACATTTACATTTATACCTTTTCAGTGAACAAGTACTTTTACAGTCTTGGGAACTTTGGCAGATAACAGGAACACTGCCCAAGTCCCCTGATGGGGGCCTGACAAGAACAGATGTGGAGGCCTTTGGCTGGGGGGTATAAAGTCTCCATTCTTCCTCTCTTGGCACTGCTAAGGACAGGATCATTGGAGAGGTCTCTTCACCTAGGCAAGGCTGTGCTGAGCCATCTGGGGAAAAAAAGTGGTTTAAAGTTCCCAGTCTGGCCCCCGATCTTCATTTTGACCATTGGCTCATGGGGGCCCAGTTGGAAAAAGCCCAGTCTGTCCTAGTCAGAGTCAGCTGTTGCCAGTCCGAGGAGGTCTGCCTCAGGCGGCTCTGGCCAATAGTGGCTGGGTGGTGTGGATGGCCTTGCCAGCTTCTTCTGGCCTGCTTCTGCCCTGCCTGCCTCTTCACTCCTGCTACTAAACTTTACTCTGTCCCTTCTTACACACGCAGAACTGGACCCAAGGCAGCGAGGTTTGAGCAATTTTAAAATTCCTTAACATACATTTTATCATTCATGTTGCAGGGAGGGACTGGGTTGGCTCCTCCTGAATAAAAGAACTAATCAAAATAAGGCTTATTTTCTAACTTCATTTGTCCCTGGGTGTGGACAACAAATGACACTAATCAGATTGACATAAACGATTTAACCTTTGTTTAGGGAAGATAGGATTTCTGCTCAGTTTCCCTATTCTACTTGTCCCAGCTTACTGGTCCATCATGCATTCAATTTTCTTAAAATGTATTCTGGAACAGGAGAAAGTTGTTTTGCTGTACACAGGTAGCTTAACCCCTATATAACTGGGCTTGGACCTCTGCCCAGCAAACTGCAGCCTATAAGTTCAATATGCAGCTTCCGGTTCTCCTAATCCAACGAGGTTTTGGCCATTCTCTGAGTCAGACTCCTCCACTCTTGGAGAATTTCAAAGTCCTGATGGCTCCCAGGTCCAGGGAGAGTGCCCTTTTGTTAACCCTTAGGGCCCTGCTTTCTTGCCTTTCTACCAGTTTCCTTCGTTGCAGAGCAGCAACCAGGCCTCTTTCAAGGGAGTGCACTAGAAGAGGATATCAGCCCCTCCTCTGAGCCAGCAGCTCCACCTAGGGTCTCCCAGGGGCTCGGCCAGAGCGTCCCCTAGCAAATCCCAAAAGCCGCTGCCCTTTTGCAGTGGTATGGACTCAAGCAGGGGGTTCACTGGATGTAGCCGGGTGGCGAAGCGCTCGCTGGCTTCTGCCTGCAGCTGCTCGCTCCCACAAGCCCTGCCCCGTAGCACTCCCTCAGCACAGGCTGCACCATCAGCTCCAGCACCTCGGCATTCTCCAGCTTAGCCTGCACCTGCGTCGGCGGGGGGCCAGGTCGGGGAGGGAGGTGAGGCCAGGCTATGCCCTGTATGAGGATTCTAATAAACAATTGAAAACAGCAAGTTAAACAAAATACAGTCACAGGCAGTAAATATCTCTGCACTGCAGAGATGTGTCCACCAAAGAGATAAAAAAAAAACCATGAATAACAAGTTCTTTGAAATTTGTTACTTTGTTATTTTGCTAAGCAAATAGTTAACTTGAAAAGACTTATTTCTTGCTTTTTTATAAGCAATCTCAGAACTAAGCAATATTGGAACCTAGCCAGCCTTTGTTAAACTTCTTTGGGTTGCAACCTTATACCTTTAAATTAACCCTAGACTTCTAAAATTTTAACCTAACACAGCAAAATCATACATCAGAGCAAAGCAATTAAAAGTTCTCCACTGTCTTCCCCTTAAAGTGGGGTTTTTCCTCATGTGTACAAACAGACAGCACAAAGTAGCTTTCACTTTACACAGACCAGTTCCAGTCCCCCTTCTCTGTAGTAAATTGGCTAGTCCCACACAAACAAACTTTGTCCCTACCCCGTGATGATCGGTGATGAGAGACAGACAAGGGAGGGGGTGACCTGTTTTCACAGAACCTCACTCAGATGCCCACCTGACCAAAGTTGTGGAGCCACACGAAGGAGAGGAGAGGGCAGGCCCCCTCCCTCCACACTCACACACTTTCACCAGACAGTCATTCAGCAAAGGCATTTAGCTACCACAGCACACAGTTTTTCCCAATTCAATCAGAATCTTAAACTTTTAGCTGGCAAGTCAAATATTCAATTTCACTGGTCCTAATCTTTGTCATCTCCACTCTAGTATTGAGTCCATCCCATGATGCTTTAAAAACATATGTTTTTGTATTATTCAGGTCTATGATTCACTTTTGTTTATTTTCTAATAAATTCTGTTGTTGTTTTTGCTAAGATTTTCTATCTTTCCATTTGTTTTAAAAGAATTTGTAGTTACTTGTTAAAGCATTTTTACAATGGTTCATTTAAAATCCTTTTTACATAATTCCAATATCTGATATATATCAATGTTGTTATAAGTTGATTGTGTTTTTCCTTCAAGTTGTAATTTTTCTGATTCTTGTTATGACTTAATTTTTAATTGCATCCTGACATTTTTTATTATAGGATTAGAGGCCCAGTGCATGAAATTCGTGCATGGGCAAGGGGGGTGTGTGTCCCTCAGCTTGGCCTGCACCCTCTCTCAATCTGGGACATACCTCCTGTAATCTGGGACTATTCACCCCTAACTGCTTGCCTGCCTGCCTGCTTGCCCCTAACCGCTTGCCTGCCTGCCTGCTTATTGCGCGCCATAGCAACCGGTTATTCCAGTCATTCTGGTCATTCCGCCATAACGTTTGCATATATATATATATATATATATATATATATATATATATATATATATATATTAGAGGCCCAGTGCACGGATTCAGGCACCGGTGGGGTCCCTCAGCCTGGCCTGCGGGGATTGGGCTGAAACCGACTCTCCAACATTCCCTGAGGAATCCCGGATTGCAAGAGGGTATAGGCTAGGCCAAAGGACCTCACCAGTGCATGATTGGGGCTGGGGAGGGACTTCAGAAAGCTCCAGGGCGTGTTCTGCCCATCTAGCCCAGTCCTGATAAGGCCAGACACCAGCAGCAAGCTAACCTACTGGTTGGAGTGTCTGCCCCCTGGTGGTCAGTGCTCATCAGAGCAACTGGTCGAATGGTCGAAGAAATGGTCAGACACTTAGCATATTAGGCTTTTATTATATAGGATTGTGGATGCTATGTAAATCCCATTTTACCAGCCTGTCACCTTGTTTAGATTTAGCACCCAGGTTTTGGACTGCTTCGGGGCTTTGGTTTTAAAGGTACTTTAGTGTTGGGTACCTTTGCAGGGGTATTTTGTTCTGCTTGGTTTATCATGTTGGTGGACCCCCACTGTTCCCTGCTGGTGCTCCCAGAGTTGCTGGCAGGTTTTCTCTGGGCAGGCTACCCAGTGCTCAGAGGGGCAGAGAACTGACAGTCCAGGGGAATGAGGAGGGCTCCCCAGCCCAGGCTACTTGTGTGGCAAGATAGACTTTGCTTCCAGACCTACCTGGTCCTCCTGTGATCTGGCAGACGAATGATTTCACCTGTGCAGCTTCCTGCAGGAGGCAGGGGGTTAGGGAAAGCTGGGTCCAGATTGCTTTCCTCTTTGGGTGGGATGAGGGAATGTGCAATGCTCTGCCCTTATGGTCTTCCTTCAGTTCTGTGCTCCCTAATCAGTGAGACTTTCCCTTTTGCCTTTCAGAGTTCTCCTTAATTGGCTGTTGTATTATTTCCAGGAGTTAATGGTTTTTAGTGAGAAGAATCAGAGAGGAAGCAGTCCACATTTTATCTTATAGGAAGTCCCCAAGAGAAAAATTTAAGAACAGAAATGTCTATTGTTTTGCATGTTGCTAGGTTAAATCCTTTTTAAATGTCTCCATTCCCATCTACAACCAATTTTCTCAGTCTATCATACATTCACACAATCATCCATAAAATCAACATCTAAGGACAAAGGTGTGTGTGTGTGTGTGTGTGTGTGTGTGTGTGTGTGTGTGTGTGAGAGAGAGAGAGAGAGAGAGAGAGAGAGAGAGAGAGAACCTAAGAGGATGTTCATCATAGCAACATGCTATAGAACTAGAAACAACATTTATAGAAAGAAGTAACCTAGCAATTATTTAAACCCAGTAGTAGCTGAAATCACAGCCAAATGCCTTCATGAGAACCTCTCTCTTGCATATTTAAAAGCAATCTCTGAGAACACTAAAATTTTACAATATATAGAATGGGGATTCTGGGCAACCTTAACACGGTGTCAAAAGGCTAGGAGATGCCGGGTGATGTGGATTTAGTATGCTTTTCCTTATGGGATCGGGACTTGTGCTGTTTCAAGTTGTAAAATTGCTACTATGTTTGAAAATAAATGGAAATTTAGATAAAGTGGCTCTAGATCCATTATAATCACCTGTGTTTGTGGTGTCTGTGTTTGGGTTGCAAGGTAGCCAGGTGATGTAAATCATCCCTTTGATGCTATGAACGGTTAAGAGATTTTATATCGAGGCTCATTTGTCTACTCAAAAGCCATGCACATGTCTGTGCATTTTGAGTTGGCAAAACATTTATTCTAGAAATAATGTTCAATGTTTAGCTGGTAGCTGTTTCCCTGGGCATAGTTGGAATTGCCAGCGAAACATGCAAAGAGAATAGAAGAGACTCAAATGCAGTCTCAGAAAATCAGCATATCTCAGGAATGGACATGGGCAAAGACCTGAGAACGGAGACTAATACAGATCAGAAAACAGTGACAATATAATGTATTTTGATGACCATATTACTCGAGGGAAAGGAGGATGTACGGAAGGTCAAGGACTTGCTTTGCAGGAGTCTGAGGTGTAGGAACTCTGTTTAGCAGTGAGAAGGTCAGTTTCAGTGAGTGGGGAGGGGGAAGGATATATTGCATTGGCTGAACACTAATTATAAGATGAGGATGTCTGATCTTTAAGGAAAGATAGCATTTCTTGCTGAAATTTGCATTCCCAATAATCTCCTGTGAAGAATCTGGCCAAGACAGATGTTTAATTATAACTTCATTTGCCCATTTGGAGTCTGGGTTCTCCGCCTCCTCTAGGGAACTGCTCTGAGCACTCCTCCTGGGAATGCCTGTTCGGTTTCTGGCAGCTGGCCATGCGACTGCCTCCCCCGGTGCTTGACATGCACCATCGTGAGCTCTTGGTATTAAGCCATTAGCCCCAGCTCTGCCGTGGCTGACCTCAGCCTGCTCGCTAGTGAGGGCGTGATGCTTATTATCCCAAAGAGGCTGGAGAGGGCACAGCAGCAGACACAAGGCTTTGCTTAGATAATTTCACAGATGACATTTCATCCATTATGAGAGCAAATGTTAGAATTAGGGAAACACACTGGTTAACAGCTGTGGGTTTAAGAGAGTGTGCTGTCAATCATGGTCTCTCACTGGGCAAAGACATTTTTAATTAATTGGTTTGGGAAAATAATTAACTGGAAGACATTGTTCTTAAATTGACAAAGAGAGTTGGATGCTGTACAAATTATACTTTCCCTCTGTGCTGCCGGCCCCCAGGTCAGCACAGCCCACCATTCCCGGCCGCCGTCGCTCCTCTCACTGCTGTCCTCCCTGCGTGGCGATGTTTCCTCGGCCAGCGCTGCCTCTACACAGCCTCGCATTGAGTGTCTCTTCTCAGATGCGAGTGGATTCGCCTGGTCTTCTCCATTCCACTCCACATGTCCCTTTGACTTTGGAGCTTGCCTTGAAATAAAGAATTCCACCAGAATAAACACTATATGGTTTTTCTTTTAAAGGAAAAGAATACAGAAAGCACTTCCTCTCCAATATGGGCTAAGCATTTCCACAAGTTTTATCAAATTTAATCTATCACACTTCACTGTTTTATTATCTCACTTTAGAGATAAAAAAATTGAGTCTCCAATATGTAACATGCTTACAATGACATATCCATCTTAATCCATCTTATAGTAAAATGTGCCAGGCAAGCTCAGCCAAGGGTTCGGTGAGCCTGGGGGGGGGGGGGGGGGGGGGGGGCAAAGGATCTAGAAAAGATACGCAGAGAGAATAAGCTGGGTCTAGGTGGGTCTCCTGTGCCTGGCTAAGGCCACAGAGAGAGATCCAGACCGCACTCTGAGCCTTTATTTTATAGTCAGAGGTAATCAAGGTAGTGGTCACCATAGTTACAATGTTCTTGTGAGTTTCACTTGTTTTGGCAGCACCTCCCAAAGCCCATTAGCTACCCAGATAAGATCTAGGGAGTGTCATAAGGTCAAGCCTAATTATGCTAAGAGGACTGTGCCCTCTAAGCTGGGACTTGTTTGTGGCTTTGCCAACAGGACAGTCCGAGGCTTAACCCTATAGCCACTCCCTACTTCTCACCCCTT
This sequence comes from Myotis myotis, assembly GCF_014108235.1. Lineage (NCBI taxonomy): Eukaryota > Metazoa > Chordata > Mammalia > Chiroptera > Vespertilionidae > Myotis > Myotis myotis. The sequence goes on along the minus strand of NW_023416329.1, from coordinate 1,175,452 downwards.
TTTTATTTTTAAGCTACTATAATAAAAGTAAAACTTAAGCATCAAGAACAAAACTCTGGCTATTAAAACAATAACAAAACAATGCCAATGCAAAACCCAAACTACAGACATGTTATCATTTTAAAACTTAAATATCAAGAATAAAGCTCTGACTATTAACAAAACAATGCCAATGCAACACAGCAATAAGTGAGAAATCAAACTACAGTAACATTTTTCTACTAAATGAAAATTTCTTTTGCTGATTTACTCAGAGTCCTCGGACGTGGCTGTGTAGGACTTTGCAGAAGACTGGCAGCTATCCAATGCTAGCATAGCCAGAAACATGATTGAGGGAGTAGCTTCCACATCTTGCTTTTCTACCATCTGCTGGGCCTCAATTGTTAACTTCTCCTGCTGACCCCATGTTGGCACATCAGTCCCTTGCGTAGTCTTCGTCATCTTCCTTTTCCGCCTCGCTGTCATTGGGGTAACTCTCAAGTCTTTTGAGCGAAGGGACAAGGAGCTTCTCTGGGTCCATTGTGGTGACGCACATAATGTGTGCTGCTCCTTCTGGAAGATACAAAAGACAACCTCTTCCCCACATCATCACTAGATCCGGTAAAACTCCTGTCTGGTTTGTGCCTCCTTCCGGTGGGCTAAGTCGGCAGAGGTAATTGTACAGGAGGCCTGATGCCTTTCGGCCGCAGTACAGCCCTCTGCATGGTAATTCAAAAAATTTGACACGTAACATTCTTCTCCCCCCCCTTTTTTTTTGTTTTTATAGTTGCATTTTAAGAGTAGGATTGGTGCGTTCTGCTATTGCCTGTGTCCTGATCTATCACCCCAGGAAGAACTTGCCAATCCTGCGCCTCCCAGGGTGGCATGGTGAAGGTTTACTGAGCCGGCTGGAAAGGCTGCAGTGGGGTTAAGGATAAGGCCCCTACTGTTTGGTGGGGCCGGGGCTGGCCCTGCTTGAAGTTTCCCTGCGTAGGGGGCACTGGATTATCATCAACATCAGTCTTAGAGCTGCATTCATTTGCCCAATGCTTTCCTCTCCTGCATCCTGAACATAGTCCAGGCTGCTTGTTTTCACTCCCTCTGTTGACTTCCATTTTTAGCATTGCAGTTTTCAGCAAAATGCCCTAGTTTGCCACAGTTAAAGCACCGCCCTTTCTTTTTCTGCTGACCAGCGAATAACATCTCCTTTAGTGCAGCAGCTAATACTACTTCTTGAACGTAGGCTGTTCCAATGGCAGCACAAACATGAATATAATACTTCCATAACAAGTAGTCTCCAGGTGAGAGACAAACCTTTGAGACAATATTAAGCCTCGGGTAACCTTCCCCATCTGTCTTAGTTCCCCCGCCACATTCATCCATTCCCTTTCAGGAGTGGGCCCTAGGGAGTCACAAATCAGGGACCATAGACTGAAAGTAGAGAGAGGAATTCTCCCTGGACCTTCAACTATATAAAGATCTCTAAGTTGTTTTCCTACCTTTTTCCATGCCTCTACATTTACCTTCCCTTCCTCAGGAAACCACGGGCAGATTTTACTTAAAAAATCCAACAGACTGGAAAGCAGTTGTTACCTCACAGAACAGCCCTGGGCTTGGAGCACAGCCTTAAGCATGGATATGGATAAATTCTCTTGCCAACAGGTCAGCCTGAGGCTTAACCTTATAGCCACTCCCTGCAGTTTTAATATGAAATATTATGGTATGTTTATACATTAATGATAATTCTTCAGAAGAAAAAGGAACATCCATGAGGTTGAACCCAGAGAAAATTATGCAAGGTGAAATCCTGGAAGATGGTGGGAGCGAGCTGCAGGCCATGAATGGAGGGATCAGCCTTCAGAGAAGGGGCTCCCCAGAGGAAGGTGCTTGATGTAGCTCCTGTTGTGTGTGCATGTAGAGAAGTTTGCAGGTCTTAGTACTCAAAAGCTCTAGTGAGGTGTGGACCTCAGCCCCCTCTTAGACTCATCTTGTTACTGAAGGAAGATTGGTCTGGAAATAGATTTTTCCATGGTGTCAGGGAAAGGAATTTCAGGGACACATAATTTTTAAGCGATAGTGGCCTTGAGAATGCTGCCATACCGGTGCCCCAGGAGCACCACACCAACGCTTCATGCCTGACCAGGTGGTTGAGCTCCCTCTCACAGCTGAGAAGCCCGCTTCCAGTCCGCAGGCCCGCACTGGGAGCCACCAGGCCCAGGAGGGTCAATAGGCTCTGAGCTGCATCACCCGCAGCGAGGCTGGCTTCCGGAAAGTTACTTAACGCCCAGTGCCCATTCCCACCTGCAGGTCCCGCTAAGGCTCAAGGGCACCTGGGGTGGTGCTGCCTCCTGCCACCTGCTGCTCTGCAGACTAAGGCCTTTGTGAATATTTCTTTGGGTTTGGGAAGGAGCCAGTTTTCTTTCAAACCATCTGATCTCTTTCCTGGCTGTACCCAGCTGCACCTTCCCCTAGTGGAGCCTTTTCCCAGACATCCTGGGCTGGTCTCCCTCTAGGGCAGTGGTTCTCAACCTTGGCTGCACATTAGAATCACCTGGGAATCTTTTTAAAATCCTGATTTCTGGGCCCCATCCTGCTCTAGGGTCAGCATTGTGGCTTTCTGCGCAGGCCTCCGCAGAGGACTTTCCCTCGCTGCTTCTGCCGCCCTTCTTCCCTGGGGTGATAGGAAAGCTGGTCTTTTCTGCTGGCTGCACCCCTGAGTGTATGTGAAACTAGTTCCTGACCTAATCAGGCTTAGCCAGGTCTCTCCCTTCCCTTTTAACCCCTAACTAGCTGCCTGTGCTACAGTCTCAGCCCTGACAGCTCTCTCTGCTCCACAGTGGGCCAAATGCCTCCCCTGAAGGCTCTGCACGCGCTGTCTACGCGCAGATGGTTGCAGCCTGGCCCCTCTGCCTGGCTGACACCTGCACCCTGTGTGTGGCAGGCAGACCTTAAGCAGGGAGGCCTGCCCTGTTTCTCTGGACCCAGACCCGCTCTGGGCTCCCAGGGCAGCTCCCTCGCAGCACTCACTCCTGGAAACCTCTGCACCTTCACTTGATTCAGACTGTCCTCCCACAAGGCAGTGTGTGCCGTGAATTCAGAGAGAATTTCATCTTTGGACCAACCCCTGGCACATTGCCTGGAGTCTTGTAGGTGCCATTTTTTTTAAAAAAAATGCAGGAACATATGAGTAAATGAAAGGCATGCTGAATATTCTTAGAAATATTGCCCGAAGAAGTTAGAATTTGTTGGCATGAAATGTTATTAGCAATAATGCTTCTGCTCACGGATCAAATCCCCCATTATATATAACCCAACAGATCATATATTCACTTCGACAGCCATTCACTAATGAACATTTATTTATTTATTTTAAATCCTTATCCGAGGATATTTTCCCATTGATTTGTAGAGAGAGTGGAAGAGAGAGGGAAAGACAGAGACATCAAATGTGAGCGAAACACATTGATTGGTTGCCTCCTATCTACATCCTGACCAGGGTCCGGGCAGAGAAGGAGCCTGCAGCTGAGGTACAATCAAACTTGGGACCCTTCAATCTACAGGCTGATGCTCTATGCACTGAGCTGGACCGCCAGGGCTCATTAATGAGCATGTATTTAGTCATGACATGGGAATGGTCACAGAAGCAATTTCGTTTTTGTGTAGGTAGAATAGTTCTGCAGAAACAGGCCCTGGCTTTGGAGTTTTTGTATAAATGTTAATTCCAGCTCTTTTTCTTCTGAATTGGTTGGCATTGAGTAAGCCTCTTAAATGATTTGTACTGTCACCTCCTTATTAGTTAAATGGGGGACTCCTCGTTATCCCTTACATTGTGTTTGTGAACATCGTTACAGTAACCTATGCAGAGATTCACACGGTGCCGGGGGAGAGCCGTCTTCCCGGGGGTAATGTCTGAGTGGGTAAGTGAGGTGGAAGTTTGTGCCCTACAGATTATGCATATCACTGGGGATGAGGAATGATGCTAAATAAAGGCTTGAGTTGATCTTCAAATCCATAGATAGTAGATCAATAGAGCATGACCGCTGGAAGGAATTAAAATTCATGTGCTCAGAATACCTTCTTCACAGGTGAGTCCTCCATGGCCCTGAGAGGGCAGGGCCCTGCAAGTGGATGGCTTCCTCTGGACACAGAAGGCAGCCTGTGTCTTAGAGACCCACACGCCCCCCCCCCCCCCCCCCGCCTGTGGGATTCTAGCTGGGGTGCTAACAGGCAAGCTATTTTGAGCCAGGAAATGGATAAAGGGAGGCTCACAGCAGTGCCCAGCCTTGGGGTTGCCCTTTTGTTGCCCTCCTGTGATGCTTCCCTTCCTGCAAGGCACTTTGTGCCAGCAGGAATGTGAGGCGAGTTGTGAAATTCAATTAATTCTACAGCTGCCCACACAGCTCCTGCCAGGGCTGGCCCAGCCAAGACAGGGCAGCACGCTGCTCTAACAACCAGGCTCCTGGCACCACCCTTCCCTTCTGACAGGTATTTTTTAGCTTTTCTCTCATTGTCTCTTCATTCTACATGGGATCCCATTCCAGTTTTGAGGCAAATCAAGTGCTCACTCTCAGCTTGTGAGAAGCCTGGACTGGAATTAACTACAGAAAGAGAAAATGTAAGAGTTCAGAGAAGATGCAAAAGTATTGATTCCATTATTTTCTCCTTTTGGGAGTTAATAAAAGTCTCCCTTTCTATGGACAAAGTGAACACAGAGAAATGCTGACTTTCTTCAACATTCTCCAAAATATTTATTTTTAATATATTGGATGTGAGAGTCTGCAGGCAATCGGGACTATGGCTTTTGTTTTCATGTTGTTGAGTGTCTTTATCATCATTACTCTGAATTCTGTTTCAGATAAATTCCTTATCTCTGCTTCATTTATCTCTTCTTCTGGAGAATTCTCTAGTTCTTTCGTGTGGGGCTTGTTTCTTTGTCTCCTCATTTTGGCTGTCTGTGACTATGTATTAGGTAGATCCTCTACACACCTCTCAACCTCGAAATCTTTGGTGCAGGACAGTGTTTAAGGCTGATGCCAACCACGCCACCCCCCCCCCCCCCCCCCCCCGCAATCATTCACAGGTGTGGGAAAGTTTTTTTTCAACAGAGTGGGGGAGTTGCTTCTGCCTGGAGGCGAATTGTTATATTTAGTCTCTTAAGTGGCCTCAGGGCAAGGTGTTTTCCAATAGGGGTGTCAACTGTCTTCCCCCAGGCAAGGCAGGTGTCTCTGTGGGAAAGGTGCCCTCTGCTGTGTGAGGGAATGACTCAGCACAGGAAACCTGGGGTGTCTGCCTTCTGAGCTCTATCCCCAGCTGAGTCCCCAGTCCTGGCTTCTGCTCTCACAGCTCTGGTACACTTCACCCTCCCTCTGCTGGAGCACAAGGTGGGTGGCTCCACAGGGAATTTTGTGCATTGACCCTTAAAGAGGGTGCCTGAATTTTCAGCTATCACTCCCTGGGAGACAGCTCCCCACTGCTTTTCACAGCCAGATGTTACGTGGGTACCCTTCTCAGTTCTGGTGTTCTCTGCTGGGGGGCCCAGATTGGGGATCAGATCCCAGAGTTCTCAGTGGAAACCCCCCCCACAGCTGAGATATCTCTCCGGGATTTCAGTTGCTGTCTGAGGGCACCCAGCCAGCTCTTCTGTGCCTCCGCCCCTCCCACCAGTCTCTATGCTGTCTCCACTTTCAGTCCTTGGGTATCAGGGTTCTCTCCTGCGAGTTTTCCAATGATTATTCAGGAATTTTTTCTGTATTTTAGTTGTAATTCCAGTTTGTTCCTGGGAGTATGTCTGTGCAGCATCCACTTACTCTGCCACCATTTTTAATCTCCTCTGGCTGTTGTTTTGAGGCTGAATATGCATGGACTGTCCTGCCTCTCTCGAGACCAGTATTCACTGGAGGTGGAAGGCAGATAGGCTCTGCAGCCAAGGACTGAAATGCTTAGGATGGGCCACTAATTAATTGAACTTGAAGGTCAAGTTTTACTCTTGGTAGATGACTTACCCATGATTCTCTTCCCCATCCCACATTAAGTCCCAGCATATTTCCCAATACAGAACCCCAAGGAAATCATAGAATGAACCATGCATGTCACCAGTACCCACAAAGCTGAGCTGTTCATCTCCAAACCTCTTACTCCCCCATAGTTGTGAAGAGCCCACAGGGTTACATAAGAGTGCCTGGCCCACACCCCAAAAACTAGAAAACACGGGAATTTCTACAATTTTCTGGCAATTTTTTGTCCTTGACCACAGTACAGAGTATAATCTGGACTCACATTGTGTAAATCAAAGATCAGAGTGGGAAATTGATGATATTTAGAGGCTGTGGATGGAGGAGAAGATGCAGAGGGGAAGTGTCCTTGGTGTAAGCATCACTGGAATGGCAATCCTTCTGGTGAGTCTAATCCAGCTGTGAGTGAGGAACGATGCATGAAGTCTCCCAACAAGAGTTTAATTGTGAAATTATGAACTAGAGTTTCCTTAGCATGAAAAAATCAGCCTGTTCATGCTTGTCTTTTAAAGTACACATTTAAGATATTTCTCATTTTGAAATATTTAGAAAATTGTTGTGACACCTGTATCAGCAGGCCTAATTTGAAACTTGCTTGTACCCCTCACAGTCTATCACTCACATTTAAAATCACTTCATTTCTACTTCCTTTTTGTCCCTAGCCACAGAATGGAGATACTGGCCAGTGACCCTATTTCTCCTGGTAGCAAGGAATTCACTCTTTTTTTTAGTAGAAACTCTCTGACATGTTCCATTTCCTTATATTCTTTACTAGAGGCCTGGTACATGAAATTTTTCCACTCTGGGAGTCTCTCAGCCTGGCCTGTGCCCTCTCAAAGTATGGGAGCCCTTGGGGGATGTCCAGTCAGACATCCTTAGTGCTGCCGTGGAGGTGGCAAGAGAGGCTCCCACCACCGCTGCTGCACTCACCAGCCATGAGCCCAGCTTCTGGATGAGTGGCGCTCTCCCTGTGGGAGTGCAGTGACCACCAAGGGGCAGCTCCTGCATTGAGTGTCTGCTCCCTGGTGGTCAGTGCGCATCATAGTGGATGGTCGTTTTGCCATTCAGTCAATTTGCATATTAGCCTTTTATTATATAGGATAGTCCTACATGTTTGCTCTTATCTCTATAATTCTTGGTCTCAGACAAGATCTTAGAGAATTTATTCCAAGTCCTTTTAATCCTACATGACCTCATGAACTTCTGAGTTTTATTGGTAAAGCTGTGTTTGAGAAATACCAGTCGACATAGTGAATGACCGTAGGTCCTCACAGTGGCAGCTGTGAATGTGGCCTCAGGTTCCATCAAATGCAGCACAACAATGAAAACATTTCTTCTTCACAAATATTGACAGGTATTTAAGAAGCGTCTGGCACTGTTCTAGGTGCTGGAGATATTAGTGAAAAATCAGCCAAGATATCTTGCTCTCAAGGGGACTAAATGTTAGTGAGGATAGACAGGAAGTACTCAAAACAACCAGTTAAGCACATATAGTATGTTGAAATGTAATAAGTATTATGAGGGAAAATGAAGAAAAATAAAAGAGGCTAGAGGGTGCTGGGTAATAGTGAACTATCATTTTATTTATTTATTTATTTATTTATTTATTTATTTATTTATTTATAATTTATCTTTATTGTTGAAAGTATTACAGATGTCCCCTTTTTCTCCCATTAACCCTCTCCACCTCACACCCCCGGGCCCACTGCACATTGTCTGTTCATGGGCTATGAATATATGCATACAAATTCTTTGGTTAATCTCTTCCTGCCCATCCCCTTTTCTTCTTCCCTCTGAGATTCATCAGTCTGTTGCATGCTTCCATGTCTCTAGATCCATTTTATTTGCCAGTTATTTTGTTAATTAGATTCCAAATATAAGTGAGATCATGTGATACTTGTCTTTCTCTTACTGGCTTATTTCACTTAGCATAATACTCCTGAAGTCCCTCTATGCTGTCTCAAATGGCAAGAGATCCTTCTTTATTATTGCTGCATAGTATTCCATGGTGTACATGTACCACAGCTTTTTATCCACTCATCTACTGATGGGAACTTGGGCTGCCATTTTAAATGTAGTCATAGAAGACATTACTTAGAAAGTGACATTTGACATTGGGAACAAATTTGCCTCAGAAGAGGCTGAGCGTGCTCTCTCTCTCTCTCTCTCTCTCTCTCTCTCTCTCTCTCTCTCTCACACACACACACACACACACACACACACACACACACACATTGTATGTATATGGAAGAGAGAAATGCAGTTCTAATATTATCCACTGGTATAGCCCATGGACCTGGGTAAATCTGGAACAGGGGCTTCAGAGGTGCATTCTTACAGTCATATGTAGAAACAAAAGCCAGGAGCAAAAATGTCACAACCTGACACTGGACGGGGAGCTGCGAAATCGACCCTAACACTGTCATTAGGTGGTAAACAGAGCAAGTTGGTAGGATGAGCCCAACAAGAATAAATTGTGGAGTGTAATAAGAGGGCTATTCAGGATAAGGAAACTATCGATGGGCTTATATTAAATATTTCTTATGCCCATGCTTGTGCCATATATTTTACAATGACATCTCAGTTCACACACTCACTATTTCAGGAGATGCATAGGTTTACCTCCATTTGGAAGTTTAGGAAAATGAATCAAAATGGTTAAGTGATTGTCCCATAATGTAACTTACACGGTTACTTCCCCTAGTCCAGTATTGAATCTAAGACTTTGCATTGCATTTAATTGTCATAACTCTTCATTCTATTTTAATGTGAGAGGTTGTGTTCCTTATTTTGATGCTTCTGAAGATTCAGGCATTATAGAATGCCCATCAACTTGTATTTGTCTAATGTGTCTTCATAGTTGTTTTTATGCTGCTGTTTTTGTTGTTTGGCAATAATAGACAAGAGCGTTGCACTCTATTCAATGTATTTAATCTATCAGCACGTCATTCCAGATACCCTCAGTATTAGTGACATTAACTTTGAACATGAACCTTGTGTTCACCAGGTTTCTCAGCCACGAAAGTGCTATTTTCCCTTTTATAAGGGAAATTGTGTGGAGATACTTTGAGACCATATAGATATGTTTTCCCCATGAAACATTAACTCACTAGTTTTAGTATCAATGAAGATTTTCTAACTTTATAAATTCCCTCTGTTTAGTTGGCATGCTCCTGTAAGGAAGACTTTCCATTCTCCTGTATTTACTAATTTAATCATTTATTTACTTATATTAGGTATGTTAGCATGAACTCATTATTTCTTACTCTTTTCTAGAAGAGAGAGAGAGAGAGAGAGAGAGAGAGAGAGAGGTGGAGAGAACATCGATCAGTTGCCTCCCGTATACACTCTGACTAGGGATTGAGCCTGCAACATTTTGGTATATGGTACAATGCTCCAAAAAACTGTCCCACCTAGCCAGGGCTTTATTGCTCTTTTAATGAGTGAAACCAGTTATGTCCTTATATATTCGGAGCTCAATTTGTCCCAGAATTGGCTAGTATGAGCCCTTTAATCTGGCTTTCATGACTCTTTAATATAGTATCCCAGGAAGAGGGGGACATTAGGGTGAAAGAGGGAACATTACTCACAACCTTAAAGAAATAAAAAGGACACAAAGGAACAATTGTTCGCAAACAAATTAGACAGGCTGGGTGAAATAGACAAATTCCTAGGAAGACACAACACACGAAAGCTGACTCAAGACAAAATAGAAAGTCTGAATAGACTACTAACAAGTAAAAAGATTGAGTCTATAGTAAAAATATTTTTACCACAAGGAAAAGCTCAGGACAATATATATTTCTTCACTGGTAAATTTTACCAAACATTCAAAGATGAATTAGCACAGTCTTTTATGAACTCTTCCAAAAAATAAAAGAGGAAGGGACACTTTTTAACTCATTGTATGAGGCCATTATGATCTTGATAGGAAAATCAGAAAAGATATTACAAGATGAAGTAAAGAATGATGTCTCTTACAAATATAGACATAAAATTTTTCTTTAAAATATGATTAAACTGAATCAAGCAGAATGTAAAAAGGATTATGCCCCAGGACCAAGTGGCATTTAACCCAGGAGTACAAGTTGGTTCAACATATAAACAGCAATTAATTTAATGCACCATCTTAATAGGACGAACGGAAAAACAGATACTCATCTCAATGGATGCAGAGAAAGCATTTGAACAAATTTAAGACCCATCCATCATAAAAACACATAACACACTGGGACTAGAAAGGAGTTTACTCCACATAATAAGGACATTTATGAAAAACCCATGGTAAGTATTATTCTTAATAGTGCAAGGCTGTCAGGAATAAGACAAGGGGGTTCTTTATTCCATTTCTGTTCATTATTGTACTAGAGTTTCTAGCCAGGATAGTGTGAGAAATGAAATAAAAGACATCCGTATTGGAAAGGAAGAAGAAAAGCTACCTCTACTTGCAGATGGCATGATTTTAAGTATAGAAAACCTTAAATAATTCACACAATACTTATTCGAGCTAATAAGTGAATTCAGAAAAGTTACAAGATATAAAATGAATACATAGATTATTGTATTTCTATACAGTAATAATCTAAAATAAAATTAATAAGACAATTATATTTAGAACAACATAAAATATTAAATAGTAGGTTTTAAATTACGAAAGAGATGTAAAAATAGTACAATGAAAACTACAAAATATTGAAGAAGGAAAAACCCTTCAAAAACCAAAAAGCTAAAGAACACCTAATTAGGTAGAAAGACATCCTGTGTTCATAGGCTGAAAGATGTACTATTGCAAAAATGGCAATGCTCACCAAATTTATCTAAAGATTCAATATGAACCTTATCAAAAGTCCATGGACACTTTTTCAGAAAATGACAAGAAGATCCTAAAATTCATATGGAAATGCAAGAACAGATAGTAAAAATAATCTTGAAAAAGAAGAACAAAATTGGAAGACTCACACTTCTGGTTTTCAAAACTTATTACAAAATTATAGCAATCGAGCCTATACAGTGGTATTAATACAAATATGGACATTAGATCAATGGAATGGAATTAGTAGTCCATGAATAAACACTCAAATTAGTGGTAACTTGATTTTCAATAAGAGTACCAAGACAAATCAAGGGGGAGAAGAATAGTTGTTTTATTTTGTTCTTAACGAATGATGCTGAGACAACTGGATCTGCACATGTAAAAAATAAAGTTGAATCATTAACTTATACCATTAACAAAAACTAACTCAAAAAGGATCTACGTGAAATAAGCCAGTCAGAGAAAGATGAATGCCCTATGATCTCACTTATATGTGGAAGCTAGTCAACAAAATAATTTAACAAAGTAGAAACAGAAGCATAGATACATACAACAGACTGACAACTCTCAGAGGAATGGGGAGTTGAGAAGCTGAGTGAAAAAAAAAAGTGAAGGGATTAAGCAAAAAGAATAATGACACATAGACCAGACAACGGTATGGTGATAGAGGTCAGAGGGAAAAGAGGTGGGGTCAGTGGAAATGGGCAAAGGGGGCACAAGTGGAGATGGAAAGAGCCTTTAATTTGGGTGGTGAGCGCAGGATACAGTGTGGAGATGGTGTGTTATAGAGTTGTATACTTGAAACCTGTAAGGTTTTATTAACCAGTGTCACCCCAATAAGTTCAATTAAATAAAAAAATGGATCAAAGATCTAATTATAAAAGCTAAAACCATAAAATTATTACCAGAAAACGTAGGGGTAAATCTTCACAGACATGACACTAACAGTATGTGTAACAAAAGAACATGTAGATAAATTGAACTTCACCCAAAGTAAAAACTTGTGAGAAAATGAAAAGCATTTTTATTGTCAAGAAAATGAAAAGAATTTCCCCAAAATGAGAGGAAATAATGGAAAACTATATATCAAATTAGGATCAAGTATCCAAAATATATAAAGAACTTTTATAACTCAACAACATTTAAATAACCCAATTTAAAAAAATGAGTAAGGATCTGACTAAACATTTCTTCAAAGAAGACATAAAAATGGCCAATAAATATATGAAAAGGTTTTTGAATCCATTAGTTGCAAGGGAAATGCAAATCAAGTCATAAATAAATACCACTTTATACCCACTCTTTGGGTTTTAACCTCAAAGTCAGATAACAAGCTTTGGCAAGGACATGGAGACACAGGGACCTTCACACATTGGATGAAAGGTAAGATGATGCAGCTGCTATGGAAAATAGCCAGGCAGCTCCTCAGAGAGTTTCTCAAAAAGTTAAACAAAACAATCAAATCCAGATTCACTGTCCAACCCAGGATTTCACTCCAAGGCACATACCCAGAGGACTGAAACATAAACTCACACAGAAGCCAGTAGCATCCTACATAATAAAGAGGTTATATGCAAATTGACCACCACACCCTCACACAGGATGGCCGCCCCCATGTGGACACAAGATGGCCTCCACAAGATGGCCGGCAGGGGAGGGCAGTTGGGGGAGATCAGGCTGGCAGGGGAGCAGTTAGGTGACCATCAGGCTGGCAGGGGAGCAGTTAGGTGACCATCAGGCTGGCAGGGGAGTGGTTAGGGGGTGATCAGGCTGGCAGGGGAGTGGTTAGGGGGTGATCAGGCTGGCAGGGGAGTGGTTAGGGGGTGATCAGGCTGGCAGGCAGAAGGGATTAGGGGCAATCAGACAGGCAGGCAGGCAAGCAGCTGGAAGCCAGCAGTCCCGGATTGTGACTGCTGCTTAGACCCACAAGGATCGGGCCTAAACTGGCAGTTGGACATCCCCCGAGGTGTCCCAGATTGGAGATGGTGCAGGCTGGGCTGAAAGACACTCCTCCCCCCCCCCCCGTACACGAATTTCGTGCACTGGGCCTCTAGTCTATATATGTAAAAGCCTAAGCAACTGGATGACTTGGTTGTCAGCTATGACGTGCACTGACCACCAGGGGCAGATGCTTAATGAAGGAGCTGCCCCCTGGTGGTCAGTGTGCTCCCACAGGAGCACTGCTCAGCTGGCAGATAGATGCTAGATGCTGGGCTCATAGCTGGTGAGTGCAGCTGCGGGGCATGATCCTCTTCCGTGGACACTCCCTCTGCACACCCGAGTAACAGCAGGTGTGGTGGGGCCTGGATGAGCGGGAGTGGTGCAGCGCCCAGCCTTGGCTTGGGATCCTCCCTGGTCACCTGCAGCTTCATGCACTACTTCGTGCTATGCAGGATCGACAAGAACAGCAGGCAGGAGCCTGACGAGCTGGCGGGTAAGGCCAGGCTGCAGTGGTGTAGAGGTCCATTGATCCCCGCAGGCCAGGCCGAGTGACCCCACTGGTGCACGAATCTGTGCACCAGGCCTCTAGTCCTATCTAATAAAAGAGAAACATGGTAATTAGCATACGACCACTACCCTCCCCATTGGCTAATCAGGGCGATATGCAAATTAACTGCCAGCCAAGATGACGGCCAATAGCCAGGCAGCTTGAAACTAACATGAGGCTTGCTTGCTTCAGTGACGGAGGAATCCAACTTTCCCCGCCTGCCTTGCTGGCCTCTGAGCTTGCAGTTTGAAACATTGTAACAAATATAGAGGCTAAACAAAACCCCAGAAACCTGCTTTCAGCAAGCTGGGATCTCAGAGCTGGAGTTGATACAGTGTCTCGATTATAGAACCCAAACAAACCAGATACCTGCTTTCAGCAGCAGAGGCCTCAGAGCTGGAGCCAGAGCTAAAGCTGGCCCAGAATAAAAAAGAAAAAAGAAAAAAAGGAGCGGTTGGGAGCTTCAGTCACCCACCAGCCTGAAAACAGCCCTCAGCCCCTCACCCAGACTGGCCAGGCACCCCAGTGGGGACCCCCACCCTGAAGGGTGTGTGACCAGCTGCAAACAGCCATCATCCCCTCATCCAGGCTGGCCAGGCACCCCAGTGGGGACCCCCACTGTGATCCACAACACCCTTCAGGGCAAACCACCCTTCAGGGCAAACCCCCTGATGGGCCCTGCTCTGTGAGTGACGGGGGCAGTGCCCCAACCCCCTGATTGGCCCTGCTCTGTGCGTGACAGGGTACAGAATCCCAATCCCCCTGATGGGCCCTGCTCTGTGAGTGACAGAGGGCAGTGCCCCAACCCCCTGATTGTCCCTGCTCTGTGCGTGACAGGGGGTGGCACCGCAACCTCCCCATCGACCCTGCCTTGAGTGTGACAGGGTGTGGTGCCCCAACCCCCCAATCCGCCCTACCCTGAGCGTGACTGAAGATGGCATCGCAACCTCCTGATCCGCCCTGCTCTGTGCATGACAGGGGGCGGCGCCCCAACTCCCCAATCGGCCCTGCTCTGAGCCTGACCAGGGGCTGCACCTAGGGATTGGGCCTGCCCTCTGCCACCCAGGAGCAGGCCTAAGCCAGCAGGTCGTTATCTCCCGAGGGGTCCCAGACTGCGAGAGGGCACAGGCCGGGCTGAGGGACTCCCCCTCCCCCCCCAAGTGCACAAATTTTCGTGCACCGGGCCTCTAGTTGTATATAACAACCAAAAGTGTGGAAATAACTCAACTAGTGAAGAGATAAATGAGGAACATCAATCTAATGAAATGTCATTCATTGTAAAATAGCATAAAGCACTGATACATACCATAACAGGGATAAACATTGAAAACATTATGCTAAGTGAAAGAAGCCACTCACAAAAGGCTATCTATATATATAAATAGATAATATGCAAATTAGCCAGGCATCACAACCAGCTCAAGGAGGCTGCATCACGACCACTCAGGAGGAGGTGCATGCAGATGGGTGGGAGGGGAACACTTCCCGCTCCCAGCCCCAGCTGACACACACACACGCCAGGGGTGGGGGCGTGCTCTGAGCGACTGCATGGTGCGGCTTGGAGCATGACCCCCGGTGGGTGGTGGCAGTGGCTGGAGCGAAGCAGCCCCAGTCCCAGATGCCTGGCAGCAGCTGGAGCAAAGCAGCCCTGGGTGCCGGAGGGAAACCGGTGCCGACAGCCAGGGGAAGGAAGGCCTATTCTTGCACAAATCTTTGTGCATTGGGCCTCTAATATACTATATAATCTCATTTATTAAAAAATCCAGAATAGGTAAATCCATAAAGACAGAGCAGTGGTTTACTTTTTGCCAGGGGCTGGGGGAAGGGCATGTGAGGAATAACATTGACGTATATAATCCATTTTCTATAGAGTTTTGGGTTTCTTCTTTGGGGTGATAAAATGTTAAGGGACTCTTTAATGGCGATGTGTTCACAACTTTGCAAATGTGCTATGCTGCTTAATGGTACACCTTTGAACTTCTAAATGGTGAATTTTATGGTATGTGAATTATATCTCAGTAAAAATGTCCCTATTGGCACTTTCTCACTCTGTGAGACAACTAATGATCCAGATTAATTTTGTATTTTCTCTTTCTCAACCTTGGAATCAGACTGCTCTCCAGAGAACTGTGTTTCCTTTCAGTTGAGATTGTATTTAGATACAAAAGTGTGGGTTTAGGTTACGTTTATTATCGCAGCAGTGCTATTACTTCAAGGCAATCTTTCTTCCTCCCTCTCTTCTTTGTTCTTTATTTATCTGTCTCCATCTCTCTCTCTGTTTATCATCCACCTTCTAATCTTCTTACCTAGTCTAATGTTAAAAAGCGTGAGTTCGTACTGATATCTGCAATTAAAACCATACTTCAGGATGCAATCTAGTTCCTTCCATTTTCTTACTGTATTTTGTATCCTAAAGAAAAACATTATCTTTAAAGTGTTTGCTTATTGGATTAAACTGAAATACAGATTCTGGAAGTATATGCTACTTATTTGTTTACTTTGAGTGTGTATTACTGGGTTAGTAAACTGAATGTTATATATTTACTAGAGGCCCGGTGCACGGGATTCGTGCACTGGTGGGGGCGTGGCCTGCGGGGATCGGCCCACTGTGGGAGTGCTGCTCATCCTGGTCAGCTGAGTGGCTGTGGACCCGCCCTCTGAGCAGCTGCTCCCTGGTCCGGCATCTTCTGTGGAGCCGGAGCACTTGCCTCTCCAGGGTACCTGGTTGGGGCCAGGCCGAGGGACAATAGCACTGAGAGGCAGCTGAGTAGGCCTCAGTCCCACAGTGGCCACAAACTCGCCTCCCAGCCTCCGGGGTCAGCTCTGCGAGCCCGGCAGTGGTAGCACTGCTTGGCCTGTGGGCGTCCGGAGGTGGCAGGGAGTGAGGAGGAGGAGCCTGGGGTGAAGAGGCGATGATCACAGCCCGGGTTCCTGCCCGTCGGCCCAGAGTTTGCAGCAGGAGCAGCTGCTGATCCAGTCAGCCGAGTGGCGCTCCCATTGTGGTAGTGCACTGACCACCAGGAGGCAGCTCCTACATTGAGCACCTGTCCCCTGGTGGTCACTGCATGTCATAGCAACTGGTCAACTGGTTATTCTGGTTGTTCTGCTGTTCAGTCGCTGGGTTTTTATTATATAGCATGTACATATAGAATCCTATAGATGTTGGCTTGTTGTGTCTTTATTTTCATTTGTTTTAAGGTTTATTTTTATTTATTGCTTGATCTCATTGTTAACCCATTCACTGCTTAGTAACATGTTATTTAGCCTCCATGTGCCTGTGGTTTTTTTCAGTATTTTTCTTGTAATTGTTTTTTAGTTTCATGCCATGGTATTGTTAACATTGAAACATTAAATCCTGTAAAGAATTTTTATGAGTTTATTTGAGCCAAACTGTGGACAATTGCCGGGAAGCAGAATGTCAGCGCATTGGGATAACACTCCAGAGAATGGTGGTTTTTCACCTTGTTCCATATGTTACATTCAAAGGAGGAGACATAAGTGGGTCACATGAAACCCATTGGTGATAGATTACAGAGGTGGGAGAAAATAAAGTGGGGAAATCTCTGGGATTGGATAATAAGTAAAATGATAGACATATACTTCTTTTACTTAGGTGGGTACAGAATAGTTAACAGTCAACAATTAACATGATAACAATAATAATGAAGGAATTTATGGTCTCTATTCTGGTACACAGGGCATTTGGTTGTGGGTCCAGAAAAAATGGAAGTTGCAAATAATCTTGACATTTCTATGATACATTATCATAGATGCAAAAAGATAAAAGGCTCAATTAAGGTAAAGGTTGACCTTGTCAGGGAGGATACCGGCCTAGGACGTAACTGCCCACTATAACTGCTTTTAATTCCAGACCATCCTTTGTGGTTACTTTAGGCCTTTGAGTTTGTAAGACTGCCATGCAGGCCTTCCCTGAGCTGTCAGGTTAACGTGTGTTTTTTGTTTTTTTGTCTATAGTTCAGAAAAGATACTTGATATAATTTCAATCTTCTTAAATTTATTGAGACTTGTTTTGTGTCCTAACATGTGTTATATCCTGAAATATGTTCCATGAGTACTTGAAAGAAAGAAATATATATATTCTATATATATTCAGCTGCGTTGGGGTGAATGCTCTGAAAATATTAATTAACCCCATTAACATGTGATTTAAAGCCGCTGTTTCCTTGTTGATTTTCTGTTGGGAAGATCTATCTATTGGTGTTAATTGGGTGTTGAAGTCCACTACTCTGACTGTATTACTGCCATTCTCTCCCTTTATGTCCATTAAGGTTTGCTTTACATATTTAGGTGTGTCTATGTTGGTTGCACAAATGTTTACAAAGGTTATATCCTCTTGTTGGATTTACCCCTTTCTCATTATGTAATGTCCTTATTTATCTTTTATTATAGCCCTTGTTTCCAGGTCTACATTGTCTGATATAGGTATTGCTACCCCAGGTTTCTTTTTTATTTTCATTTGCATGAGACATATCTTTCCTTCCAGTTACTTGTAGTTGGTGTGTCTTTCCACCTGAGGTGGGTCTCCTGTGTACAGTATATACGTGGGTCTTGTTTTCTTACCCATTCGGCTACCCTCTGTCTTTTAATTAAAGTACATAATCCATTTGCATTTAAAGTGATTTTTATCAATATGTATTGTTATTGTATTATTTATATACTAGAGGCCCAGCGCACAAAAATTTGTGCACTCGGGAGGGTTCCTCTGCCCAGCCTGTGCCCTCTCTCAGTCTGGGACCCCTCGGGGAATGACCACCTGCTGGCTTAGGCCTGCTCCCCGGGGGATTGGGCCTAAGCTGGCAGTCAGACATCCCTCTGGCAGCCTGGGAGCCCTCAGGGATGTCCACTTGCCAGCGGGAAGCAGGCCTAGCTGCAGTCGGACATCCTTAATGCTGCTGAGGAGGCGGGAGAGGCTCCCACCACCACCGCTGTACTGGCAGCCACCAGCCTGGCTTGTGGTTGAGCAGAGCTCCCCTGTGGGAGCACACTGACCACCAGTGGGCAGCTCCTGCATTGAGCGTCTGCTCCCTGGTGGTCAGTGTGTGTCATAGTGACCAGTCATTCCCAGTTGTTCTGCTGTTAGGGTCAAATTGCATATTACCCTTTTATTATGGCAGGCTGGTTTTCCCTGAAGGGTGTCCCAGATCAGGGTGGGGGTCCCACTGGGGTGCCTGGCTAGCCTGGGTGAGGGGCTGAGGGCCATTTTCAGACTGGCCACACCCCCTTCATGGTGGGGGTCCCTGCTGGGGTGCCTCGTGAGCCTGGGTGAGGGGCTGATGGCTGTTTTCAGGCTGGCCAAGCCCCCCAGCGAGAACCCTCACCTCATTAGGGTGTGGCCAGCCTGGGTAAGGGGGTGATGGCTGTTTGCAGGTTGGCCACAGCCTCTTCAGTGTGGGGGTCCCCCCTGGGTTGCCTGGCCAGCCAGGGTGATGGGATGAGGGCCGTTTTCAGGCTGGCCACACCCCCTTCAGGGTTGGGGGTCCTGTTGGGGTGCCTGGCATGCCTAGATGAGGGGCTGATGGCTGTTTACAGGCTGGCCAAGCCCCCCAGCAGGGACCCTCACCCCATAAGGGTGTGGCCATCCTGGGTGAGGGGCTGATGGCTATTTGCAGGCTGGCCGCAGCCCCCAGCCACCCAAGCTCCCAGTGGAGGCTGGTTGAAAGCAGGTATCTGGGATTTATTTAGCTTCTATAATTGAAACTTTGTTTCCTTTTGCCAGAGGCCACAGCCAGCCAGAGCAGGCCGGAAGCTTGGCTTACTCCATCTCTGGGACAACCAAGCCTCCTGCTTGCTCAGCTCCATGGCTGCTGGCCGCCATCTTGGTTGGATTAATTTGCATGTAGTTGCTCTGATTGGCTGGTGGGCTTGGCTTGGGCATAGTGAAGGCACAGTCAATTAGCATCTTTGTCTTTTATTAGTGTAGATATTTTTTCTTTTTCTAAAGGATTTCCTTTTCAAATTTTTTATACTAGTGGTTTGCTAGTGTTCTTGTCTGCGAAGGTCTTCATTTGTCCTTCCATTTTAAATAACCTTTCTGGGTAGACTAGCCTTGGTTGTAGATCCTTGTTTTTATCTCTTTGAGTATTTCATACCAAGCCCTTCTGGCCTGGAAAGTTTCTGTTGAGAAATTAGCTGACAGTCTCATAGGAGCTCCTTTGCATTTAACTAACTGTCTTTCTTTTATTGATTATAAGATTCTCTCTTCATTTTAGTTATGATACTGGAGGCCCAGTTCACAAAATCCATGCACGGGTAGGGTCCTTAGGCCTGGCCGGTGATCACAGCCAATTAGGGCCTTCTGGCTGTCAGCCTGGGCCTTCCTTCATTCCGCACTGCCCCCTGGTGGTCAGCACATGACATAGCGAGCAAATGAACTCCTGGTCTCCTGGTTGAACTTCTAAAGGGTCAATTTCCATATTAGGGTTTTATATATAGATAGATATCTTGTTATGGGCCTTCATGAGTTCACTTTATCTGGGACTCTCTGTGCTTTCTGAACTTGTGTTTTTTTTTTCCTTTACCAGAATAGCAAAGATTTCAGTCATTATTTATTCAAATAGCTTCTCAATCCCTTGTTTGCCCTCTTCTCCCATTGATACCCCTATGATGTGAATGCTGTTATGCTTGATGTTATTCTACAGGTCCCTTAAACTATCCTCATTTTTTTTTTCTTTTTTCTGCTTCAATAGGGTGTTTTATGCTATCTTGTCTTCCAAATTGCTGATTTGATCCTCTGTTTTATCTATTCTGATATTGATTCCTTCTACTGTAGTCTTCATTTCAGATACTGTATTCTTCATTTTCAACTGGTTCTTTCTTATTTTTTTTTTTTGGTCTTTTTCTGTTTATTATTTCTTTGTTTAAGTTCTGAGTTTACCCATTCTTTCCCTAAGATTTTTGAGCATCTTTAGAATCATTTTGTTGTACTCTGTATCTGGTAGATTACTTAGCTATATTTAATTCAGTTCTTTTTCTGTGATTTCCCCTGTTCTTTCATTTGGGACATATTTCTTTGTCTCTCCATTTTGGCTGCCTCCCTGTATCTGTTACTGTGTATTAGGTAGATCTGCTATGTCTCCCAGTCTTGGCAGGTTGGCTTTATGTAGTAGGCGTCCTGTGGAGCTCAGTGGTGCAGTCTGCTTGATCACCTATGCTGTGTGCTCCAGATGTGTCTCTTGTGTGAGTTTTTGTAGCACTCTTGTGATCCACGGTTGGTAAGTGCCTGTGCTGGGCGTGGGTGCACCTTAGAGGAGCCATGCTACATACAGAGGCTGGCTGCTACCTGCACTGGGCCTGGGGCAGGTGAGTGAAAGTCCCAAGGCACCTGAGTACTGCTTCTCCCTGTGGGCTGCCTGGTATGCTCAGCCACTGAAAGAGCCTCAGGTGGTATGTGAGTTGCATGAGGCAGGTTTTCAGTGAATCACCATGTAGGGGCAAATAATATTCACCAGGTTAATACACAATCTAACTCAGCATCAGTGCTGGGTATGACATACTCAGCAAAATTCTCAGGGTACACAAAGGCCAGTTGCCACCTGCTAAGGCCTGAAGACCTGTGCTGGGAGCAGGATCTTAGGGATTCATCAGTAGAGCCAGTATTGTTTATCAGGATCAAACAGAAGATGTGGTTGTACGAAGGAAGGGCTCTTCACAGGAACAGTGACTCCTGTTGGGCATAGGAAGACGTCCTCCTCGCTAAAACCACAGAATCCAATCTCTCTCTCTGTGTCTCAAGCACTCCTTGAGTTTACCCAGAATTTTTGAAAAAACACTACAACATAGACCCAGGCTGGTCACCACTGGCAGAGCCCACAACCGTGAGGGAGCTTTGCAGGGCCAGGTCCCAGGGAGTGAACTGGGTGGGGCCAGTGCAGCTACCCAAGCTGATGCCATATAGAGGGGAGTGCTGGCCCCAGTAAATATGGCATCTCTGGGCGGTGTGGAAGATGGACTCAGCACAGGGACACTGGCAACTCCCAGCCAGCCCTCTCCCTAAAGGCGCACAACTCAATCATTCCCTGTTTGACTCCAGTCTGCCCTGAGCTACCATCTCTGTGAGAGCCCAGGTGAGTGCCTGCCAGTGAGATTTTGTGTGCTGGTTCTTTAGCAGGCCACCTGGTTCTCCAGCATTCTCCGTCTTGACTGGGAAGATGGAATCCTTGCTGATTTTCACAGCCAGATGTTATGTGGGCTTCCCTGCACTGGTGCTCTAGGCTGGGGAACCCAGTGTGGGGTTGAAACCTCCCCTTCCTGGGAGGGGACCTCTGCAACTGAAATATCCCTCCATAATTTCAATCCCCACCTGGGGTGTGTGGCCAGCCCCTTTTGCTTCTCTGCCCCTCTGACCAGTGGCCTCTTCTGTATATCCTTAGTTATAAGAATCTGCTAAGCTAGTCTTCAGGTGTTTCTCAATCATGGTTGTTTTGTAGTTTAGCTGTAATCCTGCTGTGGTTCTGGAAGGGGGTGAGTGTAACTTCCACCTGCTCTACTACCTTGGATTCTCAAATAGTTTTTCCTATAGTCTGTTTTGTCTGATAACAGCATAACTCATCTGGTTCTCATTTTTTTAAATCATTTGTACAAAGTAGCTTTTTTTTTTTTTTTACTTTCAACCTGCTCATGTCTTTGTATCTAAATTAAATCTCTTATAAACAGCATAAAGTTGATTTTTAAAATTTATTCTGCAAATCTACATTTTTATAGAAGAGTCTAATCCATTACATTTTCAGTCATTACTAATAAAGATTTACTTGTGATACTTTCTTATTTGTTTTATATTTGTCTTGTGCTTTTTTGTTCCCCCCTCTCCCATTTCTGCTTTCTGTGATGGTTGGCTGGTTTTTGGTAATATGCCATTTTGATTCCCTTTTCATTTCCTTTGAGTATATATTTTAGATATATTCTTAGTAGTGATATTTTTTATTAGAACTAGCATCCTAAATTTATAACAATATAGTTTCAATTTACACAAATTAACTGGAATTGCATAACAACAACTCTGCTTCTATCTTGCTCCCTTCCCCTCTCTTGTGTTGTTATCACAAATCACATCTATATATACCATGTGCTCAATAACATAGACTTATACTTATTTTTATGCATTTATTTTTTAAATCATGTAAGAAATAAATGGTGGACTTATAAACCAAAAATGCAATCACATTGGTTTTTATATTTGTCTGTGTAGTTACCTTACCAGAAATGTTTATTGCTTTGTTACAATTTTTAGTTATTCTTTACTGTCTTTTCATTTCAACCTGAAGTACTTCTTTTTAGCACGTTATGTAGGATAGATCTATTGATAAGAACCATCCTCAGCTTTGGTTTATCTGGGAATGTCTTAAAGTGTTCTTCATTATTGAAGGATCATTTTTCCAGATATAATATTTTTGGTTGGTAGGTTTATGTTCTTTCAGCACTTTAAACATGCCATCTGTTGGGTATCCATGGTTTATTTTGTGAAATCATTTATTAATCTTTTAGAGGGCTCCTTTTACATGGGGATTTTTTTTTTTACTACTTTTAGGATTCTGTTTGTCTTTGTCTTCTGATAATTTAATGACAATGTGTTTTAGTTTGGATCTATTTTAATTATTCTACTTAGACTTCATTGAGCTTCTTACATTTGTAAATTAGTGTCTTTCATCAGCTGATTTCTTTAAGTATTATTTCTCCTTTCCATTTTCTCTTGGTGGAACTCCGTTAGTACAGTATCTTGTGTGTTTGATGGTGCTCCACAGGTTTCTCAGGCATTATTATTTCTTCATATGTTTTATTTCTCTCAGACTGGTTAATATCAATTGGATCATATTCAAGTTCACTGATTTTTCTGCTTGCTCAATTCTGTTGTTCAACCTTTATAGTGAACTTCTGCCCAATTATTGTACTTTTCAAATCCAGAATTACTATTTGACTTGTTTTATAATTGCTATATTTTCAATGATATTCTCCATTTTTCATACCTAAATTTTCTGGATTTCTTTATTTATTTGTACATGGTTTCTTTAGCTCTTTGAGCCATTTAAGACAGTTATTTTAGTTATTTCCTAGTAATTCTAATGTCTGAAATTTTTCAGTGATGGTTTCTGTCAATTTTCTTTTTTCCTTTGAATGGGACGTTCTTTACTGTTTCTTTATATACCTGTTCTTTTGTTTGAAACTGAACATTTAAATTTTATATGGTAACACTGGAAATCATATTCTTCCCATTCTTTCTAGTTTGCTGTTTTATTGTTGAAGGCTACAGTTACCCACTTGGTTAATGACCTTTCCACACAATTTTGCACAGAGAATGTCCTTTGTGAGTGTGGTCTTGAAGTCCCTGTTCCTTTCGCTCGTGCTTAGCTAATGGAGATGGGGATTTTCTTAAATGCCAGGAACTAAGCATAAACAATAACAACAAACCCCCAAACACTTCCGCCAGCCTTTCTGGATTGTCTCTGTGTTAGGGCACTCCTTGCACACTCAGCCAAGCTGCTTTTGTTGAGTTTAGAGATCAGCCAGAGGTCGAAGCTTAGGGTCTTTTCCTGTCTTTTCTGAGCACACAGCCTGTCCTAAGGTGTGCGTATGTGATTCTGAGGTTCTCCAGATCCTAAAGAAATTCTCACCAGCTGTCCCTCCAAGCTTCAGGTAATTCATGGTGTGTCTCAGCTGTGATTTACTCCAGGTGACGCCAGTTTCATCACTGTATAATGCTTTTGGTCACTGTCTTCTGCTTTCCCACTTTTGGTGAGTTCTGAGTTAAGCAGAACAGAGGTGAGTGCCTTGCGTCAGTTCTTTGGAAGCTCCCAGAAACTTTAGATCAGCTAAACACAATAACTTGTGAATGAGGTCTGCTCTGCTGCTGGAGCAGAGGCCAGACCAGGTCCTGCACTGGGAATGGGACTGCAGTCCATCAGACCATTGCAGGCTGGGGAGCGGATAGAGCAAAGGCAAGTGAGAATTTCACAGTTTTCAAATGGTCTCTTTCTTCATTCAGCATTTGCTTGGTTGTTGTAAGTTTTTGACTGTTTACTGGGGTTCTGCCAAAGTTAGTTCTCATAGTCCCTGCTGGATTTTAAGTTTTTCTGGGGAGGAATGGGAGCATGTAGTTGCCAACGCCACCCTTTTTCTGATGTCACTCATCAAGTATTTCTTCTTTATTAAACGGTTTCTAGTTTCTTACTGGAACCTGGTGGTAGCTGAGTGCATGGGAATGGCACACTAGCTTGCCAGCCGACCGGCCCGCTGTCCTGGTGCCATGCTCTGCCGTACTCATGGGCACCTGGACATGGTTTATATGAGGCCAAGGTTAAGCAGACACTGAAAACACACACACAAAAACCACAACTGAATTGAATCAGATTTTAATGACATTTATTGCCATATTAATACTTCTCCTTCAACTCACATTCTCAGCCTTAGAAGAGTTTTTTGTGATTAAATTTTCCATCCCTGATTTTAATTGGTTCTGAGAATGTGCCCACACCAGCCAGTTTTGATAGCCCCAATCAGAGGGAACAATAAATTACAATGGGAAAGAACATTCTTTTATTGGGAAAAACTTTCAAACTGTCTCACTTTGAAAGAAGAAACAGTGGGAAGTATAGATGTACCCTTCTTCATGGGCAATGGCTACTGATTGGTCTAATGGTTAGGGACTTGGGATGACAAAATTTGAAGATCAGTGACAAGAAATCTGGAAAAGATGAATATGAAATACTTCTCAGAATGGGCACTGACTGGAGGCTGTTTGCGTCTCTGTGTGAATGCACACCAAAGGGAGTCCCCTGGAGTGGAGTCTCTCAATGATCAGGATAAAAAATGACAACGATGTGGCTGAAGTTTACCTCTTTTCTCGGCCACGGCGGTACTCGTTTGCAGAACGAAAGAATGAAGTGGACAAAGTAGCAGGAATTTACCCTGAGCAAAGCTGGAGTGGTTGTCTTTCCTTTAATGCATCTGCTGCCAGTGACAGAGACCAACGTGGAGCCCCCAGTGCCGCCGCATTCTACAGGAGGATCCGTCACCCACCCGGTGGCAGGTTAATTACCAAGACCTCTTTCATCATAGTGGGGCTTTCCGTCATGGGAGGGTTTGTCCCCTGCAGATAGCTTTTTCCTTTAGATAAGGACTTGCCTGGCTACACATGCTTCCCCAGCATCACCATGCATAGATTTATAGAAGCCTTAGTCACTAGTCTTCTGTCCCAAACAATGTTGCTTCTACCACAGGACTCATTTCTACACTTTTCCCAAAATGGGTCTGTCAATGCACGCTGCTGCTGCAGGTGGATGGTGATCCTTGCTACGCATCCCGCAGTACCGATTCTCGTTCAGTTCTCTTTATAGGTAAACAGGTCGTCAGTTACTAGTGAAACCGAGAAGACCTTACAGTTTCAAAAAGGATCTCATTGGTGTACACTCTACA
This sequence comes from Myotis myotis, assembly GCF_014108235.1. Classification (NCBI taxonomy): domain Eukaryota; kingdom Metazoa; phylum Chordata; class Mammalia; order Chiroptera; family Vespertilionidae; genus Myotis; species Myotis myotis. Next base: position 1,149,735 of record NW_023416329.1, on the reverse strand, counting down.
ATACTCCTGGGGAAGTTCATGAGGAGATGCATGCACAGACGGCCCTATCAGCACCATTTGTGACAGCAAAGGAGGAAACACTCTATCAACATTAGAACAGACACATTAGTAGCAGTGTGTTTGCATAGTAAAGGGTGTCCCAAAATTCACTCAAGAATTAATTTTGATAGAAAACACAGGTATATAATTAAAAATTTTAAATTTTTAATTTATTCATAAAATGCACAGTATAGGGTTATGTATGCAATAGCATATCGGGTAAAAGGCTCCACGGCTTTGCTGGCACATACACACTCTTTTGTTATTGCCTGAGCAGCCGCATTTTCGAAGAAGAATGGTCCGATGATGCCTCCAGCCCAAAATCCGCACCAAACACGTTGTGGATGCATTTGTTTCTCAACAATCACTCGTGGATTTTCTGAACCCCAAATGTGACAATTTTGTCGATTAACCAAGCCATCAAGATGAAAATGAGCCTCATCGAAATTCAGCCACATTTATGCAAAACGGTCATGGAAAATTTCAACAAAAGAGTGCGTATATGCCAGCAAAGCCGTGGAGGCCATTTACCCGATATGTTATTCCGTACATAACCCTATACTGTATACTTTATGAATCAATAAAAAATTTACAATTTTTTATTATAAACCTGTATTTTCTATAGAAATTACTTCTTGCGTGAATTTTGGGACACCCTTTATAATACAGGGAAGCAAAGAAAATAATTAGAGATGCACATGTTAGTGTGAATAAATCTCAACAGCATAATATTGAGCCATGAAGGAATATATGCATTATGAGCCAGTTCATATAAAGTTCAAGAATAGAAAATATTTTAAAATATCAATATGAAATGCAGACAAGTGCTAGAATTATATAAATAAGTAAGGAAAGGTTCACACAAGGAGTTTCCTCTGAGTGTGGGACCCTGTAGGCTTTATGATACTGTGGAAGTCTATTTGCTCAGCCGAGTGCTGGGTACATGCATGTTCATTTTATTATTTCCTTTATGACATGTTTGCCAAAGCATATACTCTGTGCTCACTAAACATTTTTCCTTTTCCTGGTACATAAGAGCACACTGGTTCCTAGCCTTCTTGCCATTAGGGAAACATAACGTCAATTCTAGCCAGTGAATGTGAGGGATACACACGCTTCCAGCTGCTGACTGTGTCCTGCCCGGGGCCATCGGCATGAATTACAAAGTGACCTGCAGATGGTTGCCACTTGTGCTGGGCTTGAGAGAGGCTAAGCTTCGGACCGAGGCCACTGCCACTAGTGCCGGCCTGCGCTGTTGAGCAAAATTAGGGGCACACTGAGGCCAGAGGTGGCTTGTTCGGGATTTGTGAATCTTTGAGAGATTTTAGGAAAGTTTGAAGCATAAGCCAGGACAGTCCGTTTGATGAAAAAGCCAGTGGAAGCAGCTCGGGTGGACCTGAAGGTTGGGCGGATCAGGATCTCAGAAAATCACCAGAGTGAGACGGCTGGTGTGGACGAGGTTGACGGAGACCCAGATATGGTGCCAGCAAAAGGACAATGGCTCTGCCTGTCCTTCTCTCTGGAAGACTGCTGCCCCTCCAACCCTCGCCCTGAATCCATGCGGTTGTTCCTCCCAGTCGTCCCTGCTGCCTTTTGAGCTGCTGCCCCAGTGCTGGAGCTCAGAGCGAGGGAGTCTGTCAGTGACTAAATCCACATGTGGGCCCGTAAGAGGAACACCTGGGATTCCAGCTGCCTCCATCTCCCTCAGCCTCAATCCCTGCTGGTTTTCAAAGCCAGAAGTTGTGGGGACTTCTCTTCCCAGCACTGAAACCCTGGGTTGGGGGGCCTGGTATAGGGCTGGGACCCCTGAGTGCTCACGGGCGATCTCCATAGCTGAGACATCCCTCTTGATTGTTTGCCACCACACATGGTGTGGGACCAGCCTTCTCAGCATCTCCGCCCTTTCTACCAGGCTCCATGCGGCCTCTGCTGTGCATCCTTAGTTACAGGACTCTCTCCAGCTAAGCTCCAGGTGGTGATGGTTGTTCTTTAGCTTAGTTGTAGGTTTGATGTGGACATAGTAGGAGGTGAGTACAGCATTTACCTCCATCTTCAGAGATTTAGAATGTTCCACCTTCCCCTCCTATGACTGGTTCATATAGTCCTGGGGAAACAGAGTCATCGCAAGGGGACAGTGAGGCAGTTCTGGGGGTTGCTCCCAGCTCTAATTCTCTCCTTGTAATGAAGACTGACGGGGAGAGGATGATGCTGGAGGCAGACTTGCTGACAGAAAGCCCGATGCAGGCTGGCCTCACCCGTTGGGTTCCCTGTGCACTCCTGCTCAGGGAACCCCATGCTCGCCTTGTGCAGGTCTGAGGCACTCAGGGCCGATGGCTGCCCCTAGTGGCAGAGCTCCAGGGCAGGCTCCCTGGAGGAATGTGATCCATTAAAACACAGCGTCCCCCTGGGGCAGCCGAAGGAGACAATAATTATCTTTATACCCAGCCCTGGAAACTAGAACTTGTCATCTTCATTCTACAAGAGAGCAAACTAGGATCAGAAATGATAATTGTTTTGCTGAAATTGGTACGTGGCAGAGCGTGGCTATGGATCCCCCGGTGGCCTGGCTCCAGAGCCGTGTCCATGGCCACATGACCCTGCCTCCCAAAGCATTAGGCCTCACTTGGATCAGAGAGAAGCTGGTCTGCAGAGAACAAAATGCCTACACACTGCACATGCGTCCTTCATTTTCCATGGGGATCCATACATTTGCCAAACTCTCCACTTTGGTGTATTCCATTTGTACTACACCCAATCTTACGTAAGAATCACCCCAATTGCTTAATGCTTAACCCTTTCCCTCCCAGCTCATCCTTCCCGGAATCTTGTCCTCAGTCTGCCTGTGTCATGATGGTATCTTTCATTTCATTCTTCATTCTTCCATTTATTCATTCATTCTCTGAATCGGTATTTATTGAGAAGCACCTACTTTATGCCAGATACTTGCTTTAGGCTCCAGGGACACAGAGGTGAGCAAAGTAGGTCAAGTCTCTGCCTCCCTAGACCTCTTTAATGGTAATAGACATAGAGTTTGATTTCAGCGGTAAAAGTTGTTATGACGGAAGATACACTGAGTAAGGGGTTTGGGAGTATTTTTGAGAAGAACCTATAAGAGAGAGAATGGCCAGAAAGGCCGTACTGAGGAGATAACTGAGGAAGCACCTGGAGTGGTGACACGAAGATACGAGGGAAGGAATATTCCAGGCAAAGGAAGCAACACATGCAAAGGCTGTGTGTTGGGAATGAGTTAATGTGATTATAGAAGAGCATCAGGTCCAGGGTGGCTGGGGGAGGTAAAACTAAGGGGACGTGGTGAAACGGAGGCGCAAACAGCCCAGAGCTTCTAGCTCAGCCACAGACAAGGCAGTTCTCTTTTCTGAGTCCTGGTCTGCTGACACGGACACTAGGGGTCACCATGCCTACTCCGCTGACTTGTTTAGAGGATGAACCAAGAGAGTGTGGAAAAGGCCTGGCTTAAGTAGACTCAATAATTTTCACCTTTATTCCCATTTTTCTCTTATTTTCCATTTTCTCTTCCTTTAAAAAAAGTCTAAAAGTCTGTCTATCCTGAGAACCAGAAGCTGCGCTGGCCCATGGGTATATGGAAATAGCCAAGTTTCTTGCTCTCACTCTCAGAGCGGAGGGTCCCAACAGTAGAACTTGCCTGGTGATCTCCAAGGATTGGGTCCAATCTTGTGGGAGCAGGAAGGAGGAAGGAGTAACTTTTTGGGGTGTCAGGGAATGAATCCCAGAGGAGGTGCTCTCTGAGCTGTCTTTTAAAAAATGTCTGGAAGAGTTCAGAACATTCCAAGCTGGACACAGTGTATTCCTTATGGTAGGAAGAATAACGTTCCTCCAAAACGCACACACACTGATCCTCAGGACCTGTGAGTGTGTTACCTTCCACGGGACTTCGCAGTGACTGAGGTGAGGGTCTGGGGATGGGAGGTCATCCTGGGTTATCAGGAGCCTAATGTCATCACACGCAGCCTCTGAGCCAGAGGGAGGCAGACGAGTCAAGGCCAGGGAGAGGACTGAAGATAGCAGGGTGCTGCCCTTGAGGGTGGAGAGAAAGGGCCAGGCGCCAAGGCAGGTGGCCTTGTTTGCAAGTCAGAAAAGGCAAGGAAATGGTTGCTGTTTTGGAGCTTCCAGGGGGAACATATTCCTATCAATGCCTTGGTCTTGGCCATGTAAGACCCACTTAATAGTTCTGAGCCCCAGAAATGGAATATACCGAATTTGTATTGTTTTAAGCCAACAAGTGGGTGGGGATTGGTTATAGCAGCAAAAGGAGATGGATGCATTCTCATTCCCAAGGCAGGGAAGCAGGGAGCTGGGTGTGGGAGATGGCGGACTCCAGACTGAGGGCCCATCCTTCATGAAACCACCTTGTCATCCAGGGACCAGGGAGTCACTCCTTTCCTCTGCTGTCATCGCAGAGAGTCCCAGCATCTGGGATGACAGTGACGGGACCCTGGCTCCGAGTTGCAGACCCTCTATATTACTGGAGCCCCCTCCACATTACTGGAGCCCCCTCCACCCTCGCCCCCAGTGTTCACTGCTACTCGCCAGGTGCTCTGCAGGCCTCCCCACCGGCCGCTTTCCCTCAGACACCTCGGACCTTCCATCCCGACTCCCATGTCCCGACTCCCACGTCCCGCCTCACGTTTCACTCCTTCAAAACCCGCCCCTTTACTGTAGTTCCTCACATCAAATCCACACTGTCAGCCGCCCAATGTAGCAGCTTGATGTAGGCGTCCTGCAGCACATTAACTCGATAACTGGGTCACACGCCCTCTCCATATTGTGATGAATGGCCTCAACATCTGCATAGAAACAGTCAGAGCCCTGGCCGGTGTGGCTCAGTGGGCTGGGCGTCATCCTGTGCCCCAAGAGGCACCTGATTCGGTTCTGGTCAGGGCACATGCCTGGGTTTCGGGCACCATCCGCAGTGGGGGGCGTGCAGGAGCAGCTGATGTTATGCTCTCACATTGATGTTTCTCTCTTCTCTCTTCCTCTCTCTCACTCTCTCTAAAAATATCAAGAAACTATTCTTAAAAAAAAAAAAAAAAAAAGATAGTCAAGAACACTCAGAAGCACATTTGGTTTCTGCCTCCCACCCACCTGGTGTCCAGGTGCCGGCGAGCTTTGGTGTCAGCCTCACAGTGGCCTTTCGCGGTTGCCCTTTCCTCCCCTCCCACCGTCTGCAGTCAGCTCCCCTTTACCATTTGCCTCCTGACTGACATCCTGCACCTCACCATGCCTCAGCGTCCTTCAGTCTGTCCCGTGTCCAAGTTACCTCGTGAGGTCAGTGCCCCCACTCGAGCACAACCCCCCCCACCCCCCAGATAACCAAGTCCGTCTTTCTTTGGCGTTCTAAAATCTCCCAGTTTGGCACCAGTCGGTGTTTTATCTGAGTGAGCCCTGATACATTTTCCTTTCCGGGACTGTGCACTGCATTGCGCCGCGCTGGCAAGTCCCCAACCTCTGCCCACACCCGTGTCCCTCTGATCCCATGTCTTCGTTCAGGTGTGTCCTCCCTGCTGTGACCGTCTCCCCGTTCCACCCAGAGCCACAGGAACCAGTAACGTGCCGCCCGGCCTATGAGGCGTCACCGCCAATCTTCCCCATTGTCCAGCAGGAATATGGGAACGAGGCCTTGTATGAGAAAGGAGGCATTTGTATATTTTATATCTTTCAGTCCCTAAAGTTTGTAGCCACATCTTTTATTTGAAAGAGTATTAGGAACACTGATTTGAGTGGATACTTTTAAGGATCTTGCCCCTCCTCTATACTCTTTTCTATCTGGAATTAAACACTTGCCTCAGATGTAGCTCTAGGCTTTGGGAAATGTGCTTGGTGTCTTTTACTTGCCCCTCTCACTGTGCTCTCCACCCTTCTTGACCCTGTTCTGTGTCCTGCAAAGCTGAACTAAATGCATTCCATCGCTTAGTTCCCTTGCCCACCGGCTTTGGGTTGAGTGTGTGCCAATGGCAGCCCAGGAGGAGACTGGAGAGAAGAGAGCCACCCACTTGGCTGTTTCTCTGGTGGCATCATTGCAGGCTGGCTCCATCCTTGCTCAAAGACCATGGCACACCCCTCCCACATCACTGCTTCAGGCCCATGGCAGCTAAAGGCTCATCCTGAGGTTGCAACTCAAATAGGACACCCACCATCCTCTGTGTTGCTTTCCCTGCACCCCGCCGGCACCTTTGCAAATGGCCCTGCTACCAAGCTCTCCTAAAACCATCCAGCTGTCCTGTGTCCAAGTTACCTCGTGAGGTCAGTGCCCCCACTCGAGCGCAACCCACAAATCTGCCTGCATTTGATTGGCAGGCTAGAAGGGCAGCTTCTCTGGGAAGAGGGTCTCGAGGCAGCAGAGGGGGTGAAGCAGCCACCGGGGACCTGCAGTGCCCTTGGCTGAGACAGCTTGTGGGGAAGCGGCTCCCTAGTGGAGGCCCTGCGTGGCCTGGGCCCTCAGACGCTGTTCCCTCAGCTCCCAGGCACTGCGGCGCCCTTGGAGGGAGGAGTGGTGGAGAGACACTCCAGGGTGCGGTGTTGGGGCCAGTGAGATGCATTTCTGAAGGCAGTGATGCAACGGAAGGCCATGTCTCTGGGAAAAGGCAAACGTTAGAGGTCTGAAGTGGGGACAGATGGGCTGGCCTCGGCATGGCTGCGAGTCTGTCTTGATGTGAGTTTCCACAGGTTCTCAGAGCTGGCCAGAGCAGCATCTCCGCCAGGGCCTACAGAACCAGCACCTCGGGGGGAGGGCCGCATGGTGTTCCACCTTCCAGGGACGCCGAGGCTTGGGTAGGTGAGAGCAGCTGCGTTAGGAGTGTGGTTTTACAGTGCCTGCTGGTACCCAGGATCTGAGGGTGCCCTCCTCACTGCCTCTCCACGAAATGGGTATCAGAGTCAGAGCAGGAAAAAAAAGACACTTGGAGGTGAAACGTGGAGAGGAAAACAGCATTTATTAAAGAAAAAGAAGTCCAGCCTTCTTGCCTTGAATGCCATCCAAAGGACCATTCTTTCACGACCCAGGAGGGCCGCGAGGTTCCTAGCAGATAGCAGTCCTGCAGGGCCCAGCCCCCCGTTAGGGTTGTCTCTGGGGCCTGCCAGCTCTGTGGCCCAGGATTACACAGAGGACGCGAGGTCGGCCCATTCCTGCCACTGAGGAACTGGATGGACGTGGTACAACTCGTCTCCTGTGAGGGCTGAACAGCAGACCCGGGAGAGTCCCTGCAGCGACTCCCAGAGCAGGAGTTGAGGTGCCGGCATCGAGGAGGAAAACATGTGCTAACAGGGCTGGCCGCCGGGCAAGCCGCTGCCCGCTCCCGGCCGTGGGTCTCCTCCGGGGGCGGCTGCTCTGCTCCTACGGCTGGTGTGCGGCCTGGGACAGCCGGCAGCCACTGCACAGACCAGCAGCAGCTCGGCCCTGCGGCCTCGGCTCCCTGGCTCCCTCGGCGCGGGCGGAGAGCCTCTTGGTGGGGACTTTGAACAGATGTGAACCGTTTTGTGTTACAGCTGCAGCTGTTGGCTGTCAGGGCTGTTTGAAGATGTTCAGCTGAAACATGACGATATTTGGGAAGAGAATCCAGGAGCAATCAAATCAGCCACAGACGCCACTGACAAGTCACCTCTCCCCAAGGTCCGCAGGGAAAGCTGCCTGCGGAGAAGGAAGCCAGGCCACTCAGCACTTTATTCAGTACCGTTTGGCCCCAACCACCGTGAGCACATGTGGAGTTCTCGCCTGCACCTCAGAGAGGCTTTGACCTCGGCAGGGCCCCTGCGCTGGCCTCCTGCACCTGGAAACCTAGGTGAGTCTGGGCCCTTCATCCCATAGTTCTGGGAAGGCCACCGCGCAGGAGAAAGCTGCACTGCCAGTGGCGGGTTTAACAAAGATAAAGATAACGTTGTGCAATGGTGCCCCGGACTTCCAGAAAGCATGTGCATGTGAGGGTGTCATAGGATGGCGCCGGGAGAACGGCCTTAAAGGGGCAGTGGACCCCTCCATGCCTGAGGCACTAACGGCACGTCCCCAGCACCACCAGCCCCACGCGGTCGGGGCTGTCCTCACATGTCCCTCGTGGCGGAGTGGCCGAGAAGATGGCGTTTGCGTTGGTGAGCCCAGGCTGCCACGACCACTGCCACAGGCTGGGGCTTGGACTCGGAACCCTGAAGGCGGAAGCCGGTGCAGCCTGGGCAGGCTGGCTCCTCTGAGCCTCTCCTTGTCTGGACATGTTGGCCTTCCCTCTGCGTCCTCATGTGGTGTCCCCTCTGCATGTGTCCTTGTCCACATGTGCTTTTGGCCAGCGTGTGGCTCTGATCCAATGATAGAAACTTTACGTTTCCCTATAAAAACTGGGGAGAGCCTGTGCTCACCAGCTGTGGCTCTTCTCCTTGGTGTTTGGCGGAAACGCCTCCAAGTGCCCTTGCCTCTGGGTGTCCACAGCACAGCCCCAGCTGGGACAGGAGCAGTGCTCACTCCTGGGCTGTCTCCATCCGGAGCTTCCCCTCCTGGCAGCCCGTCTCTGGCCTGGAACCCTGGAGGTCACCTGTCAGCCCAGGCGCCTGGGTGCGGCCCCCGTGCCCGGCCCCAGGTCGGTGTGGGTTGGTGTGGGTCGGTGTGGGACACGTGAAATAAAAGAACGCAGATCCTAGCGGTGTCAGCCCTGACGCTGCAGGGACTGTGGTCACTACGCACACGCTGCGTATCTTGTGCTCTCCCTTCACTCGCAGCGTCCCTTTCTTCTCCGTGTGACAGGAGCTCTGCTTCCCGGTGCCCAGCATCACATGGCCACCGTGCGGGCGCACAGCCCTCCTCTCCCCACAGCGCTCTCCGGGCACCTGATTGTGTCTTCGTGCTGCCTGTATCTGGCTGCATTAGCCTGTGGGGTCCTCATCTCCCCACCCCCACCCCACCCCAACTCCCACCCTTACCCCATCCCCACCCCATCCCCACCCCCCTACCCGCAGCACCAGCACCAGCAGGGGCCTGGCCCTGAGAAGGTCACACACCTCTGGGATGACTGACCTGGAAAGGGCATGTGGTAGCTGATAAAACTCGTGGAGACTCTGCCCAGGCTGCTTTCAGGGTCATTCCTTTACATGCTTGCCAGGAGCTGTCTCCCGAGACGCCCAGCCTGGGTGTCTGCTGGCACTAGGGCAGCTCAAGGGGCTGGCTGCTTCCTAAGTTACCGTGAGGTGGTTGAATGCGGGGCTGTGCCACCGTCTGGTTTGGTTAAGCCGCAGGGGGACGGTTCAGCATGGACTTAGCATGGGTGCGGCTCCCAATTCTTTCTCCTCTTGATGTCGCCTTGATCAGGTCACATTATCAGACTCGCCCATAACTGGAATGAAGAATAACCTCCTTCCCAGGGGTGTGGCAGGTTTAAATAAGATAGACAGTCACGTGGCACTTTCCTGGACTCATTGAGAAGCTTCCAAGAATGCAAGAGAGGGAGCCTGTGGGAGTTCGGAGCGCTCCCTGTCCTCACCACCCAGACGGCGCTCCTTCCCAGGCCGAGCTGTGGAGACAGCAGGCACTCTGCCAGGCCCAGCAGGCGTCGCCTCGCGCTGTGGAGCCAGGCCCTGGAGGTCCATTGGGGACTCTGATGCGGCTAATGCCAGTTGGTTAGCACGTTGCTACTAGGGAAGCTTGCACTTGGGTGTAAACATCAACCACAGGGCGCAGGAGCTAGATTTGCTAGACGCCACCACTTCCCAGACCCAAGCCAGGCCTGCGAGCTGAGGACAGCGTCACACGTGTCTGTAGCACCAACACAGTGTGGACGAAAGGGGCCACATGCTGACCTGACAAGCTCAGGAGAGGCCTGCATGGCAGTTTTGCAGACTCGGAGACCTAAAGTAACCACAAAGAATGGTCTGAAATTAAACCTTAACTAAAAGCAGTTATGGTGGGCAGTTATGTCCTAGGCCAGTATCTTCACTGACAAGATCAACTTTGATACTTACTGAGCCCATTTGCCTTTTTGCCTCTAAGATAACATACCCTTGAAATGTCTGGGTAACTTGTAACTTCCCTTTTTCTGGAGCTCCTGGGGCACAACCAAATGTTCTGGGTGCCAGGACAGATACTACAAATTCCTTCATTATCATGTTAATTGATCCTGCACCCACCTAAGTATGTGTCCATCATTTTACTTTTTATCCTATCACAGAGGTTTCCCCGCTTCGATTAATCCCACCTTCTTAAATCTGTCACCAATGAATTTCATGTATAAATACGGATGTAACCCTGCCATTCTCCAGAGCACTATTTCAATTCGCTGAGGTTCTGCTTCCCGGCATATGTCGACAGTTTGGCTCAAATAAACTCACAAAAATTCTTTACAGGTTTCAATAGTTTTTTTACGTTAACAACGGCATGCACACTTACGGAGGCTTTTACGTTAAAAATGTTTAAATCATCACCTGAGGGTTACAGCTATTTTATTTTAATGTTTATTTTTTAGAGACAAAGGAAGAGAGAGAGAGGAGAGATCAGTTGCCTCCCTTCCCCACCCTGACTGGGAACTGAAGCCATAACATTTTGGTACCAGACAATGCGCCAACCGACAGAGCCACCCGGCCAGGGCATTACATTACTTCTTCCCTTAGGTAAGAATTGAAATTGTTCATCAGTTTCTCAAAGAGCCTGTGATCCAGAAAAATTGAAGGAATGTCAAATCCTAGATGACAGCCACCAGCCCAGAAAGAGCAGCTTGGTACCTGGCCACTCCGTCGGCTCCGGTAAACGCAGCGGGAATGAGAGGGCAGGAGGCGAGATGTGTGGGAACCTCCTCCAGCCCGAATCCTCTCTCTCGCTGAAGGTGTCTGTACTGGAAGGGGCCGGTCAACAGAAACCGGGGCAGGACTGACGGGGCAAAGCTGGCATGGGCTCATTTCACCACCTCCTCCGGGTCAGCCCTTTGCCTCTGGAGTCCCCTGAGAGCCTTGGTCATGACCTCTCAGGGTGATGCTGTCAGCTGCCCTTCACAGTGGGAGGAGGAGCCCAGAGGGCGCGGCAACTTCCCAAGGCAAACAGCTAACGAGTGCAAGTTCATAATTTTAAACTCAAATATGTGTGATTTCCACTTCAGAATGCTTGCAAAGAGCAACCCCTACATGAAGAAGAGATGAGAAAATTGGTGACATGCTGCTTGTCATGTGATTGAAATGCTCCCAGTTTTTATTATAACTGGTCAAAATATGCATGTTTTTATCTTTGTTCTAATTTCTCAGCATAATTCTTTATTGTCTGTTGCAGACCATTCCTCATAGAACAATTTATTTATGTTCTTCAGTTGCAGCAAGTCCTAGCTCATCTTAATTTGGGGGACATAATTCAGAACATGACATCAACTCCTTCCATTTCCTGCTCAAATAACACCATATATCCTGTTAGAAATGTGTGTGTTTATATGTATAAATATGGAATAATTTTTCTTTATTTTCCTCAGTTCTCAACAATTTCACATGAGCAGCCTGAGCTGTATGCCTCCATGAGGCATGGCAGCTATCCTTTAGATGCAGTGGTTCTCAACTTGTGGGTCAGGACCCTTTTAGAGCAGTGGTTCTCAACCTTCTGGCCCTTTAAATACAGTTCCTCATGTTGTGACCCAACCATAAAATTATTTTCGTTGCTACTTCATAACTGTAATGTTGTTACTATTATGAATTGTAATGTAAATATCTGATATGCAGGATGGTCTTAGGCGACCCCTGTGAAAGGGTCGTTCAACCGCCAAAGGGGTCGCGACCCACAGGTTGAGAACCGCTGCTCTAGAGGGACCAGGTAGCTCCAAGCATGTTGGTGGAAAATGGCCATGAAGCCCACTCCATCACTGCCCTCCCAGTAGGGCAGAAACGCTGACTCCTCAGGGCGCCTTAGGTCAGGGTCTGCCTCTAGATAGGATTCTGACTCAGCCCCTCTGTCTGCTCAGTCCCCAAAGGTGCAGGATAATTAACTCACCAAGTGCTTCTTCTGGGCTCCGCCCTTCACCAGGCCCTATAGGTGGGTTAGCACATTGCGTTTTATGTCCTGTGACTATGGCACCACAGGTACGGGGCGTGTCTGCATGCTGATTGGCTGATTGCTATACACTTTACTTGGTGTGTGGTGTTCTAACTGCTGGGCAGATGTTAAATCACTTAATCTTCACCACAACCCCAGGCTCTAGCCACAGGAAAGGGACGGAAGTGATAGACACCAGTCCCAAGTCTCAGAGGCCTGGGCCATCTCTACGTTTTCTCTTGAACTCTTACTGCCACACGAGAACAAGCCCGGGCCAACCTGGTGGGAAATGAAAAGCAGAGGGAGAAGAGCGGAGTCCTCCTGACAGCGATCATCCCAGGCCGGCAAGCCCTGGCCACGGGCCAGCGGACCACAGCCAACCACACAGCCTGTTGACTCCTGAGAAATAAGGCGTGCTTGTTATTTACATATTAATTCTGGTGTGGTTTCTTATGCAGCAATAGCTAACAGATGCAATGAGAAATAAATATTGTCAGAACTATTTAATAAAAACAGCTCAAAACACTCAACCTTCCCCAGAGCAGGTTGTCTCTTGTGTGTCTTCTAATATCCATACTCATACTCTCTCATGTATACACTAGAGCAGCAGTTGACAACCTTTTGAACCTCACAGACCACCAGCAGTCCACAGACCACAGGTAGGCGACCGCTGCACTAGAGGCTCGGTGCACAAAACTTGTGGACGGATAGGGTCCCAAGGCCTGGCCGGTGATCAGGGCCAATATGCGGGGCAACCTGTGGGGTGATCAGAGGGCCCCTGCTGGCACCCGCCTGAGCTGGCCTGGGACCTGTGGGCGGGGAGCAGCTCCTGCGTTGAGTGTCTGCCCCTGGTAGTCAGTGCATGTCATAGCAACTGGTGGTTCTGCCATTTGGTCGATTTGCATATTGGGCTTTTATTATATAGGATAAGGCAACTCCACACAGGCTGCTAGGTGATGATACCAACAGCAAACCAGAGCAGAAAACACTTGTTCCCATGGGCTCAATTAAATTGCCTTTGCACATGCTTCTCATTGTCCTTATGTCAACATTGGCTTACGAACTGTAATCTTTAATTTTAGGAAAGAGGCTGACACTTATTTTAGCAAAGAGAAGATGACACAAATGACATTAAAGTGTTAGGGAAAACCTGGCTGGTGTGGCTCAGTGGTTGATCATCAACCTATGAATCAGGAGGTCATGGTTCAATTTCCGGTCAGGGCACATGCCCAGGTTGTGGGCTCAATCCCCAGTGTAAGACATGTAGGAGGCAGTCAGTCAGTGATTCTCTCTCTCCCTCTCCTTTCCTCTCTGAAATCTGTAAAAATACATTTAAAAAAGTGCTAGGGAAAGAGTCCTCTTCCTCCCGACCTGGCCCACCCAACAGGACTGGATCTGCACAGTCATGGTTCTGAGAGGGTCCTCGTTGGCTCCTGTGGGTAGTTCTCCGAATGGCAAGGCACTGCAAGTCCCTATGACAACTGGTGGCCGCACATGAGCCGCAGGGCTTGTCACATTTACCAGGCCTGATGTAATTGTGTGTGTGTCTTTCTCCCTCATTACATTATGCAGCAGCAAGACTAAAAAGTACCTACCATCGGTGCTGCAGTTGAAAGATGAGTGAGGAATTCCACCACAGCTGCCTGGCTCCAGAGAGCCGGACAGTGCCAGCTGCAGGAGACCACAGCTGCCTCTGTGTCCTGTGGTTCTAGCACAGAGTGGGCATAGCCCCCAGGAAATGTCTGCTGCATGACTGAGTGCGTGTGGTCCATCAGGAACTCCTCCCCCCCGCCTCATCACCCTCTTCCAAACCCCTCAAACAGATCTCCATTTCTCAAGGATCAGCGTGGCTGTCAGGAGCCCAGGCTGGGTTCAGATTTCAGCTCCAGCACTTCCTGGTTGTGTGATCTTGTATAAGTTCTTTCGGGTTGATGAACCTAAGGAAACCCACATGTAAAACATGCAGTAACATCTACAGTGCTGTGGTGAGGAAGCCCATGCAGGTAGTTAAATTAGTATGTGTGAGATGTTTAGCATGCTACCCACATACAGTAAGCACAAAATGCAAACTACCACCTGCTCATTTGTTTACATTATGCTTTTGGAACAATGGTTATTTTCAAGCTGCAACACACGCAGGGACACAGATCAAAGAGACTGGCTCTTCCACCCCAGGTCCCCTGCTTGTCAGGGACCTGATGGTGAACAGGTGCTCTGTGGTACATGTGCACTTGTTCTGGAGATGAAACACAGGTGTGTGTGTGTGTGGGGGGGGGGGGGGCTTCAGGGGAGGGACCCTCTGATCCTTTAAGTCCAGGGGATTGGTGGAGAAATCACAGAGAAGGCAGTGTTTGAGCGGAGCTTAGAAGGATGAGAAATTTGACAGTTGAAAAGGTCCGATATTCCAGGCAGAGGAAAGGAGTCAGGCCCTGCAACTCTGAGTTCTGTTCTGGGCAATGTCTCCACATTCCTTAGCCAGACAGAGCGGCTGTGGGGACTGAAGTGCCAGGGGATACAGCTGCAAGGGAGACTAGGGACAGAAGGCGGTCCCTGGAGGGGGAGGGGTGATGTTATGTTGGATGTTGGGAGAAGAATTCTACTCAGGGAGGGAATTGTGCTTGTTTAAAAACAAGCCTTAATGGGCCTTTTGAATATGATTGGAGGCTCTGTGGGGAGTGTCTGAGTGGGTGGGCGCTATCCAGGAGCAACTGAGCAGTAGAGGAATCACAGGAAGTGTGGGCTGAAGAGAAGAACAGGAAGGGAGAGAAAAACCAGGGTGGACAGACCTGGAGGGGGGGGAGGGCAAGCACAGGGGCATGGAGACACCCTGCCAGGTAGAGAGCTGAGAGGGAGGCCCTTCGAGGGCCGCTGAGAAGAGGACGGCTATCTGTCCTTGGTCTGAGGCTGCTAGCCGTGCATGCACGTGTCTCCCAGAAAAGCAGTGGCACCATGGCCTCACGGATGGTGTTTGCAAGGACTCAGCACGGAGGCTGCTCTGGGCCAGGCTCAGCCCAGGGCAGCAATGAGCCCATCACTGAGGGAGGGAGGTGTCTGACACAAGTAGAAATTAGGTGACATAAACACAAAAGCATCCAGAGAAGTGTGGGGGAGTATGACACTTCAGAACTGAAATAGCCAGGGGCCAGACAGACAAGGCCCGGGAGGAGGCTGCCTGGTGAAGGGAGGGCTTGTTTTAAAATGCATTGATTTTCAGGTAGAGAGACAGAGATAGAGATAGAGAGAGAGATAGAGAGAGACAAAGAGAGAGAGATAGAGAGAGACAAAGAGAGCGAGTGAGAGCTCAACTCATTGTTCCATTTATTGAGGTTGACTCTTGCATGTGCCCTGACAGAGAAGGAACCCACACCTTGGCGTATCGGGACGGTGCTTTAACCAACTGAGCTGCCCGGCCAGGGCCAGGAAGGCTTTTAGAGAACTCAGTGGGTCAGTTCATGGAGGCCCACGCAGCCTTGCGGGCAGTCCTATCTGCACACCGCTGCCGAGGCTTCTCCGTGCAGAGCTCCTGTGCGGAGCCTTGGCACACATGCACAGCCATGCATGGTGCACGGAGATCTGTGTCTGTCACACATCAGGTGCACTGAGTCTGCGCGGCCTCACGCAGGGGTTAAAGTGAAACCCAGTGTGGCCTTTTGGTGCCTGTGTGATCCTGGACAAATCTCTCTCTCTGCTGCTCACTTTTTGCATCAACAAAATGAAAGTAATTACAGACTTTCAAAGACAATGTGAGAATAAACTAAGATAATAGCTGTAAAAAACTTAGTTGCTGCCACATATTTAGCTATGTATAAATTTAAACTAAATGTAAATTACTAGAGGCCTGATGCACGAAATTTGTGCAAGGGGCTCGGCCCTCGCAGCAGTGGCGGCTTGCCTCAGCCCTAGCAGCCCCGGCTTCATCCAGAAAGTCGTCCAGAAGGTCGTTCGGCTGTCTGGTCTAATTAGCATATTACACTTTTATTATTATAGATTATTAAACCATATGTACTTATACACGTGTACACACCCATTCATGTGTATGCACACACATTTCTGTACACATACATCTTTACCTATACACAAGCTAGCACAACCACAACCACCAACATACACAGGACGCTATACACATCCGTAAATGGTATGAACACTTACACCATTCACACACATATGTAAAGGCACACCCACTTACTCAGACACACCCACAGACGCACCACAGTGTATGGCACATTTTACATAGTGAGGCTGTATCTCTACTAAGATAGGTCACGATAAATCGCTCTGAAAGTAACTGGTCTGCTGATCTTGTTACCTCAGTATGAACAGCTACTTCTGTGGCTTCTTTCGGGGAAAAACACCTAGAAACCTAGATTGTGCACATGCGCTCTGTGGCCTTCCTCAGCCTGTTGGAGAACAGCCCAGGGAGAGGACCTGCTCCCCCGCCCCCTCACGAAAGGCTGTCTGTTTGAACCGCGAGGGGGTGGGGTGTGGAAGGGGGGCTTTCCTCACATAGAAGCCTGCGCTCAGGGACACGCTGAGGGGAGCTGCCCAGGACGTGCAGTGTGCGCTCGGAGCCGTGCGTGCAGGGCGTGCAGGTGCCAGGCGGGGTCCTCGCCGTCTGTCCGCAGAGTCCCCGCGCCCCGGAAACGGAACTCGTGTTTGGTGGCTCCGAGGCCGGAGCACAGGACTGTAGTCCTCAGCTACAGCCGCCTGGGCAGCTGAGGGCCTGATGCCAGGCACCTTGGTGGGGTCTGGGGCTTGTGCCGCTCACTTCGGCAAAGATACCAAAACCTCAGGGACTGAGGTGAGAGCCGCAGGGACAGCTTTTGAGGGAGGCACAGCTGTGCTCCGTGAGGGCGGCAGGTGCTGCATTTGGGCCTCGCTTCCATTGGTAAATTATGAAGGGGATAAAGAAGGAAGACTCTGATCCATCAAACTTATGGATTCAATAACTGTTGCCATTTCAGACCATGGGAATCCCTGGGGATTATTTCCCCACGTGTGCTTTGGCAGCACGGAGGGAGAGACGGATGCAGAATATCCCGCCGCGTTTATGAAATGTCAGATGTGCTTTCTGGGGCAATTACAGAATATTGAACAGCCTCGCTGAAGTTGACAGCCCTCAGCTGAGCGTTTGGGGTGCTCCTTGCCAGCAGCATCGCTGTGGGCAGGACAGCAGCCCTGGCTCGAAGGACCCAATGGCATGGCCTGAGCCTGGCCGGTGCGGCCTGGCGCCGCCCCAGCTGGTGCCTTGGCCGGACTTCAGCAATGCTCCCCACCCCCGCGCCTGTGCAGGTCCGTGGACAGCTGTGGATGGAGGGGTCTGAGCTGACATCAAGTATCCCATGGCCATTCTTTAGAAAGTGTGGCTCTTTTTTGCTATGTTTTGGTCAAATCAAGGTAGTAGTCTGAGGAACACTCTCAAGCTCTCTTTTGCTTTCACCCTGATAACTGTTTCTCATAGATGTGACTGCTCCAAACTCAGAAGTGTTTCTTAAAGCCCTCGCTTGCTTTGCCACTGACTTTTCTCAGGATCCCCAAGATCGTTTGAGTAGCATCCTACTTGTCTCCCTGCCTCTAGTTCATCGTTTACACTGCCCCAGTGGTGCTTGTCCTATAGCCCCTCCTAACTGTACTTCACAGTGTACCAGCCTCTCTTTCCCCTGAGCCCGGTGCTGGAGCGCCTCATCCTCTCACTGCTTCCTCAGCCCCACCCGCCCATCAGGCCCCACACCTCCGTGCTTTCGTACATGCTGCTCCTGCTGCCCCTTCTTCCTCTTCCCCACCAACACATTCCTACTCACTTGTTGAAGTCTAGTTCAGATGTGAAAGGTGCCTGATCGAAAAAGACCTGACCACCAGATTTGAAATCCTCACTCCAGGCCCAGAGCTTAAGAGTTAATGAGAACTTCAGGTATGATGCGAGGGTACCAGGAGTTTGGGGCACAGAGAAGAGATAGGGGAACAGTCCAAAGTGGAGCAACCGAATGACATGGGAAGAGGAACAGGTGGCCCCAGAGGGGGATGAGGACAAACCTAGTGCTGCTCCTGTTGTAGCAGGCGAGTCAGGGCCTGCGGGGACGGAGGGTGCAGGAGTGAGGGAGGGTGAGATGGGGAACGCTGGAGAGAGGACTCCAGCGGAGCGTAGGGGCTACCTGAGAGGAGCATTGGAAGGAAAGGTGAGTTGCGCCAGCCAAAATGTCTACTGTTACAACTTGTGGGCCTTGGCGATTTGAAATCTGCCTTGGCCTCTGTTGGGTCACCTGTTCCAGCAATCAGGTACATGGGTTGTTATGGACGCCTCAGACTACATTCTTCCTTCTGCTTCCACTGCACTTTGTCCAGACTGTGAGGGCTCCAGACAGACGTAGGAAGCTCAGTGAGTCTCTGTGCGAAAGGTCTGGGTGGCTGACCTGCACCTGCCTTGGGTCAGGCAGTGTCATTGCCCTGTGTCAGTCTTCATGTGTTGCCTGTTAACGAATACCTCCTCTCCCCCGACAAGGTCATCAAAGCCTCTCATCCTAGGTTCCAGGGATGCTATGGCTCTTTCTCCCTCATCTACTGATAATCAATTTGGAAGAGTTCCTCTTCAGAATATCAATAAAGTAGAGGGTTCTTATTTAAATGAATGAAGAAAACCCCACACAATTATTTTAGCCATATGCTACAGTTCAAAATTCCCCAGAGCCTTTAAATTGGCAATTTAGATTCCTGATGGGGCTCCTGAGTACAGGCATCTTGTCAAGGGGTGTGGTAAAGCCTACCGCTGAGGCCCAGCCCCCCAGCTCTCTGTGGATTATGGGCCAGCAACGCATATGGGACATGAACATTAAAACAATGGAAGAAACCTGGATCAGGAGGGGCAGGCCTGGACTGGAAGGGTTACACATGAAAGGGGCATGTCAGGGTTCTTCCATTACTTTAATACCCACATTCCATGATGGTTAAATATATTTATATATGCACTTACACATACATGTATACACCTAGTCCATAGATGTATCTACATATGTATATGCATATATAATACACACAGATGCTGTAGTGTGCTTTGTGCTACACTTGAGCCATTATCCAGTCTGCTCCCCTGAAGGCAGTGGGCATCGTGAGATTAAAAAAAACAAACTGAGAAGAAACAAATAAAACTTCCAAATGACTGCAAGACAGACTGGCCTTTATCCTTTATGACCTTTAGGGCAGGGGTGGGGAACCTTTTCCTGCGCAGGGCCACTAGGACATGTATAACATCGTCCATAGGCCATACAAAATTATCAACTTAAAAATTAGCCTGCTATATTTGGTCAAACATTTAATTAACTCACCCCTAATGCCCTGGCAGGGCCTCATAGGGCCCATGGGCGGATGTTCCCCACCTCTGCTCCAGGGTCTTGAGGACCAAAAGATGAGAGACAGGACAGTGGGTTTCTTGTGCCAGTGACATCACTAGCACCTGCGATCCAGCATGGGTCGTGCATTGGAAAGGGGGGTCCCATTTCTGTGCCTGGTTCCCATTTCTGTTTTTCTCAATATATGACATTCCTTCGAGATGAAGATGTGGTTTTCTCATCTCTGCACTCCTACTGCTAATTACAGAACTGGTACTTAGGTGCCCAATACATTTTTTTCTTTTGAAATATTTTTTTACTTTTCAATTACAGTTGATGCACAATATTATATTAGTTTCAGGTGTACAACACTGTGATTAGACATTTATATAAGTTACTAAGTGATCGTCCCAAAATATCTAGTACCCAATTGATACCACATGTAGTTATTACCTTACTGACTATACTCCCTATGTTGTATTGACATCCCTGAAACTACCAATTTGTACTTTTTAATCCCTGCACCCTTTTCACACATTTCCCCAATTCCCTTCCCATCTGGCCACCATCTAAATGTTCTCTGTATCTATGAGTCTGTTTCTATTTGCTTTTTTAAAAAATCTCATTTTAGATTTCACATACAAGTGAAATCGTCTGATACTTCCCTTTCTTTGTCTGATTTATTTTACTCAGCACAATATCCTCTATATCCATCCATGTTGTTGCAGATGGCAAGATTTCATTCTTTTTTATGGCTGAATCATATTCCATTGTATATATGTACCAATTCTTTATCCATTCACCTATTAATGGATACTTAGATTGCTCCATATCTTGGATATCCTATCCTAATATATAAAAGCTAGAGGCCGTAACAACTGAAACAACCTGATAGACAATCAAACAGCAGGCTGCGTGGGGTGACAAGCCGGCAGGGGGGCAGTTGGGGGCCACCAGGCCAGCAGGGGAGAGGGAGTTGGTGGCTACCAGGATGGCAGGGGGGGGGAAGTTAGGGGTGATCAGGCCATAGACAGAGGTGGTTAGGGGTGATCAGGCTGGTGGGGGGGGCAGTTAGGGGCTATAAGGCAGGCAGGCAGGTGAACAGTTAGGAGCCAGTGGTCCCAGATTGTGAGAGGGATGTCCGACTACCAGTTTAGGTCCGATCTCTGGGATCGGGCCTAAACCAGCAGTCAGACATCCCCTGAGGGGTCCCAGATTGCAGAGGGTGCAGGCTGGGGTGAGGAGACCTCCACCCGTGCACGAATTTTGTGCACCTGGCCTTTAGTCTATAATAGAAGGGTAATATGCTAATTAGACTGGACATCCTCCTGGACATCATTCCAGACATCCTTCCTGATGAAGCTGGAGCTGGAGGGAAGCCAGCCCAGGTCCCAGGTGCTGGCAGGTGGCCCAAGGGAAGCCAGCCTGGGTCCAGGGTGCCGGAGGGATGCTGGTGCCAGCAGCCGAGGGAAGGAAGGCCTACTCTTGCACAAATTTTCGTGCATCGAGACTCTAGTTGCAAATAATGCTGCAATGAGTATATAGATGTATATGTCTTTTCTATTAAGTATTTTTTCATTTATTTGGATAAATATTAAAGAAATGGAATTGCTGAGTCTTTCTTTGTATCATTATAGTCTTTGTTTTAAAGTCTGTCTTGCCTAATATAAATTGCTAACCTAGAATTTTTCTTCATTTTTATTTCATGAAATATATTTTTTCCATCCATTTACTTTCAACCTCTGTGTGTATTTTGACCTAAAGGGGGTCTCTTGGGGACAATATATGTAAGGGGCTTTTATTATTATCCATCCAGCCACTGTATGTCTTTTGATTGGAGCATTTAATCCATTTGCATTTAAAATACTTGTTGATAGATATCTATTTCTTGCCCTATTCCTCTCCTTTTTCCTTCTTAAATACATCTCTTATAATACTGGTTTGATGGTGATGAACTCTTATAGTTTTTCCTTATCTGGAAAGATCTTTATGTGACCTTCAATTATAAATGATAATTTTGCTGGGTAAGGTAATCTTGGTTGCAGGTCCTTGCTTTTTATCACTTTGAATAGTTCATGACAATCCTTTCTGGCCTGAAATATTTCTGTTGAATAATCAGCTGACAGTCTTATGGGAGCTCCCTTATAGATAACTAACTGTTTTTCTCTTGCTGCTTTTAAGATTCTCTCTTTGTCATTTTAATTATGATTTGTCTTGGTGTGGGCCTGTTTGGGTTCATCTAGTCTGGGACTCTCTGTGCTTTCTGGACTTGAATGTCAATTTCCTTCACCAGGTAGAGGAAGTTTTCCATTATTATTTATTCTAATAGGTTTTCAATATCTTGCTCTCTCTCTTCTCCTTCTTGCATCCCCATGATGTGAATGTTGATAAACTTGAAATTGTCCCAGAAGCCCTTATGCTATCCTCATTTATTTTTCTTTTTTTCTTTTTTGCTGTTCTCATCGTGTATTATTTGCTTTCTTACCTTCAAAATTACTGATTTCATCTTCTCCTTCATGTACTTTATTGCTGTTTCTCTGTAATATGTTCCTCATTCCTGTTAGTGTATTCTTAATTTCTGACTGGTTCTTTTTTATGTTTTCTATCTTGATTTTTATGTTTCCTATCTTTTTGAAGGTCTAAGTTTCTCTACTCTTCCTCTAAGTTTATTGAGTATCTTTATAACCAATGGTTTGAACTCTGCATCTGGTAGATTGCCTGTCTCCACTTTGTTTCATTCTTTTTCTGGAGTTTTGTCCTGTTTTTTTTTTTTTTCATATGGGACATGTTTCTTTGTCTCCTCATTTTGGATTCCTCTCTGTGTTAATTTATATGTATTAGGTGGAGTTGCTAGGTCTCCTAGTCTTGATAGAGTAGGCTTATATAGTAGGTGTCCTTCAGGGCACCTGGTCACCTGAGCTGGGCACTTCTCCCAACCACCACCCCATGTGGGCTGTGTACACCTTCTTGTGGTAGTTGAGCTTTGAATGCTGTTGGAATGTCAATGGGAGGGGTTTACTCTCAGACTGATGGGCTGCAAGGAGTGGCCACTACCACTGTGGAGGATCTGCTGTGCAGGGGCTGAATACACTGAGTAGCACTTGCTTCAGCAGGGCTCTAGTGCTTGCTTAGGCCACCCCTGGTGTGTGACACTCCCAGAAGTGGTTGGATGGTGCATTGTTATGGTCTGAATCTAACCACCAAGTGTGCTGGCTCTGGGGCCTCCTGGGAGGTAAAGGCTGAGGTCAGCACTACCTGTGCCCTGCCAAGGGCAACCTATCATGAGCTACAAAGCAATCTGATGATGGCTGCTACTTGTGTTGGGCTCTGAAATATCTAGGAAAGGCCAAGCTGTAACCAAGGCTGGCTGCTGCTAGAGCTGGGGCCACCTAGCGAGAGGTATGGGACACACTGAAATCAGATGGTGCTTGTTTGAGAGATTTTAAGGAAGTTTGTAGCATGAGCAAAGACAGGCCATTTGTATGGAAAAGTTCTGGAAACGGCTTGGGTGGGCCCACATGTTGGTGGGATTGGGTCTCAGGGAATCACGAGGGTGGGGCCCACAGTGTTAGGTTGATGGAGACTCAGATGTGGTGCCTGCCTGCTGGCTCTGTGGAATGAGAGCTCAGAAAAGAAACAATGGCCTCTGCCTGGGAGAAAGCTGCCCCTCCAGCCCTCATGCTGATACCACACAGTTTAGTCCCCCTCTCCCCCCGTATGTCCCTGGTGCCTTTTGATCTACTGTCCCAGTGCTAGAGCTCAGAGCAAGTGAGTCCCTGTAAGTCCATGCATGGGCCCTTTAAGAGGAACACATGGGATCCCAGCAGCCCTGTGTCTCATTCAGCCACAATCCCCACTGGTGTTTACAGCCAGCAGTTACGGGAACTTCTCTTCTTGGCACTGGAAACCTGGGCTGTCATACCCCTGAAACGCCCCTCCTGCTTCCCTGGGTCTCCCTGTGTTCTCTTCTCTTCCAGTATTTCTCTTCCTTCCGGCCTTCCTTGTCTTGGATGCTGCTTCCCAGTTCCTGAAATACCTCTCCCTTGGCTTTGACAGTAATTCTTTCCAGTCTTCAGGTCCTCTTTGTCTTATAAGTTTCAGAGCCTCAGAGTTTGTTCTTTGCTCAGTTTCTATTATTGGCAGGGAAATAACTATCTCTTGTCTCAGTGCTGTTGACTCCAAATGACGTCTGGACAAGAAAATGGGTGGTGATTTCCGACATGAGCTGTGCTTAAAAATATTAATTTTTATGAAAATAAATTGCATTGTGAAGACCATCTAGCTTAGTCTTTGTCCTTACTTCTTAATAAATGGTACAGTAACCTTGTCATGTAAGGACACCATTTGCCCTCCTTACTCTAGGTTTCATTTCAAACTGTCTATGATTAGCAGATGGCAAATGCACCATGCTCAAGCCGTCTCTGTCAAGTTATTGGTAGAGAAGAGGGAATAGCTGATTTACAAACCCACACCCTCCCCAGTCCTCTTTTTCTAGGAGAGGAGAGTGGACTAAGCCTCTCTCTGTGTGAATCAGATAGTCATTAACCTGAAGGTTACTGGCTGGATCACACTGTGCACTTCAAGCAGATAAATGACAGACTGGAAGTCACCTGCCCCCGATCCCTGTGCTGCTGGCCCTGTGCAGATGCAGGGAACCCAGACTGCACTTTCAGAAAGGTATGGACTGGGAACAATGGGTTGAGGTCAAAGAGAAGCAGGGAAATACGTGCATCCAGCAGCTGAGACTAGCACTGGGGATCGCGGAGAGCGGCTGGGCTTCCGGCTGGCAGCCCAGGCTCCGCACATGCTGTATTTCTAGTTTACTTGTCCTGTTCTGCACAATAAAATTCCTTGACAAGAATTAATAAATTAATTAATGGATAAATTGATTAAAGCCAGTCCCTTGCTAACCCCATGTCATGGTGATTGCTTTTAGGAAAATAATATGGAAAGCAAGGTAGTTAACAAATTTATGATCTTTTGACAAAAATCTTTCAATCAAAGATTGAAACAATATAATTCAAACTATGAGCATTCTGTTAGGACTCTCACCTCCAGAGACTGAATTTGTCCAGGGAAACCTGTGGGGAAGAGCTGATCACATAATACCTTAGAATAGCGCTTGCCAAACTTTAATGAGTACTCAGACCATCTTGGGGATCTTGTTGAAGTGCACATTCTGATTCAGAGGACTGAGAAGAGGCACGAAATTCTGCATTTTTAATAAGCTCATAGGTGGTGCGGATGCAGAATATGCTGGCCCTTGGACCATACTTGAGTAGCAAGGTTATAGAGGCAGCTTACTATGGAGCTCTCAGAAGGAGGTGGGGTGTGTGGGGTGGGGTTTAGCTGCCCTCCTTGAGGATATTTGGTGATGTCTGGGAGGTTTTAGTTTTCACAACTAGAGAAAGGCTACTTTCATACAGAGGTGGGGGCCAGGAATGCTGTCAAACACACTTCAAAGCACAGACAGCCTCCACAAAAGCAGTATCTGGCCCCAAATGTCATTAGTGCTAAGGTTTAGAAATTCTGCTATAGGAGAAAGAACACAAATTTGCAATCTGGTTGACTTGTAGTCAGTCCATGACCTTTCCGTGTTATTGCTGTAACCCTTACAATACTCTCTGAATCTCAAATTTTTTGGATAACTACCTATCAAGGATCAACAGAGTGCCTGGAATGCAGTAAATGTTCAGTAATACTTGAAATCAATTAAAGTAAGGTCAAAAAACATCTTCCTTGGAGACGTATAGGAAAGTAATTCCAGTTACTAAGGGCCTATTGTTGTATATAGATATAGATATATAAATATTTAGGATATTTCAGAGATACTTTAGATTATATAGATTGAGCCAGGGGCATAGACCATCTCTAAAGAGTCCCTTGAATCTGTAATGTTAGATTTCGAAGAAAAAAATAGTGCTTCAACCCCCATTGTTAGAGAAATATTCTAAATACTTTGTTCTTGCCAAGTGAATTCTAGTGGTGAGTTGACTGAGAGAGAGAGTGGTACTGTGCTTTGGCCATTCCAATGTAAGAGGGTTTTCTCATCTTGCAGCCACCCAGCTTTGACTTACAAAGGCGTGGGTGCAGCAGAATTCCACTTCTGGGACTTCATGAGCTTTGCCTAGTTTTCTCTCAGAACAGGAGTAAAGCTATCCTAGTAGGGTGGTCCCAGCAGGGGTGATGAGGCAGAGGAGGCTGAGGGAGTCCCCTCTTTGCACTGGTACATGCGCACCTCAGGGAACATCTGCGGCTTAGTCTTTTCCAGGTGTCAGAATGCTTTCCATGTGTTCTTACCCTGCACACACACCATACACTCATCTGCCGATCACAGAAACAGATAAACATAAACACACATAGACCCGGCCCCCATCCCCCACAATCTGCCCCATTTATGTCTCAACAGATGAGTCTTTCTGCTGACTGTCTATAAAAAGAAAAACAACCAACTGCCACAGCTGGAAAAAAATGTCAGTTTTAGGGGTTCTATAAAGCCCTTTATCATCCCAGCAGGACTTGGCAAGGACCTGGCAGGATGCCAGGGTGCTCACAGAGAATGCTGAGCATCTGCTTGACATATTAGTGGAGATTTCAAGAAACATTTATGCCTCTCTCTTGCCCAGATGTCTGCACGATAGTCCTAGGTCCTAGAGGTTGCCTTTTTCTCAGGCCTCCATCTTTTAACATGCTGTTCTCAAGCTTGTATGCCTACATAATTTCATGTAGAGAGTTTCTCTAAAGATTCTTATATTTGCCTGGATGGAGACCATTAGATCAGTTCACATAGTACAGTGGTAGAGTAAAAAGATCAGGGATTTGGGACTGAAAGATCAGGGGGACTAACAGGTCTGGCTCATAGTTGTACTCATGGCTATAATTTATTATACATGAATGGGTTCTAAGCTCAATTGGCAAAGAGCCCCCTAGGGCATAGTCTTAGATAGACCAGCCTCCAGCTCCCAGAGCCCTCTCCCGCTGGAATCATGCAGGACACACCTAGTTCTCTAGCAGCATGTAAAGTGCAGCCAACCAGGAAGCTCATTAGAGACTCAGTGAAGAGGTTTTGTGTTGGGGGGCTGATTATATGGGCAGCCTCTCTCTGGAATGCATTAAAATTTCATATTTCCAGAAGGAAAGCATGAACTATGTGGTGGGAACCTTCCTGATATTTAAGTTCCTAGACATCAGCCAATGTCCTACCTTGCAAGCAGGCCTTTTCAAAGATCACAGTTGAGTCCTGGGATGTTAACTGTTTTCTGCTCAGTCAGGGGTCCTGTGACGGTTCCTCTAACTGTCCTTCCTGGGACAGTGGGCCATCAGTGGGAGTCCAGAGCTTCAGAGCTGTGACAAGGTGCCTTGAGGCCCACATTTCTCTCACAAAGGTAGAGGCAGCTGGTGCTCAGCATGCTGCCTGGAGCCTTTGAAGATGCAGGTCCTGGGAGAGCACCATGATTCCAGGGATGGCAAGTTATGCCAAAACAACGACAGTCTCTCCTCAAAACCTTCTCTGTCTGTGAAATCAGCTGCTCCATTTTCTTCTTTGAATGAAGATCAATCAAGCTTTTATCTTGTAAGTCAGAGGGTTGTTTGGAAGGATGGCAGGTAAGACTTTTTTCCCCCTTATTGGTTTAAGAGCATGTAGGAGTCTTACTTCAAATCTTTCTTTGAAATGGAAGGATTTTCCTTCTCCTAGGATATGTCTTAGCACATTTTCTTGTTATTAACCCTGTTCATCCTCTGACAATCCCTCTCAATTACTCATCTCAGATCTGTTTAGTGTTTTCTTTTCAGTTCTGCAACTTTTCTTCTATTAGATCTATAATTATTGATGCCCATCCTTGGGAATATTGACCATTTGGAGGTTGAACCTCCATGGTCTGTCTTGTAATTAATTTCCTAACCCACTCATTTACTTAGACAGGATTTTTTTCATTCATTCAATAAACAGTCCCAAACATTCATACCCGCTACAGAACTACCAGACACTTGAGAATGAAAAATAACCATCTTAGTCGGTTGGGCTGCTACAACAAATTAGCACAATTGGCAATAACAGATATTGTTTCTAACACTTTGGAGACTAAAACATCCACGATGAAGGAGCCTGTAGGTCTGTGTCTGGGGAGGGCCCCTTCCTGGATTGCAGAAGGCTGTCTTCTCCTTGTAACCTGGGGGAGAGCAGAGTGAGCCGCCAGCTCTTTAGCCTTTTCTTATTCTGACACTAACCTCATTCATGAGAGCTCCACCTTCATGACCGGGTTATTTCCCAAAGGCCCCTCCTCCAAACGCTACCCATTTGAATGGGGGTTTCCACACAGTTTTGGTGGGACACACACATTCTGTTACTTACAACAACTAAGGTGTATTGTTGGCATGTAGGTCCTCAATAATGAAACAGGTACACAAGTCCCCGGAACAAGGGTGGCTTTAATGGGGGCCTGCCCAAGGTCCAGGGAACACCAAGGAGGGGCGCTCTGAAGTAATGAGGGGTTGTCTGGGACTATTTTTCTTAAGTTGACCTTTTATGTTGACTCTGGTTCTCTGCCGAACCACATTCTGCTTACTCCAATATTGTTTCTGTTTGGTTTGTTGTGGTGCGTGTGGGCTTACATTTTGTTCTTACGTGCAAAGATTTTGTGCTTTGTATGATGTGCCGATTGCCGCTCATAGGAGCTGCTTTAAAGCTCACTTCCAGCTGCATGGGTCTAGTCCTAAAGGAGAAGTCAGTGCGAGAGGCCACTTTTTTCTCTTTCTCTGCACCTGGGCCTGGTGATGTCCTCATCCTGACCCAGAGCAGAAAGTAGACTAGGTAGAGGCTGGAGTCCTTGCACTCATCTGTCCAGTGTGGCCAGAATCATATTGTACCACCTGGGATGGGGGCTGGAGAGGTGGCTCTGGGAGCCTAGAGGAGAAAGCCACAGGGACTTAACCACTGTCTGGCTGGACGAGGACACCCTGCCCAGACCACAGCTGGATCCAGGGTGGGAGCTGCTCCCGACACCAGCCCAGGGGTCCGGGTGCCTTCAGATGGCTCCTGCACCCTCTGCAGTAGCAGAGACCAGCATAGGCCCTCTACTATCAATGAGGAGGCAGGGTCGAATACAGAGATTGCTCTCCAGTGCTGGGGGAGTGGCATGGCTGAAGGGAAAAATGTTATGTGCTTTCCATTCCTACGAGCCCTTGTTAGTCCCTATAATTGCTGCTGCTACTGCTGTTGCTGTTGAAAACTCCTTGAATTAGATGATTTGATGGTAATAATGATGAGCATTAGGGGGAACTGATTCCTTGTTATTTATCTTATTCTGCCATCTCTTCGGAATTATTTCACCAGTTTATCTTCAAATAGAGGTAATTGAAAATTAATTTTGTCGTAAAAATAAAAACCCTCTTAATATAATTGGAGCCACCAGAGAGGGTCTGCTTAGCTGAAAAAGCAACCCTTCTCACTCACTGCTTTCCAGTAGCGTTTTGGGGGTTATTTCAAAAGATGTAGATAGAGAAGTGGACTGACCTTTATTAAATTCATACCACTCATTAAGTGTTGGGATCAAGTCTCTACCTGTGGTATTTTACTTGGCCCATGAAATAAACCAACAAATGAAATGATAGTATCTCCATCTGGCCGAGGTGAGGGTTGATAGCTGTGCTTGAATGAGGTTTAGGAGTTTCATTGATTTCTGATCTACTCACCTGGAAACATAGTCATCTCTCCAAGGTTAGCTTATTGCTCACCTGCTCTCCATTTGCTTCTCCTGGTTGTGGGTAAAGGCCCTTCTTCATTAGGGCTTGATCGGTCATTTAGGGGCAGGTAAACAAGAGCCTTCCCATCACATCCCACCCCGCCCCAACCAAAGCTCCATCCCTGACAATCGCATCATCATTTTGGTACTGGATTGGAGGCAGGCTGGGTTCAAAAGGAAGGCACACCACAAGATGCCATTTATCATTAACTCTCATTTTAATTACTTATCTGGACCTGTTTTCAGGGATCACTTTCAGATACGTTATCAGTGCATTTTTTTCCCCTAAAGGAAGTTCCTTAACCCAGGCATCCCTTGTACAGGTCCTAAAACCTGGGCTGTGCACCGTGCCTGGGGGGTCAGCGTGTGCTCCTGCCTCTTGGGTTACACACATGTCATGTAAACGGCATTTGTTTGTTTCAAGGTTAACTAAAAAGTTTTAGTCATACTGGGGAAAAGGCTAAGAAAAAGGTTGAAGAAAAAATCCACAGCAAGGCTCCAGGTGCGTGGAGATGGTGACCGTGCTGTCCTGCTGTGGGGCGCAGGCTGGCGGCTCAGTCGGGGTGCTCAGAATCCCACCCAGTAGGACACATGCCACTGGGTCAGAAGCTGCTTCTTTCTCCAATGAAAGCAGGGCCTGCGGCCTCGCTCCGCACATGGCTTTGAGACCCTGTTCAATTCAAGACCCTGTTTGGTAATTTGGGGAAGAAAACAGCTTTGCTGAGGACATCTCTGAACACTGCACTTAGCCTTTTCCCCGCGTGTTTGCCATGTGGACTCCCAGCCACAGCGTACCCTGTGGACAAGAGTACTTTTGTCCCAAACTGTCCGATCATAGCAGGGCACCAACGACATGCCCAAACAAAATTCATACCTTCAGTTTACTTGTTAATTTGTCATTAGTTTTTCTTTTCTCTTTTCATTCAGTGACGTATTTATTCCTGTTTGTCTGCCTGATGGGGTGAGAAGAGGCGAGATGGCCCTGAATGGAAATGTCTTCAGGGGACTAGTGAACCAGAACAACAGCTTAGTCATCAATCACCCAAGAGCTGATGCACAGGGGCCACCTGTATGCACTAGATGCCATATGGCATTGGTTCCTCATCCTTTTATTTTTTTACTAGTGGCCCGCTGCATGAAATTCACGCATGGGGGGATGTCCCTCAGCCCGGCCTGCACCCCCTCTAATCTGGGATCCCTGGGGGGATGTCTGACTGCCGGTTTAGGCCCAATCCCTGTGGGCCTAACATCCCTCTCGCAATCTGGGACTGCTGGCTCCTAATCACTCACCTGCCTGCCTGCCTGCCTGATCGCCCCTAACCACTCTGCTTGCCAGCCTGATCACCCCCAACTGCCACCTCCTGCCACACTGCTCGCCCCCAACTGCCCTTCCCGCTAGCCTGATAACCCCCAACTGCCTTCCCCTCCTGGCCTGATTTCCCCTAACCGCCTCTGCCTTGGCCCCACCACCATGGCTTTGTCCGGAAGGATGTCCGGAAGGTCTCCCAGAAGGTCTCCTGGTCTAATTAGCATATTACCGTTTTATTAATATAGATGTTGCAGTTCCATTTTGGTTCCTGACAGCAGCAATAGGCAGCATCCTGCTTCTCCCATCTGCGATTATCATGGCCCCTAAATGAACACTCCATGAGCTAGAGAAACCAGAATCTCTTTCAGTTCTTAGTTCCTGTGATTACTTTCAATTTCAGTTATGTGGATGTAAAGAATGAGGTTTCTAAGGAGGAAATTAAAAAACTAAACACCCCAGCCCTGGCCGGTAGCTCAGTCGGTTAGAGCTGGTCCCCACACACCAAGGTTGTGGGCTCGACCCCTGGTCGGGACACATGCCAGAGTCCACCAATGAGTGCAAAGTAAAAGGAACAGCAAATTGATGTTTCTCTTTCTCTCTTACTCTCTCTCCCTTCCTCTCTCTCCCTTTCTCTCTCTCTCAAATCAATTAAAAAACATAACAAAAATCTCCTCTGCACCCCCCACTATCATATTCAACTCTAGAAACCCCACTGCTTCAGGTTGATTCTGAAAGTGGTCAGCTTCCATGTAGGAAACCTAAAATGTGGACAGTCATTTAAGGCAGAAACTGGCCAAGGTTTTCCTTGGAAAGGCCTAAGGGAAATTGAGAATCACACCTGTGCAAAGCAATGGGGGGGGGGAGGGGGGTGGGCGGTGAAGGGTGAGGGTGGGGAGGTGCTCTCTGGAAGCTGTTCCCTCAGCAATCACAGCCCCTCCACTCAGAGTCAAGTGCCCCGCATTAGGGGTGTGGGCGTCACATAGCAATGAACTCTATCTACTTAAGAGGCTGCTGCCTTTTTTCAAGCAGAGCCACCCAGGCCGCCATTTCAGGCCTAATTCAGACCATTTGTCTGAAGGGGAGCAAGTCCTAAAACTTTTAGTTCTCAGGCATAATTTGCCCTGCTCAGGCCCTCTCCTCTCTCACTGGAGTTCATTGAGATGAACCTTCCAATTACTTGGGGAAGTACCCAAGGGCTGTGGAGGCTCATTGGGCGGTGGGCAATGGGCAATAGGCAGTGGGTGGTGGGGCAGTGGGCAAGTGGGGAGGTGGGACAGGTGGGACAGTTCGGGAGGGGGAGCAGGAGGGCCAGGTAGAGCAGGTGGGGCAGCTGGGGAGGGGAAAGGATGGGAAGGAGGGGCAGGTGGGGCAGGTGGGGCAGCTGGGGAGGGGAAAAGAGGGGAAGGAGGGGCAGGTGGGGAGCTGGGTTGCTGGGACAGGTGGGCGGAACACCCAGGGCCTCAGATTGAGGAGCCCACATGCATGTTAACTCCAGGAGTATATCCGAGGGGAAATGAACAAAAGAGAAAATTTTCCCTTTAATTCCATTAATTTCTCGGCAACAACAGGAACATCGAAGCTGCAATGTGGCTGGAACTCTGGCTCCGATGTGGGTCTGGGGACACAGGAGACACCTGCTAATGAGGAGAGGTTTCCACCATTGCAAGCCTGAATTTTTATTATAAAAAGAAACAAACAAAAAAATCCCCTAGAATGACAATTTCTGAATCTGGAGGGGAAGATAGAAATGGTGGAGGTTTTTCTAAAGATGGCATTTCTTGCTGAGACAAAGTCTCAAATTTTTCATTATATCCATTTCAAGACAGGCATTTATTACCTTTCCAGTGACTATATATCTCTGTAATGTGGTTTGCCTCTTAATTACTTGCAGAATTTGCATTTAAACCAAGTTAAAGTGTGCCATCTACTCTTCCTTCAGCTTCTCACAGCTGTTTCCATGGTAACCAAAGGGGTCCCAGTGTCTGGCTGGGAGGAAATGGCTGCTTCCGCTGGCCTAGAAGCATCTCCACTTCATCGCTGATCCTTTGCCTTCACTTCACTGAGGACAGTGAATGGAAGGCAGCAAAGAATCCACTGACCTCTGCTGGCTTTCTCTAGAAACGTTCAGCAGCAAGAGTTCCCTTCTATGATGAACCCGTTAGGATTGGGGTGTGGGCTGATTTCTCCCCATTCTGTCCGTTCTGATGGCTCCCCCTCAGCTTCATGTCAATGAACAGACCAGGCCTGATGTCCGTTCCCCTTGGCTGACCCACAGGCCATAGCACAGACCCAGCCCTAGGCTCCTTCACCCCTGGGGAGCTTGCATGGCCCCAGTCTCTGATAGGGAAGCAGCATGGCCCCAGTCCCTGATAGGGAAGCAGCATGGCCCCAGGTGAGCATCATTAAAGACAGTCGCCAGGGGGAGTCATGACAGGACAGGGCCAACTACACTGAACTAGTAGAAGGAGCTCCTGGAGCCCTGGCCTGACTCTACAACTCTGTGCAAAGATGGTTCACACTGGGCAAAACCACCTCAAACCATGGGCAAAGCTGGCTCATACTATGAGCAATGCTGGCTCACACCATGGGCAAAGCTGGATCACACCATGGGCAAAGCTGGCTCATAATATGGGCAAAGGTGGTTCACACTGTGGACAATGCTGGTTCACATCATGGGGAAAGGTGGTTCACACCCTGGGCTATGCTGGCTTACACCATGCACAAAGCTGGATCACACCATGGCAAAGATGGTTCACACCATGGGAAAAGATGGTTCACACCATGTGCAAAGCCGGCTCACACCCTGGGAAAAGGTGTCTCATACATACTGTGGGCAATGCTGGTTCACACTGTGGGCAATGCTGGTTCACAGCAAAGTGAAAGAAGGTGGGTTTGTAGTGGGTGATTTTCTTAGATCCTTTGAAAGTGAAAACACCTGTTTCTAAGGTCACTCTTTTCTCAAGAAAAACAGGTTATAAACAAACAAAGATGCAGCATGACAATTTGGACATACGGGAGCTAGCATAGCTATTCACTACTGCATGATGTGAGTGGGCAGATTTCCCCAGGAACAGACGTCCTCATCCCCTTCCATGAGTCAGTCGATGCTATATGAAGGTTATCACTTTCAATAGCTCACTCCTGGTTCTAATTACTTCCTTATTTGTTTGTCTTTCTGTTGCAATTAAGAGAAACTCAACATATAGTATCTCTAAAAAAGAAAAAGATGAGGAGCAATTTATTGATTGATGTAGCTGAAAATATCAGTGAAGAGTGGCCTTAAAAGAGTGGACCATGGGCTCATGTGCAGTCATGTGGACGGGTCACCATACCTTCCACTTCTGCTTCCCTTTGTGCTACTTCCACACTCAGGTGCAGGATGGTAGTCACAGCACCTTCCTCCCAGAGACAACAGGGAGAAGGGATGGTCTCTTTCTCACTGTAGGCTTTGGACACACGACTCATTGAATCAGGCGGGGTTATATGTCCACACTAGATCCAATCATTAGGCCAAGGAGATGAAGAACCAGGACTGGCTTCGACGTGGACCCTCTGACTAGCTCTGGCAGGTAGGATGGGAACAATCCCACCTAAACTATGAGGGACAGAAAATCAGGACATGACAACAAGAGATACAACTACTCCAGTGTTATTTATTTCACCTTGTGAGTCATTTCCCTTATGCCAGCAAGACAGCTGATGCCAAATGTAATAACATTACAGCACTGTGGCAGAGCCCAGGGACACTGTGCTTCCGGGTCCACATCCTCATAATAAAGCCAGTGCCACAATAAAGTGAGTCAGAGTCTTTTTGCTGGTGGAGGTCCTTTCCTTTAATCTGTAAAAAACGTAAGCGGGAAATGCAGTAAAACAATGTGTACAGCTATGAGATCATGGTTTGAACCCCTGTCTTTCAACACCATAGTCCATTTTCCAGATACTAATTTTCATCCTCAGCTTTCTTCTGGCTCCATTGTGGAGATCAGACTCATAACACATTGAGGTTGGGTTCCTTAGAGTATGCTAACTTTAATATTGTGAATCTTTCATGATGATGATGATTATTTCTTTAACTGCTATTATAGATACATTTTTCAATATGTCTTATCAATTATTTTCTTGGTTGCTGGTGATTTAATCAACAGGTCACCATATCTTTCACTTCTGTGCTTATGGCCCCATTTCTTCAAAGCTAAGAGATGGAGACAATTTCCATGGTTACCTAGTTAGCAGGGGGGAGAGCCAGAATTAGAAACTGGGTCTCCTTTTTTATTTCAGTTTTTCCAACATCCTCCAATCTTTTGTTTTCATGATTTATTTTCTTTTGCAAAGCCCAGACACCCTGAAGAAGTGAACCCCAAGTACTCACATTATAGAATTCTTTATGGTCTTGATGGAAAAGCCACATGAGGTGGTCGGAAGTAGGTAGCTGAGCGCCTGAGGAGCCTGGAGGGCCTGTGTATTGCCTGGGAAACACATTTGCTACCACAGTGTGACTCCGGGTCCGCCAGACATCTCTGTTGGACCTACTTTGCTTTGCTTTTCAGAAGTGTTTCTGAAATACTATGAGGAAGCAGAGCTCTTAGCTTCCCCGTCTTTCACCAACACCTCACTTTTTGCCTCTTCCTGATTTGTCCACACCTTCAGGTGAATTTCTGCCAATCTGAGTGCCATCCTGAGACGGGGATTGGCTGCTGGTGGGCAGCAGTGGGAGAGTCTGCCCTGGCTGTACACAGTAGATTCACTGTCTGCAGGGAATTTAGAAACAATACCAGCACTGAAAGTCGGTCTGCTTTATATTATACTCTTGTGAGTCCAAACTCAATGTCCGTGACCAAACCCTTCTCTCCATCCGGCTGCTCCCACTGCCACCCTACCGACTGGACCAGGCAGGTCTGTCAACATCTGTGGAGAGGCCCCGGAGTGTGGGAGAGAAACATCCAGTGGCAGCTTTCACTGCAGCTGAGTCCCCTCCCCTCGCACCCGCCGCCCAACCCATCTGGCCCACAGGTGTCTGGAGGAGCTCAGCGGGGGAGTTCTAGTTCTCCTGATCTGTGATTGAAAGTGCCTGAGCTCCCTCCAGGGCAGCTGCCTCTCCCAAGCCACTCTGGCCAGAGCAGCTCAGCAGTGCGATCCAGGAAGCGTGATGACCAGGCTGTGAATGTGATTGTTGCCCAGCAGCACTGGGCAGGGACCAAGAGGGACAGAGGGACTCTGAGTGGGCACAGGGGCCCTGCAGAGGGGGTGGAGCCAGGGAGAGAGCAAGCAGGTGAGTGTGGGTGTTATGGGGACTGAAGAAAGAAGAGAGACAATAGAAAGAAAGAGAGGGTCCTTGAGGGTGTGAGCCTGCTCTGTGTTCAGCCATCACCTCCTGCAAAAACTGCTTCTCCTTTCTATCCTTTGCCTTTCAGCGCTCAGTGCTGCTCGGTCATTAAGAGGGCCAGTCGCAGTCAGTGTTAGAGACGTGCTACTCGCTTGAAAAGAAAGCAGGGCACTTGCTGAGGGCAGCAGAGAAAGCCTCACTGCCCTCCAGCCTCCGCGTGTCTCCTGGCTTCACAGGTCCTCTGAGAATCTTTGTTCTCCATGGAATTACCTCAGCACCCTGACCCGTGACAATGGCTTCCCCTCTTCCAATGCATCCTCCGAAGCAGGCAGCACCCTGAAATAGGACCTGAAAGAGATGCTGGCTGCCCCCCTTGTTTTGTTGGCAGAAGAAGGGACACTTGCAAGGCCTGACACCCCATCTGTTGGGGAGCCCGGAGAGCTGGGTGGAGGCCGGGGGGCGGGGGAGCGGGGCAGATGGACAGCATCTCCCCTGCGGGTTAGGAGGCTCGCTCTCTGGCTCCCTGCTCCCTGCTCCGACACTGAAATGTCACTTCTTCAGTTTTGGGTCATCTCTGTGGGGCGTCTCTAATGAAACAGGTGCTGGGCCTCTGATCTCCAGGCCAGACTGTTCTCTGAAATACCCGCTTGTGTCTGGAGATCGCCCCAAGTCGGAGATAACCCTAAGGAGTTTCTGGGATTCCCAAGGGCACTTCCTCCGTGAGGTCTGTCTGCCTCTGGGCCTGCGCATGTGGAGCATCTCTTAGAAAACAGCGCCCTTGGTTCAGTGGCTGTGGTGGGAGGGGTCGGTGGAGAGTCTGCCTGTGGCTCCAGGGCAGGCTCTGGCCGCTCCCTCAGGATTCTAGGTAGGAATCCCCTGGGAGATGTCTCTGCTGACTCCTTGGCTGTGATGCATTCCTTCTGTGGACCGCCTGCCCCTGTCGGCCTCCTGAGATGGGCATGACCCTGGAAAGGTGAGGGTAAGGGCTGGGTGGAGGCTCAGCCGCAGGTCAGGGCAGCAGCAGGCTGAAGGGGGAAGCAGGCGCAGGCCCCTGTGTCATCAGGCTGCATGTCGGAGAGTGGAAACCAGTGCGGGACAACCTGTCCATCTGCATAACATTTATCTCAGTAACAGAGCACCAGGAGCCCAGGCTCACACCACAGAAGCTCCTGTCCTCACCACTGGAGGCTGGAAGTCCAGGCCAAGGAGTCCTCAGGGTGGCTTACCTAAGGCCCTTCCTCGGCTGGTAGATGCTCCTCCTGGGTCCTCACCGGGCCTTTCCTGGGCACACAGCCTGCTGCCTGCTTTGTGGGCTTGCATGTGTTCTTCTTCCAAGGACACCAGCCAGGTTGGGTTAGGGCCCACTCGGAAGGTTTCATTTTTTAAAAATATTCCTTATTATTTAAAGTATTACATAAATCTCCTTTTTCCCCCATTGACCTCTCTCTGGCCACCCCCACCCCCCACCACATGTCCTCACCCCCCAACCCCTGTCTGTGTCCATTGGTTATGCTCATATGCATGCATACAAGTCCTGTGGTTGATCTCCTAGCCTCTCCCCCCTTATCACCCGCTTCCCCCGCCTTCCCTCATAGGTTGCACAGTCTGCTCCGTGCATCTATGACTCTGGTTCTATTTTTGTTCATCAGTTTATGTTGATCATTATATCCCACATATGAGTGAGATCATGTGATATTTATCTTTCTCCGAGTGGCTTATTTCGCTTAGCATAATGCTCTCCAGTTCAATCCATGCTGTTGCAAATGGTAAGAATTCCTTCCTTTTTACAGCAGCGTAGTATTCCATTGTGTAGCTATACCACAGTTTTCTAATCTACTAGGTGCATATATCCTTTCTGATTGGTGTTTCTGGTTTCTTGGGATATAGTCCTAGAAGAGGAATCACTGGGTCAAATGGGAGTTCCATTTTTAATTTTTTAAAGAAACACCATACTGTTCTCCACAGTGGCTGCACCAGTCTGCAATCCCACCATCAGTGCAGAAGGGTTCCCTTTTCTCCACATCCTTGCCAGCACTTATTTGTTGATTTGTTGATGGTAGCCATTCTGACAGGTGTGAGATGGTACCTCATTGTTGTTTTGATTTGCATCTCCCAGATGATTAGTGACTTTGAGCATGTTTTCATATGTCTCTTGGCCTTCTGTATGTCTTCTTTCAAAAAGTGTCTATTTAGGTCCATTGCCAATATTTTGATTGGGTTGTTTATCTTCCTTTTGTTAGGTTGTAAGAGTTCCCTGTAAATTTTGGAGATTAAACCCTTATCAGAGATACCATTGGCAAATATGTTCTCCCATGCAGTGGGC
Source organism: Myotis myotis (assembly GCF_014108235.1). Taxonomy (NCBI): domain Eukaryota; kingdom Metazoa; phylum Chordata; class Mammalia; order Chiroptera; family Vespertilionidae; genus Myotis; species Myotis myotis. The sequence goes on along the minus strand of NW_023416329.1, from coordinate 1,111,663 downwards.
TTTCTTGTTGTTTTGTTGATGGTTTCTTTTGCTGTGCAGAAGCTTTTATTTTGATGTAGTCCCATTTGTTTATTTTATTCTTAGTTTCCATTGCCCTAGGAGCGGTATCAGTAAAGATATTGGTATGACAAATGTCTGCTATTTTGCTGCCTATGGCTTCTTCTGGAATTTTTGTGGTTTCCCGTCTGACATATAAATCCTTTATCCATTTTGAGTTTATTTTTCTGTATGGTATAAGTTGGTGGTCTAGTTTCATTTTTTTGCATGAATCTATACAATTTTCCCAACACCATTTATTGAAGAGACTGTCTTGACTCCATTGTATGTTCTTGCCTCCTTTGTCAAATATTAATTGAGCATAATGGTTTGGGTTAATATCTGGGTTCTCTGTTCTGTTCCATTGGTCTATATGTCTGTTCTTGTGCCAGTACCAGGCAGTTTTGAGAACAGTGGCTTTGTAGTATAGCTTGATATCTGGTATTGTAATCTCTCAAACTTTGTTCTTCTTTATCAAGATGTCTGCAGCTTTTTGGGGTCTTTTTTAAATTCCAGATGAATTTTTGGAGAGTTTGTTCTTGGTATTTGAAGTATGCTGTTGGTATTTTAATGGGGTTTGCATTGAATCTATAGATCGCTTTGGGTAGTATGGACATTTTAATGATGTTGATTCTACCAATCCATGAACACGGTATATTCTTCCATTTGTTTATGTCTCCCTCTATCTCTTTTTTCAACGTCCTGTAATTTTCTGAGTACTGGTCCTTTACCTCCTTTGTTAAATTTATTCCTAGGTATCTTAATTTTTTTTTATTGCAATGGTAAATGGGATTGCTATTTTAGTTTCTCTTTCTGTGAGTTCATTACCGGTGTATAAAAAAGCCACAGATTTCCAGGTGTTAATTTTTTATCCTGCTACATTGCCAAATTCATCTATTAGTTCTTATAGTTTTTTGATGGAGTCTTTAGGGTTTTCTATGTATAATATCATGTCACCTGCAAATAATGACAGTTTTACTTCTTCTTTTCCAATTTGGATGCTTTTTATTTCTTCTTCCTGTCTGATTGCTCTGGCTAGCACTTCCAGTACTGTCAAACAGGAGTGGTGAGAGTGGGCATATCTGTCTTGTTCCTGTTCTTAGGTGAAATGATTTTAGTTTTTTCCCATTGAGTATGATGTTGGCTGTACATTTGTCAGATAAGGCTTTTATTATGTTGAGGCATGATCCCTCTATTCACACTTTGCTGAGAGCTTTTATCTGGAAAGTGTGCTGGATTTTGTCAAATGCCTTTCTGCATCAATTGATATGATTATGTAATTTTTGTCTCTCAATTTATTTATGTGATGTATCACATTTATTGATTTGCAAATATTGTACCAGACTTGCATCCGTGGAATAAATCCCACTTGTTCATGGTGTATGATCTTTCTAATGTAATACTGGATCAAATTTGCTAGAATTTTGTTGAGGATTTTACCATCTATGTTCATCAGAGATATTGGCCTGTAATTCTCTTTCTTTGTAGAGAAAGAGAATTATCTGGTTTTGGGATTGGGGTAATGCTGGCTTCATGGAAAGTTCTTGGAAGTGTGCCTTCCTCTTGAATTTTTTGGAGTATTCTGAGGAGGATAGGTTTTAGTTCTTCTTCGAATGTTTGGTAAAACTCTCCTGTGAAGTTGTCTGGCTCAGAGCTTTTGTTTGTTGGAAGCTTTTTGATGATCACTTCAATTTCCTCCGTAGTTATCAGCCTGTTGAGATTTTTTTATTCTTCTTGATTGAGTTTCGGAAGGTTGTATTTTTCTAGGAATATGTCCATTTCCTCTAGGTTTAGTTTGTTTGAGTTGTTTGTAGTATTTTTTTTTTTTTTTTTTTACAATCTTTGGTATTTCTGTGGGGTCTGTTGTTATTTCACCTCTTTCATTTCTGATTTTGTTTTATCAGGTCCTCTCTACTTGCTTCTTGGTGAGCCTGGCTAGAGGTTCATCAATATTGTTTATTCTTTCAAAGAACCAGCTCTTGGTTTCATTGATATTTTGTATTTTTTGTTCTCTAGTTCATTTATTTCTCCTCTGATCTTTATTATCTCATTACTTCTGCTCACTCTGGGCTTTTATTGTTGCTCTCTTTCAAATTCTTTAAGTTGTAGAGTTAGATAATTTATTACCAGTTTTTCTTATTTTTTGAGGTAGGCCTGTAATGCTATCAATTTCCCCCTCAGGACTGCTTTCACTGTGTCCCATAGATTTTGAGTTGTTGTGTTTTCAATCTCATTCGTTTCTGGGATGTTTTTAATTTCTTCTCTGATCTCTTTGGTAACCGAATCATTGTTTAATAGCATTCTATTCAGCCTCCAAGATTGAATTTTTTGATTGTTTTTATTGTAGTTGATTTCTAATATTATGCCATTGTGGTTTGAGATGATGCTTTATATGACTTCAATCTTCCTGAATTTGGAGAGACTTTGCCTGTGACCCAACATGTCTTCTATATTTGAATATGTCCCTTATGCACTTGAGAAGAATGTATATTCTGTAGCTTTGGGGTGAAATGTTCTGAAGATGTCAATTAAGTCCATCTGACCTAGTGAGTCATTTAGTATTGCTGTTTCTTTGCTGTTTTTTCATCTAGAGAATTTGTTCAGTGATATCAGTGGGGTATTAAAGTCACCTACTATGATTGCATTGCTGTTGACCTTTCCCTTGATATCTTCCAGAAGTTTATTAATGTATTTGGGTGCTCCTGCATTGGGTGTGTATATGTTTACCAGAGTGATATCCTCTTATTGTATTGATCCCTTTAATATTATGAAGTGGTTTTCCTTATCTCTTGTTATGGCCTTCACTCTGAGGTCTATTTTTTCAGGTATCAGTATTGCTTCCCCAGCTTTTTATTCATTTCCATTTGCCTGAAAGATATTTTTCCATCCCTTCACTTTCAGTCTGTGTGAGTCTCTTGTTCTGAGGTGGGTCTCTTGTAGACAGCATATATATGGGTCATGTTTTCTTATCCATTCAGCCCCTCATTGTCGTTTGATTGGAGCATTTAGGCCATTTACATTTAAAGTTATTATTTATAGGTACTTGCTTGTAGCCATTTTTATTTCCTGTGCCTGTGTTCCTTCTTTCTTCCCCCCCCCACCCACTTCTTTTTACAACAGTCCTTTTAGCATTTCTTGCACTGTTGGCTTGGTAGTGATAAACTCCCTTAGCCTTTTCTTTGTCTGTGCAGATCCTGATTTCCTCTTCAGTTTTGAATGATAGTCTTACTGGATAGAGTATCCTTGGATTCAGTCCCTTGATTTGCATCACTTTGTATACTTCCTACCATTCATTTCTGACCTGATATTTTGCTGTTGAGAAATAATTTGATAATCTAATGGGAGATCCCTTGTGGGTAACTTTCTGTCTCTCTCTTGCAGCCTTTAATATTCTCTCTTTGTTGTTAACATTTGACATTGTAATTATGACGTGTCATGTTGTGGGTCTTTTTGGATTTATCCTGTTTGGGACTCTCTGTGCTTCTGTGACTATTTTCTTCCCCAAATCCAGTAAGTTTTCTGACATTATTTCTTCAAATACGTTTTCTAACCCTTGCTTTTATTCTTGTCATTCTGGCACCCCTATTATACGTATGTTGCTTCGTTTTATGTTGTCCTAACGCTCCCTCAGGCTCTCCTCCTGTCTTTTGACTTTTTTCTCCCAATTGCAGTTCAGTTTGGTTGTGTTTTGCTTCCCTGTCTTCTACTTCACTAATTCAGTCCTCCATTTCTCCTAGTCTACTGTTGAAAGCTTCCATAGTGTTTTTTTTTATTGTAGCTATATCATTCTTTATTTCCTCCTGATTCTTTTATAAGTTGTTGATTTTCTCATCCATCTGGTTCATGAACTGCATGACCCTTATTCTGAGTTCTTTTTCTGACATATTGAATGTCTCAATTTCATTTATTTCTTTTCTGGCATTTTTTGTTCCTTTTCTTTCCTTTGGGGGTTGTTCTTCTGTCTCCCCATTTTGCTCTCACTGAAGGATCTAGGTGTCAAGTCGCATGGGGTCTATGGCTGCAGCAGTGAGCTTGGTGGTGGGTCACGAGGTCACAGGTGGCAACTGCTCCTCAGGTGGTCGTGGGCAGCATCTGCTCCTTGGGTGGTTGCAGGGCAGGTAACTCCTCATGTGGTCATGGGGCACAGCTGCTCTTACATTCACAGGTGGTGGCTTCTCCTCACTTGGCTGTGGGCAGCAGCTACTCCTTGGGGGGGAGTCGTGGGTGGTGACTGCTCGCAGGGAGGCCACTCCTCACGTGGCTGTGAGGTGGCTGCTCCTCTCATGGTCATGGGTGGCAGCTTTTCCTCGCGAGGTTGCTGGTGCTGGCTGCTCCTCAGTGGGTTGTGGGTGGTGGCTGCTCGTGGGGTGGCTGCTCCTTGGGTGGTTGCAGGTGGTGGCTGCTCCTCACATGGTCATGGGGAAGCTACTCCTCACATGCTCGTGGGGTGGCTGCTTCTCGCAGTCATGGGCGGCAGCTGCTCCTTTGGGGGGGGGGCAGTTGTTGCAGGGAAGCTACTCTTTGTGTGGTTTCAGGGGGTGGCTGATCCTTCTGTGGTTGTGGGCAGCAGCTGCATTGTCACTGGAGCAGTCACACTGCCCTGGACTTCTGCATAAGGCTTAGGTGATTGCGTGTGGTCATGATGCCCAGGGATGAAGCCTCTGGCTGGTGGAAGGAGAGCACCCTCAGCCTGGGAAGCTGGAGTCCTGATCTCCATGGGTCAGTAGCCAAGGCACTGGTCTCTGGCCGGAGTGGCTGTAGGATCCTGGGTGGTGTCTGAGAATACCCTGGGTGGAGGTGAGGCTGGGATCCCAGTCACAGCAGCTCTCCCATTCAAGATGGTGTGGCCTCTGTGGCAGAGCCGGCACTCCGGGAGCGATTACAGCAGGAGCATCGACTGCCCAGCTATGTGAGCCCGGTCCACCAGCCCCCAAAAGTCCTGCAAGATCTACCTGTCCCTCACTCAGACACACACATGAGCCACACCTGCACACACTCCCCTTTCGCTCCCTCCCTCACTCACACTCTCTCCCTCACTGCCATCCATTGGCTGCCATCTTGGAGTCCCCTGAAGGTTTCATTTTAACTTTACCTCCTTAAAGGTCCTATCTCCAACATGCAGTCACACTCTGAGGGCTGGGGGTTAGGACCTCATCCTATGAGCATTGAGACACAATTCTTGCATGACAATATTATTCTCATGCTCTGGCAATTTCAAATAATGGCAGTAACAATATTTTCTTCCCCCCCCCCAATGTTTTTGTGATTTAAGTGGTAAGCAATTGCTCTAGTTATTTTTGAATTTTTATTTCTTAGACTCTGATAAATATTACATTTAACACTTAAATTAATTTAGAGAAACACAGCAATTCCTTTGGCCTTGGCACAGTGGCTCAGCTGCAAGAGTGAGTCTGTAAAAGTTGGAAACCACCCAAGCTCACGTTGGCTGCAGTTCCCATTCAGGTCTACAGCCCACGTTCCTCCACACCTAAGCTTCAGTGTCTAATTAGAAATGAAGGGTCATTTTAAACAAACGGAACTCGAGTTTCTTTAGTTGAAGTTTGTGGTTAAATTTTAAAACACTGAAACAAATAGTTATCTTATTCTTATGTCCAGAAATTCATAATTAATTGAAATTCAATGCAAAATTTTAATTGTCTATTATTTCTGGTCATTATTATTCTCATGATTAATTCTGAAAATAATTGTCACATAGAGGATGGGGATGTTTTTTAAAAAGTCAGTTCCTGATTATCTTTAGCTCCAGGGAAGAAGCTGCCATTATGGATTTGGAGGAAAGGGGAGAGGAGCAAGTTACAGGTGGGTGAGGGTAAACTGCAGGTAGCCAATAGCTGAGTCCAGGCAGCGGCCTGGGTTTCATGCCTCAGGCATCACATGCACACATGCGCACACACACCTTCACATGCACATGCACATCTGCACATACATAACTGCACTCTCAGATGCACACACACACACCTGCACACTCAGATCCACACCTGCACATACACCTGCACACACAATACCTGCACACTCACACACACACCTGCACATGCACACAGGCACACTTGTACACACACTCTCACATGCATACCTGCACATGTATACACACATGCACAGCTGCCCACACACACACATGCACACTCACATACAAATACTCACCTGCACATGTGCACCTGTACATGCATCCCTGCACACAGACAGACGCACACCTGCACACACACAAACCCACACATGCACACTCACACACATCTACATACACACCTGCTCACACACACCTGCACATGTGCACCTGCACACACACCTGCACATGCACACACACACACCTGCACGTGTGCACCTCCACACACACACATGCACACAAGCCCATGCACGCATGGTGATGGAAAGGCCAAGACTGAGGGCCACGTCCATGAGGCACAGCACAGGGATATGTAGGACTCCTAAGGGGAGTCCACTTCCCACACAGACACACAGCAGAGAAACAGACGATCTTGTACCCTAGGGAGATTGAGCCAAGGACCCATGGAGACTCAGAGTTCTGGGTCCCAGCAAGGACCACGGGGACTGTCAGTGTCCCCCAATGTACCCAACACTTCCCAGCCTTTGGCTGCCCCTGCAGAGCACTCTGTGGCCTGGTCAGCGAACAGGGGCAGGTCTCTGCCCCAGAGCTCAGTGTGCAGTTGAGTAGATGTGAACAGAGACTGTTTACTTGGCACCTCCTCTGGGCAGAAGGGTGGGGGATGACTGGTGGAGAATGTGGGTGGCTTTAGCCAGAGCATCTGTCACCCAGCATGTCCTTCCAAATGCTGCTGAGTATCCAGCTGGGACCCATGTCCATCAAGTCCCAACTATCCCCATGTTGGATGGGCCCAGACGGCCTTGGGAGTGGGACAGTCAGAGAGTGGGAGCTCATAATGGAGCTCAGGGAGACGTGAGGAGCTGTGATCACGGGGTGGCCCTGTGCAGTGCTGGCTGGGGCAGCGCTCCTGGCCCTGTGGGCAGCTGTTTCAGTGCGAGTGCCCATGTGCCTGTGAGAAGCAGCTGTTCCCCACTGCCCAGGACAGTGAGCTGCTTCCACTGGGCACACACAGTGGGCAGGGGTGGGGAGGGGTCGCCACCAGGATGCACCTATGGGGTGGTTCTTGAGATGAGCCTCAAGGATGGAGAGAATTTTAATTCAGTCAGGAGGGTCGAGAGCAGGGAGGCGTTCTGCATACTCCAAGTTACATAATCACAGGAGGCGAATGCTGCAGAGGCCTTCACACGTTCCTTGTGTAAATCAGGGGCTGGTGATTACCAGATGAACTGACGCTGTGAAGCTGGGCTGACCTGGCCCTCCAGCCCTGCTTTCTGGGGAGCTCCATGTCCTGGGTCCTCAGAGGCCCGTGCCCTATGGCCTGGCTGCCAGGGTGGGCAGGCCCCTGCAGCAGAGGTGCGTGCTCCCTGGAGCAGCTGGCAGGACGGTGGCTTCTGCAAACGCCTGGGTCGGGGCAGCTGGTTAAAGCGCTGAATTAAGCTCAAGGCCTTAGCTCCATTCTGTCCTCTGATCTTGGGTAACTGTCTTCAATTACTGCAAGAGATTTTTTAAAACGCCCAAATGAGAGGCAGGAGGAGGCCGCACCTTGCCACCCTACTAAGGAGGGATGTGGGAGAAACAATCGGCTGCAGGGAGTGGGTTCACTCCTGAGCTAATTAAAATCAACCAATGGCCAAACTCCCGGCTATGCTCATCGCGCTGCCGGGACAGGGCTCGCAGGAGCCTGTCCACAGGCCCCACGGGGCAGCCGGGTCCCTCTGCTACTGAAAACTTTCACTTACAGTGGATGTCTTTAAAAAAATAACTTTTTAAAAAAAAATTCAAGAAATACGTGCATTGTAGAATCTTAGGAACACATACACAAAATAAAAACTTATACCTCTCAGCAAAAATCAATGTTAAGATTTTGGTGTTAATCTTTCCAATCTCTTCACACACCCCCTGCCTCACACACACACTCATTCCACACACACCTACTCCACACACACAGACGCCCCCCACACTCACTTTGCACCTCTGGTTTGAGCAATGTAATGGGAGGGTACTGTTAGGAACCCGAACTTTAGCATCAACTAGTAACCTACTCATAACGCGCACACAGGCCGCCTTTGTGATTTGGGGACACTGTGGACCCGCAGTTCCATGCCCTCTGGAGCTGCTGGCACAGAGGGAAACTGCCCAGTGAGCCCCAAATCAGAGCTACAGTTCTGATGGGGGCCCAGTGCTGGCCAGGAGCCTGACAGCTGGAGGCCTGTGGAGAGGACAGCCATGGGAAGCCATGGTGTCCTAGGGGCAGGGAACAGCAGCCCCACCCGGAAGGGGGGACAGGAAGGAGGGCAGTGTGGCCAAACCAGGGAAGTAGGATGTCAGAGACACAAATCAGAGGGGAGGCCAGGGCCTTGTGAGTCACAGGAGTGTTTTAATTTATATGAAGCTGAATCCCCAAATGGATTTTAAGCTAAAGAGTTTTTTTCATAATCTTATAAATTGTCCTAAAATGTCGCTCTGACTGCTGTGTGGAGAACACGCTGTGGGCACATCAGAAGTTGAGTCTCCTGCATAACCGGCAGTAATGGGCTGGAGAAAGCCATGCCTCCGAGATAGACTTTGGAAGTAGACCAGCTGTCCATGGCTTGGGTGTGAGTGGTAAGTTTATCTTCAAAGTTTCTAAAAGGGTGTGGTATTTACTGATATGGGTCAGGTTGGGCAAAGACTAACTCTGAGTTACTTTCTTCTGGGGGGAGGTGGGAATGGAGAAATGGAGAGGCTGTCTTAGGCGTTTTTTGTTTAAAATGCTGAGGAACACCCAAGTGCCGTGTCTAGGAGGCCATTAGATCTGCTCATGTGGTTCAGAGAGGCCGAGACTGGAGATATGAAGGGAGACTGGCCTGGCACCGGAGGGAGAGAACGGGTTGTGTATCGGCAGAGACCCTGGGAGCAGCTCTGCAGCTGTCCAGAGAAGGAAAAATTAGTGAAGACAGAAAAAGGACAGACCAGTGGGTTAAGCATGGGGGGGGGGGCAGCATGGGGTGAGAACATGGCCTCATGGGGCAGAAAGAGCAGAGCGCCCCGCCTCCCATGGACTAGATGCTCTAACTTGCATTTACAATCTGCACAGACATCAGTGAACAATGCACTACAAGTTGTTGGAATGCTCCCCGCTCCCCTTATCCACGTGTGTACACCTGGGCTGGGGACTGTTGTGACTACAACATTTTGCTCTATTAAATAAGGATGCAATAGGTAAACATAATGCCAGTAAAGTTTGGGTCTATACATGATTAATTCTGAAGGTGGAGTTTTAGAAGCAGTATTATAGAATAAAAATTAATATTCATAAAATTTTTAATACTTATACATGATGTGTTTTACATACTTTTATAAAGACATTGAGGTAATTAAACGATGTAATTTCCATTATTAACCTGCTCATAGTCTAACAAAGCCAAATTAGAAAATAACAAAAAGGGCTTATTGACTGCTATTGTGTGCTAGACAGTGTGAGGGGGAAGGTAGAACTCCTAGCTTCTAGGTACAGCATTGAGGTTCAGGCATCTCCCCAACCCTCAAATGACCTATTTTTGTTGTAAAGATTTGAACCAATCTCTGTTGTTCGCACATTACTTATTTACAATTGAATGTCTCTAATAGTTCCTTTCAACTGTGTTTCCTTTGTCCATCCCAAACTCTCTGCACCCCCTCCATGGCGGGTACACACCTCCCGTTCACTGTCTTTTTTTTGTCCTTATCAACCTCCTGCCTTCACCCATATTCATCAGTGACTGTCATTCACCTGTCCCTCCACATGGGCATAACTCCATTAGGGGTCCGTTTTCTCCAGAGTGTGACATGGTGTCCTTCTTAAACCCGCATCACTGGGCAGGGAACTCCCAGAGCCCCTGAGCCTCATCTGCTGCATCTCTAAAGCTTCCTTAACAAAGAGTAAATGTTTGTTGAAAGGAACCAATATACATCTTGCCTATTAACAAATATAACAGTAACAATCATTTCTCCAAAGTGCCATGCTCCTGTGCTAATCAGATTACATATAAAATACTAGCTGTCAAATTAACATTGTAATTTGAATGACATCTCAATTTTTAAGATAAGGGAAGCCAACCTTGCAATAAAAAACTATCTTCATTTTAGATGAGAAAAGTAAAGAGAGATGAAATATATTATTTCAGGTATCACTGGTTCTCTAGGGACAGAATTCAACTAAAATCTGCCTGACTCTAAAGTTCATGCATTTTATTATCACACAACCTGGCTTGCACGCATACAGAAAGTACCAGCTACAGTCTTACCATAACATTGTTAGAAATAAAAGAATTTATGAAATCTTGGATTACTACAACCTCATTTCACATTGTTTAAAGATTAGAATATTTTTCCATGAAGAGAGAGGCCACTCTGAATTAATGTTTTATACGTGAATAACAGCCACAGCAATGGAGCTCCTGATGGGGGACCTGTTTCCACTGGAAGCAGCCATTCCCTTTCTCATCACCGTCACGGTGCCCTCATCCTGCCCTCTATTGTAAGGACCCACAGTGCTGGGTACTTTTAAGGAGAACAGAGACACATCTTGAGGGACTCCTGCCTGCAGGTCACTGCTATGCATAGGGGAGAACATGGAAAATAGCAAAATAGCAATTCCATGCAGGTAATAGGTAATGCACAGCACTCCTCCGAAGGAAACCATATAGGTTTCTCCAGAGAAACAGAACCAATCACACACACACACACACACACACACACACACACACACGATAAAATAACAATAAAGTTGTTATTTGATCCTCAGAGATTTAGGGACTGTTTGTTACTGCAGCATGTCCTAGTCTGTTCTGACTGACTCACTGTTTCCTCTTCTGCCTCTTTGTTCCCTTGAGGTCTGGTCACCTCACCCCCAACTTTAATATCCATCACTCCATGCCATGTCCTCTTGGCCTCTTTCCTCTTCACGACCTGGGGACCTTTCTGGCATGTGGCTGGAGGGGGGGAGGCATGTTCTGCCACAACATGCTTTATTTTTATTTTTTATTTTTTTAATATATTTTATTGATTTTTTTTACAGCGAGGAAGGGAGAGGGATAGAGAGTTAGAAACACAGATGAGCGAGAAACATCTGTCAGCTGCCTCCTGCACACCCCCCCCACTGGGGATGTACCTGCAGCCAAGGTACATGCCATTGACTGAAATCGAACCTGGGACCCTTCAGTCTGCAGGCCGATGCTCTATCCACTGAGCCAAACCGGTTAGGGCACAACATGCTTTATTTTTTCTTTTGATGCCCTGTCTTCTCAGGATTGGGCTTTTGAAACTTGAAGAGGCTCTAGTAACCTACTCTGAGGCTTAATTGCGGAGCCCTGGGGAATAAAAAATAGTATCTGGAGAAACAGAAACACACTGTTTAGTACATTAAAATGCTCCATTTCAGGTATATCCTCCAGACCCTATCACCACTTTATTAAACGGTGTTTTCATGTGGTGGCATTTGATTAAATTGAAGGAAACTCTAAGGACTAACTAGCCCTGTCCACTTTGTTACTGCGAGTGCTGGCAGAATGTCACTGAAGACACTGTTCAGTTTATCTCATGTGTTCGTCCTCTGTGTGAAGACACTCAGGAGAAATTCTGAACTAAATGGTCATACTTTTGAGCGCAATTATTATTTTTTAATATTATGGACACTCTGAGGTATGCAAATAATTACATGTGAATCTATCCATCTATGCACCTATAATTAATAGTTAATTCTCAGTATACATACAGTAAAGCAAATCTCGCAGTAGGATTGGACAGAATAGTCCTATTTCCCAGTGTTTGGAGCACTGGGATCCTCTCAGGAACAGGGCCAGTAGGCCTTCAACTTCCCCATTTTAGAAGGAAGTGCTTTCTCACACTTGACCTTGAGCCTGCTTTTCAGCAGCTTATAAGGATTAATAGAGGCTGCTACAAGTGAGTCCCAGGATTTGAGTGCCCCTTATTAAGAGTGATAGTTGACTATGGAATTATCCCAGGAAATCATGTTGATGCATCAGGAATCTAGTTCCAATAAAGTTCATCAACCATGAAAACATCCAGATCCTCTTCCTGAACTCTAGCATCAGCATTTCTGGGTGTGGCAGGTTTGTAACAAGATGAGAATTGGTGAGGCTGAATTCTCTTGTCACTATGCTTCCGGTTAGAGGATGGGCACAGGGAGACCCTTGGGTGGTTTGGAGGCAGAAAGCAGCAGCGCTCTCACAGCTCACACAGGTGGTTGCGCATCAGTTCACTCACCTGTGGGCCTGAGGCTGCAGCTGGGCCTGAAGCTATTCCCCCTTCCCCTTGTCTGACTCCTGGGCTAGGTGTGCCCTTAGTTCTGTAATAAAGGGTCCCAACTTCTGTGGGGCATCCACACCCCTGCAGTTCTTCTGTGGTTGAACACTGATGGGTGCTGGGTCCACATCGCACAGCATAAGGAATCTCAGGGCATGGCTGCAATAAAGCCTCTTCTAAGTTCTCTTGGGCAGCTCCATCCCCAGGATGCTCTTTTTCTCACAATTGTGATGTTCCTCATGGAGCATTTCAGTTCTGCCTCTTGGCCTAAATTCGCATGATTCCACCAATGCAACAAATAGGCACTGAGCATCTAATATCTAATATAGCTCAGTCACTTATCAGGTTCTGGGAATACAGTGATGAATGATGCAGGTAGACATAGTCTACAGGTAACTGATAATGCATGGTGGGAGGTAACGAAGAGATACAGGTTTCATGATGGGGAATGAGAGAGAATGACTGCTACTTCCTAGAAAAGCCCGGAAGTCAGGGAGGACTGTGGGCCGTGAGTGACAAGTTCATCAGCATTAGCATTCTTTGAAATAGAAAAATCTAGCAGAGCAAGATGACCCTGTTAAATGAAGTACGGTGCATCGGAGGAGGAGTTGGTTGTAAAGTGATTGAAGATACTAATTCTCTCTTATCCGTGAAGTTGCCAGCTGTTCATCCAGGTCTGGGAGAGAATTCTGGGTTTGAAGTGATGTGGATGCTTCCAGCACAGGGTGGGGATGGAGTCATGGACAAGGACCTCAACCCAGCGGCAAACAGCAGGAACCACAGCCAATGTGACTGCAGCTCCTCCTTGTGGCTCAAAGGATCCATGTCCTCCATTCATCCCGGGGCTGACTCCCAGGTCCGGACTCTGCTGGCTTCATGTCTTGTCTCATGCTCTCATCATGTGCTCTCTTAGTGCCCAGATACAAGGGGCCGCCTGTGCCTTTCATTTGGAGATCACATGGGACTGTCCCTGCCCTCAGTGCTCTGCGCTGGAAGTGAAGGAGAAGGAAGGTCAGCCCACATTGATGGGACTTGGCATTGGTGGGTCTCCTGTTCTCTGTGCCCGTCTTGAATCCAGTCATATGTTCTATTGATACTACCTCCAGAAGGTGCCTCGGCTGCTCCAGAGATAATGCTGCCGCCCTAGTCTAAGCCACCATGATATTTCCATGGGGCTCTACTATGGCCTCCTCACCATCTCCCTGCTTCCAAAGCTGGGCCCCTATGATTAACGCACTGTGCCGCATGAGAATGAACTCTTGTTATTTGCAACAACATTAGAGGGTATTATGCTGAGTGAAATAAGAGAAGGACAGATTCTGTATGGTTTCACTTATATGTAGAACCTAAAAACAAACCAAACCAACAAAACAAAAACAGAATAATAGAAACAGAGAACAAAGGCAAAGTTACCATAAGGGAGGGGGTGGAGGGGTGGGTGGAAAGCGGAAGGGGAATATAGTCAGTGATACTGTGGTAAATGTATATGGTGACAGTTAATTGCTAGAATTTGTGGGGTATAAAAAGTACACACTTTTATGCCTTTGTAAGGTATAAAAATGTCAAATCACTGTATTGTACACCTGAACCTAATTTAACCAATATAATATTGTATACCAACTATACTTAAATTGAGGAAAAAAAACTTATGCATTGTTAATTCCTGGAATTTTCTATTAAATATTTTCACTCTGTGGTTGACTCTGGGTAACTAAAAAATTAATTAAAAAAATAGATCTGATAATTCCCCTCCCCTGCTTAAAACCATATAGTGGCCTCCATCACACTGAATACAAACGCAGTCTTCACTCTGGCAGGGAGGCCGTGCACGGTGGCTGCCTGCCGCTCAGAAGCCTCAGTGTCCCTGAGCCTGGAAGAGCACATGCTTGGCCACACTGGCCTCCTCTCTCCCTGGAGCAGACTGCTGTCTCCTGCTCAGGCCCTCATGCTTCTGAGGGACCTGCACAACCTCTTCTCCTAGCTCATGGAAAGGCTTTTCTCATTCGTGAACTCTCAGCTGAAATGCTTCTTCCTTAGATGCGCTGTCCCCTTGCTACCCAACCCAAAGGAGTCCCGCACTTTCACTGCCATGCTTTCTACCATGACCCTGAGTGCCTTGTTCATGCATGTGTCCTTGTTGAGCTGCTGTGCTCCACACTCCATGGGCAGTTTATGAAGACACATATGTGCCTTTCTCTCCTTTGTGTCTCCATTGCTTAGTTCCATGCCTGGCACACAGGGCTGCTCAGAATTGGTGCCATTGTGTCTGCTATTGGAAGATAGTGGTGTGTGTGGGTGTGTGTGTAGGAGAGTCACGTCTGAGGAAGATTTGATTTGATAGCGTATCAGCTTGGGTTCTACTATTTTCATATTCATGCCAACTTAGACACGGCACTAATACTTTTTGTTTGGGAAGGCAGCACAGTGTTTCTTTCCGTGGCTTGGTCACCCTCTCCGTTTGCTTGGTGACTGGGTTACTATCAGGTTTTGCTGCCCCTCCCTCTATTTTCAATTCCATTTCTATGAGCAACTAAATTTTTATTTGTTTTATTCAGGAGAATTCTTTTGGGATATAATCACAGCAGTAGAATTTCTGGGTCAAAACTGTGAACAATTTTAAAGGTTTTATTGCATAGCAACAGATTTCTCCTTAGAAACACTGAAGCTTTTGCTCTGCCACAAGCAGCGTGCACTGTGCGTGTCCCCAGTCTCGCAAACCCTGAGCTCTTCCTACCACTCAGACTTGTTTCGCTAATGCAGGTTTGCTGGTCACCGGTAGCTCTTCACAAGGGCTGAGTCATGTCGCAGAGTCACTGTCTTACAGGTCTGGCTCAGATTCCCACAATTCTGTAAATGTGATTTTGGCAGAGCCTGTACTTTCTAGAATGTTTTAAGCCACAGAAGACAGGAAGAGCAACGCAAACTGCCTAATGTCAGGAAGCAGATGTGTTGTTTAGGTCACTGCTCTGTCATCAGGACCCGGCTCCATCACAACCGCTCTCTTGGCTTTGCTTTCCTCCTGGTCTACTTGAGGCCAGGAAACCGCTGAGCAGGCCCGAGCTCCACTTCTGTCTATGACCACACCCCGCTGAGGATGAGCCTTAATGTCTAGTGACACTTTGTTAAGATAAGGGGATTTTAAAAAATAACTTCTCTCCACTTCCAGATTTATCCACTTACGTCTCATTGGACTGAAATGGGCTTCTTGCTAACTCCAGAGAGAACTACTGTAAAGTGATGGTGTTATTGCATGCTGCGTTCCCATGGTGCTCCCCACAGCCTTGCCCTGGGCTGATGTGTGGGGAGTTGCCAGTTAGGCCCATGGCCCTGGAGCAAGGGTTGGCCTGAAATGTCCGGAAAGAAAACAATCAGGGAGGGGAAATAGATACCGCGTAAACCAACAACAGTTTGCAACAAAACACAATATAAACGCGCTCACTTTAAGGAGGCTCCCAGAGACCGAGACAGCAGCTGCTGGAATGGTGTACAATAGGGAACAGCACTGTCGAGGGAAATGTTCTATCGAACAGCCCAAATGTCTCCTCCTGTTTGTTAAGGTGTGCGCAGCACAATGCCACAGTCTACTTCAAAAACAGCAACATTACAAGTCTGGATGGGGTTAATGGCCTGTCTCCCTGAGCGGTGGGAGCCATCTCCCCTGCTGGTCAAAGCTGCCCACCCAGGGACAGGAAATGATATGTCCCAACTAGGGAGTTCCTTTCTTAGGGGCAGTGCCTAGAAACTGACTTTCCAGAGACGACATACAAGTTAAAGATTCCCCATCCAGTAATACAATTTTCAAGAAACCAAACACAATGGCAAATCTTAGGTTTCAGCTTTGAAAGCCATTGACTTCTTTTTAAATTCTTAATTGTTTAAAGGATTACATATGTCTCTTCCCCTCCAACCCCGAATCTATCCCTAGCTGTTCCCACCCCTCAGCACATACCCTCACCCCTCTAGTGCAAGAGGCTGCAGGCTGGGCTGAGGCTCTTCCCCGATGCCCCCATACATGAATTTCATGCACTGGGCCTCTAATATTTATCCTATCTAATAAAAGAGTAATATGCAAATTAACCATCACTCCATCACAAAGATGGCACGACCGCAGAGCTAGAGTGAGCAGGAGGCTAGAGTTGCCCCCGGCGATGGAGGAAGCCCAGCTTCCTGCCTGCCCTGCACGCCCTGAGATCCGCTCAAGGCTACAAAGTTTCAATTATAGAAGATAAATAAATCCCAGATACCTGTTTCCAGCCTGTGGTGTGGCCAGCCTGAAAATGGCCATCAGCCCCTACCCAGGCTGGCCAGGCACACCAGCGGGACCACCCCACCCACCCTAAAGGGGCTGTGGAAAGCCTGAAACCAGCCCTCAGCCCCTCACCCAGCTGGCCACACTCCCATGGGGTGAGGGTCCACACTGGGGAGCTTGACCAGCCTGCAAACAGCCCTCAGCCCCTCACCAAGGCTGGCTAGGCACCCCAGTGGGACCCCCACCCTGAAGAGGGTGTGACCAGCCTGCAAACAGCCCTCAGCCCCTCACCCAGGCTGGCCAGGCACACCAGAGGGACCCCCGCACCCTGAAGGGGCTGTGGCCAGCCTGCAAACAGCCCTCAGCCCCTCACCCAGGCTGGCCACACCCCCATGGGGTGAGGGTCCCCACTGGGAGGCTGGACCAGCCTGCAAACAGCCATCAGCCCCTCACCAAGGCTGGCCAGGCACCCCAGTGGGACCCCCACCCTGATCTGGGACACCCTTCGGGGCAAACCAGCTGGCCTCCACCCATGCACCAGGCCTCTATCCTATATAATAAATGGGTAATATGCAAATTGACCCTAACAGCAGAACAACTGGGAATGACTGGTCACTATGACACACACTTACCACCAGTGGGAAGACGCTCAATGCAGGAGCTTCCCCCTGGTGGTCAGTGTGCTCCCACAGGGGGAGCTCTGCTCAGCCACAAGTGAGGCTGATGGCTGCCAGCACAGCTGTGGTGGTGGGAGCCTCTCCTGCCTCCTCAGCAGCACTAAGGATGTCTGACTGCAGTTTAGGCCTACTCCCCGCTGGCAAGTAGACATCCCCCGAGGGCTCCCAGGCTGCCAGAAGGATGTCTGACTTCCAGCTTAGGCTCAATCCCCCAGGGAGCAGGCCTAAGCCAGCAGGTGGACATCCCCGAGGAGTCCCAGACTGTGAGAGGGCACAGGCCGGGCTGAGGGACCCCCCCCCCCCGCCGAGTGCACAAAGTTTTGTGCACAGGTCCTCTAGTATAAAATAATAAATAACATTAGAAGTGGTCAAATATGAAAATTAATATAAAATATTTTTTCTTGTTTAATGAAAATTTCTTTATAATTGATCGTTTAAAGCAAAAAATTGTGTTATGTATTTTATGTAGAAGTAAATTGTTTGAAAACAATAGCAGAAAGGCAGGAGCAAGGAGATGGAAATGTACTTCTGTGAAGCTTTTTCACTTTGTGTGAAGAGCTACAAGGTTGTCTGAAGGCAGGCTGCATACTGTAAAGCCAAAAGCAACTACTTAAAACACAAAATGAGTATGGATAGCTGATAAATCAACTAAAGAGATAAAGTAGTAAAAACTATTATGTGTGAGCATGAGCACATACACACAAAGGTTAGAATTGTAAGTTTTATATGTTTAGAAATTTTCCAAATATAGAATTTCAATGAGTGGTGAGCACATTTGTTAAAATATCAAAATGAAATATCTTCTCATTCATGTGTAGGCACTGATGTTTGACTCCAGGAATTATGGAAATATCCAAATTCAATTTCTTCAAATACCTCTGCATAATCGGAAAGAAAAGTGAAACTGTGATGAATTATGCACAACCAATGATGACCTTCTTTATTTAGATCCATAAATCTTTGTGAGCCATCTTCTTCAGATCTTATAGGCATTGAACCCAAGATCAAAGGAAACTGAATTTAGAATCAGATTTTGAATTTCTATATCCCCAAGACTGAAAAAATATTTTAAAATGATAATTCATATTCAAACACATTGTTTATATTAAAATTTTATTATTAACGAGAATATTTACTGTGTGAACATGTTTTATGTATATTTAATATACAAAATACATTTTTAAAAATATAAACATTGGTTATATTATTTTCATAGCATTGTGTGTACTTTTTATTATTATGTGATCTGTAATGTATATAATTTAATATCTATTCACATATTTTTATAACTACAATTAATTCTTTTATTTATTATAATAATTCCTTCTACATAAGTAATATATATGCATACACAGTCTAAAAGTACATGTAAGTATAGTATGTGCTTTAAATATCACATATTAGTAATTTTAGAAATTAGTATAATTTAATATTAATAATTTGGAGAATAAAACAAATAAACAGTGAGGTGTTAATGGATGGGGGGGGGGGTCAGTTCCACAGCTTAGACCTTCTGCTCTGAGAGTCCATGAACTGAGTGGCCCCGCTGAGCTCAGACAGCCTTGCATGGACTCAGACCCAAAGTCAGCCCTTCCGAGCTGAGAGGAAGTGCCTCTTTCTGCCTTTACTTCAGAAAATGCCTTTGATCCATGCCTCTTAGCCTTTGCTAGCATGCATTAGTGTTTCCAACTATGACTAGTTTACTACTCCAATACTGATGCTCACATTTTTATAACATTTAATAATTCCTAAATATGATTTTAAAGGACTACACATATTAACTCATTTAATCCTCATTCAGAAAATCCCAAGGTGGAGATGCAGAGATATTATCCCTACTTTAGAGATGAGCGGACTGGCACACAGAGAGTTGATTTGCTCTGATAGTGTGCTTGTGCTAAAGCAGCCTTCTATTGGCATGATAGATAAATGAAGCTGGTTAAATAAGCTTGACAAAATAGTTTTGCATGGATTGTCATAAGTTAGATTAGAATATAATGTTCTTTTTTTTAGAAAAAAAAACACAGAATAAATTAAGGCCAGTTGGTGTGTGTGTGTGTGTGCGTGTGTGTGCGTGCGTGTGTGTATTAACACACAACTAATTGACATGCTCTGAGACAAATGCGTTTGATCTCGAATAATGATGGAAAAAGTATAACTACTCCCTACATGTAAGCGCCATACAACTGAGGAATGTCAAGGCAGCTTTGGTTTATTGGGTGACTGATCATTTTGATGCCCACTAGCTTTTAGTCATTAGTTCTCCTCTAGCCAATGGTTTATTGAAGGTATAGGTACATTGGATCAATGTTTCCAACCATCAGCTTTAGAAATAAAGCAGCAACAGCGGCGTGTTTTTTTAATTAGCATCTATTGTGCAACTACTTGTGTGCCCAGCACTGTGGCCACTGCTGGGGAGCTAGCAATGGGAGGAATAAAACCACGGGCAGCAGTTCACAGAAGGGGAACAGCCTTGCGAGGAGGTGACGCCGGTCCACAATTCCCGGTGACATTCTAGCTCGTGGTATGGGGACATAGTTATGGATTCAAGAAGGACTCATAAAGGGGACATATTTAAGTTGTATCCTCAAGATGAAAAATAATTTCTTCCCCATGAATTAAGCAGCAGGCATTGAAAGATGTTGGATTGTGAACAGACAGGGCACTCATAGGGACAGGCAGGTTAGCATGACTGTAGCTGCTTGCTGGAGATGAAGATGGACGGCCAGCTGGAATCCATTCATAAGCTGTTTAGCATTTATCCTATAGGAAAGAGGACACAAATTAAGCTAATTTCCATAATCATATGTTCTTCAGTCAACAAAAAGGTATGTTGAAGGCCACGTGTGTCAGGGACCAGGCAAGACTAGAGATGGAGCAGTAAAAACAGAAATGTGTTCTGCCCTTTGGTGCTTACAAGGATGCTGGGTCCAGGTGCTGTGTCCCATGTCCTGACAATGGAGGAGGAATTGTGGGGCAGATGCAAGAGCACTTAGCAGATAGTTAGATGTTGCAAGTGGAAGAAAGGGAGAAAGGGGATTTCTGCTGGGAGGTGAACTGCATAGTAACACTGCTGAGAACTGAGCAGAAAGAGGCCGAAGGGAAGAGGAAGATGCCTGTCTGGCCTTTGACATGGGTCTGAAACCTTTTATTATGTCTGAATACACAATGGGCTAATTAAAATAACACTTCTTATCAACAAATTGTCAGATGAAATGTCACCTCCTCTAAGATGGCTTCTCTGACCACGTTAGTAAAAAAATTCTCGATTTAGACACTTTCCACTCCATCACTCTGTCTATTTTCTTAACACTCCCCCTATCTAGGATTATTTATCTGTTTGTTCACTTCGTTTTCCAACTGAAATGTGAACTGCATGAGCACAGGGAAGTGGCCTGTCCGTTGCTTTTCCACATGAGCCTGTAGAGCAGCAGTTCTCAACCTGTGGGTCGAGACCCCTTTGGGGGTCGAACGACCCATTCACAGGGGTCGCCTAAGACCATCGGAAAACACATATATAATTACATATTGGTTTTTGGATTAATCACTATGCTTTAATTATGTTCAATTTGTAACAATGAAATTGGGGGTCACCACAACATGAGGAACTGTATTAAAGAGTCACGGCATTAGGAAGGTTGAAAACCACTGCTGTAGAGGGAGCATTACGGGCTCCCACGGCGTTTGTGTTCAGGTTTGAAACGATGGTCATGGAGAGGGCTTAGGTTAAAGGAGGGTCCTGTGCAGGCTCCGGGTGAGTGAGTGCTGCTGTTAGTTAGTCTCTGAGACACATGCTCAGTCTGTCGATGTCGCTCCCACCTCCTCCTCCTCTTCAAGGTGAAGGTGATGTGCAGAGCAAGGCGCCTGGGAGGCCTCACTGGGAGGCACAGACCTCGGTGCTGCCCCTGCATGGCAGGTGCTGTTCCGGGTCCTTCTGTTCTCAAGGACATACCTGCTCCCATACCTATCCCCAGGCTCTCTAGGACACACTGTGGGAAAGGCGACCATGACAGGTTGGCCTTTCATAGCTTTATCCACCCAAAATAAAAGGAAAGCCCTGCTTACCACCAGTTCCCAAATATGTGAAGAAAGACTTGGATTAGGTTGGCTTCCATCTGTTTCCAACTTGTGATGTAGTCCCCTGTGATCAAGGAAGGCAGCACTGGCAGCAGTGTGACTGCATCTGGTTTGCCTAGACTGATCCTACATACATCTTCATCCTGTTCTGATGATTAATAGCATCTCTTCTCACTCCCCGAAAAGCTCTAGTTTGGATAATATCTGAGGGTTGCTCCAGTCATAGGAACTAAGTGGCTCCTGGGGTCTCTGTGTGGTTGGGGATCAAGCCCTAGCACAGAAGATGACCAAAAGGAGGGTGAACCATTCAGGAGCTGACTGCCTGCATGTCTGTTCATCCATGCCATCCTGGTCCTCTTCCAGACACAGTGTCTGAGCTTCACAGCAGGCCCTGCCCATATCCCGATCGCCCAGGGGGCGCTGGTCACTGACTCCCTCCCGCTTCTCCTGGTGCCACAGCAGCTGCTGGATGGTAAATCACACACCCAGGCCCCACCGGCGCCGGCTGCAGACCGTCTCCCTCACTGTCCGGCCTACTTTCCATGGAGCAGTGAGTCTGTCTCCCCTGAGCAGTGCTGGTCAGGATCCCCTCACACCTTCTCTCAGGCATGAGGAGGGTTTTGAGATTCTTAGAGAAAAACTGAGAGGTAGTTGTAAGGCATCATGCAGGTCACTGCTCACACTTTCATCTAATCCCTTCCCCGCAATGTGTGTGCCCAACGGCAGCTCAGAGTTCTGGGTGGAAGCCCGCGCTCTCCCTGGACACGACAGAAACAGAACCGTCAGGATAGGAAGCGACCCTGGGCACCGCCCACCAAAGGGAGAAAACTGGAAGTCCTGAGGCATTGGCAGTTTTCCTTGATCAAAATTTTAAAAAAATCTTCCATTCTCACCTTTTATTTCACATGCTCGTGGTCTGTATTTTTGCTCTCTCTCGTTTCATTCTCCGTGCCCTTTTTATCTGCCTCTTTGCCATCACGCCTTCAGCATCTCTCCCGCTCCCTTCCTCCTTCCTCCACTTCTCCCCTCCCCGCCACACTCTCTCTCTGCCCCCTCCAGCTTGACGAACAGAGACCGTGTACAGCTCAAGCGGACTTGCGGCCGGACATAACTGCTGCTTGTGGGGGACACACTCCTGGCTCTCAGGACGCGGCTCTGCCTCGCTGAGGGGCACGGCCCCACATGGGTTAAGTTAAATGAGTGCCTCAGAGACAGGTTAGGAAGAAGTCCCGTGACCCAGGCAGTGCTGTCCTTCCACGCGCTGCTCTTGGGTTCCAGGACAAGGGCCGGAGTGTCTGTGGGGCCTGCACGCCTGCCGCTGGGCCTTCCATGGAGCTGCTTGCCGGCTGAACACCAGCTCGGGCTGATATTCGGGATGTGCTTAGCCGTTGCCCGGACGGATATAAGCTAGTGCCAGGCCAGCAGAGACCACACGCTGCCACTCCATAATTTCAGAAAAATGCAAGAGAGTGAGCACCAAAACTCACAAACTTCCGTGGGGGTAGGAAAGGGATTACTTTGGAAACTCTAAGGAGACGTTTACATTTTCCTCAGTAGTGAAAGGTATAATCCCAGACTTCATGGTTGAATTTTAAAAAGTAATTCATGATACATTTTTCTTTCATGTTACAGTAAATTTCTACATTTAATACTTTGAATGTGGCTTGTGCTTTAGTCCTTAGTCATGGTAAATGCCAAATTATATTTTTTATGTTCTGAGCACTTAGAATGTGTGGTCGCTATGGCACACCTGGGGTCCATGATCAGATGAGGCACATTTTCTGCCACACAGAGAGCTTATATTCTGTTGACTGAATATAAAAACAAATGAATCAATGTGGACTTCAGGTTACAGTGTTTCTGAAACTTTAAGAGGGCCAATATGGCTGAAATGAGATGAATAGGGTCTTTTATAAAATTAAATTTATTGGTATAACATTGGTCCACATGACCATACAGGTTTCAGGTGTGGGTTCCATGTTACAAGATCTGTATTTTGCACCTTGAGCCCACCACCAAGAGTCAAATCCTCTCCTGTCACCATATATTAGGTCCCCCTTCTCCCCCTCCCCTTCCCTCTGGCAACCACCCCACTGTTTGTATTCACGAGTTTCAGTGTTATATCCTACCTATGAGTGAAATCACATGGTTCTGAGTTTTTTCAGACTGAATTATTTCAATTAGCATCATGTTCTCAAGGCTCATTCATGTTGCTGCAAATGGCACTATTTTACCCTTTCTTATGGCTGAGTAGTGTTCCATTCTGTATATGTACTGCATCTTCTTTATCCAGTTCTCTGTTGCGGGATACTTTGGTTGTTTCCATGTGTTGGCTACCGTGAATAATGCTGTAATGAACATAGGGGTGCATATATCTTTGCGACTACATGATTTTTAGTTTTTCGGGTATATACCCAGGGGAGGAATTGCTGGGTCATATGGCATCTTTAGTCCTAATTTTTTGAGGAATCTCCAGACTGCTTTCCATAGTGGCTGTACCAGTCTACAGTCCAGGGGTCGTCAAACTATGGCCCGCTGGCCACATGCAAATACAAATATTGTATTTGTTCCCGTTTTGTTTTTTTACTTCAAAATAAGATATGTGCAGTGTGCATAGGAATTTGTTCATAGTTTTTTTTAAAACTATAGTCCGGCCCTTCAACGGTCTGAGGGACAGTGAACTGGCCCCCTGTTTAAAAAGTTTGAGGACCCCTGCTACAGTCCCACTAGCAGTGAATGAGGGTTCCCCTTTTCCACCTCTCCAACCCTTGTTATTGCTTGTCTTGTTGATAATGGCCACTCTAAAGGTGTAAGGTGGTCTCCATTATAGTTTTGATTGGCATTTCCCTAATTGCCAGTGAGATTGAACATATATATATATATATATATATATATATATATATATATATATATATATATACTGTTTGTATGTCTTCTTAAGAGAGGTGTATTTTCAGGTCCTCTGCCCACTTTTTGATTGGATTGTTTGTTTGGTGTTGAGTTTTATGAGTTCTTGATATACTTTGGAAATTAAACCTTTGTCAGAACTACTGTTTGCAATATCATCTCCCATCTGCTTGGCTGCCTCTTTGTTTTGATGTCAGCTTCTTTTGCTTCACAGAAGTTTTTTAGGTTGATATAATCCCATTCATTTATTTTTGCCTTTACTTCCCTTGCCTTTGGGTTCAAGTTATTAAAACGTTCTTCACAAGCAAGGTCTATAAGTTTGGTGCCTATATTTTCTTCTATGTAACTTATTGTTTAAGATCTTATATTTAGGCCTTTGATTCATTTTGAAATAATTTTTGCACATGGGGAAAAACTGTAATCCAGTTTCATTCGTTTGCATGTGGCTTTCCAGTTTCCCAGCACCATTTATTGAAAAGACTATCTTTACTCCATCATGTGTTTTTGGCTCCTTTGTCAAGAATTATTTGTCCATGTACATGTGGTTTTATAGCTGGGCTCTCTATTCTGTTCCATTCCTCTGTGTATCTCTTTCTCTGCCAATACCATGCTGTTCTGACGATCGTAGCTTTCTAGTGTAATTTGAAGTCAGGTAGCACTGATCTTTTTTTCTCAGGATTGCTTTGGCTATTCAGGTCTTTTGTGGTTCCATATAGATCTGATTTCTTGTTCTATATATTTAAAATTGGCATTGGGATTTTGAAGGGAATTGCATTAAATCTGTATATTGCTTTATGTAGTATAGCCATTTTAACCACATTGGTTCTTAAAGTACATGATCACAAGATAAATTTTTCCATTCTGTTGTGTCTTTTTCAATCTTTTTTCAAAATGCTTTGTAATATTCAGAATATAGGTCTTTTGTGTTCTTTAAGCTTATTCCTAGGTATTTTATTCTTTTGGTTGTAATTACAAAAGGAATTTTTATTTTCATTTCTTTTTCTGAAGTTTTGCACAAAGGCAATGGAGTTTTGCACATTGATTTTATATCCTGCAACTTGGCTGTATTTGTTTATTGTTTCTAATAGTTTTGGGGTGGAATCTTTAAGATTTTCTATATACAGAATCATGTCATTCACAGAAAGTGGCAGTTTTAATTCTTCCTTCCCTATTTGGATGCCTTTTATTTATTTCTCTCACCTTATTGCTCTGGCTAAGACTTCCAGCACTATGTTGAATAAGAGTGGTGAGAGTTGCCTTAGCCAGTTTGGCTCAGTGGATAGAGCATTGGACCACAGACTAAAGGGTCCTGGATTCAATTCTAGTCAAGGGCACTTACCTTGGTTGCAGTTTCCCTGGCTCCGGTTGGGGTATGTGCAGGAGGCAACCAATAGATGTGTCTCTCTCACATCAGTGTTTCTGTTTTTCCCTCTCCCTTCCACTCTCTCTAAAAATCAATGGAAAATTATCCTCAGCCGAGAACTAATAGAAAACAAAAAAAGGGTGGTGAGAGTTCCTGACCTTAGAAGGAAAGCTTTCAGGTTTTCACCATTGGGGTGGTCGGGCACTTTAGTATATTCACGTGCTTCCCTTCTATTCCTGTTTTATTGAGTGTTTTAATCATAGAGGGATGTTGTATCTTATCAAATGATTTTCTGCATTTATTGATAAGATCATATGATTTTTAGCCTTTCTTTTTTATGTGGTATATTACATTGATTGATTTCTGTATGTTGAACCATCCTGTGTCCCTATAATGATCCCCAATTGATCATGATATTTTATGTACTGTTGTATTCAATTTGCTAGTATTTTATTTAGGATTTTTGCATCTGTATTCATCAGAGATACTGGTCTGTAGTTTTCTTTCTTTTTTTTGTTATCTTTGCCAGGGTTTGGTATCAGGGTTATGTTGGCCTCATAAAATGTGTTAGGGAGTATTTCTTCTTCTTCTTCTTCTTCTTCTTCTTCTTCTTCTTCTTCTTCTTCTTCTTCTTCTTCTTCTTCTTCTTCAAGAGTTTGAGAAGAACAGCTTTTAAATCTTCTTTGAACATTTGGTAGAATTCACTGGTGAAACCATCTGATTCTGGACTTCCATTTTTGGGGAGGTTTTTGATAGTTGTTTTAATTTCCTCACTGCTAATGGGTCTATTTAGATTTTCCAATTCTTCATTATTTAGTCTAAGAAGGTTCTATATTTCTAGGAGCTTATCCATTTCTTCTAGGATTTTTGATTTGATGGCATATAGTTTGTCATAATATTTTTGTGTGATCCTTTGTATATCTGTGGTGACTTCTCTCTCATTTCTGATTTTGTTTATATTGGTCTTTTCTCTTTTTTTCCTTAGTGAGTCTAGCCAAGGGTTTGTCAATTTTATTAACCTTTTCAAATAACCAGCTCTTTGTTTTATTAATTTTTATATAGTCTTTTGTTCTCTATTTCATTGACTTCTGCTCTAATTTTTATTATTTCCTTTCTTCTGACTTTGGATTGTTTTTGTTCTTCTTTTTCTGGTACTTTAAAATGTGATATTAGGTTGTTTACTTGGTGTTTCTTTTGTTTCTTGAGGTAGGCCTGTAATGATATAAACTCCCCCCCCCTTATTACTGCTTTCATTTCATCCCAGAGGTTTTTATTTTTAAAAAAATTTTGGATTTTTTGTTAATCCTAACCCAAGGATATTTTTCCATTGATTTTTAGAGAGAGTGGAAGGGAAGGGGAGAGACACAGAGAGAGAAACATCATTGTGAGAGACACATCAACTGGTTACCTCATCCCCACCCCAACCAGACCGGGGATTGAGCCTGCATCCGAGGTGTGTGCCCTTGACTGGAATTGAGCCCAGGACCCTTCAGTCCACAGGCCAACACTCTATCCCCGGAGCCAAACTAGCTAGGGCCCAGAAATTTTGATATATTGTATTGTCATTCTCATTTGTTTCTTTATATCTTTCGATCTCACCTTTTATTTCTTCTTTGACCTACTCACTCTTTAATAGTATATTGTTTAATCTCCATGTATTTGTGGGTTTCTTTACTTCCTTTTTGCAGTTGATTTCTAATTTCAAGGAATCGTGGTCAGAGAATATAATAGGTATAATTTCAATCTTCTTGAATTTATTGATGCTACTTTTGTGACCCAACATATGGTCTCTCCTTTAGGATGCTCATGTGCACTTTAGAAGAACGTATAATCTGATGTTCTGGGATGAAAAGTTCTGTAAATGTCAATTATGTCCATTTGGCCTAGTGTTTCATTTAAGGCCAATATTTCTTTATTGTTTTTCTATTTGGATAATCTATCTAGAGCTGTCAATGGAAAATTAAGGTCCCAAATTATGATTGTGTTTTGATCTGTCTCCCCCTTTATTTTTGTGAGTAGCTGTTTTATATATTTCCGTGCTCCCTGTTTGGCTGCATATATATTAAGAAGTGTTATGCTTTCTTGATGTCATGTCCCCTTTATCATTACAAAATGTCCTTCTTTGTCTCTTGTTATCTTGAAATCTATTTTGTTAGGTGTAAGTATGGCTTTACCTGCTTTTCTGTAGATACTAGGGGCTCAGTGCACAAATTCGTGCACCTTGAAAGGAACTGTGGGCCATGAGGCTGCAGTGGGCACAGGGCTGGGTCTCAGCCCATCCTCTGCACCCCCACCCAGCTCCTACTGCTGTGGCCCCCTGCCCCCTCTCTGCCGGCAGCCCCACTCCTGCTGCCTCTGCTCCTACACACCGAGCCCCGCTTGCACCCACCGACAGCACCAGAGCCACCCCTGGCACCCACTGCCAGTGCCAGCCCCACTCGCACCTGCAGCCAGTGCTGGAGCCACCGCTTGCACCTGCTGCCGGCACCCAGCACCGGTCCCTATTGCTCGGTGCCATCAGTTGGTGTGAGTGGCAGCCGCTGCCCTGATCACCCCTCAGGAACAGAGGGAGGTGGAGAAGCCCTCAGGGCTGTTGGGACTGGCAGCTGCCACTTGCACCTGCTGACAGTGCTGAGTGATGGGGACTGGTGCCAGGTGCCAGCAGCAGGTGCAAGAGGTGGCTGCCAGCCCTGATGGCCCCTCGGGAGCAGGGGGAGGTGGAGAAGCCTTGTGGGGTGATCGGACCCAGCAGCCGCTGCTCGCACCTGCTGACAGCACCGAGCGATGGGGACTGGTGCTGGGTTCCAGCAGTGGGTGTGAGTGGCGGGTGCGAGTGGCAGCTCCGGAACTGGCTGCAGGTGTGAGCAGGGCTGGCACTGGCAGCACGTGCAAGTGCCAGGTGGGCCCGCAGCACGCAGGAGCAGAGAATTTTCAGTAACCAACAGAAACTTACCCCAATGACAGCAACCAGCACCCCACCTTGGTCTGGCGCCCCTGCTCACCTGCTCCACAATCCAGCCATGGCCAACGTCTGCCATTTTCCATGCACGCCCCCTGGTGGTCAGTGCACATCATAGCGATCTGTTGTTCAGTTGTTCTGGTTATTCCTCCATTTGGTCTATTTGCATATTAGCCTTTTATTATATAGGATTATTTGCTTGGAGAATCATTTTCTAACATTTTACTTTGAATCTATCTTTGGTTGGGTTTTGTTTGTTTATCCATTCTCCTATTCTATGCCTTTGTGTTGGTGAATGCAGACCATTTGCACTTAGGATAATTATTAATGTATGAGGATTTTCTTTAGCCATTTTATATTTTGTTTTCTAGTAGCTTTGGGTCTCCATTGTTTCTTTTCCTTTGCGTTTCTGTTTGGTGGTATTTCATACTTCTTTTCTCTGTTTCCTCTGTTGTAAAGCTACGTGTCCTGGTTTGGGTATTTTTGTGTGTAGGTACCGTTAGGTTTATAAAAAATGAAGTTGCATATATACAGTAGGTCTTTTTCTTTTGAGTTCATCTGATCTTCATCCTCCTTTGCTATTACAGACCTTTACTCTCTCCCCTTTTATTTTTGTTGTTGTCACAAATTATCCCTATTTAGGCTGTAAGGCTTTTGGTAATCTTACTCATAGTGTTGTGACCTTAAGTTCTTTGTTTCAGGTAAAATAATCCCCTTTAGTGTTTCCTGCAATTGAGGTTTTCTGGTGATAAAATCCCTCAGCTTCTGTATGTCTGGAAACGTCTTTATTTCTCCTTCATATTTAAAGAATATATTTTTAGTGGTCGGTAATTTCTCTCTTTCAGACATTTAAATATGTGGTTCCACTCTCTTCTTGCTTGTAGAGTTTCTGCTGAGAAGTTGACTGAATGGTCACTTCCTACTTTTCCTTGGCTGCTTTGAGAATTTTTTTATTTGTCATTAGTTCTGTGAGTTTTAATTTTTGACAGTTTTAATACAAAATGCATTAGAAAGGGCCTCTTTGGATTTAGATAATAGGTGTTCTATTTGCTTCTTAGATTTGAGGATCTAGTTTTTTCCATAGGTTTTGGAAGTTATCCACTATTTGTTTAAATAGCCTTTTTGTTTTCTGCTCCCTCTCCTCCTCTTCCAGTATGCCTATAATTCTAATACTACTTTTTCTAGTGAAGTTATATAATTCTCAGAGAGCTATTTCGTGTTTCGTTATGCTCAGGTCTCTCCCTTCTCCCTCTTCATCATTTCTAGGTTCCTGTCACTGCTATCACTAATTTCTCCGTCTGGTTGGCTGTTTTCGCTGCTCAGTAGTTCACTCTTAATCTCCTTAATTGCATGCTTCATTTCCAGAATTTCTGGTTGGTGTTTTTTGTTTTGTTTTTTAAGTTTCTTTGGTAAAGTAGTTATCTTGTTCATTGCTTTGTTTTCTGAGTGCATTGAATTGCCTGTCTGTATTTTCCCTCATCTCATAGAATATTTTCAGACTGCAATCTTGAAATCTCTGTCTTTTATATCACTTATTTCCATGTGTTCCAGCCTGCTTTCTGGGAATTTTTCATTTTCTTTCTGGTCATCCTTGTAGTTATTCATGGTATTTGCTGTTCTCCTTTGCCTAGGCATTTATATCTGTTTATATTAATGACCAATAGCAGCTTCATCTGAAAAGGTCCTTTGACTATTTTCCAGTAGATGGCTCTGAATTGCAAGATTTTTTTTTTTTTTTTTTTTTTTTTTTTACCTCTGGATCTCCCAGGCTTGACCTCCATGGGCTCTGTAAGACAGTATAGTCCCACTGCTTAGGGGCGGGGTTTGTTTTTCCCTCACTGTAACTGCAAACTCTGACCTCCATGGTGCCCAGCCCCAAGCATCCCACCTGGGGATCAGTTACAGAGGCAAGCAGGAGTCCTACTGCAATAGCTCTTGATTTACAGGTAATATGCTCCTTGGCCTGATTCCAAGGGCAATGGGAGGTGAGTTTTGAGAGTCCAAGTGGTGGCAGGGCTCTGTGGTTCTGTTTATTTGTCTGCAACACCACTGTAAGCCCAGTGGAAAGCCTCATGGCAGAGCCCTGTTCTCTGTCAGGCATCTGCTGACTCAGACACCCTTATCTCTGCTCACCACTTGCCTGCTGGACTGCTTTTACAGCTCTCTGTCCCACCTGGCCTAAGGAATTACCTGCTACCACTGGCTTCCTCCTCTCCAGGCTGAGCCACAAGTCCTTGTTGGCGAGGCTGCATCTGCAGGCCCTCTGAACTTTCCTCCCTCCTCATGTCCCTGTTTATTTCCGGTTGCTCACCTTTTGATGTTTCAATGTGCAGATCTCTCAGGCATACCTCTACATTAAGCATGGAATTTTTGTTGAATTATAGTTAGTTAACTTATTGAAATTTCAGGGAGAGGCTCTCTCATGCAGCCATTCCTCTGAAACCCTCTATGAATAGGGTCCTAATTTTATGGGTTGAAGCTGGAAAAATAGATGGGTTAAGAAGGGTCATGGCAATGTGGATGAAAAGAAGCTACAGGCCAACCTGACTTGCTCAAGAGAGGCCTGTGTAGCGGCCTTACAAACTGAAAGACCTAAAGTAACCACAAAGGATGTTCTGAAATGAAAAGACTTTAAAATTAAAAAGCAGTTTATGTTTGATAGTCATGTCCTAGGCCAGTATCTTCCCTGACAAAGGGCAATCTTTACTTTAGCTAAGCTTATTGTATTTTTTGCCTCTACAATAACATATCTTTGGAATGCCAAAGTAATTTTCCTTTTTTTCTGGACCCTCAAAGCACAGGCACCTCTCTGCTGAAACAACAAAAACACACACACCCTCATTGTTATTGAGTTCATTGTTGGTGTTAAATCCTGCACCAACCTAAGTAAAAAGTGTGGCTTTAATTTTACATTTTACCCAATCTCAGAGGTTTCCCCACTTTGCTTTCTTCTGCCTCCCTAATCTATCACCAGTGGAGTTCATGTAACCCACTTATACCTCCTCTTTTGATTGTGATGTACAAAACAAAGTGCAAAACTGCCATTCTCTGGAGCATTATCTTAATTTGTTGAGATTCTGCTTCCTGGCGATTGTTGATAATTTGGCTCAAATAATCTCACAAAAATTCTTTACAGGTTTGAATGTTTCCTACATGAACAGTAAGGAGTATACTTGTAGATTATATTTTAACTGTAAATAATATTTCACAATTATGGTTTCATCTTCAAGGCCAAAGCCACAAATCAGAAATTCACTGTACCTGGCTAGACTTCTGGTGCTGTTGTTCCACCCTCCCAGGTCCCCTAAGAACTCTCCCTGTGGGAATCACTAATATCACCTTTAACATAATGTGACTCAACAACCACCACTTGAACATACCTTTCAAGAGATTAATTTCAATTGCTCCTTAATCTTCAAATACCTGTTTCACAAAATCTCAGCTCCCTTCTTTAATATTTACTTTCCACACTTGCTTATTAGGGCCTGGTCACCTCCTCCGATTTCTCATTCATTCTCTGGCTCTGGGATTGTGGGTAAAAGCTGTCTTGTGTATGGTTATGGCTTTTTCTTCATCTAGTGTTTGGGTCACAAAATATGTTAAAATATAAGCCGTTTCAGTTATTTTCCTTTTCCAGTCTTTACAGTTTGGGAATGTGCTATGTCAAGCATCTTGCTTAGGATCCTCTCAGAGGAACAAAACTTCTACAGTTCTTCAAACTACTGAGAAATGGCAATAGGAGGCATGACAAGATGGACTGAGGACTTTTCCTGTCTCTTCCACCTAGATTGGTTCTGCGACCAAATCCCAAATGTTATTTAAAGTTTGCTTAATATTTCACAATGAAAGGCAACACTTGACTGCTATTTCCCAATATTCAGCATCGAATTTAGTATATCTTGGTGTTTTGTTTTCCTTATTTAATTTGTATAATTTTCATATTTACTATATTTTTAATTAAAGGAAACTTGCAGAATGTTGAACCTGTGCCTTCAGTTATTCTTCATGGAGGTGTGCCTCTCGATGGGAATCTTTTTAATAGCTCCACTTGAAGAAACTCTTCCATGGAGGAGCATTTTCCAGTCAGATTAAGAGTCACTAGATGAATTTGTAGATTGCTCTTGGGAGTATGAGCAGTTTAATGATGTTAATTATTCCTACCCATAAACATATATATGCTTCCACTTATTTATATTTACTTAAATTTCTTTCTTCAGTGACTTATAATTTTCCATGTATAGGTCTTTTACCTCCTTGGTTGAATTTATTCCTAGTATCTTTTTTTATGCAATTGTAAAATGAGACTGTTTTCTTAGTTCCTCTTTCTGAAGTTCATTATTGGTGGATAAAAATGCAACTAATTTCTGAATATTTATTTTGTATCCTACTGCATTACTGAATTCATTTATCAGCTCTAGTATTTTTTTGGTGGAATCTTAAGGTTCTCTATATATAGTATCATGACATCTGCAAATGATGATAGTTTTACTTTCTCTTTTCCAATTTGGATGCCTTTTATTTCTTTGTCTTATCTAACTGTTGTGGCTAGGACTTCAGTACTATGTTGAATAAGAGTGGTGAAAGTGGACATTCCTTTCTTGTTCTTGATCTTAAGGGAAACACATGTAGTTTGACCATTGCGTATGATGTTGGCTGTGGGTTTTTAATATACGGCCGTTATTATGTTGAGGTGTGTTTTGTTCACTCTACTTCCATTTTGCAGAGAGTTTTTATCATAAATGAGTGCTGGGCTTTTATCAAATCTTTTCTGCATTAATTGATATGGTTATTTGTTTTTCAACCTTCATTTTGTTTATGTGGTGGGTCGCATTTATAGATTTGCAGATATTGTATGACCCTTACATTTCTGGAATAAATCCCTTTTGATCATGGCATATGATCTTTTTAATGTATTGCTTGATCCTGTTCGCTAATATTTTGTTGATGAATTTAACATCTATATTCATTAGGGATATTGCCCTATAGTTCTCTTTTTTGTAGTGTCTTTATCTGGTTTTGGAATTAGGATAATGCTGGTCTCATAAAATGAGCTTAGGAGCCTCTTCACCTCTTGAAATTTTCTGGAATACTTTGAGAAGGATAGGTGTTAGTTCTTTGAATGTTTGATGAAATTCACCTGTGAAGCCATCTGGTCCAGGACATTTGTTTTTTGGAATATTTTTTATTATTGTTTTAATTTCACTAGTCATAATCTGTTGATTTGGATTCTCTGATTCTTCCTAATTCAGGTTTGGAAGGTTGTATGTTTCTAGGAATTTATCCATTTCATCTAGATTACCTAATTTGTTGGCATATAATTATTCATAATATTCTCTTACATTCCTTTGTAGTTCTCTCATCAGTGGTTACTTTTCCTCTTTCATCTTTTATTTTATTTATTTGAGTCTTCTCTTTTTTCTTTTTTTAAAATATATTTTTATTGATTTCAGGGAGGAAGGGAGAGGAAGAGAGAGATAGAAACATCAATTATGAGAGAGAATCATTGATCAGCTGCCTCCTGCATGCCCCTTACTGGGGATCAAGCCCACAATCTGTGCATGTGTCCTTGACCGGAATCAAACCCAGGACCCTTCAGTCCAAAGGCCGACACTCTAATCGCTGAGTCAAACCGGCTAGGGCTCTTTTTTTCTTGATGAGTCTGGTTAAAGGTTTGTCAATCTTGTTTATTTTTTCAAAGAACCAGCTCTTAGTTTCATTGATCTTTTGTATTATCTTTTAACTCTATTTTCTTTATTATTTCCTTTCTTTTACTCCCTTTGAGGTTTGTTTGTTTTTATTTTTCAAGTTCCTTTAAGTTTACTTAGATTGTTTATTTGACATTTTTATTGTTTATTAAGATAGGCCTGTAATGCTATAAATTTCCCTCTTAGAACTGCTTTGGCTGTGTCCCATAGATTTTTGGTTGTTGTGTTCTTATTTTGATTTGTTTCAAAGTATATTCTGATTTTCACCTTGATCTCATTGTTAACCCACTCATTGTTTAGTTACATGATATTTAGCATACATTTCTTTGTGTGTTCTTCATTTTTTCTTGTGATCGATTTCTAGTTTCATACTTTTATAGTCTAAAAAGGTGGTTGATATGATTTTAATCTTCTTAATTTTATTTAAACTTGTTTTGTGTCCTAAACTGTGATCTATCCTAGAAAATGTTTCACGTGTACTTCAAACAAATGAACATTCTGCTGTTTTGGGTGAAATGTTTTGAAGATATAAATTAAATCCTTGTTGATATTTTGTCTGAATATTTGTCCATTGATATTAATGGGGTTTTAAAAACCCCCTACTATGATTGTATTACACTTGATCTCTCCATTTATGCCTATCAATATTTGCTTTATAATTTAGGCACATAAATGTGTATAATGGTTAGGTCCTCTTGTTGGATTGCTTCCTTTATCATCATATAGTGCCTTTTTTTTTTACTCTTGGTATAGCTATTTTTTACAATCTATTTTGTCAGATATAAGTATTACTAACCCAGCTTTTTTCCCCCTTTCCATTTGCATTAAATATCTTTTTCTATTCTTTTACTTTTAGTCTGTATGTATCTTTCATTCTGAGGTGAGTCTCTTGTATACTGCATAAATATGGATCTTATTTCTTATCTATTCAGCTATCCTATGTCTTTTGATTGGAACATTTAAACCATTTACATTTAAAGTGGTTATTGACAGGTACACATTTTTTTGCTATTTTAATCTTTTAACTACTTCCCTCTGTTTCTTCTTCATTCCCTCCTCCTTCTTCTTAAGAAAGTCCTTTAACATTTCTTGTAATACTGGTTTGGTAGTAATGAACCCTGATAGTTTTTCTTGTCTGGAAAGCTCTTTATTTCTCCTTCAATCATAATTGATAGCCTTACTATGTAAAGTATTCTTGGTTTTAGATCCTTGCTTTTCATCACTTTGGGTATTTCATGTCAATCTCTTCTGGTCAGCAAAGTTTCTGTTGAAAAATCAGCTGACAATCTTATGGGAGCTCCTTTGTGGCTAATTAACTACCTTTCTCTTGCTGCTTTTAAGATTGTCTTTTTGTCTTTAACCTTTGGCATTTTAATTATGATGTGTCTGGGCGTGTTTCAGTTCATCTTGTTTGGCACTTCCTGGACTTGTGTTTCTTTTCCTTTCACCAGAGTAGAAAAATTTTCAGTCATTATTTCTTCAAATAGGTTATTAATTTCTTGGTCTCTCTCTCTCTCTCTCTCTCTTCTCATTCTGGTACCCTATGATGCTGGTATAGTTATACTTCTTATTTCTCCAAAGGTCCCTTGCTTCAAAAAATGTTTCTTTTTCTTTTTGCTGCTTTGTTTGGGTGTTTCTTGCTACCTTTTCTTCTAAATTGCTGATTCAATCTTCTGCTTCATTCAATCTTCTCTTTATTCCTTCCTTACTATTCTTCCTTTTAGGTATTGTATTCTTCATTTATGACTGGTTCTTTTATATTGTTTCTATGTCATTTTTCATGATGTTTTCGTTCTATCAAAGTTTCTTTAGCATCTTTATAATCTTTTCTTTTAACTCTATAGGTGATAGATTGCTTACCTACATTTTATATACATAGTTCTTTTTCTGGAGACTTCTATTGTTCTTTTAGTTAGGGCATGTTTCATTGTCTCCCCATTTTCCTGTCTCTTTGATTTTGTGTCTATGTCTTAGGCAGATCTGCTATGAGTCCCAGTCTTGGTCCGTTGGCCTTATAGTAGGTGTCTGATGGGACCTAGTTGCTTGGTCTCCTTGATCACCTGAGCTAGGTGCTCCATGAACATTACTTGTGTGGGTTATGTGGGCCCTCCTGTTATATTTCAGGCTTGATTGCTATCAGCTCATTTGTGCATGGGGTCAACCCTTGTGTTGGGTGACTGTGAGGTTCAACTCCAACCTCAGTGTATGAGCTGCTGTTCAGGTGCTGACCACACAAAGCCGAATTTGCCTCAGCAGGGTCTGGTGCTTGCCGAGATCTCCCTCTGGATATGCTGCTCGTGAAACTAATTGGATCCTACTTTGTTGTTGTCTGAAGCTGACCTCTGGGTGTAGGTTCTGGGCCTCCTGGAGCTACTCTGGTGCAGGCCAATGTCAGATACTATCTGGCCCTGGGCAATTTGTTTGGAGCTACAAAGCAACAGTTTGTGGTTGTGTTTGCTGGGCCTTTGTGTGTGTGAAGGGCCAATCTGCACACCATTGTTGGCTTTTACCAGAACTTGGCTTGGGGGGAGGTCAGCAAAAGTCCTAAGATCTGCCTGCCTCTGCCTGCCAGGTGCCTGTTAGGCTCAGTCACTGAAACAGCCTCTGGCGAGTTGCATAAGGTAAGTTCACAGTGAGTCACCAGGCAGGGGCGAGTGGTGTTTACCAGATCTATACAGGTTCAACCTCCAACCTCTCTGCCAGTGCTCATTCTGAGATTACTCAGCAAATACCCCAGGGTACACCAAGCCTAGCTTTTACCCACTATGCGCTTGCACACCTCTGTGGGAGCGGGGAGATCTCTCAGGGAGCTGTTGAAGTAAGGACAGCAGAGTTTATCTGGCCCCACCACACAAAGTTTTGGCTATGTACAGGGAGGCCTATGCACCATTCAGGCGTGTGAGGGAAAAATGTCTCCCATCCTAGAGCCACATAACTCACTCTGTCCCAGATTCTGACCAGTTCTCGGCAAGATGAGGTCACTTCAAGTTTGGATCCTAGGGAGTGGGCTAGTGTATCTCCTGTGAGGAGGAGGCACCAGTCAGGTTCATAGGAAATTGGGTGCAATAACCCAAAGCCACAGAACTCAGTCACTGACACCCCTCAGTAAGCCCAGACCTCTACACTCCAGCCCAGGTAGTTGACTGGCTCCTCACTAGTGCACAAGCTCTGCAGGGTGGGGTTGCAGGATGTCCAGAGCGTGGGGCTTTTGCATTCTCCAGTCTGATGCCATCAGGAGGGGCCTGCTCCACTCAAGAAAATGCATCTGTGGTGTCTGAGAAGGCTGCAGCTCAGGGATCCTCATAGCTGCCCCTTCAGCTCCCTCTTCAGAGCCATAATCCTCAATCTTTTCTCAAGAGACTCTAGTTTTCTCCTCCTTCCCTCTTCTAGAGTCCATAGTGAATGGCTTTGAATGAGATTTTGGGTGTTGGCCCATTAAGAGGGCACCTGTTCCTTTTGCAGACAGAATCTCCACTGATTTTTACAGCCAGATGCTATATGGGTGCCTCTTCCTTACTCTAGTGCTCTGGGCTGGGGAGCCTGTCTTGGAATTGGGTCCCCACACTCTTCAAGGGAACCCTTACTGCTAAGGCATCCCCCCAGAGTCTTAGTCACCTCCCTTGGGAACAGGGCCAACCAGCCCTTTTCATGCCTCCACCCTTCTTACTAGTCTTGATGTGTCTTCTTCTGAAAATCCTAGGTTATAAGACTTCTCTTCATCTAGTCTTAAGTTGGATATTCGGGTTGCTTTTTCTATAATTTAGTTTTAAGTTTGGTCTTGGGCAAAGATGAGTGTACCTTTCAAATACTCTGCCACCACCTTGGATGTCCCGAGAAATTATATTTTATTAATAAGGCAATTTAATATTATTATGGTCAAGATGGTAATATTTTAGATAATTTAAAATATAGTAGAATTTCTAAAGTAATGAGTATGTTGAAGAGAAAAATCTCTAAGCCATAAATATTAAGAATAATAAAAGGAGTAAATAACAACAATAACAATAATATTACACAGTTTAATAAGTAAAAATGCAAATTAGGATAGAAGGAATAATCCAAATGTTTTAGCCAGCACAATCAATATGAATGGTTAGAAATCCTCTGTCATGATGTTGATTTTCAGAATATTATACACAAATACATCTACACATACCCAATTTGATTAAGATTTTCAAGTATTGTGTCCAATAAAACTATCAAAGAAGATTTTGAAATACTCAAAGATAATTAAATACATGTAATACAATGAAAGTAGCCAAAGCTAAGTTAAACCCAAATGCATCATACAAGAAATAGAAAGATATATGTGTAAAGAATTATGAAAATAAATTTCTTGATGAAAAGACAAAATGGCAGACAAGTGCATAAAGTAACTACAGAAGATAAACTTGAAAACAAAATTACAGAGAAAAATATTAATATAACTTTTCAAAATGGAAAAATTAAATAGACAATAAATGTACATAGACAAAAAATTAGGTTATCAAATAAAAACATTTGACTTGATACATTTATACAGATAATTTTGTCTTATATTAATATATATGTTGTTTTGCATTGACAAAATTAAATATCATCCAAAATTTCAAAAAGCTGGGATTTTGTTACCCTCGTTTATTATTCATAAACTTATAGAAAATGTCAACCTTAAAATTAAATAAAATATTAATATCATTGTAATTAAGATGCTCTCCTTAAATAATACCCAAGGCAAAAGAATATCATCAATTCAATTAAAACTATCTTAAAAAAAAAAATTGCATGCTAAAATATATGTGACAGCAAAATATATACCTATAGTAAATTTATACTGGCATTTTTATTATTAAAAAACAGTAAAAATATATTGAGTATTTGCTTACAAAATACAATAACAGATTGCATGATGATATTTTGGTCAACAACAGATTATATATCTGATGGTGGTCCCATAAGATTATAATGGAGCTGAAAATTTCTATCACCTAGGGACATCATAGGTGTCATAATGTTGTAGAGCAACGCTATCTAAAATTTTCTAAATTTAGTGCAGCTTAAGTGTACAGTGTTTATAAAGTCTACTAGAGGCCCAGTGCACGAAATTCATGCACAGGAGGGCGGGGGTGTCCCTCAGCCCAGCCTGCACCCTCTCGCAGTCCTGGACCCCTCAGGGATGTCCAACTGCCAGTTTAGGCCCCATCCTGCAGGGCCTAACCCGGCAGTCAGCCATCCCTCTCGCAATCTGGGACCTCTGGCTCTTAACCACTTGCCTGCCTGCCAGTCTGATAGCCACTAACCACTCGCCTGCCTGCCTGATTGCCCCTAATCACTTGACTGCCTGCCTGTCTGATCACCCCTAACTGCTTGCTTGCCTGTCTGATTGCCCCTAACTGCCTCTGCCTGCCTGCCTGATTGCCCCTAAACACTCTGCCTGTCTGCCTGATCACCCCTAACCACTTGCCTGGCTGCCTAATCACTCCTAATCCCTCTGCCTGCTTGCCTGATTGCCCCTAACCACCTCTGCCTGCCTGCCTGATTGCCCCTAACCATTTGCCTGCCTTCCTGATTGCCCCTAACCAGTCTGCCTACCTGCCTGATCACCCCTAACTGCCTCTGCCTCGGCCCCCACCACAGCGGCTTCATCCAAAGGACATCTGGAATGACATCTGGAAGGTCGTTTGGCTGTCCGGTCTAATTAGCATATTATGCTTTTATTATTATAGACTAGAGGCCCGGTGGACAAAAATTTGTGCACTTGGGCAGGAGAGGGGGTCCCTCAGCCCGTACTATGCCCTCTCGCAGTCTGGGACCCCTCAGGAGATAATGACCTGCTGGCTTAGGCCTGCTCCCAGGTGGCAGAGGGCAGGCCCAATCCCTAGGTGCAGCCCCTGGTCGGGCTCAGAGCAGGGCCGATTGGGGAGTTGGGGTGCCGCCCCCTGTCATGCACAGAGCAGGGCAGATCGGAAGGTTGCGATGCCACCCTCAGTCACACTCAAGGTAGGGCCGACTGGGGGTTGGGGCACCACCCCCTGTCACACTCAAGGCAGCATCAATGGGGAGATTGCGGCACCACCCCCTGTCATGCACAGAACAGGGCCAATCAGAGTGTTGGGGTGCTGCCCCCTGTCACGCACAGAGCAGGGCCCATCAGGGGGATTGGGGCTCCGTACCCTGTCACACACAGAGCAGGGCCAATCAGGGGGTTGGGGCACTGACCCCTGTCACGCACAGAGCAGGGCCCATCAGGGGGTTGGGGCGCTGCCACTGTCACACTCAGGGCAGGGCCGATGGGAGGTTATGGATCTACCCCATCACACACAGAGCAGGGCCCGTGTGGGGGAGGGGGGTGGAGGCGCTGCACCCTGTCACACACAGAACAGGGCCAATCAGGGGGGTGGGGCGCAACACCCTGTCACACACAAAGCAGGGCGATCAGGGGGTTGGGGAGCTCCCCCCTATCAGGCACAGAGCAGGGCTGATCAGGAGGTTGGGGCGCCTTCCCCTGTCATGAACAGAACAGGGCGGATAGGGAGGTTGTGGCCCCGCCCCCTGTCACACACAGAGCTGCAGGGCAATCAGGAGGTTTGGGCGCTGCCCCCTGTCACACTGATCCTGGTTCTGGGAGGCATATTACCCTTTTACTATATAGGATAGAGGCCTGGTGCACAGGTGGGGGCCGGCTGGTTTGCCCTGAAGGGTGTCCTGGATCAGGGTGGGGGTCCCCACTGGGGTGCCTGGCAAGTCTGGGTGAGGGCTTGAGGGCTGTTTTCAGGCTGGCAGGTGACTGAAGCTCCCAACTGCTCCTTTTTTTCTTTTTTTTTATTCTGGGCCAGCTTTAGCTCTGGCTCCAGCTCTGTGGCCTCTGCTGCTGAAAGCAGGTATCTGGTTTGTTTGGGTTCTATAATTGAAACACTGTATGAACTCCAGCTCTGAGATCCCGGCGGGCTGAAAGAAGGTTTCTGGGGTTTTGTTTAGCTTCTATATTTGTAACAATGTTTCAAATGGCAAGCTCAGAGGCCAGCAAGGCAGGCAGGGAACGTTGGAGTCCTCCGTTACTGAAGCAAGCAAGCTCATGTTAGCTTCAAGCTGCCTGGATGCCGGCTGCCATCTTACCTGGCAGTTAATTTGCATATATCGCTGATTAGCCAATGGTAAGGGCAGCGGACATATGCTAATTACCATGTTTCTCTTTTATTAGATAGGATAGTTATGTACAGTAATGTCCTAGGCCTTCACATTCACTCACCACCTACTCAGAGCAACTTACAGTCTTTCAATCTCCATTCTTGGCAAATGCCTTATAGATGTGCACCATTTTTAACTTTTATATTGTATTTTTACTGTATATTTTCTATGTTCAAATATGTTTAGACACACAAATACTATTTTGTTACTATTACATATAGTATTCATTTCAGTAAATTACTAAACAATCTTGTACCCTAGAAGCAATATATTATATCCTACTGCCTAGGTGTGTAGTAGGCTATATCGTTTCGGTTTGTGTAAGTGTACTCTATGATGTTCAAACAATGATGAAATTGCCTAGCAATACATTTCTCAGAATGCATCCCTATATTAAGCGATACATAACCATATAGAACAAAAAACAATATAAGAACAACAAAAAAGAGAAGGAATTAATCAATATTAAGAAGTAAAATTGGAGGAACAGAAAACAACTAAGTGGTAAGACAGGACAATTAATAACATCCTATTTATTCCAAGAAGAGTAAAATTCATAAAATCCTAACAAGCTTAATTTAGGAGAAAGAGAGAGACTAGAACAATACAAAACATTAGGAATGACAAGGGAGATATAATCAAATAAATTAGAAGGTTTATTAAAATAATTATTAGAGTTTAACACTATCAATATGATGATTGAGTAAAAATGGATAATTTTCCAGCAAAAGAGGAATTTCTATGACTACCACTTCCCCCAATCCCACCCCAGATAGTAAAAATCAACTCAACTAACCCAAAACAACAGTAACAGCAACACATCAACAACAAAAAGTGGAAAAGAAATAAAATAAACCCCAAAAGTCACTAAAACCATAAAAGGTTATGTTGGTAAAAAATAAACAAATGCTTGAAATTCATGAAAATATATACTTTTAGAAGAAAAATATAAATAAAACAAAAGGCAGAAAAAGGCACAGAAGAAGACTGCTAACATGGTGGAAGGGTTTCCAGTCTCTCCAAGCCTGAACATAGAAGATTCTGGGAATAGGAAAGGGCCCAGTTCCCCTAAGGAATATGATTAGTTCAGACACCCAACTAGGGCAGCTCATAGACATCTGTACCATCATTCCTCTCTCCCACAAAGCATGTGCAAAACTGGAAAGCAGCCTAGCTGAGGGCAGAAGCTGCGATTTTGGGCACTGGTGTCAACATGGTGTGAGTATCCAGAAATCCACAGGAGAAGGTGGTACAGCCCAGCTCTGCCCTCAGGTACATCGCATAGCCTCACAGAGTGCTCCCAGTCATGCCAAATACTCTCAGGTGGAAAAATACATTCAGAAATAGAGTCACTAACTATTTAGCAAAAATCTGTACCACCATAAACAGAAACCACATTCAACCAATGGGTTACCTTATACGCGGTAGAGAAAATAACAGTGGTATGCAAGGTTATTTCTATGTCTTGTGGAGTAAGGAATTGAAAGACTTAGTGGGTAGATGGTAATATAGATATGGATTAATGCTAGCAGTATTCTATTGGACCAATATAACTTTAAGTACATGTGTTTACATTTTAGAGCAGTGATGGCGAACCTATGACATGTGTGTCAGAGGTGACACGCGAACTCATTTTTTTGGTTGATTTTTCTTTGTTAAATGGCATTTAAATATATAAAATAAATATCAAAAATATAAGTCTTTGTTTTACTATAGTTGAAAATGTCAAAAAATTTCTATATGTGACAAGGCACCAGAGTTAAGTTAGGGTTTTTCAAAATGCTGACACCCCGAACTCAAAAGGTTTGCCATCA
The DNA here is from genome assembly GCF_014108235.1 of Myotis myotis. NCBI lineage: Eukaryota > Metazoa > Chordata > Mammalia > Chiroptera > Vespertilionidae > Myotis > Myotis myotis. The sequence continues at coordinate 1,068,342 of NW_023416329.1, read as the reverse complement.
CTGCCTTAGAGTAAACACTTGAAAAATGGATAGAATTAATAACTTATAGATCATTAGAGGAAAAAAACAATGAAAAAAGTTCTTGAAGAAAATATGATAAAGATATAAAAACTAAAAAGTGGGGGAAAGAGGTAATTAGGACTCAAGATACATAAAAAGCACTAAATAGAATAGAGAATATACAAATCCTATATAATAAAAGCATAGTATGCAAATTGTCCCATCGACCTGGAGGTCATCTGGGAGTTCGACCAGTGGGTGAGGCCAGCCGGGGGAAGGGAGGAAGTACCCAGCTGGCAGCCAGCAGCCACTGGGGACCCTTCCAGTGCACGAATTTTGTGCACTGGGCCTGTGGAGTCCTCTAGTATTTTTATGGTTTCCTGTCTTATGTTTAAGTCCTTTATCCATTTTGAGTTTATTTTAGTGAATGGTGTAAGTTGGTAGTCTTGTTTCATTTTTTTGCATGTATCTGTCCAATTTTCCCAACACCATTTATTGAAGAGACTGTCTTGACTTCATTGTATGCTCTTGCCTCCTTGTCAAATATTAACTGAGCATAGTGGTTTGAGTCGATTTCTGGGTTCTCTATTCTATTCCACTGATCTATATGCCTGTTCTTGTGCCAGTACCAGGCAGTATTGAGAACAGTGACTTTATAATATAGCATAATATCTGGTATTTTGATCCATCCAACTTTGTTCTTCTTTCTCAAGATTGCTGTGGCTATTCAGGGTTTTTTTTTGTTCCATATGAATTTTTCTACAGTTTTTTTGAGGTCTGTGAAATATGCCATTGGTATTTTAATGGGGATTGCATTAAATCTATAGATTGCTTTGGATAACATGGATCATTTTAATGATGTCAGTTCTACTACTCTATGAACACAGTGTATTTTTCCATTTGTTTACATCTTCCTCTATCTTTTTTTCAATGTCCTGTGGTTTTCCTAGTACAGGTCTTGTACGTACTTAGTTAAGTTTATTCCTAGGTATCTTATTTTTTTTGGTGCACTGGTAAATGAGATTGCTTTTTTGTTTGTTTCTCTTTCTGTGAGTTTATTATCCTATATAATAAAGAGGTAATATGCAAATTGACCATCACACCCTTGCACAAGATGGCCACCCTCATGTGGTCAAATATGGCTTTCTAATTTTTTTCTCCAATTGCTGTTCAGGTTGGGTGTGTTTCTCTAACCTTTCTTATAGGTTAGAGAAACCTATAATTCACTAATTCGGTCCTCCACTTCTTCTAGCCTACTGTTGAAACCTTCCATTGTGTTTTTCTATTGTACCTATATCATATTTTATTTCCAGTTGATTCTTACATAAATTGTTGATTTTCTCATTCACCTGGTTTATGAACTGTATGACTCTTACTCTGATACATTTTTGACATATTGCATTCCTCCATTTCATTCATTTTCTGTCAATTCCTCCTTTTCTTTCCTTTTGGGGGTTGTTTCTTGGTCTCCCCATTTTCGCTCTCACCTAAGTGTCCAGGAGCTGAGTTACACAGAGCCAGTGGCTGAAATGGAGGACTTGGCAGTAGGGTTGTTCACCCTGAGTCAATGAAGGTCCTAAGCACCGGGATGCGCGGGGCCTGTGGCCACAAAGGTGGGTCAGTGAGAGAGTCACACACCACGTGCGTCACTGGAGTGCCCAGGTGCCAGGACGTGCAAAGCCTGTGGCCACAACGGTGGTTTTGGGGAGGATCATGCACTCTGGGACTCACAGGAGCCTGAAACCAGGGAGGCTGGAGTCCTGGTGTCTGTGGGTCTGCAGCTAAGGTAGCAGGTCTTTGGCCAGATTGGCTGTAGGGTCCTGGTTGGTGTCTGAGGCCAGTCTAGGTGGTGGTGAGGCTGGGCCTCTATTCACAGAAGCTCTTCCCTTCAAGATAGCTTGGTTTCAGTGCCCAAGCCAGTCGCCCCACGAGTGCTAGCAGCAGTTGCAGGGTTTCCTACCTAAGATAGCCCAGTGTGCCAGCCCCCAAAAGTCCTGCAGAATCTAACTGTCACACACACACACACACACACACACACACACACACACACACACCATACATGTCCACACACTCCCCTTTCACTCCCTCACTCACTCACACTCTCTCCCTCACTGCTGTCCTGCCAGCTTCCATGTTCTGTCAGAGTGGGTCTTTTTTTTGGATTCATATAAAAACAGTTTTGTTTTTAAAACTGTTGCATAATTACATTGCTTCAAAGCTATATAATTAGAACTAATCATTCCTACCCCATTATAGAAACTTTGAGCTTTAACAAATTTTAAATATAACCAATATTTTTTATGGCCTAGTATGTTTATAAATCTAAGGGACAAATAAAATATAAAAAAAGTGAAATTTAAGCAATGCCTACATGATAAAGGCAAGATCTCAAAGTCCTAGATGCCAGCCATTGCTTGGTTATGAGTTTTGTTTATTTCCCCCTGAAAGTCACAAAAAATAATGCCTCAGCAAATAATTTGAAATTTAATTTTTAAACATATTTTATTGAGTGTCCATCAAGTACCAAATACAATGATTGCACTGGTTCTCTCTCTCTCTTTCTCTCTCTCTCTCTTTCTCTCATTTTTTCTTTATCAGAATAATGTGGTTTCAGTATCTGAGAACAATGGGGCCCCTGCAGCTGGAGGCAAGTATAAGGTGTGAAAGGCAGGGAGACAGGTGCTTCCCCTTCACCTGCACCAAGTCCTGGTCTGAGCCAACACTTCTGCCTTAGCTGGCATAGTCCACGATGGAGGCCTGCTGGGCTCCCAGCTGAAGAAAGAACTGACGAGGAAGGCACTGGAAGAGGCAGAAGAATGGCTCCTTCAGGTGGCCAGCACCCTTGCTCAGGAGGCTGCAGCAGCAAACCTGACTCCCTGTAGGCTGAGCTTGTGTCTGTTTAAGGTTCTGATTTAAAGAGCAGGAACTGTGAGGCCATAGTATTTGAAGACAAAGAAATTTCTGGTACCTGAGGAAGGTGAGAGGCACACGTCTATATGAGAAGTTCTGAGTTGATAAAAGTGAAGCCAGGAATTGAATCCAACCACAGGAAAAAGGAAAGAACCAGATGAGTAAACATCAATCCAAGAAGTGGACAGAAAGCCCATAGTAGACCACAGTCTCACCTGCTGATTGCTCCTCATTCCAGAGTGGCCTGTGTGGCTCCTTCAGGGCCACCTTGGCTTTGTTCCCTGCAGGATCAGGCATTCTAGTTACCCAGCCAGTGGGGTGGCATCTACAGGCTCAAGGACATGGTTGAAGCCTTCTCCTGGGTGACAGATGGTCCCCTGGCTCCCAGGTCTTGAGGCCAAGAAACGGGTGTGTGGGGCAGCTTCTGCTTTAATGATAAGGGGAGGGGGTCTTTGCATCTCACCCTGGCCTTCCAATCCCCTCCAACCTCATGGCACTTCCTTTGCTCAGATAAGATGCTGAAGATTAATTATTTAGTGTTGGCAGAAGGTGGTATTTCTCATGATGAAGAGTTTCATGGAACTGTTAAGTATTATTATAATTAGGGAGCTAAGCAGATACATTTATCCTGAATCTACTAATTAGGTAGGGAAGTAAATTAATTTTCCCCTATCCATGTTCATTTTGCTTGTTGTTTATTTTTATTTCAAGTGCAAGGAGAAAGTCTTATCTCTTTAAATATGGATTATATATGCTGTATTCCTCTGTCCAACCAATTTAGATAAAACTGGATCCACCCTAGAGAAATTTCATTTGGCGAGTGGTGGTGGGGGGAGGAGATAAGACCTTCTTGTCAGAGTGAGTTATAAATAGTGGACAAATAAATAGAAAGTGCTAGCTGCTGTTGGAAGAAATGTGTGTGTCTTTTCTTCTGTTGCTGTATAATTAGACTGGGTAACTGTCCTCAGCGCTCCAGGGCCGAGGGTGGCAGGAGGAGGGTGGAGTGGGGAAGGTGCTGGGGGAGGTGCTGTTCTCTCTTGAGTGTCGGGAGCAGTGTCCAGAACAAATGTGCACCAACAGCCTCTGTCCCAGGGGCAAGTCAGGAGGACTGCAGCATGCTGCTCAACGGGCTGCATAAAGGAGACACAGGATGTGTGCACAGGCCTGTAAGACCTGCAGCCTTCCATTTCCTCTCCCAGGCCTCATTCTTCAGGAAGTTTAATTGCTGCCCATCTGTGATCTTCCCATTGCTTTTCCCTGCTGTTACATGTACCTTCCCGGTGATGCTCATCTGAGCCATGGTGGTGTCCCTGCTGGGAGTAAAACCTGCTCCAGTGTTACTAGACTGGGTATTACTCTTATGATCATGGGAAATTATCTTATGGCTCTATATCTTTCTCCCCGTCTGTTACTCTATGCCCTGACACACACACACACACACACACACACACACACACACACACAGAGAGAGAGAGAGAGAGAGAGAGAGAGAGAGAGAGAGAGAGAGAGAGAAAGGCATCCCAGCTCTTGGGCTCTGCTCTGCAATGTGGAGCACGAGGCACTCACTGCAGGACCAGGACCAGGTGAGGGGGTGCCTACACACAGCACAAGGAAGCATGAGCTGATTCCTCACTGGGGATGACCTGACAGCAAGGGCCTCTTACCTTACAGGCCCGGAGCTCCCGGGGCTCACCTGTGCGGCTTTGCTCCAGCTCTCCTAGCATTACCAGGCAGGGAGTCCTGGCTGGCTGAACAACAGCCCCCAAAGATGGGCAGGTCTGAATCCCTGGAATTAGTTACCTTAACCTGCTAAAAAGGCTTTGCAGATGTTGATTAATGGAAGGATCTTGAGATGGGTGTGATTGTCCAGGAATGTTTACTTGGACCCTAAATGCCATCACTTTGTCCTAGAAGAGGGGCACAGAGAGGCCCCCATGACTGCAGACAAGGGAGAGGAGGCGGTGCCATGTGTAGCAGCATGAGATTGAGGTTGTTCTACGTGCGCTTTGAATGTGGAAGAAGAGGACATCAGCCAGGAGCGTCGACACCTGCGGAGTCTGGCGTGGCAAGGAAACGCTGCTGAGAGCTTCTTCAGGGGCCGTGGCCCTCTGATTTTCTGCATGAAGAACTGTGGGAGACTAGATGTGTGTTATTTTAAGCCACCGACTTGGTGGTAATGTATTACAGCAGCTCCTTCTATCCTTGACTTCCCCCAAACTATCGGAATGGTTGTCTCATGCCTGGAAGTGTGGGATAGAACAGAAGGGCAGAAAACTCTCAGACACACACGCCAGAGCCGACTCTGGCTTTCCTCTCAGACTGGGGCCGTTGCTAGCGATTTGGATTTTGAACCCTAAAGCCCAGGGGTGACAACAGGCAGGGAAAGTGGAATGCAGGGCACCAGGCAGGATGAGGGAGTCCTGGTTAATATCACAACCTGCTTTGTCTCCATCAAGGCAGCGAGCATTTTACACAATAAGATATTTCCCTGAGAGAGCAGCCCAGTTCACCCCAATATGCAAATAAGTAAAGAGGGTATGACAAAGTTAACTTGTTCTAGTGTCATGATTAATAAATAGCAAAACATGGATTCACTATTCTAACTTATTTTCTCCTTCAAACCAAGAATTTAGAGCCCCTCCGGAAGCTTTCAAGGTGTGTAATTTAACATCCTCCACCCACAATGAGCCCAGTACCAGGGAGATGCAACCCTGACAGCCACCAGTGAGGGGCTGTGCACACGGCCCCACCCTTGTCAGCTCCCTGGGTGGTAAAGTCACAGCCCTCACCACAGCGCAGGAGGGCCTCCAGGGCATGGCCCAGCCACGTCTGTGGGGCATGCGTGGTCTCCAGGATCATTGTGCTGCCCCCGTACCTCGGACCAGGCTCCCTGGGTTCTGCCAGTAAAGAATCATGTAATCCCCGTCTCCTTGGGTTCTAGTCCACATCCCCTTCATGATTCTGCAAGTGTGAAATCAGAAGTGCTCTCTCTGGCCAAAGCTCCTCAGATACCCCTTGAGCAGAGTGAGGGTGCCCTTCTTCATGATTGGGAGTTTTCACCTAAAGCCCTAGCGCACTGCCCTATGGTTCTTTACTTTCCTTCTTCCTACAACAGACAGAATCTGTATCTTACAAATTCTGTATCTTTTATCTTAGGTGACTTGCTCAGTGCTTAGTACATAAAGCCACTCAATAAATGTTTGTTTAATAAGTGAATGAATTATACATAAATATAACAAAGCATATTATTATCATTTATATACATTTTATTGATTTCAGAGAGGGAGAGAGATAGAAACATCAATGATAAGAGAAAATCATTGATTGGCTGCCTCCTGCATGTAACTCCTAGGGATTGAGCCCGCGACCCAGGCATGTGCCCTGACCGGGAATTGAACCGTGGCCTCCCGTTTCATAGTTCAATGCTCAAACATTGAGCCACACCCCCTGGGCCATAATGTTATTATTGGTAGAAAATTAGTTCTGGTATCTCTGAACAGTAGCATCTAAGACTTACCCAGGATGCGATAAAGCCTGAGGACAGTTTGGAAGATAAAGTCCAGCCTGACCTTTGGAAATGCGGTGAGTGAGGCTGCAGTGATTTTTTTTCTCGGTTTTTACATTGCATTTCAGTAACTACGCCTCATCTCCCCACCGTGGAGCTCTGTGTCCTACAGAGCTCACAGCATCGAAGGAGCGTGCCAGGGAGACTATGGGGAGGGTTGAAGATGAATATCAATTTACTTGGGCCTGAAAGTAAAAGTTTCATGGTAAAAAAAATCAATGATATGAATCTTCCCTTAAATTCAGACAAAGATGAATTGATAAGTCTAAGTACTGATACTTAAAAGCTTTCCACAGGATGGGGGTGGGGGCTGGGGAGGGGCTGAAGAAGACTAGTTCTGACCAGCCATGGTAGAGGGGGGCAGGAAGGAGAAGCCCGAACGAGGGGACAATTGAAGGCTCCCTCACCTTGCCCCTTCTACTATATTGTTCTTACTTCTACCATGACACTGCCCTGAGGTGCACATGGCTCAGGAAGTTGCCCGAGCACACTGCTCTCTGCACTCACAGGTGTGTGGGTCCAGTGGAACACAATCAAAATGGCAATGAGAGGTGTGTTTTGTTATTGTTTTCAGGAACGTGGGCCTGGGAAGCAGGGGAGGCGAGGCTTTTTGATCTCAGTGAAGCAAATGCTTCACTCCCTGTGGTCAGTCACTCAGTGTCTGCAAAGCTCAGAGCTGACTCCTTGCGGCCCCACCCCTTTCCATGGATCCAGGTGTGTGCTTGTGTGCGCACATTGGGGAGCGGGGAGGAGGGAGTGATTGCACTGTCAGTACAGGCCCAGGATGCAGTGCAACACGGGCAGCATTACACTCAGGGTAGGAGGCCTGCGATGGACGCTCCCACGGGCTGGCACTGCGGGAGGAGGAAGGTGCCCTTCCTGGGAGTGAGGCTGTGGTATTGCCGCAGCATCGGGAAACACTTTACTGTTCTTTATCTTTAACTGAATCATCTTTCCATTTTCTCTTTTGATTCCAACATGAAGCATTGTGTCATACTGTTAATTTTTTTTTTAAATGTCAAAATTTATACACTTTTTAGGTAAGTAGGGATGCGTTTTTTTCTTGTTTGTTTGTTAAACAGTGTTGGTAAATCACTGTAGCAACTGGGTTCAAGTTGTCAAAAATTTCCAAAACTTGATTTGATTCCCAAATTTAAAAAATATTATTTTTATAAATTATTATCGCAATTATGGGAATGATTATCTATTGGCTCCTGTTGTCTTTCTTATATCTCCTTTGAAAATGTGAATGTGTATTTAAGAGTACTCAGACATCTAGAAAGAGCAAGGTTTTAACAGGTTAAAATTTGAGGCTTTGAATTTGGTGGATCACAAAATAACTCAGCATGTTTTGCTGAAGTAATTCAAACTTGGGTGCTGTAAACATGGAGCTCATTGTTCTGTCCAATTCCCGCTAAAGATTACATAGGCTAGAGACTGCACTTGGGAAAATAGCAATTCCTGAGGAGTGGATTTTTACAAGCAGAAAAGCTTCTCTTTCAAATTTATTAAGTGATTATTTTGTTTCAAATCCCATATAAAATGGTCAAACAAAAATAGTCTTTAGTATCAGAGGTAATCTCTTGAGCAAAGAAAGCAATAGGTTGGATGTTATATTTGTGAGAAATAAACTATTTATGTGAGTTTCTTAGCATGTATTTTTTACTTGATTGGACAAATATGCTTTTTTAAAATATATAACTGTAAGAATACAAAGGCCCTATATCAGTACTCTATTCCAAACTATAATGTGCAATTTATGTTGTCATTCAGAAACTAATTATTAAGTGTTATGGACTGAAAATTTGTACACACCCCTCCCCTAATTCATATGCTGAGATTCTAGCATGCAGTGTGCTGGCATAAGGTGTGGGGCCTTTGGGAGTCAGTGTTCTCCAGAGAAACAAAGCCAATACAATAGAAGATAAATGATAGATAGATGATAGATAGATAGATAGATAGATAGATAGATAGATAGATAGATAGATAGATGATAGATAGATGATAGATAGATAGATGATAAATAGATGTAGATAATAGGTAGGTAGATAAATAGAGATACAAGAGATTTATTGTACAAATTAAGTCAGACAACTAAGGGGGCTAAGGTATGTCATGATATGCCATCTGCAGTCTGGAGAAATGGGAAAGCAGGTCATATAATGCAGGTGAAGTCCAAAGGACTGGGAACCAGGGAAGCCAAGACCAAAGGCTGGAGAAGTAGGGCAGAAAGAAGGAGGAGGACACCACTAGTATAAGTTATGGAATTCAAAGGCCCAAGAACAGAAGCTCTGATGTCTGAAGGAAAAGGAAGATGATATCCCAGCTCAAGAGAGAGGGAATTTGCCCTTGCCCTATTCAGGCCTCTGTGGATTGGATGATGCCTGTGTGTATTGGTGAGAGCATATTGGTGAGAGCATATTGGTGAGGGCAGATCTTTATTCAGTCTTCTGATTCAAATGCTAGCCTCATCCAGAAGCACCCTCACAGACACACTTATAAATAATATTTCAGCAAATAGCTGGGCATCCAGTCAAGTTGACACTTAAATTTAAACTTCTCTGGAGGTAATTAGATCATGAAACTGGTGTTCTCATAAATGGGATTAGTGTCCTTATAAAAGGGACCCACAGAGCTCCCTTCCCCTCACCCCTTAACAAGAGTACTAAGGAGACATTGCCATCTACGAACCAAGAAGGGGCCCTGCCAGACACCGTATCTTTCAGTTCCTTTATCTTGGACTTTTCAGCCTCCAAATCTGTGAAAAACAAGTGTTTGTTATTTAAGCTATCTGAATGGACTAAGACACTAACTATTCTTGTTTCCTTGACAACACTTTCATAGGTGCTTCATACATTTTTGTTGAAGCCTTTTGGCACAAAATCATTCAGAATTTTTTCTTCATGCATGAGATCTACTTTCAGTTTTTGGTGTATTGACTCTCTTCTGTGGTGTTTTGCAGGAAAGAAACTTAGTTTTTGATGTTGTGTTCTTGCAAAAGTTATTTCTTTCCTCATTTAAAAAATGGTTGCTGGAAATCTTCCCTCTTTCCCCATTATTCACTCAGTAGCAGAGTCTATGACAGTGATGGCGAACCTTTTGAGCTCGGCGTGTCAGCATTTTGAAAAACCCTAACTTAACTCTGGTGCCGTGTCACATATAGAAATTTTTTGATATTTGCAACCATAGTAAAACAAATAGTTATATTTTTTTATATTTATTTTATATATTTAAATGCCATTTAACAAAGAAAAATCAACCAAAAAAATGAGTTCGCGTGTCACCTCTGACACATGTGTCATAGGTTCGCCATCACTGGTCTATGAGCAAACTTCTTGGCTAATGTTTAATATCTACTTCCCTACGCATTAGCAGTGCACAGGCTATCTTATTTTAGTACTTGATATTTCCAGTGCATGCTGTTTCTTCTTTATGTTTTTAATATTGTGGATTTATAGCCCTCATGATTTGTGCTATACTAAAGTATATCTGATATTCATTTCAGATGTCAGCTTCACAGAACTCTTCTCAGTATTACTGATGATTATATTTCTGGTAATAAGAGTTTTTGTAACTGTGTTTTAAAATTTCTATATAAATGTCATAGTTGATCATGAGGAACTTGAAGCTTTTCCACTAAGATCAGAAGCAAGGCAAGAATGTCCTCTCTCACCACTCCTTTTCCACATTGTACTGCAAGTTATGGCAAATTCAATAAGACAAGAAAAGGAAATTAAAAAATATCAAGGTTGAGAAGGAAGAAATAAAGCTGTCTTTGTTCACAGGTGACATGATTATCTATGTATAAAATCCAAAAGAATCAACAACAACAACAAAACCCTCCTGGAACTAATAAATGATTATGGAATGATTGCAGGATTCCAAGTTAATATATAAAAGTCAATTGTTTTCCTATATATTAGCAATGAACAAGTGGGATTTGAAATTAAACACACAATAACATTTACATGAGCACTTCCCATAATGAAATACTTAGGTGTAAACCTAACAAAATATATACAAGATCTATATGGAGAAAACCAGAAAACTTTGATGAATAAAATCAAAGAATAACTAAATAAACGAGGTATTCCATGTTCATGAATAGAAAGCTTCAATATTGTCCAGATGACTGTACTTTTCAATATGATTTATAGATTCAATTCAGTCCCTTTCATGATACCAGCAAGTTATAGTGTGGATACCAATAAAGTGATGTTAAGGTTTATAGCGCGAGGCAAATTATCTAGAATGGCCAACACAATATTGAAGGAGAAGAACAAAGTTGGAGAACTGACACTGCCCAACCTAAAGACTTACTATACCATTATTGTGTTCTAGAGAATGTGGTAGTGGCAAAATAATAACCAAGTAGATCAGTGAAATAGAATGAAGAGCTCAGAAATAGTCTTCCGTAAATACAGTCAACTGATCTTTGACATGGAAACAAATGAAATACAATGGAGCAAAGATAGTCTTCAATAAATTGTGTTAGAAAATTAGATATCCACATGTAAAAAAGTAAATCTAGAGACAGACCTTACAGCCTTTACAAAAATCAAAGTTAATCAAGTCTAAATGGATCACAGACCTAAATGAGACACACTTCAGAAGAAAAAATATTTCATAAACTGGACTTCATTAATTTTTTTTTCTGTGAAGACAATGTCAAGAGAATGAGAAGACAAGCCACAGACTGGGAGAAAAGATTTTCAAAAGATACATCTGATAAAGGACGATTACCCAAAATATACTAAGGGCTGTTTAAACTTTCAACCATAAGGAAACAGATGATCCAATTAAAAGTGAGCCAAAGACTCTAACAAACACCTCACCAGAGATGATATACAGATGGTAAACAGGCATTAGAAAAGATGTTCAACATCATATATCATCAGGGAAATTCAAATTACATACCCCTGCACACCTGTTAGAACGGTCAAACTCCAAAGCAGTAACATCAAATGCTGGTGAGGCTGTTGAACAGCAGAACCTCTCCTTCATGTCTGGTGGGAGTTCGAGAGGGTACAGCCACTTTGTAAGAGCATTTGATAGTTTCTTACACAACTTGGCATACTCTTACTATAATGTGCAGCAATCATGCTCCCTGATATTTACCCAAAGAAGTTGAAAATTTATGTCCACACAAAACACTGCACATGCATGTTTATTGAACCTATTCATCATTATGAAAACTTAAAAGCAACCAAGAACTTATTCATTAGGTGAATGAATAAATAAATGTGGCATATCCACAAAATGGAATATTATTTAGTGCTAAAAATAAATAAACTACCAATCCAGGAAAAGTATGGACGAATCTTAAATGCACATTGCTAATTGAAAGAAGCCAATCTGAGAAGACCATTTACTCTATGATTCCACCTATACAACATTCTGGAAAAGGCAAAAAATATTTAGACAAAAGTAAAAAGATCACTGTTTGCCAGAGGTTGGGAAAGGGAGGAATAATTATAAAAAAACACTGAGGGGTTTCAGGGCAGTGAAACTCTTCTGTATAATCTATATATATAAAAGGCTAATATGCAAAGTGTCCCTGCCAGAGTTCAACCAGGAGACCAGGAGTTCTATCGCTCGCTATGATGTTTGCTGACCACCAGAGAGTGGCATGGAATGAAGGGAGGCCCCAGTCGGAAGACCCTGATTGCCCTGATTGCCGCCAGGCCTGGGGACCCTACCTGTGTATGAATATTGTGCACTGGGCCTCTAGTACAATAATATAGATGTATCTCATGCATTTGTCTAAAACCATAAAATGTACTTCAATAGACTTTGGATGACAATGAAGTGTCATTGTAGGCTCAAAAATTGCAGTAGACCACCATGGTAGGAGATGTTGGTTAGGGGAGTCTATGTATGTGTGGGGCAGGAGGTGTGTGGGAAATCTCTGTACCTTTTTCTCAAATTTCTGTGAACCCAATGACTCTAAAGAGTGTTATTAAAAAAACAACACCACCTCTGTATTCTTGTCTTTGTTATTTTTGGAAGAGAGAATTGCCATGCTCCCCACATTCCTAAGCATGTTTGCATTCAATGGATACACTGAACCATGGTAGAAAGGCAAGTTCAATATGAGCTGTTTCTCTCCTTCACTCATTATTTCTTTTCTTTGGCCATATGTACTTCATTGAGAAAATGAAACTTCTTTGAGAAAACTCAATTTAAAAAAAAGAACAGAATCAGTATACTTCAAAGCTATGGTTTGCCTCAGTGGATAGGGCATCAGCCCAAGGACTGAAGGGTCCTGGGTTGAATTCTAGTCAAGAACATTCATCTAGGTTGCAGGCTTGATCTCTGGCCCTGGTCGAAGTATGAGCGGGAGGCAACCAATTGATGTGTCTCTCTCAGATGGATGTTTCTATCTCTTTGGATCTCCCCCTCCATTCCATTTCCTCTAAAAACTCAATCGGAAAATATCCTCAGGTAAGGATTTTAAAATATATATATACTAGAGGCCCAGTGTACAAAAATTTGTGCACTCGAGGGGGGGGGGGGGGGCTCATCCTGGCCTGTGATCTCTCGCAGTCTGGGACCCCTCGGGGGAATGACCTAAGCTGGCAATCAGACATCCCTCTGGCAGCACAGGAATCTACTTGCCAGCGGTGAGCAGACCTAAGCTGCAGTTGGACATCCTTAGCGCTGCTGAGGAGCGGGAGAGGCTCCCACCACCACCGCTGTGCTGGCAGCCATCAGCCTGGCTTGTGGCTGAGCAGAGCTCCCCCAGTGGGAGCGCACTGACCACCAAGGGGCAGCTCCTGCAATGAGCATCTGCCCCCTGGTGGTAAGTGTGTGTCATAGTGACCAGTCATTGCCAGTTGTTCTGCTGTTAGGGTCAGTTTGCATATTACTCTTTTATTATATAGGATAGAGGCCTGGTGCATGGGTGGGGCTGGCTGGTTTGCCCTGAAGGGTGTCCCGGATCAGAGTGGGTGTCCCACTGGGGTGCCTGGCCAGCCTGGGTGAGGGGCTGATGGCTGTTTGCAGGATGGGCACACCCCCTTTAGGGTGGGGGGTCTCCACTTGGTTGCCTGGCCAGTCTGGGTGAGGGGGTGAAGGCCGTTTTCAGGCTGGCCAAGCCCCCCGGGGACAGAAGCTCACAGCCTCTCCTTTTTTTCTTTATTCTGAGATTTATTTACCTTCTATAATTGAAACTTTGTAGCCTTGAGAGGAGCTCAGAGCCACCCAGGATGGGTGGGAAGCTTGGCTTTCTCCATTGCTAGGGGAAATCCAAGCCTCTTGCTCGCTCCAGCTCCATGGCCATGGCTGGCTGAAAGCAGGTATCTGGGATTTATTTAGCTTCTATTATGGAAACTTTGTTGCCTTGAGTGGAGCTCAGAGCTGGCCGTGGCAGGCGGGAAGCTTGGCTTCCTCCCTCACTGAAGTAACCAAGCCTCCTGCTCACTCCAGCTCTGTGGCTGCCGGACGCCATCTTGGTTGGGTTAATTTGCATACAGTTGCTCTGATTGGCTGGTGGGCGTGGGTTAAGGCATAGTGAGGGTATGGTCAATTTGCATGTTTGTCTTTTATTAGATTAGATGTATTTTTTTCTCATTATTTCAGTCATTTAACAAACTTATATTGTGTAACTACTATGTGCCAGGCTCTTGCTGTGCTTTTAGGAGGGTACTGTATAGAATAAGCAATCACCACCCTCCTCAAAGAGGGTAAAAAAGAGGACTATTACATGAGGTAAATTTGGAAATAAAATGCAAAAATAATAAAGAAGATTTAAAGAGACCAACATTTCTTCTTTTAAAAAATTAATAAGATAGAACACACTCAAAACCAAACAAGAAAATTTAGAAAATACAAATGAAATGATAGAGGCTGATAATTTAGGCACATTGGAGATTTAAGCATTAAAACAACAATTAGAGGAGGAAACCAGATAGCCTGCATGACAAGTTGTTCAAACTCAATATCAAAAATGCAGATTAAAACAACATGAGATATCTCTTTAAAATTTGTAGATTGACAAAATTAGAAAGCTGGATGATGCTAAGTGTTAGCAGGGATTAAGACTCTGGAAGTCCCTGGACAGTTTGGCTCAGTGGATAGAGCATTGGCCCGTGGACTCAAGTTTAATTCTGGTCAAGAACAAGTATCTCGGTTGAAGGCTGGTTGGGCGTGTGCTGGAGGCAATCAATTGACATGTCTCTCTCACATCAATATTTCTCTCTGTCTCTCTCCATCCCTTCCACTCTAAAAATCACTGGAAAAAAATATCCTTGGGTGAGGATTAAAAAAAGAATCCTGGAAGTAAGAAACTTGATTCACTGAGGGCAGACCTGGACTAGGTTTACCATCCAGGAAAGCAAGCCTGGTCAAATTAAGTGTACACATGCGTGATTCAACACTCACACTCCAGGTTTACATGCTGTAAGAATTTTGTGTGTCAACTCGACTGGGCTATGGGATGCCCAAACATTTGCTCAAACATTCTGGGTATGTTTGTAAGGGTGTTTTTGGATAGGATTAGCATTTAAATTGATAAAATGAGTAGAGCAAATTATTCTCTATAATGGGGGTGGGCCTCATACAATTAGGTAAAGGCCTGAATATGTCACATGATCTCACTCATATGTGGAATCTAATAAACGAAATAAACTGATGAGAAAAATAATTCCAGAGACATAGAAGCACAGAACAGAATGTGGAATCTCAGAAGGAAGTGGGGTTAGGGGCAGGAAGAGAGTAACCAAAGAATTTATATGCATACTAGAGGCCTGATGCATGAAATTCGTGCAAGGGGCTTGGCCCTAGCAGCCCTGGCTTCATCCAGAAGGTCGTCTGGAAGGATGTCCGGAAGGTCATTTGGCTGTCTGGTTTAATTAGCATATAATGCTTTTATTATTATAGATGAGATGAAGGCTTGGGGTGGGGTGGGAGTCAGGTGAAGAAGGGCAAAGTGGGCAAAATAGAGGACATTTGTAATACTCTCAACAATAAAAATAAAAATTTTCAAAGTCCTGAATAGAACAAAAACCAAACCTTTCCCTGAAAAGTTTTCTTGCCTGGGCCGTGGGCCTGCTGCTTTTTCCTTCTAGATCTCTCCTGTCAACTCCCTTGGGTCTCCAATTTGTGATTCACCCTACAGATCTTGGGACTTAACAGCCTCTGTAATCGTGTGAGCCAATTTTTTATATTACATTTCTTGCTACACATACATACACACATATATACGTGTCCTATTGGTTCTGTTTTTTAGGGGAAACTAGGCTAATATGCAGACCAAACTCTCTATTTACCAACCTGTAAGAGGACATTGATAAGTCTATTTATTTCATTTGTGGAGAGTGGCTAGGTAAAATATGGTACAATTGTTATGGAGATCTAGTTATACCATAGTTGGAAGCAATGGACCAAATATAGCAAAATGGATGGATAGTGAAGACAGAGTGCTTAATGAGAAAGAGAAAAGCAGGATAAGATACATTACACAATGTCATTAGTGTAAATTGAAAATGCATGCATGTGAAAGAAAAGTATACATTTTGCAAAATAAATGCCTATTTTGCAAGAATACAGTTTTCATAGAAGCAGAAAGATAAATATTAAATATATTCAAATATTGCCTAATGTGGGAGATGGAAGCAGATAGTGTGGAGATAAGAAGAAATGAATAAATAATTGAATTTAAAATAATAAGAGGAGAGCTTTGCATAGGCCAGCTGAATTAATGTATAAAGAACTAAGTAGTTAGATCAATGTTTCCCTTGTTTACCTGTTGATTCCCCTTGTAAACATTTTCCCAATGGAACAGTCAAGAGCAATGTGCCAAGAGCAACAAGAACATAAGAGAGAGAGAATTCTTTTGGCAGGGCTGGGGGACATCAGGCCCTTGGGCCGTGAAAGGCCCACAAAATCATTTGGTTTGGCCCTGCCAAGGCTCTAGGGGTGAGTTAATTAAATGTTTGACCAAATATAGTAGGCTAATTTTTAAGTTGATAATTTTGTAAGTCCAGCAAATCTAATCTAATAAAAGAGAAACGTGCAAATTGACCGCACCTCTGCTATGCCCCAAGCCATGCCCACTAGCCAATCAGAGTGATTGTATGCAAATTAACCCAACTAAGATGAAGGCCGGCAGCCACAGAGCTGGAGCAAGCAGGAGGCTTGCTTGCCCCAGCGATGGAGGAAACCAAGCTTACCGCCTACCCTGGCCAGCTGTGGCCTCTGCTCAAGGCAACAAAATTTCAATTATAGAAGATAAATAAATCCCAGATACCTGCTTCCAGCCAGCCTCCACTGAGAGCTTGGGTGGCTGGGGGCTGTGGCCAGCCTGCAAACAGCCATCAGCCCCTTACCCGGGGTGGCCAAGCACCCCAGCGGGGACCCCACCCTGAAGAGGCTGTGGCCAGCCGCAAACAGCCATCAGCCCCTCACCCAGGATGGCCAGACACCCCAGCAGTACTCCCCTCCATGAAGGGGGTGTGGCCAGCCTGAAAACAGCCCTCAGCTCCTCACCCAGGCTGGCCAGGCACCCCAATGGGACATCCACCCTGATCCAAGACACCCTTCAGGACAAACCAGCCAGTCCCCACCCATGCACCAGGCTTCTATCCCCACTGGGGGAGCTCTGCTCAGCCACAAGCCAGGCTGATGGCTGCCAGCACAGCGGTGCTGGTGGGAGCCTCTCCCGCCTCCTCAGCTGCACTAAGGATGTCCGACTGCAGCTTAGGCCTGCTTCCTGCTGGCAAGTGGGCATCCCCTGAGGGCTCCCAGGCTGCCAGAGGGATGTCTGACTGCCATCATAGGCCCAATCCCCCTGGGAGCAGTCCTAAGCCCGCAGGTGGACATTTCCCGAGGGGTCCCAGACTGTGAGAGGGCACAGGCCAGGCTGAGGGACTCCCCTGAGTGCACAAATTTTTGTGCACCGGGCCTCTAGTATATATATATATATATATATATATATATATATATATATATATATATATAAAAGCCAAGCCACCAGAATGACTGGAATGACTGGAACAACCAGTTGTTATGATGCACATTGTGGCCGGCCAACCAGCCGGATCAGGGGTTGGCCTGGCTGGCCAACCTCCCATGTCTCCTCCCTCTGGCCAGCCCGGCCCTGATAGGTGCTGATCAGGGCAGAATGGCCAGACTCCATCAGTGCACAAATTCATGCACTGGGCCTCTAGTGATGTTATAAATGTCAAAATGGCCCTTGTCACAAAAAAAAGTCCTGCACTCCTGGCTTAAGGGATTATATACACCAAATTTCCATGTGCTTGTCATGGCCATGACCATTCTGGCCAACCATCTCTGTCCCCAGGTATGACTGACAGGCAAGTATCTTGCCTATGTGGTACCCTCCCCCAGTGTTTTGCAGAGAACCTGCTCCTTTCCTGTTCTTAATAACTAGCTCATTATAATGGCATCAGCAGGAGGGTGGATCTTGTTTGCTTTCCACTTCAGAAAGGCTGCATGGACTTTGCTCAACCACCTTAGGACTTCACTATTTCCACAGTCCTCCAGTTCTTTTCTTTGATATCTTGCTCCATGATTATATATTGTTCATTTGTGTTGTCTAAAAGTTATCAAAATGTGTGCACATAAGTGTGTTGGTGATACTTATTTAATTTTGAAATAATAAGAAAAAAGTGTATCAAATATTTTTAAAAAGCTAATTTGTGCCCTGGCTGGGTGGCTCAGTTAATTACAGCATCATCCCTACACAAAAATATTGTGGGTTTGATTCGTGGTCAGTGCACATATCTTGGTGGTAAGTTCGATCCCAGGTTGGGGAGTGTATGGGAGGAAACCAATCAATGTTTCTCTCTCACATCTATATTCTATCTATCTATCTATCTATCTATCTATCTATCTATCTATCTATCTATCATCTATCTATCTATCTATCTATCTCTTCCTTCCTCTCTCTAAAATATCAATAAAAACATATCCTCAGGTGAGGATTAAAAAATATTTTAAAAAGCTAATTTGTGTAGTTTGCTACTACTTACCTAAGAAAAGTGAGAATGTTAAATGCGATGTGTGTGAACTTCACTACAGTATAGGACTGAAATAGGAATATGATAGGAGGGACAGGGTTAGAAACCAGACATCTTTTAAATATTTTGTTCTATAAAATTGATTTGGAATCCGGTCCTTGAAAAGTTGAAAGTGAATTGGAATTAGTGAACCTAAATGTTTGTCTATATAGCGGCTGATTATTGAGTGTGGAACTGATTCTAAGCCAAAATCATTTGTCTGTGAATATCCTACTGGGATATATTTTGAGGGAAACACTGCAACAAAAAATTCTCAGACTTCCTTCAGTGATGTCGCTGGGGTGTTAAAGTCCCCCACTCTGACTATATTGCTGTCAATCTCTCCTTCCATCAAGAGTTTTTGTTTGTTTGTTTTTTTAATATACTTGGGTGCTCCTGTATTGGGTGCTTATATGTTTACAACGGTTATATTTTCTTGTTGAATCAATCCCTTCAGTATTATGAAATGATCTTTGTCTCTTGTTATGGCCTTTGTTTAGAAGTTTATTTTGTCTGATGTAACTATTGCTACTCCAGCTTTGTTCCCCTTTCCATTTGTATGGAATATATTTTCCCATCACTTCGCTCTCAATCTGTGTATATCTTTTGTTCTTAGGTGGGTCTCTTGAAAACGTCATATGTATGGGTCATGTTTTCATATCCATTCAGTCACTCTATTTCTTTTGACTAGAGCATTTAATACATTTATATTTAAGGTTATTATTGACTAGGGGCTCAGTGCATTAATTCGTGCACCTTAAAAGGAACTGTAGGCTGCAAGGTTGTGGTAGGCACAGGGGTGGGTCTCGGCCCATTCTCTGTGCCCCCATCCTGCCATGGCCCCTGGTCCCCTATCTGCCAGTAGCCCCACTCCCACCGTTGCCGCTCCCATGTGCTGACAGCACTGGCCCCACTCACACCCGCTGATGGCACAGAGCAATTGGAGTCATTGCCAGCAGTGGGTGTGAGTAGTGTCTGCTGCCCTGATCACCCTTCAGGAGCAGGGAGAGATGGAGAAGCTCTCAGGGATGACCAGGGCTGGCAGCTACCACTTGCACCCACTGACAGTGCCAAGTGATTGGGGCTAGCTCTGGGTGCTGGCAGCGGGTGAGAGTGCTGGGTGGAACCGCACTGCATGGGAGCAAAGAATTTTCAGTAACCACCAGAGGCTCACCCCAATGACAGCAACCAGAGCCTTGCCTTGGTCTGGCACCCCTACTCACCTGCCTCACCATCACGCAACGGCCAACGCCTGCCATGTTCTGCATGCACCCCCTTGTGGTCAGCACACATCATAGCGACTGGTTGTTTGGTTGTTCTGCCATTCTGTCTATTTGCATATTAGGGTTTTTTATAGAGAGATAGGTATTTATTTATTGCCATTTTTATTTTCTTTATGGCTATGATCCTCTCTCTCTCCTTTTCTTCTTCTTAGAGCTGTCCCTTTAACATTTTTTGCATTGCTGGTTTGTGGTGAAGTACTCCTTTACTTTTTTTTTGTCTGGAAAGCTTTTTATTTCAGCTTCAATTTTAAATGATAATCTCACTGGATACAGTAGTGTTGGATTTAGGCCCTTGCTTTTTATTACTTCAAGTATTCAATCTACTCCTTTCTGGTCTTAAGTGATTCTCTTAAGAAGTCAGTTGACATTCTAATGGGAACTTCTTTGTAGCTAATTTTCTGTCTCTTTCTTGCTGAGTTTAAAATTCTTTCTTTGCCTTTAACATTTGTCATTTTAATTATGATGTGTCTAGGTGTGGGTCTCTTTGGGTTCATCTTGATTGGGATTCTGTGCCTCCTGAACTTGTGTAACATTTTCCTGCACCAGGTTGGGGAAGTTTTCTGTCATTATTTCATTAAATAGATCTTCTGTTCCTTGATCACCCTCTTCCCCTTCTGGTATTCCTAAAAACCAGATGTTGTTATGTTTCATGTTGTCCCAGAGCTCCCTTAAGCTATCTTCCTGCTTTTAAATTCTATTTGCTGCTCTAATTGGGTATTTTTTTTTCTACCTTGTCTTCCAAATCCCTGCATTGTTCCTCTGCTTCATCCAATCTACTTTTAATACCTTCCAGTGTGTTCTTGATGTCAGATATCATTCTTCATTTCTGCCTGGTTCTTGTTCATGGCCTTTATTTCCCTTTTCATGCTGTTGTAATTTGCACTAAGTTCTTTAAACATCTTTATAACCATTGCTTTGAACTCTATGTCTGATAGTTTGCTTGCCTCTATCTCATTTAGTTCTTTTGCTGGAGGTTCCTTCTTTTCTCTCATTTGGGTGTTGTTTCTTTGTCTTCCCATTTCAGCTATCTCTTTCTATTTGCTTCTATGTATTAGATAAAACTGATATGCCTCCCAGTCTTTGTGGGATCACCTTATATAGGAAGTGTCTTGAGGGGTCCAGTGGTGTAGTATTTTTGTTCACCTGAGCTGTATGCTTCAGGAATGTCCCTTGTGTGCATTTTGGGCTCTCCTGTTATAATTTGGACTTGATGTTTGATGTCCAGTATGTGGGAGAGATTTCACCTCCAACTTGCTGCCAGTGAGGTTCTACCCCATGGTAGCCCTGCCAACTGTTCAGTGGTCGGTGCCTTCTTAGCCCAGAGGCTGAGTCTGCCTTGAGTCTCACATATTGGTTGATCCTGTTCTGAGCTGTACTTCCTTCCCCAATGGAGCTGGTCTCAAAGGTGTCAGCTGCTGGCTCTTGGGATAATGCTGGCTTTTGCCACGCTGAGCAGTCCTGGATGGTGTCTGTGGCAGGGATCCAAATGCTGTTTCTGACTAACTAGATCAGGCAAAGACTCAAAGCCTCCGGAGAACCACATCTGCCTACAGACTGATTTGATTCAGTCTTGAGTAGCCTCAGGCAATTGTCCACAGGTGGGGTGAGAAGTTTTCCAATAGGGTGGATAATTGCTTCTGCCTGAGGCTCCAAAATCCACAGGGTGGGGCAAGGGATTTTCCAATAGGGTGGGTAAACTGTGTTCCCCCAGGCAAAAATGGCAGGATAGCAAATGCTTGGTTGAGAAAGATGGCCTCCACAGGGAGAAGGAATGACTCAGCACAGGAAACCAGGGTGTCTGCCTTCCAAATTCTAACCCCAGATCCCCCAACCCTGGTTTATGTTTATGCAACTCCAGTTTACTCTGCCCTCTCTCTGCTGGAGCCCAAGGTGAATGGCTTCACTCAAAATGTTGTGTTTTGGCCTTTTGAGAGGGTGCCTTCATTTCTAGCCATCTCCCTGGCAGATAGCAACCCTGCTGCTTTTCATAGCCAGATGTATGTGGGCACCTTTCCTAGTTCTGGTACTCTGTACTGGGGGTCCAGATTGGGGTTTAGATCTCAGAGTTCTCAGTGGCAACCCCCACAGCTGAGCGATCTCTCTGGAACTTCAGCTGCTGCCTGTGGGAGCCTGGCCAGCCCTTTCATGCCTCCACCCTTCCTACCAGTCTTGTTGATGTCTCTGCTTTCTGTCCTTGGTTATCTCTCCAGCGAGTCTTCAGTTGATTATTCAGGGTGGTTCTTCTGTATTTTACTTGTAATTCTGGTTTGGTCCTAGGAGCATGTCTGTGAGCTTCCCTTTACTCCACCACCATTTTTAATCTCTCCCAGATGGTATTCTTGAAATGCCATTTTCCCCAAAAGGAAACAGCTTCTTTCAGAATGACTGAGCCCACCTCTGGGGCAGGAAATGCACAATGTAACCTTGTAATATTTTTGTTATACCAGATATTATCAAGAGTTATCAAGGTTGGAAAGTAGTTACTTGCAACTATGCATTACTCAATACTTATAGAACTGTACATCAAGTAGAGAAATAAATATGAAGTCAACCCAAGTAAATTTTTGTTGACCAAAAGTGGTGCAATTTGACCATCAATAAACCTGATTTCTGCTATGAATTTAAACACATCAAATATGTGTTGCTATAAATTGCAATATAACATTGAAAGAAAAAATAACATTAGTTACCTCTGGACACTTGAAAATAAAGGGGAAGAATTCAGAATTTTATTATATCTTCCCATACTAGTAGGTCACCATGAAGTAGATGAAGTAAACTTTCTCTTTTTAGAAGTGTTCCAGCTAATGAATAAAGAAGACATGAAAGAATTACAACATCATCATTATGTAACATGATTATTTTATATATCTAAGTCATGATTATTTTATATATCTAAGTACTGGTCATTAACTAAAGCTAATATTACAAAAAGTGGCAAATATTCCATGTGCCCTGAGGGAATATATATATATATATATATATATATATATATATATATATATATATAGTTTTGTCTTCAACCAAATCAAACCTGAATCTGATCAAGCTTTCAGATTCAATTTAACAAAAATGTGGAAGACAAAACAACATGTTGAACAACAAATTAGATGCCCAGCAATGGATTTTAAACAACAACCAGGGATTTAGTCAGCAAACTCACCTGGTGGGAGTCTCTAGAAGACAAAATGATGTTTATTCATTGCAAGTGGATGGAAAAAGATAGAAAGGAACTTAAAGTGTAAAAAGAGTCATAAGAGACACAATAGTGAATTGTAATGTGTGGAACGTATTTGGATACTAATTAAAAGAAACTAAAAATGGTATTTATGAGGCAATTGAAACTTTGAACACTGCCTATTTATTTTGACTTGTGGTGGCAGTTACTTGCATCTAGACATTACTCAATACTTGTAGAACTGTAGAACATGTAGAGTGAATTTTCCGATACATAAATTTAAATTTTTTAAATAAACCTAGAAATATATAAAAAGGAAAATACATCATGCCCAAATTATTTTTTTGCTATGAATACAGGGTTTATTAACGTTTGAAAAATCAACAATTGAATATAGACAACAGTAAAGCAATAGAGAAGCATGAACACCTCAATAAGATTTAATGGAATTTAACTGTCATATTAACAACTCCTCCTAAGATATGAATAGGACGTCCTTAATCTGATGGGAATGCTGAACACGGGCACGCACAGCGTTTGTGGTGCAATCCTGGCCGCTCTTCGAGATCTGGAGCAAGACAAGGACAGCCACTGCCTGGGAGCAGACGCTGAGATAAAATCCTACCAAAAACATGAGATAAAAAATGGAAGAACAAAAATTTAGGATTTAATGAGGTTAAAGTGTTTCATGAGACTTGTTTCAATTCTATGGATGTGTACTAGGTCCTGATGTAAACCTGCTTCTTGTGTTTCCCATCCTAAAAGTCCGGACAACACAGCAAAGAGAGTCCACACACCTTGGTCAGTTACAGGCAACCTTACCCTCACCACAGCCCTCCCTTCCCACCCCTCCTGGACGGTTCTTCCTAGCATTACGTAACTATTTGCAGCTTTTAGAAAGCACAGTACAGTTTCAAGTCCTGTGTGCTTGCAAATGGGATTCCTGCTCCAATTCACCCGCCCAGTGAACTGCTATTGGCCATTTAATGCGCAGGTCTAGGGCCTCCCCAGCAGAGCTGCCGAGCTCGCACCTCCATGCCCCAGCTCCGCTGCAGGGTTTAACTCCGTGTGTTGGGGTGGTTTGCTGCGGGCTTCTTTACCTCTGCGCAGGGTGCTTTGTGAAGGCAGTTCCCCCTCCGCTCTCTATTTAATCGGGAGAATAGATGCTCGAGAAGAACAGGGAAGAAGGAAGGGAGGGAAGAAGGAACTGAGCCCACTGAGCAGAGTAGCTTCAGTCATGTCTTTTTTAGGCTTGAGCACTGTGTGAGGCTGGAGGGAGCCTGTGCATGGGGAACTGTCCCCACACCTCCTGTCCATCCTGCCCGCCAAGCCCAGCAGCAAACGTACTCTCCCCCATGGACCCCTGTCTCCCAGACACAGTGACCTGACCCACAGGGATCCTTTCCACAGTGCGAAGCGGGCAGCAATGAACTGTCAAAGGACCCCCGCTCCAGCACAGCAGGGGAAGCCCGCTCACTGCTACTTGCTCTCTGGTCCTGTGCGCATCACTGTGCTGCGGAGATCCTGGTGACAATACACAGGCTGAGCTGAATGCCAGCATTTCCCACCAAGGCCCCGGCAGCTCCGGGTGGATTGGAGAAAGGACCTCTGAGGGCACTGCAGACGCTCAAAATATTTCCTGAGGAGCATGAGCTTGGCACTGTACCTGTGAGGGTGCAGGACAAGTAAGACTCATTCATCTTCCAGGAGCTCACTACTCATGGATATATAGACAGGAAGAGGAAACTGTGACAGCATAAATTTAAATTTGAGGCCCACACTGCTTGCACACCTCAGTGCAACCTGAGCCCACATCTCAGCGCACATCTCAGCACACAACTCAGTGCAACCTCAGCACACACCTCAGTGCAACCTCAACCCACACCTCAGTGCAACCTCAATGCAACCTCAGTGCACACCTCAGTGCAACCTCAGTGCACACCTCAGTGCAACCTCAGTGCAACCTCAGTGCACACCTCAGTGCAACCTCAGTGCAACCTCAACCCACACCTCAGTGCAACCTCAGTGCAACCTCAACCCACACCTCAGTGCAACCTCAGTGCACACCTCAGTGCAACCTCAGTGCAACCTCAACCCACACCTCAGTGCAACCTCAGTGCACACCTCAGTGCAACCTCAGTGCACACCTCAGTGCAACCTCAACCCACACCTCAGTGCAACCTCAGTGCACACCTCAGTGCAACCTCAGTGCACACCTCAGTGCACACCTCAGTGCAACCTCAGTGCAACCTCAGTCCACACCTCAGTGCAACCTCAACCCACACCTCAGTGCAACCTCAGTGCACACCTCAGTGCAACCTCAGTGCACACCTCAGTGCACACCTCAGTGCACACCTCAGTGCAACCTCAGTCCACACCTCAGTGCAACCTCAACCCACACCTCAGTGCAACCTCAGTGCACACCTCAGTGCAACCTCAGTGCACACCTCAGTGCACACCTCAGTGCAACCTCAGTGCAACCTCAACCCACACCTCAGTGCAACCTCAGTGCACACCTCAGTGCAACCTCAGTGCACACCTCAGTGCAACCTCAGTCCACACCTCAGTGCAACCTCAGCCCACACCTCAGTGCAACCTCAGTGAGACCTCAGCACACATATCAGCACACATCTCAGCGCACACCTCAGTGAAACCTCAGCCCACACCTCAGTGCAACCTCAGTGAGACCTCAGCACACATATCAGCACACATCTCAGCGCACACCTCAGTGAAACCTCAGCCCACACCTCAGTGCAACCTCAGCCCACACCTCAGTGCAACCTCAGTGCAACCTCAGTGCAACCTCAGTGCAACCTCAGCACAACCTCAGTGCAACCTCAGTTCACACCTCAGTGCAACCTCAGTGCAACCTCAGCACACACCTCAGCGCACAACTCAGTGCAACCTCAGTTCACACCTCAGTGCAACCAGAGCACAACCTCAGTGCAACCTCAGGGCAACCTCATTTCACACCTCAGTGCAACCTCAGTGCAACCTCAGTTCACACCTCAGTGCAACCTCAGCGCACACCTCAGTGCATTCTCAGTGCAACCTCAGTGCATCCTCAGCACACACCTCAGTGAAACCTCAGCACACATCTCAGTGCACACTTCAGTGCAACCTCAGTGAGACCTCAGCACACATCTCAGTGCACACCTCAGTGCAACCTCAGCCCACACCTCATTGCAACTTCAGCCCACACCTCAGTGCAACCTCAGCGCAACCTCAGCGCAACCTCAGTGCAACCTCAGTCCAACTTCAGTTCACACCTCAGTGCCACCTCAGTCCACACTTCAGTGCAACCTCAGAACAAACTTCAATGCAACATCAACCCACGCCTCAGTGCAACCTCAGTGAGACCTCAATCCACACCTCAGTGCATCCTCAGCACTCACCTCGGTGCAACCTCAGTGCAACCTCAGCGCACATCTCAGCGCACAACTCAGTGCAACCTCAGCTCACACCTCAGTGCAACGTCAGCCCTCACCACAATGCAACCTCAGTGCACATCTCAGTGCAATTTCAGCACACACCTCAGCCCACACCTCAGCGCACACCTCAGTGCACACCTCAGAGCACATCTGGCTGTGCTGGCACAGGCAGGGCTCTGTCACGGGGATGCCGTGGCTTCGGGATTCTGCACTCGTAAGAAGCCCTCACGTGATACTGATGCTGCCCGCCCAGGTGCCATTTTTGAGTAACCAGGAGCTTTCTAGAGAGGCGGAGGGTTATCTTCTCTGAGGATGTGTGAATAGAATAGAACAGTCTCCCCACGGAACCAAGGCTTGCACCAAATCTGGACGAATCGATGGCCAGGGACCCTGGGGACGGCAGCGCAGGTGCTAAGGGCAGAGTAAGAAGCATAAACTGTATCGGTAAACATTGAGGAACCATAGCCAGTTCAGATACATGAAAACAGCTGCATAGAATGAGTGCTCAGTGTCTCCTGCTCCACCTGTAAAGAAAAGTTTGAATAGGATGGAGGAAATGCTATCAACCCACTGGAGATACACAGACACATACAGATGTGTGTATATTTAAATGTTTATATATAGTCATAAACATGGAATTAGTGTTGGGAGGAGGAACCAAGATGGCAGCATAGGTTAACGCCGGAGTTTACTGCCTTGAACAACTACTTCAAAAGTGAAACCAAAAAACGGAAGGGACATCACCCAGAACCACAGGAACGCTGGCTGAGTGGAAGTCCTACAACTAGGAGGAAAGAGAAACGCATACGGACACTCAGAGGAGGCACAGTGCTGAAGTCAAATTCTGAGGTGCGGAGTGCGTAGAGCGGGCTGGCGGCAGAGGGCGCGGTTGGCGTTTTCAATCGGGAGGGAGTCGCAGACTCTGAGCTCCAGATCCGGGCGAGTCTTTAGGGACCCAGACTCAAACGGGAGAAGCGGGACTGTCTGGCTTTGGTCAGAGCGAGTGCAGCTTTCTCTCTGAGCTTTGCAGCGGGTGCTGGGACTCAGAGAGGCAGAGCCCCTGGGGACAGGACTGAGAGCCGCCATAACTGCTCTCTCCGGCCCACCCTGTTGATCCTGTGCGACCCGCCCCGCCCAAGCCCTGCACACAGGCATTTGCCAGATAGCCTCAGGCAAAGGCTAGATTAGCACCTCCCTAGAGGACAGAAGTTCTCTCACTGCTGACACAGCTGATTCTCATAGCCACTTGGCCTGGAGGTCAAACCCTCCCTGGAATTAGCTACAACAAACAAGATTTAACTATAAGACTGTGAACAAAGACTACTAGGGGGTGCACCAAGGAAGCATAACAAAATGCGGAGACAAAGAAACAGGACAAAATTGTCAATGGAAGATATAGAGTTCAGAACCACACTTTTAAGGTCTCTCAAGAACTGTTTAGAAGCCGCCGATAAACTTAATGAGATCTACAAGAAAACTAATGAGACCCTTGATCTTATATTGGGGAACCAACTAGAAATTAAGAATACACGGACTGAAATAACGAATATTATACAGACTCCCGACAGCAGACCAGAGGAGCGCAAGAATCAAGTCAATGATTTGAAATGCGAGGAAGCAAAAAACACCCAACCGGAAAAGCAAAATGAAAAAAGAATCCAAAAATGCGAGGATAGTGTAAGGAGCCTCTGGGACAGCTTCAAGCGTACCAACATCAGAATTATAGGGGTGCCAGAAGATGAGAGAGAGCAAGATATTGAAAACCTATTTGAAGCAATAATGACAGAAAACTTCCCCCACCTGGTGAAAGAAATGGACTTACAGGTCCAAGAAGCGCGGAGAACCCCAAACAAAAGGAATCCAAAGAGGACCACACCAAGACACATCATCATTAAAATGCCAAGAGCAAAAGATAAAGAGAGAATCTTAAAAACAGCAAGAGAAAGAAACTCAGTTACCTACAAGGGAATACCCATACGACTGTCAGCTGATTTCTCAACAGAAACTTTGCAGGCCAGAAGGGAGTGGCAAGAAATATTCAAAGTGATGAATACCAAGAACCTACAACCAAGATTACTTTATCCAGCAAAGCTATCATTCAGAATTGAAGGTCAGATAAAGAGCTTCACAGATAAGGAAAAGCTAAAGGAGTTCATCACCACCAAACCAGGATTATATGAAATGCTGAAAGGTATCCTTTAAGAAGAGGAAGAGGAAGAAAAAGGTAAAGATACAAATTATGAACAACAAATATGCATCTATCAACAAGTGAATCTAAGAATCAAGTGAATAAATAATCTGATGAACAGAATGAACTGTTGATTATAATAGAATCAGGGACATAGAAAGGGAATGGACTGACTATTCCTGGGGGGGAAAGGGGTGTGGGAGATGCGGGAAGAGACTGGACAAAAATCGTGCACCTATGGAAGAGGACAGTGGGTGGGGAGCGAGGGCGGAGGGTGGGGCGGGAACTGGGAGGAGGGGAGTTATGGGGGGAAAAAAAAGAGGAACAAATGTAATAATCTGAACAATAAAGATTTAATTAAAAAAAACAAAAACAAAAAAACATGTGATTATATAGAGTGTGCAGAGTAGTTTATGCTTTTCAAAATGTTTTAGTCCAAATACAAGCAGAAATAAATCAGTTTGGAGTTAAGAGTTATAGCCTTTAGAAGTGCAAAACTGTTGTTTTTTTAAGTGAAGTAAAATTCATGTAGCATACATGTGACCATTTTAATATACAACGTTCAGTGCATCTCTCTGATGATCAGTGACTGGGCAGTTTTTCATATGTCTTTTAGAAATCTGTATGTCTGCTTTGGAGAAGTGTCTATTTAGGTCCTTTCCCCATTTTTTAATGGGATTGTTTGTCTCATTTTGTTAAGTTGTGTGAGTTCCTTATATATTTTGGAGATTAACCTTTTATCAGATGATCATTGAGAAATATGTTCTCCCATGCAGTGGGCTCCCTTTGCGTTTTGTTGATGGTTTCCTTTGCTGTGCAAAAGCTTTTTATTTTGATGTAGTCCCATTTGTTTATGTTCTCCTTAGTTTCCTTTGCCCTAGGAGATGTATCTGTAAACATATTGCTAAGAGAGATGTCTGATATGTTGCTGCCTATGGTTTCTTCTAGGATTTTTGTGTTTCATGACTTACCAGTACATTTAAATCTTTTATCCATTTTGAGTTTATTCTTGTGTATGGTGTAAGTTGGTGGTTTAGTTTCTTTCTTTCTTTCTTTTTTTATGTATCTGTCTTATTTCCCTACACCATTTATTGAAGACTCCATTGAATGTTTTTGCTTTCTTAGTCAAATATTAATTGAGCGTAATGGCTTGGGTTGATTTCTGGAGTCTCTGTTTTGTTCCATTGATCTTTATGCCTGTTCTTGTGCCCAGTTGTTTTAATTACAGTGGCTTTGTAGTCTAATTCAATAGCTGATATTCTGATTCCTCCAAATTTATTCTTTTGCTGTGGCTTTTTGGGGTCTTATTTTTTGGTTCCATATAAAGTTTTGGAGTATTTATTCTAGATTTGTGAAATATGTTATTGGCATTTTAATAGGGATTGCATTGAATCTGTAGATTGCCTTGGGTACTATAGACATTTTAATGATATTAATTCTACCAATCCATGAACACGGTATATTCTTCCACTTGTTTATATCTTCCTCTATCTCTCTTTTCAACTTTCTGTACTTTTCTGAGCACAAGTTTTTTTTACCTCTTTGGTAAAGTTTATTCCTAAGCATCTTAATTTTTTGTTGTAATGGTAAATGGGATTGTTTGTTTAGTTTCTCTTTCTGAGAGTTCATTATTGGTGTATAAAAAAGCCATCGATTTTAGGGTGTTGATTTTGTATCCTGCTACATTGTCAAATTCATTTATTAAATCCAGTAGTTTTTTGGTGGAGTCTTTAGGGTTTTCTATTTACAATATCATGTCATCTGCAAATAATGAGAGTTTTACTTCCTCTTTTCCAATTTGGATGCCTTTTATTTCTTCTTCTTGTCTGATCACTGTGGCTAGGTGTTCTGGTACTATGGTGAGTAAGAGTGGTGAAAGCGAAATCCCTGTCATGTTCCTGTTCTTAGGTCAAATGGTTTTAGTTTTTGCTCAGAGTATGATGTTCGCTGTAGGTTTGTCATATATGGCCTTTATCATGTTGAGATATGCTGCCTCTATTATCACTTTGCTGAGAGTTTTTATCAAAAATGGGTGCTGGATTTTGTCGAAAGCTTTTTCTGTGTCTATTGATATGATCATGTGATCTTTATCTTTCAATTTGTTTATGTTATATATCATGTTTATTGATTTGCAAATATTATACTCACCTTGCATTCCTGAAATAAATCCTACCTCATCATGGTCTATAATCTTTTTAATATATTGCTGGAACTAATTTGCTAATATTTTGTTGAGGATTTTAGCATCTATGCTCATCAGGGATATTGGCCCATAATTCTCTTTCTTTGTAGTGTTTTATTTAGTTTTGGAATTAGGATAATGCTGGCCTCATTAAAAAAAGCTTGGAAGTATTCTTTCCTCTTGGGATTTTTTAGAATAGTTTGAGGAGTATAGGTTAATTCTTCTTTGAATGTTTGATACAACTTGCCTGTGAAGCCATCCAGACCAGGGCTTTTGTTTGCTGGGAGTTTTTTGATTACTACTTCTATTTCATCCATTGTTATTAAGCCTATTCAGGTTTCCTGATTCTGCCTGACTCAGTTTTAGAAGATTGTATTTTTCCAGGAATTTGTCTATTTCATTCACATTGTGCAGCTTGTTAGCATATTGTTGTTCAAAGTAGTTTCTTATAATTCTTTGTATTTAAGTTGTGTCAGTGGTTACTTCTTTGCTTTGTTTCTGATTTTGTTTATCTGGGTCCTTCCCTGTTTGTTTCTTGATGTGTCTGGCTAATGGTTCATGGATCTTGCTTATTTTTTCAAAACCAGATCTTGGTTTCATTTATCTTTTACATATATGTTTTTAGTCTCTAAGTCACTTATTTCTGTTCTAATCTTTATCATTTCCCCCGATTTACTCTGGGTCTTTCTTGTATTCTCTTTCTAGTCCTTTAAGTTTTAGAAATACATAGTTTATTATTAATTTTTCTTCTTTTTGGGGGTAGGCCAGTAGTGCTATGAACTTCCCTCTCAGGACTGCTTTTGCTGTATCCTAGAGATTTGGGGTTTTTGTTGTTGTTGTTGTGTGTGTGTTTTCATTTGTTTCCATGAAGTTTTGATTTATTTCTTGATCTCATTGGTAACCCACTCATTGTTTAATATCATGCTATTTAGCTTCCATGTATTTGAATGTTTTTTGGGTGTTTTTTCTGTAGTTGATTTCCAATTTCATTCCACTGTGATCTGAAAAAATGCTTGATATGATTTCAATCTTCTTGAACTTGTAGAGACTTGTTTTGTGTCCTACCATGGTCTATCTTGTGGATGATCCATGTGCTCTTGAGAAGAATGTATATTCTTGAGCTTTGGGTCAATTAAATCCATTGGGTCCACTATGTCATTTAGGGTCACTGTTTCCTTTCTAATGTTTTTTTTTTTTGTCTGGATGATCTATCCAGTGAAGTCAGTGTGGTGTTAAATTCCCCTGCTATGATTGTATTATTGTTGATCTTTCACTTAAAGTCCTCTAGAAGTTTTTTGTTTGTTTGTTTTTAATATATTTTTGTGCTCCTATATTAGATGCTTATATGTTTACCAGGGTTATATCCTCTTGTTGGATCAATCCCTTTAGTATTATGTAGTGACCTTTGTTGTCTCTTGTGATGGCTTTCATTTTGAAGTCTATTTTGTTGTATATGAGTATTGCTAACCCAGCTTTCTTTTCATTTCCATTTGCATGGAAAAAAATTTTCCATCCCTTCACTTTCATCCTTTGTGAGTGTTTTGTTCTCAGGTGGGTATCTTGTAGATAGTATATAGTTGGGTCATTTTTTCATATTCATTCAGCTACCCCAGTGATGGCAAACCTATGACACGCGTGTCAGAGGTGACATGCAAACTCATTTTTTTGGTTGATTTTTTTTGTTAAATGGCATTTAAATATATAAAATAAGTATCAAAAATATAAATCTTTGTTTTACTGTGGTTGAAAATATCAAAAAATTTCTGTATGTGACACTGCACCAGAGTTAAGTTAGGGTTTTTCAAAATGCTGACACGCCGAGCTCAAAAGGTTCGCCATCACTGAGCTACCCTATGTCTTTTGATTTGAGCATTTAATCCATTTACATTTAAGGTTATTATTGATAGGTACTTATTTATTGCTATTTTAATTCTGTATGGCTATGTTTCTCTCTCTATTTCTTATTCTCATTACAGATGTCCCTTTAGCATTTCTTGCAGTGCTGATTTGGAGTCAGTAAATTCCTTTATCCTTTTTATGTCTGAGAAGCTCTTTATTTCTCCAACTATTTTGAATGATAGCCTTGCTGGATATAGTAATCTTGGTCTCAGACCCCTGCTTTCCATTACTTTGATTACTTCATGCCATTCTCTTCTGGCCTTTAGAGTTTCTGATGAGAAATCAGGTATCAGCTTCATGGGAGCTTGTTTGTAGGGAACAAATTGCTTTTCTCTTGCTGCCTTTCAGATTCTCTCTTTGTCTTTAACTTTTGGCATTTTAATGATGATGTGTCTGGGTGTGGGCCTATTTGGGATCTTCTTGCTTGATACTCTCTGTGCCTCCTGGACTTGTATGCCTTTTTCCTTCACCAAGTTAGTTTTCTGCCACTATTTCTTCAGGCAAGTTCTCTATCCCATGTCACTTTCTTCTCCTTCTAGCACACCTATTATGTGTATATTGCTACATTTCATATTGTCCCACAGCTCTCTTAAGCTGTCCTCCTGTTTTTTATTTTTTATTTTTTTTTTGGTTTTCTGATTGAGTGATTTTTTTCTACCTGTCTTCTAATTCGCTGATCTAATCCTCAGCTTTCCCTTCTCTGTTGTGTATTCCTTCCACTGCATTCTTTATTAGTACTATGTCCGTCTTCATAGTTACTATATCTTTTCTCACACTCTTGCCATCTTTGCCATCATTATATCTGAACTCTATGTCTGTTTCTCCCCAGAAGACCATGCTGCTTTTCACCACCAGATGCTATGTGGGCACTTTTCTCAGTTTGGGTGTTCTTTACTGGTGTGTGTAGGGGGGAGCAGCATGGGTATTAGACCCCAGGGTTCTCAGTGGTAACCCCCTACAGCTGAGGTATCTCTCCAGAACATCAGCTGCTGGCTGTGGGATTCTGGCCAGCCCTTTCACACCTACCAATCTCTATGCGGTCTCCACTTTCCATCCTTAGTTATCAGGGTTCTCTTCAGCTAGTCTATAGTTGATTATTCAGGATGCTTTTTGTATATTAGTTGTAATTCCAGTTTGATCTTGGGAGCATGTCTATGTAGCATTCACTTACTCCGCCACCATTGTTAATCTCACTTTAAGAACTTTAAATAGACTATATCACTGCCTCCTGGACTTTATGATTTCTGAAGAGAAATTAAGTGTTAATGTTATTGAAGTTCTTTTGTATATAACAAGTTGCTTCTTTCTTGCTGCTTTTAGAATCTATATTTTGCTTTTGAAAATTTGGCTATAATTTCTCTCATTGTAGAAATCTTTGACCTCATCTTGTTTGCAGTTCCTTGAACTTATTGAATATGTACATTCATTTCTTTCATCATATTTTGACCAAGATTTTTTCAAAGATTCTTTTTGCCCCTTCCTCTATCTCCACTTCTTCTTAGACTCTCATTAAGCATATGGTCATATGCTTGATGTAGCCCTACATTTTTCTTATACTACCTTCATTTTTCCTCATTTTTCTATTTGTCTGTTCCTCAGACTGGATCATCTATAGGGACCTATCTTCAAGTTGTCTAATTCTATGTTCTTCACAGTCAAATTTGATATGAACAATTTTAGTGAATTTTCAGCTCCAGAATTTCACTTAGTTTCTTTTTATAATTTCTACTCATTTATTAATATGATCTACTTAGTAATACATGGTTCTCTGGTTTCCTTTAGTACTTTATCTGTGGTTTTCTTTAGTTCTTTGACCATATTCAATATATTCTCTGCTTAGTAAATCTAATGTCTATAGGGACAATTTCTCTTAATAATCCCCCCCCCCATGATTAGGACATGCTTTCTTGTTCCTTTGCATGCCTTATTATTTTTGTTGAAAACTAGACTTCCCAAATATTTTACTATTAACAGCAGTAAGTAGCATATTCTTTTGTTTCCCTGAACTTGTGTTCCTGTTTGATGGAGCTATTGTTTGTTAGTTAATGACTCTTCTAAACTATTCCTCTAAAGTCTGCATTTTCTGCCAGAAGTGGCCACTGGTATCTCTGTCCATAGTAGTCACCTAGTGTTTTCTTTTTAAATATATTTTATTGATTTTTTACAGAGAAGAAGGGAGAGGGATAGAGGTTTAGAAACGTCGATGAGAGAGAAACATGGATCAGCTGTCTCCTGCACACCCCCTACTGGGGATGTGCCCACAACCAAGGTACATACCCTTGACCGGAAGCGAACCTGGGACTCTTCAGTCCACAGGCCAACTCTCTAGCCACTGAGCCAAACTGGTCAGGGCTCACCTAGTGTTTTGAAAGAGTTTCCTTAAGTACCTCGAGCCAAAAATAGAAAAAAAATCCCATTCTTTGTAGGTTGACTGTGTTGGGTCAATTATTCAATGCTTAGCAGGCCATTTACAACTCTGCCTTAGCTTCCACTTCCCTCTTGGAGCCTGAAGGTCAGCCAGAGGTCAAAGCTTAAAGTCTTTTTCATGAATTTATTGGGAATGCGTCCATCCATGGAAATGAGCTGGCTTTGTTGATTTTCCAGTGCACACAGAGGAGTTTTTTAAAGTTTATTTTTTTCCTTCATATCCCATTTCCTATCCTCTTCTTTCCCAGGAATTTTGGTGTGTCTACTGCATGTTCTGACTGTTTTTCCTTGTACCAGGCTGCTGTAGTCAATATGTTTGCCTTTAAGTACTTTCACTAAAAGCTATCTGGGAAGGTATCCAAACCTGGGAATTCTCCAAGTCAGGAAAAACCTAGACCAGCCCTTGCACCAGACTTTGAGAAAGCTGCCAGATAGGTTTAATCTGGAAAACACAATTTTTGATAATAAGATTTTTTTATTGCTCCCTGTGGTACTTGCAACTTGCACCAGGTGCTGTTCAGGTTGCAACTTTCATTGCTTTTGACATTCTGGATTGCACAGCCTCTTCTTTAAACTTCTCCTGCTTATTGTAAGTTTTTACTAGACCCCACAGTTCTGTTAAAGTTAATTCTGTTCATTTTAACATTTTTTTCCAGCTTACTATTTATATTTTTAGAGGGAAAGAGTCCTGGATTTCCCTATTCCTCTATATTAAATTTACCATGATATTATTTTATATCCTATTCTTTCCCTCAGTTTGAGCAGAGAAGGAAGCGATGTGAAGTGTTAATAATTAAGGAGTATGTTACTTTCAGAGAAATTCCTTTTACTCTTGGATCAAAAGGAATTTCTGATCTTCCATTTACTTTGATTATATATCACTGCACTGGCCTCATAGGCACTCAAGGCTTTGATCCCAGAAGAAAGAACTCAACTGTTGATTGATATAAAAGTCACCCTGGTATTGGTCTTGGCTTCATATAACTGTTGCTTTACCTTTTCCTCTCCCTCGTCTTATCACTTAAAATTTGCTAAAATGTGACAACACTCTAGATATCTCGGAGAGACCATTTTGGAGGCGGGTCTGGGGTATGTACATCTGGTTTGACACTTAGTCATCCATCCAATGTTTAGAACAACTTCACACATACCCTATGTCAGGACAGAGCTGGAAGTGGAGGAAAAAACATTGTTATAGCTTTTGTTTTGAATCTTGTCTGTGTGTGCATATATGGGGTGACTCCCAAGCAAAGGGTGA
The DNA here is from genome assembly GCF_014108235.1 of Myotis myotis. NCBI lineage: Eukaryota > Metazoa > Chordata > Mammalia > Chiroptera > Vespertilionidae > Myotis > Myotis myotis. The sequence continues at coordinate 1,032,001 of NW_023416329.1, read as the reverse complement.
CCAAGGATCTGTGGACTGAGCAGTTGTGAGCACTCACACAAGGATAAGAAACTCACAAGTTCCAATCAGCCAGAGGGGAAACCTCCCCATGGGGTATTTTCCTAGTATGGCTAAACTATTTAAAAACAAACCTAGAAGTGAAATAATTCAACATTTTTAAATAGCTTTATAGAGATATAATTCACATAGCCCATATTTCACCCATTTTCATTGTACAGGTTACCTGTACCTCAAAATTAAAAACACTGGGTTACCATATTCCCAACAATTCCACTCCTGAGTATGTTTCCCAAAGAAGAGAAAACACAAGTCCTCACAAAAATTGGACACAGATGTTGATAGAACATTATTCATAAAAAGTTAACAAGTGGAATTAATTCAAATCACCATTAGCTGATTAATGAATAAACAAAATGTGGTCCATCCATGCAATACAAGTATTTGGCAATGGAAATAGATGAAGTACTGACACTTGCGCTAACGTGGGTAACACTGAAAAGACGCTAATTGAATGAAGCCAGTCATGTAAGACCACATATCGTGCGATCTTTTTTTATATGAAATGTCCAGAGCAGGCAAATGTACAAAGATAGGCATTAGCTGAGGGTTGTGAGGAATAGAAAGTGGCTGCCCGAACTGTTCACTGTAAATGGGTCAACTATATGTTATGTGAATTAAACCCTTATAAAGCTGTGTTTTTGTGTTTTCTGCACTCAGTATTATTTTAATTTATCTTTATTGTTGAAAATATTACAGATGTCCCCATTCCCTCCCCCACTGACTCCCTCCAATCTGCACCCGCCCTCTCCCCCACCCCCCAGGCCTTCACCACACTATCATCTGTGTCCATGGGGTTTGCAAGTATGCATGCCAGTTATTTGGTTAATTGCTCCCTGCTCCTTCCCCCTGAGATCTGTCAGTCTATGCTTCCATGCCTCTAGATATATTTTGTTCGTCAGTGTATTTTGTTCATTAGATTCCACATATAAGTGAGATAATGTGCTACTTGTCTTTCTCTGACTGGCTTATTTTGCTTAACATAATACTCTTCAGGTCCATGCTGTCTCACAGGGTAAGAGATCCTCCTTTTTATAGCTGTATAGTATTCCATTGTGTAAATGTACCACATCCTTTTCTTAGAAATTTACTTCATTGTTGAAAGTATTACAATTTTATCCATTGATCCTCCCCTCTCCATTCACATCCCCTCTCCAGGCCTTCACCCCACTATGGTCTGTGTCCATGAGTTATGCGATTATGCATATAAGTTCTTTGGTTAATCTCTCCCCCCCTTCCCTCTGAGAATCCTCAGTCTATTGTATGCTTCCATGTATCTGGATCTATTTTGTTTGTCAGAATATTTGGTTCATTAGATTCCACATATAATAAGTGAGATCTTGTGCTACTTGTCTTTCTCTGACTGGTTTATTTCACTTTTAGCATAATACTCTCAGGGTCCTTCAATGCTGTCTCAAAGGTAAAGAGATACTTTTTTTGCAGCTGCATAGTATCCCATTGTGTAAACCTTAATGCTACAATGAACATAGGGGTACATATATTCTTTCTGATTGGTATTTTAGGTTTCTTAGAATATATTCCTAGAAGTAGGATGACTGGATCAAATGGCAGTTCCATTTTTAACTTTTTGAGGAAACACAACACTGTTTTACATAGTGGCTGCACCCGTCTGTATACCCACCAGCAGTGTACTAGAGTTCTTTTTTCTCTATAACCTTGCCAGCACTTGTTGTTTGTTGACTTATTGATAGTAATCAATGAGGTGCTATCTCATCGTTCTCTTAATTTGCATCTTTTTGATGATTAGTGATGTTGAGCATTTTTTTATATATCTCTTGGTCATTTGTATGCCCTCTTGTTGAGTGTCTATTCGGTCCTCTGCCCATTTTTTTTTTAAATTGGGTAATTGAGTTGTATGAGAACAATATGTATTTTTGAAAATTAACCCCTTCTCAGATGTATTGCTGGCAAATATGCTCTCCCAAATAGTGAGTTCCTTTTCATTTTGATGTTGTTTACTTTTGTTGTACAGAAGCATTATATTTTTATGTAGTCTCATTTGTTTATTTTTTCCTCTCTGTTTCTCTTGCTCTAGGCATTGTATCAGTGAAAATTTTGTTACATGAAATGTCTTATATTTTGCTATTGTTTTCTTCAAGTATTTTTATGGTTTCATGATTTACATTTAAATGTCTTATCCATTTTTAGTATGTTCTTCTGTATGGTGTAATTTAGTGGTGTAGTTTCAATTTTTTGCATGCACCTGTCCATTTTCCCCAGCACCACTTATTGAAGAGACTGTCTTTATTTCATTATATGCTTTTGTCTCCTTTATAAAATATTACTTGAGCATAATGGCTTGGGTTGATTTCTGGATTCTCTGTTTCATTTTTATCTATATGTCTATTCTTGTGCCAGTACCAGGCTTATTTGATTATACTGGCTTTGTAATATAGCTTGATATATGATATTGTGATGCCTCCAACTTTGTTCTTCATTCTCAAGATTGCTGCAGCTATTTGGGGTCTTTTTTGGTTCCATATAAATTTTGGAGTGTTTATTCTGATCTGAAATATAATGTTGGTGTTTTAATAGGGATTGTGTTGAATCTATAGTTTGCTTTGGGTGGTATGAACATTTTAATGATGTTGTTCTACCAAACATGGTCTGTTCTTCCACTTGCTTACTTTTTCATCTGCCTCTTTCTTCAAAGTCATATATTTTTCCAAGTACAGGACTTTTACCTCCTTGGTTACGTTCATTCCTAAGTATTTTAGTGTTTTGTTGTTGTTACAATGGTAAATGGGATTTTTAAAAATTTCTCTATCTGATAGTTCTTTTTTTTGTACAAAAGTGCCATCATTTTCTGGGTGTTAATTTTGTATCCTGCTACATTTCCAAATTCATTTATTAACTTTAGTAGTTTTTTGGTGGAGTATTTAGGGTTTTCCATGTACAATATCATATCATTGCGAATAATGAGAGTTTTACTTTCTTCTTTCCAATTTGGATGCCTTTTATTTCTTCTCCCTGTCTGATTGCTGTGGCTGGGACTTCCAGTACTATGTTGAATAAGAGTGGTGAAAATAGACAACGCTGTCTTGTTCCTGTTCTTAGGGGAAATGGTTTTAGTTTTGGCACATTGAGTATGATGTTTGCTGTAGGTTTATCATATATGGTCTTTATTATGTTGAAGTATAATTCCACTATTACCACTTTGCTGAGACTTTTTATCAGATTTTGTTGAATGCTTTTTCTGCATCTATTGATATGATCATGTGATTTTTGTCTTTCTATTAGTTTATGTGATGTATCATATTATTGATTTGTGAATATTGCACCAGCCTTGCATCCCTGGAATAAATCCTACTTGGTCATGATTTATGATCTTTTTAATAAATTGCTGGATCTGATCTCCCATGTGGCTCATGAGCTGCGATTTGCCGACCAATAGTCTAGAAGATCTATCCAATGATGTCAGTAGGTGTTAAAGTCATCTACTATGAATGTATTGCTGTCGATCTCTTCCTTAAAACCTTCCAGAAGTTGTTTTTTTTTTTTAATATATTTGGATGCTTCTTTTTTGAATGCATATTTGTTTACCAGAGTTACAGCCTCTTGTATTGATCCCTGTAGTACAGGGGTCCTCAAACTTTTTAAACAGGGGGCCAGCTCACTGTCCCTCAGACCGTTGGAGGGCCGGACTATAGTTTTTTTAAAAAAAACTATGAACAAATTCCTATGCACACTGCACATATCTTATTTTGAAGTAAAAAATCAAAATGGGAACAAATACAATATTTGTATTTGCATGTGGCCCACGGGCCATAGTTTGAGGACCCCTGCTTTAGTATTATGAAGTAGCCTTCATTGTCTATGGTTATGGTCTCATTTTGAAGTCTATTTTGTCAAATAGAGTATTGCTACCCCAGTTAATTTTTCATTTCCATTGGCCTGGAAATATTTTTCCATCCCTTCACTCTCATCCTGTATGAGTCTTTTGTTCTGAGGTAGGTCTCTTGTAGACAGCATATATATGGGTTGTGTTTTCTTATCCATTCAGCTATCCTATGTCTTTTCATTGGAGCATATAATCCATTTACATTTAAGGTTATTATTGATAGGTACTTATTTGTTGCCATTTTTGTTCTTTATGTTCCTTCCTCTCTATTTCTTTTTTTAACAGCAGTCCCTTCAGCATTTATTGCATTGCTGGTTTGGTGGTAATAAACTCCTTTATTCTTTTGTCTGTAAAGCTCTGAATTTCATCTTCAATTTTTAATGATAGCCTTGCTGGATAGAGTAGTATTAGATTCAGTTCCTTGCTTTTCATTACTTTGTATACTTCATACCATTCCTTTCTGGCCTGAAGTATTTCTATTGATAAATCAGCTGACAGTTTACAGGGAGCTTTCTCATAGGTAACTTTCTGTCTCTCTCTTGCAGACTTTAATATTCTTTCATTGTTTTTAATGTTTTCCATTTTAATTATGATGTATCTTGGTATGAGTCTTTTGGGATTTATCTTGATTTGGACTCTCTGTGTTTCCTGAATTTCTGTGCTTTATTCTTCACCAGGTCTGGGAAGTTTCTGTCATTATTTTTTTCAAATGGGTTCTCTATTCCTTTCTCAGATTCTTCTCCTTCTGGTGCCCCTAATATGAAAACATTGTTATGTTTCATGTTGTCCCAAAGCTCCCTTTAGGTCTCCTCCTGCTTTTTAATTTGTTTTCAGTTGTTGCTCTGAATGGGTGGGTTATTTTCCTACCATGTCTTCTAATTCACTGATTCAGTACTCAGCTTCTTATAGTCTACTGTTGAAACATTCCAGGGTGTTCTTTACTTTACCTATGTCATTCTTCATTACTGATTGATTCCTATTTATTGTTTCAATCTATCTTTTCATGTTGGTGTAGTCCCTCATAATTCTCATTAAGTTGCTTGGAATTCTCACTGGGTAGTTTCAGCACTTTTATAACCATTACTTTAAATTCTTTATCTGACGAACTGTCTTCTTTTCATTTAGCTCCTTTTCTGGTGATTCCTCCTTTTCTTTCATTTGGATGTTGTTTCTTTGTCTCCATATTCTAGCAGCTCAGTATTCACGGGTGCAGAGTGAGGATGGTGGGTCTGTGGGTATAGGTCCATGTGTCCAGAGGTGACTCGTCTTGCTGGGTCACAGTGGTGGTTCCTATCTTCTGGAGGCACAGGGTTAGGCTTGCCTGGTCACTGTGGCAAGTCCCTGCATCTAGCAGTGTTGGGTGACAGTGATAGGTCTGGGTGTATCATTTGAAGGCAGTGGGACCATTTGTCCAGGAGCTCCAGGTTGGGCATGTTGGGTTAGAATGGCAGGTTCCTGTGTCCAGGTGGACCTCTTGTCAAGGTGTCAGGGTAGGCCTGGTGCTCCCCTCATGGGTGGGCAGGCCAGGTCAGGAACGTCTCTGCTGGTGCAAGGGACAGACGTGCCTGGGCACTACTTGGCTGTACAAGGGGCGGGCCTAGCCGGGCACCTCTCCACTGGTTCCATTCTGTAGTGAAGGAAGTGGGTAGACCAGGAATCCCTCTAACCAATGTGGTAGGGTAGCCTCCACACACTGCCCATCAAGTCTGCCAGCCAGTCTTCAGAGGCCCACAGATCAGGCACATGGAGCTGCTATGTCTGATCTGTGTGTCAGGGGCTTCAGGCCCCAGCTATTGAGCTATGTGCCTCTGACTGTGGCCTGGGGTCCTGGGGCAGAGTTGCTCCCTGCAATCTCATCCCACAGAGGATCCTGCAGCTCCCCCACAATGGTGAGCTCCTCTCAAACAGAAATAAACTACTGGCTGAGCAGCACATTGTGGCTGGCAGGTCCTCTGCCAAGAGTACCAGACCCACTCCCTGAAAGCTTCTGCTCCCCAGACAAATGCTCTCCCACAATCACACCCCCACTCCCTCTCCCTCACACACACACACCCACTCACACGCTCACTCACTCTGGTCTTGCCTATCACAGGATGCTGAATCTCATGTACCACAGCTGTTTATCCACTCGTCTACTGTTTCCAGATTTTAGCTATTGTAAATTGTGCTACTAAAAACATAGGGGTGCATACTTTCTTTCTGATTGGTGTCTCAGGATTCTTAGGATATATTCCCAGAAGTGGGATCACTGGGTCAAATGGCAGTTCCACATTTAATTTTTTGAGGAAACTTCATACTGTTTTCCATAATGGCTGCACCAGTCTGCATTCCAAAAGGCAGTGTAGAGGCTTCCCTTTTATCCACTTTCTTGCCAGTACTTGTCATTTGTTGATTTGTTGATGGTAGCCATTCTGGCAGATGTGATACCCCATTGTTGTTTTGATTTGATGATCAGTGACTTTGAGCATTTTTTCATATGTCTCTTGGCCTTCTGTATGTCCTCTTTCAAAAGTGTGTATTTAGGTCCTTTGCCCATTTTTTAATTGGATTGTTTGTCTTCCTTTTGTTAAGCTGTATGAGTTGCTTATATGTTTTGGAAGTTAACTCCTTACTAAATGTATCATTGGAAAATGTGTTCTCCCATACAGTGGGTTCTGTTTTTGTTTTGTTGATATTTTCTTTTGCTGTGAAGAATCTTTTTTATTATGAGTTTTACAAGGAATAAAGATTAGACCTGTTCCTGCATTAGAAGTCTATAAATAAACACATGAATTATTGAAGATTATTAGAGAAATTTGAATAAGAGATGGACATTATTGAGATAAGATCAAATATTGACACGAACAGGTAGAGATTGCTCCTCCCAAACAGTAATATAAACAGTAACAACAGAAAAATCTTAAAAATGTATACTTTTATCTAATTTTAGTTAAATAAAAGATAAAATATTCAAATCCTCTTTCTCTCTTCTCTCTATCTCTCTGTGTATTTATGGTTGTTAACACATATACAAATATTTGGAAAGACATACAAGAATATCCACTTAACTGTGGTAAATTCAGGGCAGTAGGAATATGATATTCTTTAATTTTCTACTTTTTCTTTTGTCTTCAGTTCTTTTCACTCTACACCTTCTTATTTTACAATAAGTTTTATTTTGAGTTTTGCAGGTTTTGTGTATGTCAAACACATGTAAAATGGAGAGAAGAGAGTGAAACCTCTGTTTCTGTCCTGTTACAATTATCAGCACAGTCTAGTCCAGCCATGGGCAAACTACGGCCCGCGGGCCGGATCCGGCCCGTTTGAAATGAATAAAACTAAAAAAAAAAAAAGACCATACCCTTTTATGTAATGATGTTTACTTTGAATTTATATTAGTTCACACAAACACTCCATCCATGCTTTTGTTCCGGCCCTCCGGTCCAGTTTAAGAACCCATTGTGGCCCTCGAGTCAAAAAGTTTGCCCACCCCTGGACTCTAGTCTGTTTCATCTGAACCCTACTAACTGTCTCCTCCCATATGCTCTTCATATCATTTTGAAGCAAATCAAGATGTTATTTTTAATTCAAAGATTATCATCAAATTGGTACTTACTTAACCTTATGTAAATGCATAGACGATGGTCTATTAGGATATATACCAATCTGTGATTGAGAGTGGAATAAGAGAATGATAGAGTGTGTGGATCTCTTATAATGAAAAAGTATTTGTGGAGAATGTTTAAAATTGTTAAACAAAGAAAGATATTTTTATTTATTTATTTTTTAATTGATTTTTTACAGAGAGGAAGGGAGAGAGATAGAGAGTTAGAAACATCGATGAGAGAGGAACATCGATCAGCTGTCTCCTACACATCTCCTACTGGGGATGTGCCCGGAACCCAGGTACATGCCCTTGACCGGAATCGAACCCGGGACCCTTCAGTCTGCAAGCCAAGGCTCTATCCACCGAGCCAAACCGGTTTCGGCACAAAGAAAGGTATTTTTAAAAAGAAACATCCCTTCAGAAATACTAGAAGCATAAGGATTTCCTTAAATTATAAAAGGTTTGTATAAAATAATTGAAGGAATAATGAATTCAAAATCAAGAGATAAGAGTTTTTACTTCTATTTCTGTCATTGTAGCCATAATACTTCTGAGTCATTGCTTATAATTGCTTGTAAGGATTAAACATATTTTTCACTCATTCCACTAATGACTTTGAGCATCTACTATATGTCCTCATTGCTGGAGATACAAAATGCGTTTACTTCCGTATTAGTCAGAACTCTTTTGGTTATAAGTAATCTTAACTCCAACCCAGACAAGCTAAGCCAAAGGGAAGATGCAATGGCTAGCACAACCACAGAAGGCAGGGATTGACAGACTTCACAGGCACTTGGATTCAGAGGTTATTAGAGCTTCACCAGGACCTCCCCTTTCTGTCTCTCCATCCCAGCCCCTTCCCTCTGTGTGGGCTTCCCTTTCGCACAGGCTCTTTCAATGTAGTAACTGCTGGCAGCTCCCTGATTATGTCCTCATTGCATCCAGGCCGAATGCTCTGGGCAATGCCTTTCCTCCTCCCAGTCTCGTGTATCCCACCTCCATATTCTGCTGTAGAAAGACCAGTCCGGGCACCAAACACACAGTCTGGCACCTTAGTGCTAGGTCAATGTTACCTCTTCCCACCTCCCATGGTTCCATTCCTTATGTTCCCAAATAAATTGTTTTTGCCTTTGTTTTGCTTTTTTCTTTAAAAATTATTTATTTCTTATACTTTTGTTTTTATCTATGACCTATTTTCTGAGGCCACAGTTTGGAAAAGATCCATGGCCCATTTATTCATGAAGCTATTCTTGGCAGATTTTCAATTAATCATCATTGGATGCTTCCTCACTGAACCCTCAGAGACCCTGCATGAGGCCACTGTACAGAATACCCCACGCTCGCACTGAGCACTGACGAGAGAAGCTGTGCTTGGATTTTCAGTTATCGTTTCATCGCTATCAATGACCATGACGCCCACCTCTTTTCCCAGAATTGCTTATAGTTCCCCTGATATCCAGTGTGCAGTTGCAGCAATAGTACAGTTCTCTTTGGCTGGGCCAGTATAGACCCATGTCCTCCCTACTTCCTCCTTTGAGTCGATGAGGTAAGGAGTTATGAGTCAGACAGGGTGGAATCCCTCTCATCATCTACTAGGTGGGGCTTCTTCGAAAGCCCTCTGAGCCTTCATCCTCACGGCTATGAAATGGGGGTGAACCACCCTGCAGTGCAGTTGGGAGGATTCTGGGAAATAACGTTTATGAAATCCTAGCATAGTTCCTGAGGCAGAGTAGCCACTTGGTAAACACAAGTCACTCTTCCTCCTTCAATGACATGACATTTTTATATTTCTCTAGACCTCACTTGACTTCTTGTATAACCATTTCTTCTTATCTTTCCTATACATTCATTAATCCCTTGAGGTGTGAATGATACAATTTCCTTTTATTTCTCATGAAGCTGCACAATATATTTTCATGGGGAGGATTTCTAACGAATGATTCATAGATGTATAACATACAACTTTTATTGATACGCCTATCCCAAAACTATAGGTAAAAATATGTGATGATAGGAGCACCTATTAATCCTACTATGGGCCATACCACATTATAAGATTTCCATTAGTTTTCTTGTGTAATCTAACGTTGTGAACATAGGTATGGCTCCTTTCTCATTTTGCAAATGAAGAAACTGAGGTTTGTAGATGTCAGAAACTTGCCGTGAGAGCATTCGTCCAGTGTGTGATGGGGCTGGTGCTTCAGCCCAGGTCTGGCCACTGTGACCTAACTGGACTGTGGCCATCACCCTCCTCCCAGGCAGACAGCCTGGTGCGAGGCTGCAGTGCGGCAGACCAGGCGCGGGCAGAGACGGAGAGCTCGCCCTTCCAGAGGCAGGAGGCCACACTGGGCGTGGGGATCCCAAAGGCGATCAGGAGAAGCGGGTCTGCCAGAACTCCCCTCAGCCTGAGGGTGTGAGTAACCTCTTGTCCCCAGGCTCAGCCCTGCTGCCTCTCACAGCTCTGCTTCCTCCTTTAACCATACCAGACCTGAGGCCCTGAACCTAACTGTCCCCTATACCTGGGCTCCTGAGCATTAAAGACAAAAAAACATGATATAGAAAAATGTTAGTTACATGGAAACAAGTGGTTAGAATAAGATGGAACTTGGAGACCTATTGTAGAAAATAGGTCTAGGCAAAGTACTGAAAATTAGGTACAGCTGTATAGCGGCAGATTTGGAAATTACCGAAAAATCGGTACAGCGGTCTGGTATGGTTAAGAATCTTTTCCACGTGAAGGTCCGGGCCTGGCCTGGAATCTCCAGGGAGACTTCCTTTTGGGTCACAAGTCTGTGCTCCATGAGGACACCTCCTCTCTGCCCCAAAGCTACCCTCTGATGTCCCTGCCCCCTCCCAGCTCCCATCTTCCAGGCTGATCCGTCAAACTCTAAGCTGTGGGAACCAGTTTCCCACCTCCCTTCAGCAAAGCAGCGTCAGGCCTCAGTCCTGAGATCTGAAATATGACAGCATGCACATTCCCACAGCAGGCAAGCATGCTGGCTCCGCTCCCACTAGCGTTTTGGCTTTTAAACCATGGAGCTTTCTCTTCGCTGCATTAAATCGGGTCACTGTGAGCCCAGCTGAGTTGCAGGTGGGTAGAGTTTGATCCAGGTTGCAAATAAGAGTGGCCCCCAAAGTGCTGGTGGAAGTGGTGGGACTACCAGGCCTGTGTGCATTTGATCTGGATTCTAAAGGAGGTACGCTTGGAGGGACATGGTGCCTCCCAAGTTGCCACCATTGCTCTGGGCATGCATAGAGCATTATCTGCCACCAGGCAATGGGTGTGGCAGGACATGAGCAGGTCCCCGATCCAGGTCCTATGACTGGAGACTTAGGTAACAGCATCATGACTCTGGGATGCGGTGATAAGGAAACCCTACTGATGTGGGCAAAGCCGTTAGACCAGGAAAGGTCCAGCCTGCTATTTAGTATTAATGAAAATATGTGTTGTCACCTGACCAGTGTTACTTCTTTTAAGTGGACTTTGTCACTTTTTTTTTTAAATATATTTTATTGATTTTTTTACAGAGAGGAAGGGAGAGAGATAGAGAGCCAGAAACATCGATGAGAGAGAAACATCGATCAGCTGCCTCCTGCACATCTCCCACTGGGGATGTGCCTGCAACCCAGGTACATGCCCCTGACCGGAATCGAACCTGGGACCCTTCAGTCCGCAAGCTGACGCTCTATCCACTGAGCCAAACCAGTTTCGGCGAGTGTTACTTCTTTCCCACTTCCAAACACGTCTTTGGTATACATTCTTTTAAAAATGGGAAATTTGAGATTCAAAGAGGTTAGGTAATTTGTCTGATGTCCTAGAGCTATTGAGTAGTCAGGATTTGAATGTAGACTTGTCTGCTTCCGGAACCCATGCCGATCTTACAGAGATATTTAGGGGACTGCCCTGCGGCATCCCTGGAAGTCAAGAAGGTCGCCAAACATAATGGACTGACCCGGCAGGAGCTTCGGATGCGCGGCTCAGTCAGACTTTCCCCAGGTGCCTGAGGTCCCCCATGGCCAGGGGCTGGGGCCCACGGGAGCCCCTCTGGGGTGTGCTCTCCTTTCCTCAGGACTTCTCGGACTCCGCACATGGCTGCTCCCGCCTCCCTCCCTCCCCTCGGGCAGTGGCAACGTGGGAGGCACCAGTGAGTAACTGGGGGTGTGGGGGTTGTAGGCTAAATGGGCCTGCAGAGCAGGAGCTCCGGGCAGCGTTACCGAGAAGTGACTGTGGTCATGGGAGGACGTTCTGCCAGCCGGCGCTGTGGGAGGATGACATGGACTGCTTCTCAGCACTGAGGGTGATGGAGTCGCACTGAAGAGGTCTGGGGAAGGGCTCATCCGAAGCCCTGGCCCCGACAGGCTGCGATTTTGAAGCAAAGCTTCAGTGTCAGAGAGCAGCCCAGCCCAGAGCAGACAGGCCTCTGGGAAATGAGGCCTCTGGTGCCTGAGTGGAGAGAACTGACCATGAGCCCAGCCCTGGTCTCCAGGGCCTGGCGGGAGGAGGGCGGTCATTCCCAGCATCAGGCACCGGGGGGGGGGGGGGGGGGGGGGTGATGTGAATCCGGTCAGCCAGGAGCAGACACATGGCTACAGCCAAGCAGGGCATTATCAGGGTCTGAAGGAGGGGGGCAGCTTGGCACTGGGAGGAGGACTAGGCCCAGACCCAGACCCAGACCCAGCAAGGAGGTGCTCAGGGAGCTGGGAGCCTGGGCACTGGGAGACCAGGATGCAGTGCCCGGACACAAATGGTGTGGAGGAGGGAGGGTTGTGGGAGGAGGACCTTGCTCAGGGGACGAGGCTCCTATGGAAGGATGCCAGCAGGACAGTGCGCAGGGCAGGGCGCCGCCAGCTGAGGCGTGGGCAGGTGCTGCTCTCCCAGCAGGTCTGGCGATGGCACCCACACTGCATTCAACTCTGAGCCTGCGTGACCCGGCAATCTGGGGTTCAGCAGCGTTATGTTACATTTGTTACATGGTGTCAGTCCGTGGTCTAAAGCAGTGATCTCGAGGCTTAGCTGGGTCAGCATCCCCAGAGGCCTTTTAAAGCCCGATGCCGCACGCTTCCTAGAGGCCCGATTGAGTGGGTCCGGATGGAGCCTGTGAACCTGCATTTCTACCAGCTCCCGGGCCAGCCGTGGACCACCCTCGGAGCAGCTCTGGGATAGAGAGCACCCGTCCATGGGGCAGGCTCTCCACACCCCAGGCCTCAGGCGCAGCAGAGTCTTGATTTCCGTCCCCAGGCCCGGAGCCAGAGGCATCCCAGGAAACACGGCAGGGTCCTGGTGTCAAGCAATGATGGTCTGAAGACACAGGAATGGCTCTGGCCGGGTGGCTCAGTGGGTTGGGGCACCATCCCGTACACCCAAAGGTTGTGACCTGGTTGGGGTCTGAACAGGAGGCAATGGATCAATGTTTCTCTCTCTCCCTTACTCTCTTTCTAAGATCAATAGAAACATAGCCTCAGGTGAGGATTAAAAAACAGATATGTAAAGATACATGAAGGGGCCGTTCCAAGGTGGGGTAAGGCCAGGGCGAGAGTGGCTCCGGGGACAGGAGCATGTCAGGATGTGTGCACGGTGTGCCCAGACATACGGTCTTAGGGACTCTGGGGAAATGTCTGGACCATGTGACTTTAAAACTGGGAGGCGGCTTTGGGATCAGGAAACCCTGAATGAGATTGGTAGCTGGTCGACCTTGGACACGTTAATGAAGTTCTGGAGCCTCAGGTTCCTGGGCAGCCAATGGTCCTGACCAACACCCGGGCTGTGGCATGTTCTAGGCTCCGACTGAGTGGCCTGCCCTGCTCCCCGGAGCTCACACTCGTGGTGGCCGTGGGTGGCAGATGCCTAAATACCCCGAGTGAGACAGTAAAAGAGGATGACCAGCAGCCAGAGGTGGAGCAGCAATGACTTCAGGACCGCCAGCGGCCTTCTGGGGGGAGGTGCCCCAGGTCTGGATGACGAAGGGAGGCTGCTGCCACCTGGGCTGTGCAGGGTGAGTGACTGAGTGGACATGTGCGCTAAGTGCTGTGACGGCCAACTGTCAGCAAACTGTGCTGGTCACACCGCCCGCCCTCGCCCTCCTCACTGCTGTTAGTATCACAATCAGTACAGCCACATGGCACCGGGAAGGCCGTGCGTGAGCAAGGCCCAGAGCAGCTCAGCCCCTGGGCGCCCATGGGAAGGTCCCAGGTCGGTATCACCGAGGCTCAGGGCACTCACAGGGGCCTGAGGGACCACGCCCCCGCGCCCAGGAACAGACCCCGGACCAGGCTGCAGCCTGGACATTGTCCCAGGAGCCACGAGAGAAGTCTGGGCAGCCAGGTGACATGTTCATGTTTGTGTTTTAGGAAAAGCCCCTGCCATCTCACTCCTCTGTGTGCAGCCTGGGGCGTGGGGTGCCTGAGTGAGGGGGGCACCCAGAGTGGGGGTGCCTGAGTGAGGGTGGCAGGTGCCAGCAGTCTGTACCAGGGAGCAGTGTGCACATGTGGCGGTTGCTTAGGTGGAGCTGGGACCAGAAGGCAGCTGCCAATCAGGTTGGAGGGGGAAGGGCTTGGGCACAGCAGGCCTCCCTCCCCAGGTGGGGGCAGGAAGTGCCTCCCCACCTCCCAGGAGGCAGACCATAGGGGTGGATCTTGGGGGACCTGCTGCAGGAGCTTCTCTCTGCCACGTAGATGTTCCTGTTCCATGGGGAATGGCGCTGTGACGACTGAGCCAGATGACAGGTGTGAAAAGCACTTTGGCAAATGTGAAATGTTTTCAAATGTGAGGTGCTATTTTTACTACCCTCTGCTTCCTTGTATAGAATGTGACCCAATAACTGGTGTCAGCATCTGGCTGCTCTGCAGGGATGGCGGGGGGGACCTCCCCTCCCGGGGCCTCTGGACAGGCCTGCGCTGCCCTGTCCACTGTTTCTCACTAACAGTGGGCTGGGCTGGGCTGTGACATTATCAGAGAAGAGGCGGCAGCTTCGGGATTCATGGCTGCGAGGAAGTACTTGCACCTGTGCTGTCCTGGGAGCTAGACTGGTGAGGGGTGTGGCGCTCCCCTGCCAAGTGGTCAGGACAGTTAGATCCCGGCCTCTCCAGGGGGCTTTGGAAGCTATTCAGGATGAGGCTGGGCAGCTGCCCCAGGGCGTCATTTCACTGTAGCGGATCCCCTCCTTCCTCCTCCCCTCTGTGCTCCCTTCGCTTCCATCTCCCTTCCCCCTCCTGTGGCTCAGGCTCCACTCCAAGGTAGCCCCTCGGGAAGGATTTCCTGATGCCTGTGGAGCCCACCAATCACCCAGGGGAGAGGGAAGAGGGGAGTGTCCCTCGTAAGGGAGGACCGGAGCCTGTGGTGGACTGTGACTGTGGACACATGACTCGGCCTGTCCTTGTGCGGGTGCAGGTGCCTGCAGGGTGTGCACTGCGCCCAGCGGCCTCCCGTCCTCCCGCCCCGCTGGGGGCACTCCGGACCTGCTGGGAGCACAGACTCCGCACTGAGGTTCCCCTCAGGCTCCAAAGGCTTCTGCAAACGTGGGCAAACTCATCTGCTGGGAAGAATTTTATATCAAGACTCCTAGAAGGGCCACCGCAAGACAGCTCGATCCCCTGTGGCACAGGCAGCCTTGGGTCTGTGGGGACTCTTGCCTCCTGCCCAGGAGGCCTGGCTCCACTGTCCCAGCCCAGCTCCTCCAAGCTCTGCTCCCACATCCTCTGGGGCTGAAACCTCCACCCTCCTGAAGCTGGGCCTGTGGGAACAAAGCCTGGACCAGGCCCCTCCCCAGAGCGGCTTGCTTTCCCCAGGCATTGGTGGGACAGGTTTCCCTTCTCTCCCAGAGCTCACCCCTTCCCAGGCTAAGACACATCCATTCAAGGCTGCACCGGTTCCTGCCAGGGGGACCATGGTCCTTGTCTGAGCCGCAGCACACAGCTGCGTTTCATTCGTTCTGTAAATGTTTGCTAATCACTGGGGATACAAATGAAAGTGACCCACCTCCTGCCTGTAGCGGACTCAGGGTCCAGGAGGGAGGGGGACATAAGCAAATAGCACAGTGGATCGTTTTAAGTGCCCTTTAGGATTGGGGATGATTGCATTAACTGCTGTTTGTTCATCCCTGGAGAAGCCAGGTGAAGAGAGCATCTGACTCATAACTGCTGGGGCCTGCACGCTCTGCTGGGAGCCCACCTCGGCCTCCAGGCGGTGAGCGCCGCTCCATGGTTCACTGAAGGAGCTGAGGCAGGGCGCAGGTGGATGGCTCTCCAAGACTGAATAGGGGGAATGAGAACTACAAACAAAAGCCTCCTATTGGACTCCACAAGCCTCACTCTTTACCTGCCCTGCCCGCTGCCCCCGCTGCTACTCTGTTTCAGGCCCGGGCTTGCCACCAGCAGGCACAATTGTGGGACTGGGCCTTTCTAGGTCAGCATCAAGCAAGACCATTTCTACTTCTGAAATGAGGCCAGCACCAGCCACGCAACAAAACAAGGGAACACCTCCCCATTCAGAGGGTCATTAAAGGAAATGAAAGCTGGTAGGTCATTGCCATGCACAAGGAAATCACATAACTGCAGATTCCATGCAGAAGTCTCTGGGAAATTTGCAGAGGAAACAAAGGCCCAGCGTGTGGATGAGTAACCCTCACCAGTGGGCACGGGGACCCTGGGCCAAGCTCACAGCAAAACGGTCCATTCTGTTCAGCATGAAATGAATTCTCTGGCAAAACAGCAAAAGACGGCCCAAAAGCCTCTCCGCAGCTGTGAGGATCTGGATCTGGGTTTGGACTTCTGGAAGATGAAGGAGTGAATGCTGGTGCATGTTTCTCTGGGCATATAGGCAGGGACTTGGTGGATGCTTCGGCAGGTGGGTGAAGCCTTTGGGATCAGGGCTTATCCACATTCCCAGGTTCTTTCTAAAGGGGGGATTGGAAATGAAGGCCACCCCAGAACTTGGCCAGGGCATCCAACACAGCGCCTCTCAGAGCAAGGACCCCTTCCCAGCCAGGGGACAGTGCCTGGTTGACCAGGGAGTGTTTCCACTTGCCACTGCCTGGACACATTCTGAATTCCCTCCAAATCCCTACCAGCTTTCATTGGGAATTCCACTCTGCTTTTCCTCAGAGGTGTCTTCCTCGTGAAGAGTTGGTTGACCCCTCAAGGGCCAACCTAGAGCCCCTCTTCCTCACATCCTCACACAACCACTAGGAGCTCAGGCGCGTGCGGGCCAGTGGCACCTGTCCGCCTGCCCAGCGGCACCCTCACTGCACAGTAGCACCAAGGGTTTCTGAGAAGCAGCTTCTGGCCACATGTTTGTTCTCTTCCTAGAATTCAGTAAATTTACCCCATGATATAGTATAATTCCATCTCTTTTTTAAAATAAGAATAAGCATGTTGATTTAACTTTTCCTGAACACCTAAGTGCACATATAGCAGTAAGCACTTTTCCTACTTTTTTTCATTTAATCTTTACTGTGCATCTATGAAGGAAGCACTGTTATTCCCATTTTATAGATGCAGAGACTGAGAGTCTAGAGCAGCCGTGGGCAAACTACGGCCCGTTTGAAATGAATAAAACTAAAAAAAAAAAAAAAAAAAAAGACCATACCCTTTTATGTAATGATGTTTACTTTGAATTTATATTAGTTCACACAAACACTCCATCCATGCTTTTGTTCCGGCCCTCCGGTCCAGTTTAAGAACCCATTGTGGCCCTCGAGTCAGAAAGTTTGCCCCCCCCCCCCCCCCCCCCCCCGGTCTGAGGCTGACAGGACAGAACCAGGCATTTGCACCCAGGTGCCTCTGACTTCAAAGTCTGTACCCTTGGCTACAATGCTCTATGCTACTTAGACCACTTATTTCAGATTTACAATACAAATTACAGGATGGAGTGCTCTGAGCTGTCCTCAGTGAAGACCCTACTTACTGATGCTTAAACTTAAGCATGAAGAGCCTTGTTAGGCGCTGGGGGTACCATTGCCACTGTCAGCAGGTGCGTCCCATCCTGACCGAGATGCCTTGAAAGGCCGGTGTGCAGACACTGGAGAAGCTGGTGGCAGTGGTGGTGCTGGTGCTGGTGGTGATGGTGCTGGTGATGATGGAAGCATTTTCGGAGAGGCTAGTATGTGCGAGGTGCTTTCCACGTGTGGCCTCACCCAGTCCTTGCGATTTCACTCTTCTCAGTGGGCGAGGACACTGGGCTTTGAGAGCTGCCTTGCCAAATGCCAGGCCACTGGGAAACGGCAGAGCAGGCATTTGAACCCAGGCCTGCTTGAACCCTCAGCCCCCTGGGTGGGGCCTATGTTTCTCCTGAGCTTGTGCCGGTGGCCTTTCCTCTGGGGAGGGCCAGGTTCTACCACCCTGGCAGCTTACACTCAAAACAGTCCTGATGGTTTTCTTTCAAGGTCTTAGGCACACCAGGAGGAGCAGGCCCCCCTCTCCGTCTGTCCCTCCACCATCTACATTGCAAAGTGCGAGAGCCTGAGGAGGCCCTGCCAACAGCCCAGGCACCTGCGGAAACCAGGCCAGGGGAAGGCCTCGCTGTAGCAGAGTGGGCATCACACTATGTGGAACCCTACAGACCAGGAGTGGATTAAAGATCCAAGACACGAATTTCAAAATTGAACTAATAAAGCACATTCTTCTTCTCAGCTTGCAATGGCCCCTTAATTGGACCATGAATAGCAATTACACCATAAAGCCTAACAGGAATGCGTGGGCAATTAGAGAATATCTTGGGCGTTGGGTTTTAATGGAAGAACCCAGCTAATTACTGAGTCGCTGTCCCCTCTACCAAGTGGTAAAATCATCATCAAAAGCCTACCAACCCCTCAGAGAAATTGCAAGTGTGATTTTACTTCCTGCTGGACTAGGACTAAGAAGGCTGGAAACCCACACTGCCTGAAGGCCCATCTACGTCCCTGCAGACTTGGGAGGAGGGAGGAGCAGAAGTAAAAGTGCTCCCAAGGTCTGGGAATGTACAGTGTATTGTCTGTGGCTACTTAGGACACATGGCTTACTTCAACCTTCAGCATACTTTGTGGGAGTATTTATGCCCACTGCACAAATAAAGGCATTGATACTCAGAGAAATTTACTCAGACTTACATAGCTAGAAAGTGACAGATCTAGAGTTTACATCCAGGTGTTTAATGTAGGTCAAGCTCAAAGGTCATGAACTTTTAGCTCTATAATTGTTCAACATTTATTGGGCACCTAATATGGGCAGCAGTTTTTTATATGTCATGCAATCAAATACTTTCAGCAGCTATGTAAGGTAAGTATTTTTAAATCACATTTACAAATAAAAGAGTAGTGCTCTGACAGAGTGGTAGGTCTGGTCTTAGACTATCACCCTTTCCCACCCTTCTCATCACACACACACACACACACACACACACACACACACACACACACACACTTACTTCTTCAGTTTCTCCATCTTTGAAGCCACATTTTGGGAGTTCCCTCAAAATTAGGCCATGAAACTATCATCCAAAAGCAACCTTAGAAGCACCACTAGGGGGGTGGATAAATGGCACAAGAAAAGTAAGGCAGCCAAAAATGGACATGTTAGCTAAGCAGCAGCCAATGTCAGAGGCTGCCTGGCCTCAGGGGGAACTAGAAAACAGTAACACAACCCACAAGCATCACCTCGCTGACGAGCAGCAGAGCGCACGGTCACCTACCGGCTCCAGTGGCCAGAGCTGCGGAGTCCGGAGCTGCAGAGCTCATTGTCCGTCTTCTAGCTTCTGGGGAAGATAGCAAAGTGGGTTCCAGGGCAAGAGAAGGCCATCAGCAAAAGGACCCAGGCAGTTAGGAGAGGGCAGGTGCCCGTCCAACAGCAAAGGAGCACACCGGCTTCCAACGCTCCAAGAAGCAGGGGAGAGGCAACTGGAGGCCCAGCTTTGGAACAAGCTAGACCTGGTTAGTGTGCTTCCTGTTCCCTTCCCTGGCAATGACTGGCCTGGCTAAGGTGCTTGCTGTCTTTTATTCAGGCCAGGTCAGCTCGCATGTGAGCCAGGGGACACACGTCCACATCACAAAATGGATTAGGAGACGCCAGGGTGTAGACCTGTCTGACCCGGCCTGGCACTTACCTGGCATACAGTTGCTACTCAAAATATGAATTCATCTGCACCTTGAAAACTGTCCTAAAATCAAACAGTAAGAGGCATTTCTCACCTAACCAAAATATCCAGTCATGCTTTATATAGGCCCGCTGCAGCAGTAAGTTTATTTGCAACTTTTCTATGAGGGAGTCATGGATTCCTGTGCAAGGCTATTGGAATCTCCCATATCCCATCTCAGAAATACTCACAGACAGCAGAAGACACACTTCCACACTATCTGGGTGATCAATATATACACAAAAGTACATTTAGTGAATTTGCTGGCCTTTGCCCTCTGTCATTCCCAAGTTCTAATCCTGACACCAATGCAAGCCAGGATGGACTCGTGGGAGAAAAGCAACCTGAATGGCATCTATGAGAGGCTGAGGACCATACAGGACCCTTATCCGTATCCTGGTTTCCAGGTAGCGTCAGGACCACATGCTCTGCAGGGAGAAAGCATCCTGTGATTCATCTGCTCTGTTCAGCTTTGGGCCATTGCATTTCCTTCATGTCAGCATCTTTCCAGAAAATGATATAGGTCAAGCTCAAGGATAAATGCTGACTGTTTCATGCTGAGCTCTCAAGTGTTAGAAAAGGAGTGATGGAAAATAGAAGCCAAGTTTGGCATTCCTAAGCCTGGCTAACAGACATCAATCTTTCATTAAAAAAATACCAATCTGCTAGCATCTTGGATCCAGGTCTTGGCTCGTAGTTTTGGGAAAGGAAATCTCCATAAAGGGTGATATATTTCACTCCCTTGTTATAACTAAACTTCTAAATTTCTCTGGCTGTCCTGTCAGGCAGCACAGGTCAGAACGGCACAGCGCCAGGGCCATGACTGCTTGACATTGCACCATGTCCTCGTTTTCCCCGCCCTTCATTCTCCCCTGCAATATTCCAGGCACAGACCTCGTCCGAAGCTTCAGAGAGGAGGCCTGCTATTTCTACTTTGTGCCAAGGGATCCTCTATGTAAAGAGAGACTTTTTTTCACTCGACATCTGAGTGACTAACGAGCAGCCCCTCCTTGTCCATAGAAGAGGATCTTCTGCCATTGGATGTGCCAAGACCAAGAGGCTAAGATCTGTTTGAGTCACTGGATAAGGACTTATTCCTCCTGTTGATTTAAAAGGAAACACATTTCATGTCTTTTCCACATTTTCCCTCTTACCTTCATTTGTCTTGATAAGGCATATAGTTATCAACAGGCAGCAGGGGAACACACCGAAGACACAAGAGTGGCGGAACAATGGCAAGAACTTTACTCCCTCTCACACCCCCCATTCGCCTGGCATGCCTCACTAGGGATCAGCATATTGTGAAGCTATGGCAATACGGGCATGGGACTAGGTACTTCTGCTCAGAGAACTGAGTCTTAAGCTACCAGGGCCAGGCCTTCTCCGAGGGTCTGTGTTCGCATCACCAAGTGGGGAGGCTGGGGTTGTGGAGAGGATTGCAGGATTGACCATGTGTGAAATACTCAACTGCATAGCATTTAAGTGCCCACAGATGTGCAGGCTCTTCCCCATGGCTCTGGGTTCCCAGTGTCTGCGTCTCCCTTGCCAGGCTGCATCTTACAGCACAACCACACTGCTGTGGGTCCCACAGAAGTAGAAGAAGAGACACAACACATAGAATGATGTGCGCCCTACCCCAGCGGGTGGCTCATTTGGTTGGAGGATCATTTTGTGCACCAAAAGGTTGTGAGTTCAATTCCTGGTCAGGATACATATCTAGGTTGCAGGTTCAATCCCTGATCGGAACATGTATAGAGGTGACGATCCATATTTCTCTCTCTCTCTCTCTCTCTCTCTCTCTCTCTCTCTCGCTCTCTCTCTCTCTCTCTTTCTCTCTTTCAATAAACATATCTCTGGTGAGGATTAATAAATACATATGTAAATAAATGATGTATACCACAGAAAAGACACCTGGCCTGCATATACTCTACTGAGACTTATGATAGCATTTCCAGGTAAAATACAGAACATATAATTAAAAAGTTTTTAGTTTAGGTATATACAAACATTACATAGGATATACTTGAACAAAAACATTATTGTTTATCTGAACTTCAAACCTAACTGGATGTCTTACATTATTCACCAGTTCTGGCAACTTACTTGTGTACGGTCTCAGACCTAGAAGTTGCTTCACCTGACTAAGGAATGTAAGAGCTCAAGGGCACCAGTCAGAGTAGGACATCCTAATCTGGATCCCAAGTCATGATGATTCTCTTGCATAACCTTACTCATATGTTGAGCAACTTTGGAAAGATCTTAACAAGCTCCAGGCAAGCCTATACAAATATCCTATTATGATATGCAGATTTGCCAAAAGCAATACAATAGCAAATGAAAACAGAGCAGCTAGAACCAGATAAACCATGCAACCCCTTCATTCAGAGGCATCAATCTATAAAAGGAAATTTAAAAATTTTGTATAAGAATGTGAAGATATACTTTTATATTATGTAGATTTGCCAGCAGCAATATAAAGCAAATGAAAGCAGAATGGCTAGAGCCCATAGCATGCTTGTTACTTCTCTATTCAGGATCATCAATCTCCAACAAGTATTTTAATATTTTTCGGTTTAAGAGTATGTCTTTGTCTGTGCTAACATAAAGCATTGGAGAGGAAAACTGCCCAAAAGACAGAACACATTTGTTCAAATTCAGAAGACTCAATGTGTTCGCCCAAAGCCTGCAGTGGCCATACCTCATTCAGAGACGCGTGACTTTTTGGAGAGGGTGGAGCAAGGAGGCCTCAGAAGAATGTGTACTTGGAAAACCTGAGCTCACAGCCTGGAATCCATAATTTAGATTTTCTGAGGCATTTCTAATTCGGCTGTTCTCTTGTTGTTTCAGCTATCTATTGTGATGTAACTCCTCCCCTCCCCCGCCACCCGCCCCACCACAATGGCTTAAAAACAATAACCGTCATTTTATTACCTCTCACAATTCCATAGCTCAGTTTGGACTTAGCTGGGGTGCTTTTGCTCCTCATTTCATTGTCTGGGGCGACAACCACCTTCAGGATGGACTAGACCGGAAAAGCGAGATGATTCTCAAAAGGTTCATGTTGGCAGCAAGGCTGCAGAGTTTGCTGGTTCTCACACTGCTTGAGTTTCTCCCAGTACAGCAACTGGGCTCCAAGAGGAAGGGCTGCCAGCATACAAATGCTCTTATGGTCCAGGCTTGCAGGCTATGCAAGGCCACTTCCACCACATGCTGATGGCCAAAGGAGGCCCAAAGGCCAGCCCCAATTTAAGGGGAAGCTAACAAACAAGTTTGACCTATATATGAGGGGAGTGTAAAAAAAAAAACAACCCAACAAAACAGCACCTTTAATTGTTCACAGTTCATCCTATGGCCACAAATTATTTACATTCCTCCATGCAAAATGTATTTTCCCACATTCCAGGAACTATAATAATCTTATTCAATTACTGGAGGCCCAATGCACAAAATTCATGCAATTTTAAATAAATCCGTGCACTATTCCCCCTGCTGCCCTCCGGCACCCGAGACCCAGGCTTCCCTCACAGAGGCCTGGGACACCCTCTGCGGGGTGATTGTTGGGTGAAGGCTGGGCCCCCAACCAATCGCATCGCACCCTCCTTGGCTGGCCTGGCACCAGTGGGTGTCATAGTGTGGTCCCGGATGGTTGTTTGCTATTCAGTTAATTTGCATATTACGCTTTATTATATAGGATAGCATCAGATTTAGGCTTGGGGTCCAGAATTTTGTCATTTAATTATGTCCAAGTGTGTATGAGATATTTATCCTGATATATCATTTCTTGTGATGGGTTCTTTAGTATGGTTCATCTTGATTTGGTGGTCTATAAATTAAAGAGCTACAACCCAACATGCAATGGTGTGGATCTGGCATAGTGCAGCTATTAGAAGCTCAGGTTCACAAAGGGAGGAATGAGAGTCATAAATATCTCTGTTCCATAGCAATTTTAAAATACAGTTGGGCTCATGTCACAGCTCCCCTGCTCTGAAGTTTCACTCCCTCAGGTCTGAGTGTTTTAGATCTTAGCTTTGTTAGATCTGGTCCTCAGATCTCAGCTTTGTCAGGTCTGGTTCTCCTAGACTTTTGCCTTGTTGTCTGGGTCCTTAGAGAGTCATGTCTGCTGTATGGACTCTAGATTCTTATTTTCTATATTCTTAATGATCTAGCACTTGGGGCCTCCATCCTGGAGAGACTGCCTAGAGACAGTAAACCTCTCCCTGTTTAACATGCCTTTGATATTAACCAACCCAGAGCCACACTGAAAACCATCTCCTTTATCAAACTCTCACACGCAACAAGCAAATATTTCCTCTTCCCTAAATCAATGCAAGACAAGTACTGGACAATCTGGGGCCACTCATAAAGCCTAGAGCCCATCAAAAATTATTCAAACTACCTAATCCCTATCTTACTCACATAGCTACCCTGCATACACATTCCTTCCTACAAAAGCCCCAATAAGGCTTCAGGTCATTCTCTTCCTTCTCACCTCTCTCTGCCTCCTGACCACCTGCCGCCCTTCCCCATACGGTGTTGCATGAGGGATCTGTGAATATAAACTTCTTCCCGCATGACCATCCTCTGTATCTTCTGCCTTACCATACGTGATTAAAACAAATTCTGAATACATGCTCATATATTTACCTTTACATAAGAAATAATCCGTATGTATATGATCCATTAAATGATCCATAAGCAGCTTTCTCAGGCTACATCCTATCTAAAGAAGATTAGTCAGGGCTTAATCAGGAAGGCTATACACTACAAGTGCTATGGAGTTAGAGATTTACTATAGTGATTAACCTTCTGCAGTTATGGGAGGAGGTGAGTAACTCAAGGCCTAGAAGAGAGAGGTGGATGGTCACAGGAAAGTCACAAACTGGATGTCCTGGAGAAATGGAGCAGGTGGGCAAGCTGAACTCTCGGAGAAATGACCAAAGTCAATCATGGAGAAGATATGGAAGAACCATTCATGGAAAGTTTCTGTTTTGTGTGGCTGCTGCCTTTGGGAAACTGATGATGGCCTGGGGCTACTGGTAGTAGCACCCACCTAGGGAAGGAGATCTGACACAAAGCATATGAACGCAAGAGTCAGTTGGAAGCCATCAGGCATTTCTGCATGTGACCTTCACTTGCCCTTATTTCAGAATTCAGTGTTTTCTCTTTTGCTGAGGACAGGGACTCCCACACCTGTGACTGGAGGCTCTATTTCCCCACTTCCTGACTGTAGGTAGAGTTGGTTCATAGTGTCTGTCTGAATCTCTCTCACTCTCCCAGCACTGCCCACTTGCCCTGTGGTCCAAGAGATTAAATCTAAATTGACGGGTCTGTCGTATAGTTTAAATCCTGATCTCCTTTGAGCTCTTTCTTCCCCTTAACCTTCTTTCCTACCTTCTGTTCTTCTTGCCTTCTCACCTTCTCTCCTTTCTTTGTTCAAGTCCTGTGCATTGAGTATCTATGGTGTACATCATACCATGCTAAGTGCCGTGGCAGATCACAGTATGAGGAACTGAGTGAAGGTGCAGCTTTATTTATCTGTGCCTGCATAGCTTAGTTATTCATCTAACAGTTTTAATTTCAGTTAGCATTTGCAGGACTTTGTGCAGGGGTAAGGGGAGCAGCGAGCTCATTTTCTAGCAGAAGACAGAAGACACAGACACTAATAGGCAAAGTAGATATTGAAAAAAGCCATAAGGGAGGTAAGACAAACTGCTGGAAGGCATTGAGATTGAAAAGATATATTAAAGTCAGTTATGGGAGCCTTTTAATACCTGACAAAGGATCTGGACCTTTTTCTGTGCCTAATGAAAAGCTATTAAAGATCTTTGAGCTGGAGGAGACTATGTTATGAGTCAAACATTAGGGAGTTTAATGGGAAATGCTGTGGAAGGATTAAGAGATGGGATGGCTGGAGTTGGGCTTCAGCTGGGGGGTGAGGAAGGGAGAGCTGACATTCAGTCATTTGTTAAGTTTCCTGGAGCTGGAGCCCCTGGGGGTGTGCAGAGTCCTGCAGACATCTCTGAGCTTTCATGGAGGTGGGCGGTGGGAGGCCCGGGGAATGGCTGTGCCATTGTTGATGGCAGTGGAGTATCAAGACTATGGACCCAGAATTTAAGGCCTGCTGGAAGGCAGGTCTGTGCAGGATTTAGAAGACCATGTCGCTCCAGGCGTATTCACTTGGTCACACAAGGGCAGTAAACTGTTCTCTTGGCCATGACCCCTCTGACAAATGGAACTTCTCTTGCAACAGGATCAATACGCACTGAGTGAAAGAATTGTTGGAGATCATTTTAACTCAGTGGAGCCTATTTCCTATAAATCATATTTATTTTACTCCATTTATTCGCAACTACCGGCCAGTGTCAGCACACTGATGGTGGGGTGGGGCGTGGCTGCACTCCCCTTAGGAAGTGGGGAGGTTAGATGGAGGCATTTTCTTCCTTTCCTTTTTAAATAAAAAGTTCTTACTTGTCAAAATAAAATACTGGCACCTCGTGGGAATGCCCACCTGGTTCCCTGGGCCGTGACGCTCAGGAAGGAGGCAGTCTCACGGAAGGGCTGCAGGCAGCTGGGATGCTGCTTCTGCTGGTAACAATAAAGAGAATGGCTTCTAAGGAGGAGGAGGATATTTCTGCCCAGCTTCTCCATGACAGGAACAGAAAAGGGTCTAACATGAAGCTATCCAATGCTGGATCACAGCCCCAAACCTCCAGAAAAAGCCCCCGGTGCCATGGGGAGGTGGCTGAGGATGGAGCAGCACAAAGAAGGGGTGAAGGCACCGCAGCACCTCTCAGACTGGCTGGACGCTGGTCCTGGGAGTGTGTAAAGACAGGAGGTTTTGTTCCATTATTCTTTCTGCCATTGTTTGCTGATTAGGCTCAACACAACTGAGCAGACCAGTAGGGAAGCGAGCCAAGGCTGCCAGGGAGTCGGTGCGGGCTGGAGACTTCGGAGGAGGCCAGGGTGGGAAGCGAGGACAGAGCCAGCCGGGAAGTGCAGGGAAGAGGCTGTTTGGGGAAGTGGAAGGTGTAACTCGATAGGACATAAGCACGCATTTTGCGAGAAGCTTTGCAGTGATGAGACATGGCTGCACAAGCAGCTGGATCATGAGGGTCTCTCAGGGCCGACAGTTACTGATGTCCTGCATTGGTAACCATGTTAAATGGCTATTTTCGAAGTGAATGTTTTCTCTCTTTTTTAAAAATATATTTTATTGATTTTATACAGAGAGGAAGGGAGAGGGATAGAGAGTTAGAAACATCGATGAGAAAGAAGCATTGATCAGCTGCCTCCTGCACATCACCCACTGGAGATGTGCCCGCAACCAAGGTACATGCCCTTGACCAGAATCGAACCTGGGACCCTTCAGTCCGCAGGCTGACACTCTATCCACTGAGTCATGTTTTCTCTTTTCTTCTCTGCCTGTTCCTCTCATTTTGTTGCAATAAGAATCATGAACTTGACAAATGAGCAGGTAAGCTGCCTGCAGCCTAACAGCAAAGGCAGCTTTAAACATTTGTTACTTTATAGTTTAGAGCAAGCTTGGCCTCTGCAATCTCCCTGCTGTCCACATGGCACCATTCCCAGTGGCCCTCCAGCGCGAAGAGCAGCCCCCACGCCACCCCTTCTCAGGGGCCTCTGAAAGCTGAGACTCTTTGTAAATGAGAAGCATGTTTGGTAAATCGGTTTTTAAAGCAACATTCCCTGCCCCTCAACCCACCAGCAGGTACCAACCCTTCACTCAGAGTGGGAGTCAGCCACGGGACAGCCAGAGTCCTGAGGCCACCATGACAAAAGGCTCCAGGTCCCAGTGGTTTAAGTGAGACAGTCAGAAGCCACAGCCCGAGTTGCGGATTAGATTTCCTTCTTTCTTATCATTTTCAGTAGAAAGTGTGACAGAAATAATAATTTTTAAAGCTATGAGAGCAGAAAAGGATTTTCCAGAAGGAACTAGTGTGTGAAGGCTGGGGTGAGGAGAGGGATCCAAGCAGGACATTTATAATCCATTTGCGTGATCAACACACCAGTCAACCTGTCTGGCACCGGCTGGGCAGACAGGGGGCGGCTGGGCACCTAGATGAAGCAGAAATGACCGTCAAGTCTCTCATCGAGGCCACGACCGCCGGCGCTTGAGCCCTGCTGGGCACCAGGATCCTAGTGCTTTTCACAAGAAGCCGACTTGCACCCAAGATGAGGCTCCTCTTCCTTTCTCCACATCACCACCCGGCCCTGTGGCCTCCTCCCTTCCTGGGACAGCACCCTGGGCTAGTGCGGTCCTGCACACGGCCCCACGCCTGCCCCTACATGCCCCCGAGCAGCGTTCTCAGCACCGGCAGCTTTCCATCTGCCTCCTTTTCCTTTCCTTGCTGTGTCGTTTCTTCCTTCCAACAGTGACTCCAAACAATTCCAAATGAATGTGACCCTGGGAGCAAATTGCTATCGACAATGAAATGACCTTGGTTACAAGCACTGGTTATTCAACAACCAGCAAGACTGCTGGCGGCTCCTGGCACACAGCAGGCAAGATCTCAAAGCTCTGTCCCCCTGTGCTGACCCCAGGGGGCGGACTTCAGCCGGGAGTGGGGAGGCGGGGCAGCGGTGGTCAGGGGCAGTGAGTGCGAGGCCAGGTGCTGGGCCCCACGCGCAGGGTTACTCTTGAAAACTGAGAGTGCGGCCACTCTGCATCCTGGGTCCCAGATCAGCAAGTGCCACACCCAGGAGGCTCTGGGTCCTCTCACCCGGCTTTCTGAGGCGGCTGCTTTTCTGAATTGAATTTCCGCAACTCTTGCTGCAAAGCATTAGAGAGTTGCCCTGACCTTTCCCGGACCAGCAAGCTCCCCAAGACTCAAGCACAGAGAGATGAACTTTGGAAACCCCGGGAGCTATGCTGGCTCCCAGAACAGCCGACCGAGTGAACACCTTTTGGGAGGGATGCGCTTGGAGGGTCCAGCTCTTGCCCTCGGTCCTGCCTCAGTGCCCTGCAGCCCTGGGTGGCCTCTGGGGACAGTCCCTGGTGCCAGGGCCAGGGCCACGGGGGAGGGTGCCCTTCCCACCCTCACCCCCCACAGTGACTCGGGGCAACCAGCATGTGGGGGTGACACTCAGCTGGGCGACCTGGGCCAAGCCATTAACCATTTTCAATGTGTTCGCAGTGTCGCCTTCAAGCCCCGCGGTGGGGTGTGCGGAGAGTTAGACCCCTGGACGCAGGAGGCCCTCTCTTCTCCCTTCATTTCCTTTTGCATCTGGCTCAGGCCCTGCAAGGATTGCGCTCTGCCTGGAGGAGCTGGGGGGTTAGCACAGGCCCGGCCGGGCCGGGCCTGGGCTGTGTCCAGGTGAAAATCGCCTCGCCCACCCGGCAGGGAGCAGGCAGCCATGCTCCCTGCAGCTGGTCTTCAGTGTTAATGAAATTTAGGAGGATCATCTTCAATCAGTGTCATGCCCAGGAAGAGAAGGAGCCACTGCACGTTCATCCATTCCCACAGAAAGAAAACTTTGAGGAGGCCATCCCTTGGCATCCCGCCCATCCATTCCCACCTCCGTTCAGCTGCACAGAGCGCAGCCCAGGCCCTCGGGGAGACAGCCTCACTTCCATGCCTGACCCGCTCCCACCCACTGCTCCCCTTCCCAGCAGGAAAACCTTTGGGCATCTGGCCCTGCCTGTCCATCGCTCCATCACACCACGCCCCTCTGGCCTCCCCCCCACCCCGCCTCCTCCCTGCCTGACTCTGTCTTGCTGTCCTCACCAGGTGAGCAGACCTCCACTTCACAGGCGCACTCTTGTCCCAGAAATCAGCGGGTTTCATTTTTCCTTCGTCATCTACTTTCTGTTTCTTCCTCAAACACCACCTTTCCATGGAGGTCTTCAGTAAATACTATTTAAATTTCACATCGTATCTCCTGCACTCTGGCTGCTAGCATTCTTATTTCCCTTCCTTGCTTGATTATTTTCTTCACGGTATTTATCATTTTCTAAAATACTACATATTTTACTTATTTTTGTTGGTGTCCCCATCAATGTTAAGCTCCATGAGGATGGAGGTTTTATCTATGTCCCAACACCTAGAATACTTCCTGGCACATAGTGTGTCCTCAGTAAGTGCGTGCTGCATACATGGCTCTAGTAACTGCAGCCACGACGGGGGCGGGGGGAGGGCATGGTCATTGCTCCATCCCCCTCCATCCCACAGTGTTACCCCTGGGCAGTGCACCGGGCCTGCGCAGCCCGCAGGTGTCCACAGCAGGAAGTCGGTACTCGAAGAGCCCTCCTCAGGAGGTAAATCTATCCAGACTGTCTCCCAGGCATTATTTATACTCTAACTCCAACTAGACTTTTCATTACCACGTGTCACCGACTTTACGGGACTCTTCAGAGTGTAGGTGACCTTGTCCACTCCTGCTCCCCCCCCCATGGGCCCAGCCTGGAGATGGAGGATGGCCTTGCTATTATTACAGGTTGTCAAGAAACCTCATTGGCTTGATCAATCCAGACAGCCTTTATTCAGGGGGAAGAGACCAATCAGTCAAGTCAGTTCTGTGACCAGGTGGTAAAGACACAATCTGTTATTTGGCTGAAATGAAATATGATATTAGTTGGGTTGGTTTTCTTTAGAAATATGTCTTCCCTCTAAGAAGACTCTATAACGTACACATACGTCCAGTTATTCAAATCCTTAGAGACTAAGCCCAACCTTTCCTCATTGACTTGCCCTAAAACCAGGCACTGGTATTTGTGGGTAGACGCGCACCTCCCCTGCTAGTGCCTGTGAGCGTCTGTGGTCAGAGGCAGAGGCAGGCCGGTTGCAGCTGGGGGCATGGGGACCAAATGCTTACAGAGTGGCCACCCTGGCGGGAACTTACATGCAAACTGTGCTGGTTCCTCAGCACGGCCCCTGAGACAGGCTTTGCCCTCACATTTTCCTGATGAGGACTGAGGTGCAGGGAGTTCCAGTAATTCCCCCAAATGCTGGCTGCGCAGTCACAGCTGAGGTGTGAACGGTGCTGCCTGCCTGACCGCACATCCCTTCAGGGTCTCCATCACTCTTCCTGTCTTGTTCTTTCTCTTCTGGACGAGTTGAGTGAGAACTGTGTTTACAATAGCCAAAGGTTCAGAAGGGAAAGCATGCTGAACACCCAGCCCCTCCCCCTGCATGACCCTTGGCGTGTCACTGCTCCCCGGCTACCTACATAGCACTGAGGGTCAGTCATTCTGAACTTATTACCCAAGGTCAACCATTACATAATTAGTTCATATTGAGACTCATCCAATTGCTAGAGAGAGAAATCCACGTTAACTGTCTTAGAAAATAAAGAACACATATTGGCTTCCGCCGACCCGCCCAGCGCCCCCGGGCAGGCCCTCACGCTGTGGCACGGAGCGCGTCCCTCGACGGCTGCCTTCACTTTCCTTCATGTCAGCATTTTGTCTCCAGGCTCCTCCCTGACCGTGGCAAGGTGGCAACAATGATCTTACCTGCAGTCGCGAGGAAGAGGCATTTTCTTTGCTAACATCTCCGGGTAAGCCTAGGGGCTGGGTCTCACCGGCCCGGCTGGGGCCATTTCATCCTGGACTCATGACATGGCTAATGGAACCATTAAGAACAGCCGGACGTAGGTCATGGGTGGGGTCTGCCTCTCTCAAACAACATGCACCAAAAGTTGGAGAAAGGTTTCCGAAGGCAAGCGTGTCACTGGCAGAAAATGGCAACAGGAGCTAGACAGGCAGAGATAACAAGTAGCCACCAAGCCAGCTGCACAGGGCACCCGGCAGATCCGCTCGGTGCCGCCGTCTGCTCACCATACTGTGTCTCTCACAGAATTTCTTCAGGATCCAATGATACAATGTTGAAACTGCTTAGCATAATGCTGGATTCTGTGTAAGTGCTCCAGGTATGTGCTCATCTTATATCATAGAGCTGCAGGCCTACGCCTCTATTCATGCAACTGGACTGCCTTGTTTTCTCAGGCCCCTGGCTTCTTAATTAAGTGGCCCAGAATTTCTCAGATAATCTTTGCATTATTGATGATTGCAGGGTCTCTGGGAAACTGGAACTTTCAGAAAGGCGGCTACAAACGCTGTTGGCAGCCATTCTTATCCAACGGGGCTCTGTGTGTGTGATTTGTACAGACACAGTGTGAGGGAAGTACTCATTTCACTGTCCTCTTAATCCTCTGACAAGTTGCTATTTGCTTATAATCTCTTTCCCCCAATGACAACGAGGGAGGAGGAGACAACAACAGCAACACACACAACAGATTGTGCTTTGATACACACACAAGATCTGGAAGAGAATAACTTCGTCTATAGAAAATCCTTCATGAAACTTGGCTCAGTAGCAATGAACTGGTGGGGGGGGGAAGTCCTCTATATCTCTATCTCTATCAATCTATCTATCTATCTATCTATCTATCTATCTATCTATCTATCATCTAACTATCTATCTATCTATCTATCTATCTATCTATCTAACTATCTATCTATCTATGGCTAAGTGACCCTCTGACCAGCCAACAGTCCAACTGGCTGGTCCATATGGTGTGCACTGACCACCAGGGGGCAGACGCTCAATGCAGGAGCTGCTGAGCTGTGGTGACTTGGCAGCAGTGGTTCTAGGGCAGGGGTGGGCAAACTTTTTGACTCGAGGGCCACAATGGGTTCTTAAACTGGACCAGAGGGACGGAACAAAAGCATGGATGGAGT
Organism: Myotis myotis; assembly: GCF_014108235.1. Taxonomy (NCBI): domain Eukaryota; kingdom Metazoa; phylum Chordata; class Mammalia; order Chiroptera; family Vespertilionidae; genus Myotis; species Myotis myotis. The sequence goes on along the minus strand of NW_023416329.1, from coordinate 999,696 downwards.
GTTTGTGTGAACTAATATAAATTCAAAGTAAACATCATTACATAAAAGGGTACGGTCTTTTTTTTTTTTTTTAGTTTTATTCGTTTGCCCACGGCTGTTCTAGGGTGATGCACCCTGGAACCAGAAAGGAGGAGCCCGATTCCTCACTGGGCCGTGTGATTCCACCTTCAGCCGTGGGTTATGTTATTGCTGGGGTGCTGTCGGCCCCGAATCTGGTTTCTAATTAATTTCCTGTCAATGTGCACGGATCTGTGCACCGGGCCCCTGGTATTAAAGACACTGTGGAGATAAGCTTCTGGGGGCAGCTTTCCCGCCTTCCCTCTCCTCAGAGCTGCTCTGTGAACACCTCGGTGGTGGTGCTGCCCGTGGCTGCCTCCAGGTGGCAGCTGTCACTGTTTTGGAGAACAGCTCCTGGCGAGATTCTTTGGGGCCCTTACAGGGAGTCTGGGGGCATCCACTGCAGGAGCACGGAGGTGGCCGGGAGCAGCTGAGGGATGAGGGCAGACCCGGCTTTGCATTTTGCTCTGGATGTGTCCTAGGTCTGAACATGAACTTCCTCCCATTTCAGAAAGGTTAGTAGTAATGAGCATCCAATCCCTGAACTGGCCTTGGTCTAGGCTCTAGAGATGGATGAGCAAAACACACAAGATAGCTGCTCTCAAGATATTATAATTCAGTCAGGGAGACAGAAAATCAACCAATAGTTAAGCAAGAAAAATATCAGAGACTACAAGTAAGTCGAAGCGTTGCCTGGGTTTCTGTGGCAGCGGCACAGCTGGCCCTGTGGGCACGGTGGCTGCAGGTGCGCCGATGGCCTGCACCCCCTGTTCCCAAGCCAGGGAGCGCTCCTGCAGCTGCTGAGGAGTAACCCTGTGGCCAGGCCCAACCGACAGCCTTTTCAGGAGAATTGCGTTGGCGTGCAGGACATGCCTGCGAGGCAGCCGATGGCCAATGGATGCAGCGGCACAGAGGCCTGGCGCCTTACTTCAAGGCAGGCCACCTTAATTATGCTCCAGGTGCCCCTTCCCCAGCCACCACGGCCCATCGAGCAGTCCACAGCTAGCCGCTACCTAAAACCATGTCTAGGACCACATCCTCATGCTCTCTTCCTCTTCCCTCCCTACCTGCACCCGCCACAGCCTTTCCTAAGCATGTACTTTAAACTGATCCTGTGCCTGAAACCTCGCAGGCTGTTTAAAGAGTCCAACCAACACAGCCATCAAGGAAGGCCTCTTCTAAGTTATTCTACTTAAGCTGGAGGATGAGTGATGAGAAGTGACCAGGAGTGCCCACTCTGGAGGAAGGAGCTTGCCGTGCGTGCAGACTCAGGGGGAGGTCTTGGGTGGAGGGCACCCACAGGGTGAAGTGGGAAGAGGAGGGCAGAGGGCCCTAAGAGCGGAGCCACAATGGCAGATGAGGGCCCCGACTTTCATCCAAATGTAGTAAGAAGCAGCCAGAGAGTTCTGAGCTGTTGTACATCCTGATTTATATTTTAAGAAGAGTTCCTCTGGAGGACGGATAGTACGGGTCAGTACCAGGTAGGAAAGTGCAAGAGATGGCCATGGTTGGACTGGCAGCTCTGAGAGCCTGACTGTGGTGGACAGTACACACTTGCATTCCAGTTTCTACTAACAGCTCTGAGAGAGAGGCCTTTCCAGCCATATTAGAGGGAGGGAAGCAGACACAGATTACTTAGAAGCCCGTGAAGTCACAGCTGTTAAGTGGTAGATTTGCAATTTAAACAGCCTATCTGGCTCCCACACCTGCAGTTTTCTGACTTTACCTTCCTCCTCATCCGTTTTCCTCATGCATAGTTTTCTCTGGAAATAGATCCATCGCCCTGGCTTTCCATGTTAGGGTTTTCATGTGTGGCAGCATCTGGGCCCATTGCGGGGATCAATCCCTACTGAACCACCCACCTGTTGGGCCCCGAGGCGGCTGTCATCATTCAAGCACATCTGCTGTAGTTATGAGGTGCCCTGCACGTTCCCTCTTTGTCAGTGTAATTACTCTCAATTATAGGGACACGCTGCCCTGACCAGCGGGCTCTGCTGCCCTGCCAAGCACAAGGGTTGATTTCCAAAGCCCGGCCACCACAGGCCCCACACAGGGCTCTCTTCTCAGCTCAGAGCATGAGAGGGCTCAGGTCCAAAACCAGGGTGCCTTGTCCATGTCACCACGGCAACACAAGAGGCAGTTACATCTCCTGAGGCCATGTCTGGAATTGTAACAAGATCAATGACTGTCAACTAGAGGACAATTTTAATGAGCATTTAATTTGAAAGTGGTTCCCTTGCCTTGAAAAGCCACAGCAAGCCCAAAACTCCTTCTTCCAACACAGGGCAGCCAGAGAAAGAGAAGCCAAACCATTTCCAGGAACCCATTCAAAATCAGGGCGGGTCTTCCAGAGCCCCGCGGGCCAGCATGGGGCCAGCAGCAGAGGACAGCAGCCTCTAGAGCAAGGGTTCTCAACATTCCTAATGCCGCGACCCTTTAATACAGTTCCTCCTGTTGTGGTGACCCCCAATTTCATTACAAATTGAACATAATTAAAGCATAGTGATTAATCACAAAAACAATATATAATTATATATGTGTTTTCCAATGGTCTTAGGCGACCCCTGTGAAGGGGTCATGACGCACAGGTTGAGAACCACGTACTAGAGCTTCTGACATGGCTGCTGAAGGTTCTAAGCTAAAATCCAAACTTGGAGAGCAGGCAGGGCAAAAGTTATCTGTGGTCAGTGCCAGACTGTGAGGTAAATCCAACACCGTCCAATGTGCAGTGGAATACGGGAGGGAGAACGGAGCCTCATTCCCAGCCTCCCCGTGCTGGGCTGGTTTACAGGTTTTCCTCTGGGACAGCCCCTCCTCCTGTGCATGTGGGCGGTGCCGTCCCTCCGGTCTCTAGTGGAAGAACTGGCTCCAGGGGCTGGCCTCTCCCCAGAGGCTGTGCACTCACATGGGCACAGGAGGCGCTTGAGCTCTGGCCCCTACGGTTCCAGAGGCTGCACCCTCTCCATCTGGCCTGCCGCAGTGAAAATGGAAAAGTGAGAGAGCAAGGCAGAGGCAGGGAAGAGGAAGAAAGCACAAATAGGAAGGGCATTTTCTTTGGAGGCAGTTTCTTGGACCAAGAGGACCAAGCAACTCTTTACTTTGGTGTTGAAGGAATGGTTAGCAATATACAGAATCTCAAAGTGCATTAGTTACAGCTCGATGAGTGTGCGTCAAAAATACCTGCATGTGATTACGTCACTCATTCCTTAACGCGTGGCTCAGTGCTCAGAGATTTCTCTCCGACCCCATTTTGTCATCTGTGGGCCATGCAGCTTGCAGAGCAGTCACCGCCCTCCCCTACCCCCCCCCCCCCCCCCACACACACACGGAGCCTGAACTAGTTCCAGGTCTGCGAGGGGAGGGGAGGGAGCACACAGGGAGATGGCTCGGAGGAGGCCCGACTGTCCCAGTTCTAGTCGCAGACCCCAGAGGTCACCTGCTGCACATCCACGCTTAGGGCTGAGCTGGGAGCATTTCCAGAGTTCCCAGGACCGGCCGGCCTCTCCCTGCTCCGTCCTATGTTTTGCTCAGAGCCTCTTTCCGCAGCTCCCTGTGTCCCTATGGCTGTGCGGCTCCAGCTTACGCGCAGGCCCCTCTCGGCCCCTCTGCCAGGGGCTAAGTGGTTTCTGACGGGCTCCCTGGACGGATGAGCGGCTTCCTCTGTGCTATGTCCTGTTTAGAGAAACCGCTTAGGAGAACCTCACTTTCACACGGACTCTACCACTTCTCCCATGAAGGGGTCCTGCTTTCATTCAAGAACTCGAGTACTGTCTGTCCCCGATGGCAAACAGTGTATGTTCCTTCCTTAAAAACACAGTTTCTTTTTATTCACAGTCTTTGTTCATATATTGGCTCAGGCTTTGAGGTTTTCTCTTGTCCCCTAGAACACAAGCTGGTCCCCTCCGGACCCTTTTCTGAGTAATACACAGCCAACTGCAACGCTAGCATTTCCCTTCATCCTCTGGTGTCCTTGGAGAATTGATGAATGAACTTCCGATCTCCGCCCGTTCGGAGAGAGCCGTACTCAGGACGGATGAGTGGGAATGTGATCAAGAAGCATTTTCAAATACCGGGAAATGCATGTTGCTGAATTGATAGGGCTGAGAACGCAAATAGCAAAAGGCAGTCCTCCAGCGAAGCCGCCTGTCACCGCCCGACTCAGGGCCTCTCCTGCGCGGCTGTCCAGCTGGGTCACTGGTCACTGCACGTGACCCCGTGGAGTGTCTGGGGCACAGCACGCTCCGGGCCAGTCTCATCATCCCTCTCCCCGGGGACTAACTGGATGCCTGTGATGAAGGTAAATTAATAACAACAATGACCAATGTCCACGTGAACACAGGGCTCCATGCATTAGCGATGCATCCCTGTGAGGTAACTATCATTAACCCCATTCCACAGGTGAGAGAAGGGCGGTCTGAGAGTGGCCAGGCCCCCACGATAAGTCACCTAACATCTGGTTCACTCTCCCAGCACTTTGTGTCCATCCCTCAGCCCAGGCAGGGTGGGGCCTCACCGCTCCTGGGATCGGGAAGAAGGAGACAGGAGGATGGGGGGTTGCTGCGAGTGCAGGTGCCATAGGAGGCCCTGGGTGGACTCGTTCTGGAGAGGCCTCACCACAGCCACTGGCAGCTCATCCTCACCACCTCATCTGCGTGTGTGGACACAGAGGTCCGGACGGTGGCTCCCCGAGAACATTCATTTATTTGAGTGACAGCTCAAGTCCTCCCTGGGCATCTACAGTCTTGTGTCCTGTGCTGTGCACCGCAGGGAATGAGTGAATGAAGGCACAGCTCCGGGGAGGAGCTGGACATGCAGTGAGCCGCATGCCTGGGTGCATGGCCACACCTGCCCCGAGTGCAGGCCTTGCCCTAGGTGAGCAGGTGCCTACTTAGGGAGTCAGGGGAGTCTTCCCCAAGGAAGCAGCTAAGGAGCTGAAATATCAGGGTGCAAAGGAAGCAGTGAGGGGGAGAGGGAGGGCCATTTCAGGCAGCAGATGGGGGAGGGGAGTGGCAGAGGCTAGGGGACCGGGGGTTGAAGAGCTGGTGCAGGAGCCGGAGCCGGCGCAGCTGAAAGCACAGCCCCACCGTGGTGTTTGCTCTGTGGTCCTCCGTAGCAGGGCAGGGTTGGCAGTGGTCACAGCCTCCATGGAGGGAGGTCAGAAGGCTGAGGAGGGAACACTGAGTGGGCAGAGGCCGGCTCAGTGGAGGAGGGTGGAAGGGTGAGCCTACCTGGCAGGGACATCGGCTGTGGCAGGTAGCACAAGGAGGGCAGTGCTCCTGGAAAGGAGAAACGTGCCCAGGCCCCATTCCCGAGGGCAGAGGAAGTGCATGTGCATGGCGTGGGGGGGGGGGGGGGGGGCGGGGTCCGGACGCCATGACTGAGCACAGCAAAATAAGAAACATCTCTTTGGAAGCCGAGGTTCGTGTTGATCATTCTCAGGCGTCAGGATTTCAGGGCTCTGTGTGGGTGCCGGTGAGGGGCCCACAGCAGCCCTGTGCCTGGCGTGTGGCCCCTTTGCACTGGGCGGGGCTCACTCCCCTCTGGGAGGGCCTCTCGCGGTGGAGAGCAGGACAGGCGTCAGCGTCTCCAGCAGCCACTGCCCAGCGCCCTGACGCTGCAGCCTGCCTGCCCTGCCCAGAGCTGAAACCTCACAAACAAAGGCCATCTGACACTTGTTTGGGAATCTCAGACTCACTGACCTGGATTCTAGACCCTTCCCAGCTCCTCCAGTTCCAGGAGACTCTGCCGGACCTCATGTGAACCGTGTCATCCGTGCCAGCTGCCTCCCCACCTGTGCGTCTAATAGCCAATAGCGACCATCTGCTGCCTATGAGCAGGCGCTCTGGGCGATCAGAGTCTGCTGCCGTCTGCTCAGCGTCTGCTGGAATGGCTACTCTGGACACTGGATTCATTGCAGCCTCTTGCCAGGACCCCCTGCCTGCCACCTGCTCTTCCCTCCTGGGACAGACCGCTTGCTTTGTGCTTATCTCTGCACACCTGTGTTGGGTTCTGATCTCTGCAGTCATGCTCCCTCTGTGTCCTTGAGGCCTGGAACCTTCACTGGGAGCCACCCAGGCCCTGAGCCACACTGGCTGAGTGTCAGCAGGCCAGGCCTTGCAGGCGGCTGGCTGGCCCGGCCTGGCCCCGGCCGTCGCTGGCGGCGGTGACTATAGGCTTCATTCATCACCATCCATGTCCCCAGTGTGTGTTCCGCCTCATTCCTTGCTTTGTTCTGGCTCACCACACTCTGCTGGGGTCACAATCTCCTGCCTCGTCAGTGCCACGTGCCTCTTCGCAGGGACAGTTCTTGTGCCCTCAAATCCAGTCTCTGCCAAACGGAATGGACTGCCTCCAGCCACAGTCCACCTTCCATCTGCCTGTGAGCCATCCCTTCCCTGCCCTGCTCTTCCTCTGGAGATGGTGTTTGGAACGCTGTTCTGGCCGGCGGCCTCAGTGCCAGTGAGAAAATCATGAGAAAGTTATTTCCTTCTCCTGAGCTTCAGTTTTCTCGCCTGTTAGTGGGGTTAGTAACATTACAAGGGGCGGGTAAACTTAGGTTTACAGTTGTGAGAACATGAAACAGAATTTCTTCTTGTATTATTATTTATTAATTATTGCATTACTTCCATACAAACAACTCTAAACCTACTTTTCCCCAACACTGTACAATAATTAAGGAATAAATATCTCTCTATATAAAAGCCTAAGCAACCGAAGGACTGAATGACCCAACAACCGGTTGCTATGACGTGCACTGACCACCAGGGGGCAGATGCTCAAGACAGGAGCTGCCCCCTGGTAGTCAGTGAGCTCCCACAGCCAACCTCCTGCAGCTGGCTGGCCCCCTGAATTGGCCCCAATTGAGGGGGCTTCTGGCCAACCTCCCACCATCCCTCCCCCCGCCAGCCAACCTCCCATGGTCCCTCTCCCCAGCCGGCTGGTCCCCCCATTAGCTCCCCCCACAGCCCCTCTCCCCGGCCACTCGGTCCCCCCAATTGGCCCCAATCGCTGGCCAGGCTGAGGGACCCCACCCATGTATGAATCTGTGCACCAGGCCTCTAGTATAAGAATAAATGTGTTTTGTATACCCATAACTGTAAACCTATTTTTGCCTACCATGTATGGATTAAGTGAGTTGAAAAGGGTGACAAAGGGCATTTGAAAGAGTGCCTGGGAGCCAGTGCACGCGGCCCGGACTGGCGCATCCCTGCTTCCCGGCCTTGGCCCCAGCGCGTGGGCCTGGTGGGCTGTGGGCATCTCAGCTTCTCGGCCGTGATGCCCCCTGAGGACGCTCACTCAGGCCTTGCTTGGTCTCCACAGCAGAGCCTGCGGGAACCAGGCTTTGCAAAGGGAATAAACTTGTATCCAACCGTCCTCCACTGTTTTGTTCCCTGAAGAAATGTTGATTAATTCTGTGCTTCATGCCTATCTCCTGTGCATGGCCCCTTGGGCTGGGCTATCGCAGGGGCTGGAGTTCCTTGGCGGGAAGTGGACCCCAGGCCCTGCCCCAGCAAGCTCTGCAGCCGGAGCCAATGAGCTCCCTGTGGTTTGACGGGCCCAGGAAGCGGCACTGCTCCCGTCACAGCTCCCCGGGCCGCCAATGCCCCCGCCCAGAGTGGTGTGAAGGGATTTACACGGAGCCCTCCTCAGAGCCACCCTGGCCCATGGTTTCCAGGGCAGGCCGGCGGACCACCCTGGCTGCCCCCTGGCCCTGCGGGCTGGGCAATGCCCATCTTTCTGTGCCCCAGCTCTTCAGGGCAGAGTCCCGTCTATCTGAGTTACCTGTGTCCTCCACCAGCCCATGGACCCTGATTGCCATTATGTGAAGCAAGCAGCCCGAGCAAACAGAAAGCAGACTTTCCCCTGGAATAAAACATGTAGCCACAGTGCGATGTGTCCTGGGAGCACTGCTCAGATTTAGAAATATGTCCATAATTAAACTGCCAAATTCAAAGCTAGTGTCATTAGGAATAAGGGAAACTATTTTAATGTGTCAGATTATAAACAGTTTTGTTGTTTTTTCTTAAAAGAGAAATCCACGTTATCAAAGACGATGAGAATGGCGCTGGAAATAACTCAGCTCGGGCGACAGGTGCGAAGGTGCCTCTGAGGGTTCTGGTGCCCGCTCGCTCGGCATGCTTTTCGAAAAGGAGTTTCAGATGCCCCGGCGATAGGGGCGCCCAAGGAGTGGCTGTTTTATCAACAGTGTGTGGCCTTCGGATGGTGGGACAGGCCGTGCGCAGGAGGGCGGCGCGCCCCTCGGGTGACCTGCTCTGACCTGCGTTGGCAAACAACCATCGGGCGCTTTCGTGGATATTAACCGGGATGCACCTGAAAGGTCAGGAACCCCGTGGCTGCTGTGGGCAGCCCTGGGGGAGAAGTAGGGTGCAGGCTCAGTCACAGACTCACCGGGGATCAAGGTCAAAGTGTTTCACCTCGCTTGGTGTTGTTAACTCTGATGGAAAATGGTGTTAGCAGCGGGTCACACACACGGAGAATGGCTGTAGCGATCAGGGCAGCTTCACCAGGCAGGGTGGTCCCTGGGGAGAAAGAAGAGCTGGGGGGGGGCGGGGTGAGGGAGGGGGCAGACAGGACTAGAACGCGGTGCGGGCTCCCTGTGGACCCGCAACCTCGTTGCTACGGGAGCTTCCTGCCGGGAAATCTTTCCCTGCCCACTACCCGCTGCTGCCCAAAGCCCCTGTCTGCTCTCAGACCCACCGTGAGAGCTGCTGCCCAGGCGTGGCCTGCCTCTGGGGGCACAGGAAGCAGGGCACGTGGGGGTGACGGCGCCCTTGGGGTGAAGGCCATCAGCCCGTGCCTGGCCCGCAAAGAGAAGCAGCAGCCGCGCTTCTCAGGCCTCCTCCTCACCAGGCCGCTCCGGCCGGAGCCTTGGCTTCCGGGCTCTTGCTGGAGGGGCTCTGGGCTTCTCAGGTTCAGTTTTGCTCAAAACGAATCTGCCCCACAGACCTCAGAGCCTGACAAGCCATGTCGCCCAGCCCCCGCCCTCCTTCCACACCCACACCTGCCCGGGGAGCGGAGGGGGGATGGGGGATGGGGCTGGGACAATGACCCTGCAGAAGTCCTGGAGGACACACACACTGCTGGGTGCTCCTGGGCAGATTGATGGAGCCCCTTTCCTTGAAGACGTGGTGGGGGCCCACCTTGGGGCGCCCGCTCTCTGCACCCCCAGTGAAGTGCAGCCTTTGCAAAGAGAGATAAATCGGTGTCCTCCACTCACCACAGAGAATGGTGATCCTCCGCTGGGGACCAGAGCCAGACAGGGACCACCGACCACCCTGACAAACCTCCTCCTATAAACCCTCTTCCGTAGACAATGGGCGGCACTGGCTTCTGCATTTACTCTCTTTCAGCAATTGACTCCCCTCCCCTCATCTGGATAGATTTGTTTTCAAAGCCAAAATGTACAGCAAGGCCCCACCCACCAAGGCAAAGGAGCTGGAAGGCGGTCCCATTCTGGCCTCTAGGTGGCCTGGGGAGATGCTCCGCTGGCTCTGTGGGCGCACCCACCCTCCCCCACCCGCCCCAGGGGACAGGGCTAGCTGCCTTCTTTCCAGGAGGTGCTATCGGAATGAGGAGTACCACACTGGGTTTGGATTCCGACTTCCACTCCTTCTCTTCTTTTAATTCACTTATTAATTTACTCATTTCACATGCAGCCCACAGTAGACCCATCGCCGTGCTGGACAATGGCCTGATGATGGACGTGCCTGGCGGGGTCCACCCAGGTGACACCCCCTGGCTCTCGGCTTTCTGGCCAGTGCCCCGAGAAATGTGCAGCTCAGCTGAGATGTGGGTCACATTCACAGCCAAACCCAGGCCTTTCCAGTTCTCAGTATCCTTCGGAACATTCAAAGCCTTAAACTTGGTATTTTTAGCTTCTTTGAACATGTATTAGTGGTATCACTGCTACATCAATATATTAAGACTCAGATTCATGTTTAAACAATCCAGGTTATTATAATGTATAACTTCAAAAAACCTCTCAGCTATAGTAACGTAATCATAGGGCCTGAGAGGCCCCTGGGTCCCGCCTCCCACATCCACCGTGGCAGCTACTTCAGTCACTTTGTATTTACTATGGCCTTTGAGTGGAAGACTGTCCTTAAGCTCTCAGCCTCTGCAAGGGGCCCGCCCACAGGACTGGGGCACAGCCTCTGTGTTTTACCGTTGCATGCAAATATAATGGAAAGAATTTAAATGTGGAAAACAAATGTTGGCTCTTAGGAGATTCCATGAGCATCTATTGATTTCCAAGGTTACCAGTACAAGGCAGGTGGTTCCTATGGTAAGTGTGTAAAATGCACTACTATGAACAGAGGAAGAGATCAGATCTCACCGTGAAGGCTGTTTAAAGAGATAGGGAAATACAATCAAGAATGATGACCCAGGTCTCCTTTATAGCAGGAGAAAATGGAAAACCCTATGTTTACCATGTGATCAGTGCTAACCTCACCAATAATGAAGGAAATCGGCATTACGTGCCTCCCGATGTGCTGTGCTGAATGGGAGAGAATATTGCTTCTGTAGTTCTATAAAATAATGCAGAGCATGAATCTCTCCTGAGACAACACAAATTGAGGGATCGTCTACAAAACAAACCAGCCAACTAACAAACAAAAACAGTTTGACTCTTCAAAATGCCAAAATCCTGAAAGAAAAGAGGGGAAACCATTCCCCATTAAAGAAGACTAAATGTAAGGCATGGTCCTTGGTTAGAGCCTGGGCCAGAAAAAGAAAAATAGAGATCTATCTATCTATCTATCTATCTATCACCTATCACCTATCTATTTATCATCTATCTATTTATCATCTATCTATCATCTATCTATCTATCATCTATATCTATCTATCTATCATCTATCTATATCTATATCTAAATCTATCATCTATCTACCTATATATCATCTATCTATCTATCACCTATCTATCATCTATCTATCTATCTATCTATCTATCTATCTATCTACTTATTATCTATTTATCATATATCTATATCTATAATCTATCATCTATCATCTATATCTATCTTTCTATCATCTATCACCTATCTATTTATCATCTATCTATTAACTATCCTATATCTATATCTATATCTATAATCTATCATCTATCTATCTATCTATCTATCTATCTATCTATCTATCTATCTATCTATAATTTTCTCTCTATATTTGTGTCTATAGTTCCTAAGAAGGACATTTTCTTACAGAACTAGCACACAGTTATCAATTTTAGAAAATTTACACTGATAAATAAAATTATCTAACCCTCTGTTCATGTTCACATTTTGCCAGTCGTCCCGATAATGCCTTTGGAGAGGGTTTCAAACACACCCCCCCCCCCCTCAGCTGTTTTCATAAGTTAAGTTTTATTGGAACAAACATGCACATTGTTTACATGTGTCCGTGGCTGCTTTCACTTTACAACCACAGGGCTGAGAGGTTGCAACGGAGAACATATGGTCCATGAAGCCTGGAATATGCACTATCTGTCTCTACAGACACCCCTGCCGGCCCTGCCTTAGAGGCCCCGCTCCAGGCTTGCCAGGGGTATGGAAACACTCAGTTGTCAGGCCCCTAGCACCCTTTATTCTGGACCAGCTCCTGGTCTGTTCTCCGTGTTTTAGACCTTGGAGGCTGTGGGCCGCTATTTTGCAGATGCGCTCTCCACTTGCTTTGTCTGCTGCCTCCTGGTGACTGGCGCAGGCTGAGGTTTTAGGCAGGAGTGCGCTGCAGGGATGGAGAGGCATCCTTTTCAGTGACAGCATCAAAGTACATGTGGACTGTCCTTTTATTCTTTTAATTATTTTAGTTTCATTGAGAAATAATTGGCATATATCACTGTATAAGTTAAGGTATACAGCATGATAGCTTGGCTTACATGTATTGTAACGTTATTACCACAATCGGTTCAGCTAACATCCATCTTCTTCAGGTAGATCTAATTAAAAGAAAAGAAAAAAGGGGAAAATTCTCCCTGTGATGAGAACACCTAGGGTGGTTTGGCCCGTTACTAAGGCGGTGCCCACCAGAAGAAAACATCTTATTTGGTTTTAAAGACTTTACTGGGAAGTTTGTAACATTCTAAAATGGGCTGTATGTTTTGTGATAACAGTTGCTCCATGCTAAATTCCCATTTGTTACCAGTTGCTCTGTGGCCATATGAAAAATAACATCCTTGTTCTTAGGACATTTGAACTATTTAGGGATGTACGGTCATTAAAACACCACGTATCAAATGGTCCAGCACACACGCACGCACAGGCTTGCACACACGCAATGCATGTGGAAAATGTCACCACTTGATTATTTTAAAGAAAGAGTATGCCGATGTTCAGTGTATGTAACTTGTATTCATGTTTTTAAAATAAGAAGTTAAAGTAATGAAGCCCTACTGCCAGGCACATACAGCAGCAAGGAGTGGGGGAGGAAGGGGGAGGGGAGGCTGAGCAGGGCATCTTCCTCCTGGTTCTGCGAGGGGCTTCTGGTGACCTTGGGGGGTGGTCAGGGGCTCCTGGAGGGAAGACCATGGGCCATGTCACCTTCCCAGACCAGCTTCCCCTGCTACCTGGAAAATTTTATTTTTATTTAATTGAATGGAATGTTTCAGCACAGTTTTGATTGACCTGTAAAAGCTCCAATTCCTAATCACTTAGAGGGAAAAAAATCAAAAATGAAAAACAAAAGTGACAGTAAGAAACTGTAAAAGAATTGAAATAAGCCAAAACATACCGGCTATAGAAATAATGCAAATTATTAAAGAGTAATGTCTCAGGGTCGCAAAGCGAAAGCAAACTACAGTACGAGCTATTTGCAAACTGACAGGCCTGGAGCAAAAACCTAAGGAAACAGAGAGTAACGCAGTGGCTGCCGGGCTGGGACGGGGAAAACAGGAAGAGGTTGGTAAAAGACACAAACTTTAGTTATAAGATGAGTGAGGTCCGAGGATGTAATGTATAACGGGGTGACTATAGTTGCTAACACTGTATTTCGTAATTAAAACTTCCTAAGAGAATAATAATTAAATGTTCTCGCCAATAGTAAAAGTAAAAATGTCCATTGATGGACGTGTTGATTAACCTGAAGGGGAGAATCCTTTATCAGTGTATATTTATCTCATGTATGCATAATCATCATGTTGGACGCTATAAATATCTTACAATTTTATTTGTCTTTTACACCTCAGTAAAGCTGGGAAAAAATTACCAAAGAGAAGAGCAGCGGTAGATTAGTCAAATAAAAATGCAGAACGCAGATGAAGCAGAATTAATAACAGCCAAAAGAGCATGAAAGGGCAAAGGTATAAAAGGGTGCCAAGAGTGTTATCAAAAATCTACAGTGAAGATATAACATTCACTAAATGAATAATAAAACATTGAACAATATACTAGTAAATGAAAAGCTGTTAGAAACCCAAGGTGAAATTGACAATACCGTAATCATTAGCTTTCAAAACACAAATTTCAGCCTTTGAAACACTAAGAAGACAAAACTTAAAAACATGATCTGGAGAACTTCATTAATTAATATTTCCTTATAGGTATATATATCAAATATATACTTTTAAAAATTCTTATAGAAAATACCCTTTTTGATGCCAATGTGATGTGTACAGAGATAATACTCAATAGAAAAAGAGAGAATCTCACTGACTTGGAATAGAATTTCTACTCATCACACTGACCAATTGTAATGCAAACAAACCAAATACTTAATGCTAAATACCAACCTTTGACAAAACAGCCACTTAACAGTTATAAAAACAGTACTTTTAAAACCAAAGAATAAATAATTAAGCTTTTGCTTAATTTATTTTCTAATTTTTAATTTTGATTGAAGCAGAGAACAAAATTAACTTTACATTTTTTCAAAATTATTTAGAATCAACCTGTCATCACAGTTCAGATCATCTCACACAAAGCTATAATAAAGATAATTTATACACTCATACAATTTACAATTAAAAGTAAAAAACAATACAATTTACTTACATTCAATTCTAAAAGCAAAGAATTATGAAGACTTCCTAGCAAAGGACTGAAAAAACACATAATAAAAATATAAACAAAATTTAATGAATTAGAATAAGTTGCAATAAAATTGAGAAATCATCAAAGACTTGATTCTTAGAAAAGAGCAATAAAATAAATATGTTTCTGATAGCATTAAACGTGGCAAAAATAAAAACAAGACCATGTCTAACATTTTGCATGCAAAGTAGGACTTATACACAGACATGTGAATGACTGAAGTAGTTCAATGAGATCTAATTTGTCATTATGAGCTTAATAACAAGCAGTTCACTGATAAATGCATGACTTTCTAGGAAAATGTAAATTACCAACATTATTCAAGAAGAGTTGGAAGAGGGAAATAAGCCATTAGCTGTGTTAGAAAATAATAAAATGTGTCAAATAACTTCCTCCAATATAAATGTTCAAGCCAAATAACTCTTTGAAAGAATTTTATTAATGTTAAACTGTCAAAATATAAGGAATTAATGAAAACTTCTCAAATATACATATATAGCATAAAATTGATGCAAACCTTGAAGAAAAGGACCAAAAGAAACATATAACTCAATTTCACTAATAATATGTGTGTACAGACACAGACAAAATATTTCAAAATGTTAAAAATAATGTGCTACAGATGCAAGTGTAAACACTCCCCCAAAATTGAAAATCCTTGAATATGTCATTTTTAAACAGGAAAAAAGCCCAATATGATTATCAGAAAGATAAGCTCAAAAGATATTTGATGAAGACTTGCATCAAATATATTGTTTTATTTTTTATTTTCTTCTTCTTTTAGAAATATTTTTATTGAATCTATTGGGGTTACATTGGTTAATAAAATTATATAGGTTTCAATTCTATAATACATTATCTGTATATCGTATTGTGTGGTTAAGATTTGGAAGTGGCCCAAGTGCCCATCAGTAGATGAGTGAATAAAAAAGCTGTGGTACATTTACACCATGAAATATTACTGTAAAAAAGAAGAAAATCTTACCCATTGCTCTAGAAGGTATTATGCCAAGTAAAATAAGTCAGTCAGACAAGGACAAATATCATGTGATTTCAGTTATATAGGGGATCAACTATATTATTTTAAAGTAAACCACTAGGAAGATAAGAGTAAGTCCTCAATTTGAAATCAATACCCTGCATTATGTTTAAGTGATGTACTAGCAACACTGCAACTAGAGCCCCAGGCTCCCGGGTGCACTGCTGGCCCTCAGCATTGCCACGGCCATCTGAGCAGCCAGGACAAACAGAAAGGACGCACAGAGGAAGACAAAGAGGAACAGGCAACAACCGCCTGGCAAATCAAAAGAACAAATTTAGAAATCCTATATAATAAAGAGCTAATATGCTAATTAGACCAAACAGCCGAACGACCTTCCAGACGACCTTCCAGATGAAGCTGGGCTTCAAGGCCGGTCAGGGCTGCGAGGGCCAAGACCTTAGTATGAATCTCGTGCATTGGGCCTCTAGTAGTAAAATAATCTCAGGAAGCTAGTTTACATCTAATTACATTTAAAATGTATCCTGCAAACCATAATTAGCCATTTGGAAAATGTTTTTTAAAATTCCTTTTCAAATCAGATATATTATCAAAATTTTAGTAAGTTGTCTGCAGGATTCTTTCAAGCAAAAACAAATTTTTACTGAAGAAAATGAATACTTTGTATGCCTTATGTAATGTGACCTCATAACTAGCCCCTGAGGTAGACATTATCTTCATTTCACGAATAAGAATCCTGAAGCTCAGAGTGATTCAGCAGCTTGCCCAACTCACAGAGTTGAACTATCGTATGTGCTTTATTGGGTTCATTAAGTACAGCCATGCTCTGCATGAAGACGTTTTTGTTAACAACTGACTGCCTGTGTGACGGTAGTCCCATCGATTATCATGGGGATAAAAAAGGCCTATGGCTTAGTGACCACCTCGCTATCACAGCGCCACAGCACAGCGCCATGCTGTGGTGATGCTGGTGTGGACAAACCGCTGTGGCCAGTGTCTGAGAGTGTGCGTGTGCGGTTCCGTACAGGACATGTTTTGTGATGGTAATAAACGACGGTCACTGATGTCTGTGTTCACGACACTTTCATCATTATTGTAGAGGGCACTCTTTCTACTTACAGAAGAAGTTTTCTATAGAACAGTATGCCACGTTATCCCGGCAGCAGCCTCATACATCCCATGTTTACTGGGTCCCTTTAAAAAATATATTCTAAATTGAATTTTAGAGAGAGAGGGAGAGTGATAGAGAGGTAGAAACATCGATGAGAGAGAAACATCATTGATTGGCTGCCTCCTACTGGGGATTGAGCCCACAATCCGGGCTGTGCCCTGACCGGGAATGGAATGGGTGACCTCTTGGTTCCTGGGTCAACACTCAACCACTGAGACACATCGTTGGGGCTACCATGTCTCTTGCTCGCATCTTTTTCTCTTGTGCTTAATTTAATCTTATGTTGCTTTGCACAGTATCATCCTGTTCAGGATTTTAGCCTAGGCTCTAACATATAGGCAGATGGTGTGTCATGCAGCCTAAGTGTGCAGTGAGCTGTGCATCCAGGTGCACATCGTACACTCTGTGTGTTCACACAGCAAGGAAATTGCCCAGTGATGCATTTCTCAGAACCCATGATGCATAATGGTAATAAATATATGTCCTAACCACTACAGGAAAAGACAATCACAAGCAATGAAAGGAAATCCCAAAACTTTCAACAAAACATTTAGATAATACATATGATAAAGAGATTTTTTAGTAACAGGGAGGAAAGATTGCTTATTTTTAAAATTAAGTGGTACAGCACTAGAGAAAAGCATAATTTAGATGTTCACTCCACCATATACACCAAAATTTTCTGATGGATTATGAAGTAAGTGATAAATAAAGGCATGGATGCAATTAAATAATAGCCAACACATGTTAAATATCATTCTGGGGAAACCCTATAAGAATAACATCAGACAGAAACCATAAAAAATATCTTTAATAGATTTTACTAAATAAAAATAGAAAAGTAAAATAGGAAGATATGCATATAAATCAATTAAAGAAGAAAGCAGAAAACATATAAGATAGGAAAGAATCTGTGTCTTTAATCTATAATAATAAAAGGGAAATATGCTAATTAGACCAGATGTCATTCCGTATGTCCTTGCAGATGAAGCCAGGGGTGGAAGAAAGCCTGGGTCTCGGGTGTCAGAAAGAAGCTGGTGCTGGCAGCTGGGCGAAGGAAGGCCTACTCTTGCAAGACTTTTGTGCATTGGGCCTCTAGTCTACACTAATAAAAGAGAAACATGGTAATTGGCGTACGACCACTACCCTTTTCATTGGCTAATCAGCGAGATATGCAAATTAACTGTCAGCCAAGATGGCGGCCAGCATGCAGGCAGCTTGAAACTAACATGAGGCTTGCTTGCTTCAGTGATGGAGGAGGATCGTTGGAGGACAATGTTCCCCGCCTGCCGCTGCAGGCCTCTAAGTGGGCAGTTTAAGAAACATTGTAACAAATACCGCGGGACTTCAGCCAGCAGATTCGCAACATTGTAAGCAAAGGCCAAAAACCTACTTTTAGCCGGAGGCCTAAGAGCTGGAGCCAAGCCTCAAGGTAAAGCTGGCCCAGGATAAAAAAGAAAAAAAAGAAAAAAAGGAGCAGTTGGGAACTTCAGTCACTCCCAGACTGAAAACAGCCCTCAGCCCCTCACCCAGACTGGCCAGGCACCCCAGTGGGGACCCCCACCCTGATCCAGGACACCCTTCAGGGCAAACCAGCCGGCCCCACCCATGCACCAGGCCTCTACCCTATATAGTAAAAGGGTAATATGCCTCCCAGCACCGGGATCAGTGTGACAGGGGGCAGCGCCCAAACCCCCTGAGCAGCCCTGCTCTGTGCCTGATAGGGGGGAACTCCCCAAACCCCCCCCCCCCACGGGCCCTGCTCTGTGTGTGATGGGGTAGAGCCATAACCTCCCCATCGCCCCTGCCCTGAGTGTGACAGTGGCGGCACCCCAACCCCCCACCCCCACGCGCCCTGCTCTGTGGGTGATAGAGGGCGGTACCCCAACCCCCTGATTGGCCCTGCTCTGTGCGTGACAGGGGGTGGCGCCGCAACCTCCCCATCGACCCTGCCTTGAGTGTGACAGGGGAAGGTGCCCCAACTCCCCAACTGGCCCTACCCTGAGCGTGACTGAGGGTGGCATCGCAACCTCCCAATCTGCCCTGCTCTGTGCATGACGGGGAGGCACCCCCAACTCCCCAATCGGCCCTGTTCTGAGCCTGACCAGGGGCTGCACCTAGGGATTGGGCCTGCCATCTGCCACCCGGGAGCAGGCCTAAGCCAGCAGGTCGTTATCTCCCAAGGGGCCCAGACTGCGAGAGGGCACAGGCCGGGCTGAGGGACCCCCCCTCCCTGCTGAGTGCACAAATTTTTGTGCACCGGGCCTCTAGTCTATAATAATAAAAGTGTAATATGCTAATTAGACCGGACAGCTGAACGACCTTTGGAAGTCCTTCCAGATGACCTTCCAGATGAAGCTGGGGTTGCAAGGGCTAAGCCCCTTGCACGAATTTCATGCATCAGGCCTCTACTCTTAAAATAAAACAAAAATTCTTGTAAATTAATAAGTAAAAGATCAGTAAAATGTAATTGAGCTAACCTACTTCTGTATGTTAGGTAAAAATAAGAAATGTAGCTTAGATAAGTTTGCTCTCTGAAATATTATTTATAAACTCCAAATTTAGGGGAGAGGAGATTAAATAATAAAAATAGATTACTTGTACTTTAATTTATAGTAAATGAATGTTATATGGCACAAGGCAACCATTAAGAATTCTATCACATATGTATATTATTTATAATATATAAAATATGATGTGTATATTAATAAAATTATATGAGTACCAGTATGTTGTTTTATTGCATGATAATCACAAACTAATGCTACATTTAAAAAATGTATAAAACGTTACATTCAGCATGAGTTTATCTTTATGAGAAAAGAATTGTGTTAAAATTTCAGATGGATTTACATCAACATTATAGCAGCAGCTTATTTGGAGACTTCAGTGGCTTTTCACTTCTTCATGTCTTTGGCATTTATTTTATTTATTTACTTTTTAAATATATTTTTGTTGATTTCTGAGAGGAAGAAAGAGATAAAAAACATCAATGATGAGAGAGGATCATTGATTGGCTGCCTCCTGCACGTCCCCCACTGGTGATTCAGCCCGCAACCCAGGCATGTGCCCTTGACGGGAATCAAACCTGGGACCCTTCAGTCCACAGGCCAACGCTCTCACCACTGAGGCAAACTGGCCAGGGCTGCCTTTGGCATTTATAATTGCACATGAATGTGCCCTGCATGGCCTCTTGTCCAGTTGCCAGGCATTATGGAAGCTGATGCTGCAGCACGTAGCAAGACAGAAACGTCCCTGCCCTGGTGGGATGTCATTTCAGTGCAAGGTAGCCTGTGAACAAACCCACAGCTAGACAGTCACACATGTGCATAGTAGCAATGGCAGAACAGGGAATAACTGCATTCCTGCAGCTAACGTGGCCGGGCAATGCGGTGTTCTAAGGAGGCAACAGCAGAGATGAATACCGGAAATGAGATTAAATCAGCCAGGGGAGGTCCTGGGGGAAAGTGTGGAGGCCATGGAAGTTGTAGTTGCTGAGTCTTGAGGAGGCAGCGGCTGGGTGTGTTACAAGAGGCTATGCAATGTGCTCAGAGACTTGGGACTGGACAAAGAGTTTAGTTTTCATTCCAACTTGGTAGAACCTTTGGGAGCACCGAGGCTGTGGTTGGCCCAGCAGCCGGTGTGGAGAAAGGGCTGAGACGGAGGGACAAGAGCAGCCTGTGGGTTGGGAGGCCTGGCAGTGCCTCAGTGGGCAGAGTCTGCAGCAAAGGAAACAAGCTGTGATCATGGGAACGTGGTTCCTGATTGCAGAAAAGAAGAGCAAAGACTCTAGACTAGAATGAGAGGTGAGTCTAGGATTCTCTTGTCAATTCCACCTGGTCGCTTTTGTTCCCTCTGAAACCAGTTTTAAAGAGAATATAGACAAACCAGAAATATTCAAAGGGAAGTAGCCAGTGTACAAAGGGCTGAAGGGGGTGACAAAGGTGACAAGACTGAGGACGCTAGTCCTGGTCTGAAGGGAAACCATGTGAGGGATACACCACTGGCAGTAGACGGTGACTTTCATGACTTATGTTCCAGGATTTGAAATGGGACCAACATGTGGAAGCGCCAAGAACCTAGATTTGAGCTGTAGATGAATAACTCTCTCACAGGTAGAGTAGCTCAAAGAGGTGGCAGTGCAGGGGAAGGCTGGTGGGGGGAGAAGGGAGGTGAACATTCAATATCACTGTGGGAACTATCCCCTCTCTGGTCTCTGAATATTCACCATCTCTATTGCTGCTCATTCCATTATGGTAATTACCAGGCCAAGACTTTTGTAGCCATTCTTCCTTGTTTCCTAACCTTTCTTTCCTTCTACCACTCATCCAATCCACAAGCACACCTACTTAGCATCGCCTTCAAAATGTGCCCAGATCCCAGTTCTCTATCTGCATCCCTTATTCTCCCAATTGTGCTTCCATTCCCTGCCCGAACCCCCTCAGTCTCCTGGATCTCCATACAGCGACCGGCCCAGTCCTTTGAAAACCCAGGTCAGGTCATGCTACTCCCTTGCTTCAGACCCTCCGGGGGCGTGTCATCTTCCTGTGAGTAAAGTGCAAACCCTTTGCCTTTGTCCACAGACTCCTGTCCTCCTCTCTGACTAGCCGCTCACCCCATGGCCTCTCTCCTCCAGCCAGGCCCCTCCCTGCTCCCTGAAGCCTGAGGCAGGGCTCCCCTTAGGGAGGACCTGGCTTGTCCCTCTGTGGGAGGGGGCCGAGAAGGGGTGCTCTTTCCTCAGCATCTGTCAGAGGCATCTCCCCACATTTCTCAGGTCTCTGCTCAGCGAGAGGCCTTCCTGGATGCTAATAGGGCATTGCCTTCCCTCATTGTCCAGATGAGCTCCACGAGGCCACTGAGACTCCCGGGCTTACAGCTGAGCTTCTGGTGCCTGGCACATGTGTGGCCTAAAGCAGCTCTCCACAAGCCGTGGTGGGATCGATTAATCCCCTCAAAACACGTGCCAAGTCATTACAGTTCTCAGGACCCCTGATGGGGAGGGCGCCCTCCCATAGGGAAGAGGTCACAGACAGGAGGCTGTCCGGGGGGCCATGCCAGCTCAGTGGATGCTGGCCTCCTGCTGAGGGCACCTCACTCACCTCTCAGCTCCTCGATGCGGCACAGCGTCTCATCCTGAAGGGGAGACGGGAGCCACGATGGGCTTTCATCCATGCTCAGTGTGGGAAACTGTTTATTGCCTTCACTATCTGATAAGCATAGTCAGAGAACTCCCCGAAACCCCCCAAGGCTGGGTGCCTTTGAAGCCCTAGCAAAGCTCAGAGCTAGGCGCCACCTCTGTTTGTCCAGACAGTGGTAGCTGAAACTACTCCCCCATTTATTATTATGTAAATCCTTGCTGATGGGCTAGTCTGCTTGTTACTAAGGGGTCACCTGCCTAAGGGCTATGCTATGGGTGCATCCCAGGTCAATAAAAGCTTGGTGAGGCCTGAGCACAGAGGAAGTCCTTCGGGACTTGCCGCCTGGTCCCCCAATATTGCAAAATTATCTCGTGTCTTTTTCTCTCATTTGTTGTGCGGCTCCTCTTTCAGATACCGAACCCTACTCCACGCAGAACGTGGAAGGAGTCTTACTCGACAGTCAGTTTTGTATTTTAGAAAGATTGCTCTAAGTGCTTCATGACGCTGGGGGACTGGGAAGGCTGAGGAGACGAGAGGCTGCTGTGACAGTCCTTCTGGGACAAGGAGGAGACCTGGCATGACCTGACAGCGCGCCGCGGGAATGGGGAGGCAAAGGCTCCAGAAGGAGGTGGAGGCAGAGCCCTGGCGTCAGCACTGCAGCAGCATCAGCCAAGCCCCGTCTTGGGAGGCGGACGTTAGTCCCCGAAGCCCTCACTTCATTTGCGGGAGTTGTTTCTTTTTGTCCTTTTCAATAAAAGCAATTAGAAATACTGTCGGGTGCCTTCCCCCGAGCGGAGGCTGCCCTTCTGTGCTCTCTCGAGAAACAGATGCGGCTATAACGGCTCAGCTCTGTGTTCAGTCACCTGCTCTTGCCGCCTGGTGAGCCACAAACACTGACACTGAGGACCCTGCCTCTCAAGCCCAGGATCTGAGCCGCAGAGAGAAAGCAGATACGCTGGGGGAAGACATATCTGTGGGGTGGTGATGACCTTATCAGAGCGTTCTCCTGGCCGCTCAAACCTCGTCTGCCAGTACGCCGACTGGAGAGGCCCCCCTCCTCCGCAGCAGCACATTGTCTGTGGCAACTGCGGGCACCTCCACGCACCCCCAGACCCTGGTCCCCAGGAATCGTGTTTAACTCCAAACCCGGGATGCCACCTTGGCTCTCCTACCCAGAGAAGCGTCTATGTCCAGGGGACCATGGCTCTCACCCTGGGGACTGGAGTTGGAGTGAATCTGGAGCAACAACTACAGTAAGAGGAGGCAGACTTTGCAAAGTTTGAGAAAAATGTTAACTTGGGGATTGGCAGTAGATGCTCGGGAGTTTGGTTAAAAACAACAGCAGTGGGAACAAAAACAAGCCTCATTGAGATGAACTAGGTGGTGGAGAGAGAAACCAACAGCAGAGAGACGCAGAGTCCATGGAGAGCAGGGAAGTGTGCCATGTGCTCCGTGGGTGACTCCACCTGCTGGAATTTTGTGTTGCACCAACAGGTGAAGCTGGCGGGAGAGCCACAGCCTCCTTTCTCCAGGTAGCTTCACTGAAGGAGACCGGCCTCTGCAGCCAGGAGCATGGCCGGGGCCTGGCAGAGTGGAGCAGGCACAGACAGGTCCACCCCAGTAAGAGGGCTCCACAGCACGGAACCCTCGCAGGTGGGCTTCGGACGTCAGGTGTCAGAGCCAGGATGCAAACAGGGCCACCCCCTCTGTGCATGCCACTCATGCCACAGCCCCTCTGTGCATTCCCTGAGGGCAAGAAACGGGGGCAAGGGCGCCAGCCCCCTCCTGCTCAGCTCCTGGCTAAAGCAGGTGTGCAGGGCTATGCCCCGATTCCATCATGTGCCCCTGAGAGGCAGCCCCCAGAAGAGGCCTTTGTTTATTCCAAAGACCCCAGAAGACTGAGTCTTCTCAGCCTCTCTTGTGAGGCGCCTTCTTTTTTGATGTAAGAAGCAGCCGTGGCCGCCAGGGCTATAGGATGCTGCTCTGATTTGATGACGGAGCTTACACATTGCTTATCTACACTTTATTTCCTTGCTTGTGAATTCGCAGGTCATAGTAAAGCAATGCATGTCCACAGACTAGCAAGAAGAGCTAATTGAGGAGAGCCTTTTAGTGCAGAAAGCAGCTTATGCGATCATGGGAAAGGCTTGGTAAGACTTGCCCTAATTGGAATTCCAAGCAATTCCTCACTGTTGTACCAGGGATTTGGGCTGCGATGGACAGGATGAGCCAGCTGCTTAAAGAGCTTATGGGAAGAACTGGCCTGGGAGGATTCAGAGAGTAGATTTGGCCCCGTCCACCAGGACTCCCCAGAAAGCAGCCGGCAGGGCGCGGGCTTGCTTTCCTGCCACTGCTGTAAGCCTCTAGGCTGGACCACACAGAACTGGGAGCCGCTGGCGGGTGGGGGCCCTCCTGCTGCCCGTGCACAGCTGTAAGCAGCACACAGGCCCACGCCCAGCGGAGGCTTTGGAGTTTAAAATGCATGATCTGCCCCAGTTTCATCGTCACTCCTGATAAACCCGGCTCACAGTGCCCCTCCGCCTCCCAGGAGCTGTTTGGTTATTAGCTGTTAATAAATCCTGCTACGTGCACAGCGTTCTGGGTAGGACACGTCAGCGAGCAAGACACAGGCCTTCCTGAAAGAAGTTCACCCGGAGGGGTCCATGGGACAAGCCCTATATCTGGGGTGAAGTCCTTTCCCTTTGAATCACTAACTATGCCCTCGACTAGCTGGGCTGCTGGAAGACAGAGCCTGGCGAAAGAGCTGCCTTCGGGGCACTGGCGACTTCGGGGAAGAAGAGAGCCCCTCCTCTGTGGCTGCTACGAGGCTGCGACCACACAAGCCTGTGGTTGCCCTGCCCTGGTCGCCTGCCCCACAGCACAGCCCTCCTTGCCTTTCCCCTTGGCCCCAGTGCTCCTCTTATAAACGCCAGGGCCTGCAGTTCAGCGGGACCCTCTGCAGAGCTGCTTGTCGCACTCACGCTGCATTGTCAGGGGTGACCAAGGGTGGGTGGGCTCTGTCCTGACACGAGCTCCCGTCGCTATAATGGTCTGTGTCACCCTAATTGAGGGCTAGTTCTCTTGGCTTCTTGTTGTCTCGTTGAGGCCGAACTGAAACTCTCCCAGCACCTGGCAGACAGCTTTGGGGACAAATGTGTATTCTTGTCTTGAGACGTCCAGCCACTGACCTGGTCCGAGAGCAACGCCTTGACCCCAAGGTCAGGATGGGAGCCCTTTCAAGGTGGCGCTCCTCAGTGAAGATGCCACCCCTGCTCCTGCAAAAGCAACGAGGGTGCGCCTGGACCAGGCCTGTCCTGAACCTTCCCCAAGCAGCAGGAGTGCATGACTTCGAATAAGCAGCTAAAAAGCGAGCCCAGAGGCTAGAGGGAGCCTGGAAGAATTTGCATTTGCTGAAATAATAACGCCCTAAATCCGGCAGCGACGTCTCCCAGGCCCAGGCCATGCCCGGCGCCTCTCCAAGAGGCCGCACTACGGTGGTCTGTGTGCTGGGAGTGGGCCACATCTATTCTCCTCCATGGACAGGGCCCAGTGCCTGATACGGATTTATTACTGTGACGAGATTTCATATCTGTTCTCTAATTTTATCTTTACAGCCACCCTGAGGGGTATGTATTTTTATTCCATTTATTATTTAAGTACTGAGGGTGAGAAAAGGCAAATAACTTTTCCTTGGTGGTTTCCTTGAGACAAGCCATCACAGCGCTGCCGTGTGCGATGCCGGCTTCCCCTCCCTCTCCACGGTGCCTTCACTCTGCCAGCTTCCCAGAGCGGTTCCTGGGGTTCTGCCAGGACCTCCTGCCGGTAGCAGGCAGCTCTTGAGCCCTCCTTCCTTGGCCCGGGTCTCAATGTGGTGCTCTCAGTCAGGGGCCAGCTTCCTAAACACGCATTGTGGCCCCTGAGCTCCAGGTCAGCAGCCTGGGTGCAGCCAGGGGATTTGCACTCCTCTTATGTAACAGCCTCGTGGAGATATATTTATACAAAATTCAACCTTAGTAACATGACCTACCCGTACCGCCAGCACCACCCTCCTGTGCTAGGTCACTGCCGCCACCTCCAGGTGTCCTGTGTCTGCTTCAGCGCCGGCCCCTGCGCCTGCAGCCACCCGCCTGCTCTCTGCCTCTGCAGGGTGCCTGCTGTGGAGCCACGTCTATGGGCTCACGCGCACCTACCTGCTTTCAGTTAGTGAGCTGTTTGTGGGTCTATTCCTGTATCGTACTTCATTCCCTTTTCATTGCTAAGTAATATTCCGCCCATTGGCTATGCCACAATTTATTGATCTATTCACCGAGCATCTCCACTCTAACAAAGTCCCTGGTGACTGCACCCTGGGAACCACTACTTTAGGTCAACGATTCTCACTGTGGCTGCCTGGAGGCAGCCTGGAGCCTGTGAGGGGTTTGGCCAGACACCACTCCCAGCCTCACCCACCGCCTGATGCAAATGCTCTAGGACAGTGGTTCTCAACCTGTGAGTCGCAACCCCTTTGGTGGTCGAACGATCCTTTCACAGGGGCCGCCTATATACATCCTGCATATCAGATATTTACATTATGATTCATAACAGTAGCAACATTACAGTTATGAAGTAGCAATGAAAATAATTTGCCGAAACCGGTTTGGCTCAGTGGATAGAGCGTCAGCCTGCGGACTGAAAGGTCCCGGGTTCGATTCTGGTCAAGGGCATATACCAGGGTTGCAGGCACATCCCCAGTGGGAGATGTGCAGGAGGCAGCTGATCGATGTTTCTCTCTCATCGATGTTTCTAACTCTCTATCTCTCTCCCTTCCTCTCTGTAAAAAATCAATAAAATATATTAAAAAAAAAAGAAAATAATTTTATGGTTGGGTCACAACATGAGGAACTGTATGAAAGGGTCATGGGATTAGGAAGGTTGAGAACCACTGCTCTAGGGGGCTCAGAAGCAGGGGTTGTATAGAACTCCTCGCGTGACTTGGATGCACAGCGGAGACTGCGAGTCACGTCTCTACACTCTTGCTCCTCACAGTGTCCCACGGGCCAGCGGCAGCAGCGCCGGTTGAAATCTCTGAACCACACATCCCATCCTGGACTCCTGGGTCCGCACCAGCCTTTATCTACTCCTCTAGGTGACCCTTAGGCTCAAGGGGTGTGCGGAACGCCCAGCAGCAGAAGGTAGGAACAGAGGACAATTTTAAGTTCAGACAAAACCGTAAAGAAGTCCAAGCAAATGGCAATTGGTGAGCAAGTGGCCACTTGCCAAGGCTGCTTCTGCGGTGATCACACGAGGGGACGGCCTGCCCTCTCCCCTCCCTGACGGCATCTGGCAAAGTCCTGCTCCAAAGAGCCCGCACGTGCTGCCCTGGGGTGTGTTTCCCTTTCAGAGAGAGGAAGGGAGAGAGCAAGGAAGAAGCACCGACGGTTGTGCCCCTTATTTGAGTCGGTGGCTGACTCGTACATGTGCCCTGATGGGCACGGAACCTGCCACCTTGGCGGGTAGGGATGGCGCTCTCACCCACTGAGGTGCCCGCCAGGTGTGGTTGGCAGGTCAGCGCCTGCCATCTGTGTCCGTCCTAACGAGACGGGCGGCTCCTGCAGCAGCTTCTCATCGGGACGCTGACGTGGGCTCAGGTTCTACGGGCCTCAGCCCCGTGGCCAGATGGAGGACGACAGTTTTGTGTGAACCTATGTAGGTTCGGGACATGGATAGGGAGTGTTAGAGTCCAGGGATCGAGACCCAGGGTCTGCCTGGAGCTACTGGTCAGCAAGGCACAGGCCACGTGGGAGGCCCCGCTCCTGCCTGTCAGCTGGGTCTCATCCAGGCGGGGCCGCCAGGAGCTGGCCTGAGGGTCTCCACAGCCGTTCCCCCGCATGCCCTTCAGGGTCTGTGTGTGGGCCGGAGCGGTGTTTGCCGGGCAGCAGGTGAGAGAGCCTGGGAACCGTGAGCCAGAAAGAACTGAGGGGTCGCTGAGCACAGGGTCAGCTCTGGTCCTCACTGCACCGTCCTCCGGGGGACGGAGGATAAGGTTAACTCGTCACCTCTGTCCTCAGAGCTGAGACCCCCTTTAATTATTTCAACTTTTAAAGTACTCATTTGGTTGAATGAGTGCGATTGCTGTTTTACGTTTGTAAATGAGTATAATTAACAAGGAAGTCCTGAGTGTGGGAGCACGTTTGCTTGGCATCTACCCCTTAACGCCTGGACTAAGACGCACAGGTACTCAGGTGCACACTGTTATTATCTCGCCACGTTTAATCGCTGTTTTCTTCAGTAACTACTAGGCCATATATCAATGATCTTTCAAGCATTAACATTTCATTTTGTAAAAAAGTAACACACTGAACAGATTGCATGATACATTAGCCCGGACGTGGCCTTTGGGCCGTTCATGCTGCAGCAGGAAGTGGGCAGCCCTCACCACCCGCCCCCGCGCCCAGGGCCGGCGGGGCACTTGGTGCCCTGGGAAGCTACAGGGCTGTTGAGGGAGCAGTCGGCTGAGTGTCCAGGTGAAGCCTGTGTAGGACTCCACTTCCCTGTGACTGTGAACGGAGCAACCCGTGCCCAGCCAGGGAGCGGGGAGGAAGCGTCGGTCACAGGCCCCGCGGCAGGGGCCGGGCATCCTCTCCTGGTTTCATTCTCATAATAGTCCTACGACGGGCACACTGATTAGCATCCACGTTACAGACCCAGGTCGGGACCAGCTAACTAACTGCCTCAAGGCCACAAACTGGGGTGCCCTTGTGGGCTGGCCCGATGTCCCTCTATGTGGGCGTGCCCAGCAGCCTGATGTGGCGGGTGGTCTTTAACCCCAGTGACCACACCACCTCTGGAATGGGGGTCTCAGCTCAGCACCAAATAGGAAACACAGGACCCACTCTTCAGAAAACCCAGGAGACTTCTGGAAACCAGGCTTGGTCGATGGCAATGCTTTACTTGTCTCCTCCCAGGCAGGAGGCATTGTGGCAGAGAGGGACAGGGAAGTGCATGTGTATGTGGTGTTTGTGTGTGTGAGTGTGTGTGTGTGTGAGTGTGTGAGTGTGTGTGTGAGTGTGTGTGTGTGTGTGTGAGTGTGTGTGTGTGAGTGTGTGTGTGAGTGTGTGAGTGTGTGTGAGTGTGAGTGTGTGTGAGTGTGTGTGTGAGAATGAGTGTGTGTGAGTGTGTTAGTGTGTGTGTGAGTGTGTGAGTGTGTGTGTGTGAGAGTGTGTGTGTGTATGAATGTGTGTGTGTGAGAGTGTGTGTGTGTGAGAGTGTGTGTGTATGTGTGTGAGTGTGTGTGTGTGAGAGTGTGTGAGTGTGTGTGTGAGTGTGTGTGTGAGTGTGTGTGAGTGTGTGTGTGAGTGAGTGTGTGAGTGTGTGTGAGTGTGTGTGAGAGTGAGTGTGTGTGTTAGTGTGTGTGTGTGTGAGTGTGTGAGTGTGTGTGTGAGTGTGTGTGTGAGTGTGTGTGTGAGAGAGTGTGTGTGTGTGTGAGTGTGTGTGTGTGTGTGAGAGTGTGTGAGTGTGAGTGTGTAGAAAACGAGGAGAGCATTTTCTATAGTGACCCAGGGAAATGGGCAGGGGAGGGAGGGCTTTCAAGGGGCAGCTCCGGACGGCAGGTGGGAGCCCTCCCACTGCGAGGGGACCAGGCTGTGGTGGCCTCGGTCAGTGTGAGGTGGAGGCTGTCGGGAGAGCAGAGGCAGGGATGTGGTGTGAGGAAGAGGCTGTGTGAGGAAGCCCTGAGGTAGCCAGGAGCGAAGAACATCACACTGTATAATCATCAGCCCACCAAATATGCTCAGTCAAATCCCTGATGAATGTAGGGTTTTGTTAAATTAGAAACAGAAGACACACGTGTAAAGCGAGTGAGAAGCCGCCGTCAGACCTGGTGGGACGGCGGTGTGTGCGACGGGAGGGGCAGTGGGTGGGGCAGAGGGCCGGTGCTCTGAGGGCCAGGTGCCCAGCCTTTCTCTGAAGTGCCCCCATGGCAGGCGCCGGGCGTGTTTAAAGGGAACAGCCTGCCCCAACTTGGCCTCCTGGGCACTGCCTCGTTTTTCAGCTTTCCCTACGATGAGGCTCCATGGCCACATTTTCCTGAGTTACAGTCTGTGCTGTCCCTGGGTCAGAGCTGCTTGGAGGAAACACAAGGACAAGAAGGCACTGGGGGAGGGGGGTGGTCGCTAGGGAGACTGCACGCCTCATCCAGGGTGAGCTCACGCCACAGCCCCGGCTCCACCAACGGGGAGGCCCTCGGGCTCTGGGCTCTCCCCTCCCCGGGAGGAACAGCCCCGAGTTCTCCCCGACATCGGGCAGCGCGGACTCTGTGCCAGGGGGCTGCTCCCAGGCTGCCGGCCGCTGCCCCCCTGGAGGGGCTGTGGAAAGCACAGTGAACCGGCTCCGTGGTTACATACGCTGCTCCCTGTGCCCTGCAGTGAGGCCCTCGTACCCACCACCTTCTCTGTCCGTGCCCCGGAGGCGCCGCCTGCTGCAGAAGGTGCACATTCTGTGAGCCTCTCCTATTGCCACTCTGTGTTACCTTATTGTTTGTCCAATGATTCTCAGACAACAAACGTGTTGGCAGTACCTACTATATCTTATTTCTGTAACCCTAGAACCTAGCAAGAGATTAGTAAAGTTTCTTAAATGCATAAATTAAGGGCAGTTAGGGAAGAAAAAATAAAGTCAAGGAGAGAGGGAGAAAGTAGAAGAGGGAGAGGTATATGAAAAAAGAAGGAAAAGTGAAGATTCTGTCTGAGCTTGCATTGGGGTATGGACTGGCCGTGGGCCGGAGCCCACAGTGCTAGGTCCGCCGGCCTCGGGCTGCTCCCCTCTGGCCCCGGGACCACCACCGGGGGCTGCGGACTGGGAAATGACACTGTCCCCGGGGCCTCTCCAAGGCCGCGCGGCCCTGGGGCTCTTGCTGACAATAAACATGGCTGTGCAATTATTATTCCACACCAGGAACTCAGAGCAGCCATGGAGCTTCTGCCAGTGTAAGGGCGCCGCAGCCGCGGAGACGGGCTGCTGTGAACACTGATGCTGCCGCTGCATTTCAGTGGGAGGGCAGTTCACCGTGCCCCTCAGCCTCAGGCACCTCCTGCTCCTGCTCCAGACCCAGGACCAAACCTGTCCGGAGTACCCGGTCTTTATTCCCAAACCCGGGCTGCCTCTGCTGAGACCAGGGAGGCCTCCTCTAGGTGGGCAAGGGGCTGGCTGGTAAGCAGGTGATGGCCACACAGAAATCTCTTATGGAAGAACCGTCAAGAGAAAGCTCCCAATATAAGACCAGGCCCAGTTTCTGGAGCCAAGGCTTGGACACGAAGACCAGGACGATGCTGGAGGACCTGGGAGGGAAGAGGGGAGCTGTTTATTCAGAGGAATAGCAGCCCGGGCCTCCCCTCACGCCTGCTCCCATGTGGCAGGGCTGTGCTGAGTGCTGCACACGGTTATCTGCGCGTTCCATCGTGGCAGTGACGTGGTGTGCAGATGAGGAGATGGGGGCATAGCCTGAGGCCCTGGCTGGGTCTCTGAGAAGCAGATGCTGCGATGAGTTGGACTGTGAACGCTTATGTTGGAGCAATGCCTGTGCAAGAGCAGGGAGGAAGCAGGGCTGGTCCGGGGGTATCAGGCACCGTGTAGACTGCTCATCCAGCGGGAGGGGAGGGGGGGCGAAGACTGCTCATTAGGGGCCCCCTCGTAGCAGGAGGCCAAGGAGCCCTGAGAAAACGCCAGCCCTGCTCCGCCCGAGCTCATGCCCATGCCCGGGCAGGGCTGCCTCCCCTGAGCTGGGGCGACCCTGCTGGTAGCTGGAGCCGTCAGCAAATTCATCCTCTAAGGGAAAACTGAGGCCGCCCCTCTGTGTCTTCACAGGCAGTGAGCGTTTCCATGACGAACAGTGGTCAGTGGCAGACCGGCCTGCGAGCCCAGGTGGCTGCCTCCAGCCCAGCTCCTTCCACAGAGTCACTGTGATGGGCCTGGCGTGGGGCTGCCCGGGGGAAAACAGCAAGTCCTTCCCCTTCTCTTCACCTCAAGCTCCCCCTGACCCCCCCCCCCCAGAGGACCCCCGAGTCTCCCTGAGGCCCAGCAGCGCTATAGGCGCCCAAGTTCTGCCCTGGGCTGGCCTCACCTCTGACCTGTCAGCAGCACAGGCTGGGCCCTGCCTTCCTCCAAAGACTGCCTGCGTGGTTGTCAGCTCCCTTCTTCCCCATAGCACCCCACTTCTCAGCCAAGATTTTTCAAACAAAAGGAAAGTGAAGCTTTGTTCTTGGTCATGTTGGTTCCCAGCACAGGGCCCCTTGGTCTTCATTTGTGCTCTGTCATCACCGCGATTCTATTGGTGCTGCTCATCCGCGTTCCCATCCTGCTCCCTCTCTCAGGACACCCCAAGCACGCTCTCTCCAGGGTTAGCTGAGGAGAGCATGGGGGCTGGCGTCAGCTCCATCAGCCCCCCATCTGCTCTGAGTCCCAGCCCTTCCCTCTCCCACTGAGGTGGGACGTTTACATCAGAGTTCTACTGACCGTGAGTTTAAGTCCAAAGTACCCTGGCTGGTCCCTCTCCTGGCATGTCTCTAGAGCCCTGAGAACCTTCTACCAATAGAAGGAACCCTCCATACCAGGGCTCAGCCGCGCCGCTGAGGCCCTTAGAGGCGGACCTGCCGAAAGGAGAAGCCCTCCACCCGGCCACGTGGTCGGTAAGCTGAGCAAGGGCATCGGGGAGACTGAGAGCGGTTGGGGGACTGGCTTGCTCCCCAGCTGGCTGGGTGTTGAGTCATTCCTAAGTGAGGCTGACTCTGCCCAGTCCCTCTCCTGTGGCACCAGCCAGGCAGCACTGTGGCTGTGCAGCGAGGGGCTCAGGAGGCCCTGGTGAGCTGGAGCCCTACCCCGTGCACGGACAGCACCAGGGCTGCCTGCCAGCCCCGGGCCCGGGCCACAGACTCTCCTCATCCTATGCGGTCTCCAAGCCAGCATGGCCGACGCAGGGACCCACCCCTCAGGTGTGTCCTTCTGTAAGGCCCTTGGCTGCACCTTGAAATCTTGTCAACTTCCCCAAATGGCAGCAAAATGTGACTGAGCCTGTTCACAAAAGGAGACTGTTTTCCCAATCGCTTCAGCATCGAGGTCAGGTCAGAGCAGTGACCCGGGGGGAAACGGAGCTGAGGAGATGACCATGGGCCCCTGGGCAACGCGGCATCAGAAACCAATGTCCATGCACAAACGCAGCATCGTCACTGATGCGCCCTCCTCCTCACCCACGTCTGTAACTGAGCTTTACAGACTGGGATTCCATTAGATTTAAACCAGACTAACTTGCAAAGGTGTCTTCATAGGAAAACTGATGAAAGTAACCTAATGCTTATCTAGTGTGAGGATTAAAGAAACAAAACAAAAAGCAGACTGTACGCTACAGAATGAGAATAAGCTATGGCACTATTTTTCCTGTAATATTATGAACCAAAGAGACCTTAGCCCGGTCTGCCTCGGATAAAACCTTAACATAAAATTTGGGTGTGTGCCAACTTTAATGATGCCGTCATGTTAGACTTACTTCCGCTGCTCCCCTATGCAGGGCATTGTCTCCGTGGCTTCTGTGAGGGGCACACGCTTGGTCCAGAGCCTCGGCTGAGCCCGTGGCCTCAATCTCTGGCTGGGCCTCCCGGAACCCATGGGGAGATCACCCAATCACTCAGGCACCTCCGGGGACATCGAGTCAAGAGGCAGAAGTTCGTCCTCAGGATCCATGGTCTTCAGGACCTGCATGGCACCAGCTGTCAATCTGACAAAGCCGCCTGGTGTCTGTCAGTCCACAGGCAGCGTGAGGCAGAGCACAGCTTGAGGCCAGAGCTGAGCCTGCGGCTTTCTCGAGGAAGAGTGATGGGACGCTGTTCTGCATAACTCACTGAGTAACTGCACAGCACGGACCAGCTGAGCACATGCTCCTCTCCCGGCCTCTGTTTGCTCCTCTGCAAATGGGTTGGTTGCCCCTCCTGCAGGGGGTGAGCTGCCTGCGGCCCTGGCACATTCTCCCCGGGAACACTGGGGGGCAGCCACTGATACCCCTTCTCCCCTCCCCCATCAGTCAGCCAGAGACAAAGGTGACATCACTGTTTATGTGACCCTGATGGAATCTGGGTCACTAAGACCTTAGAAGAGGGCATTGAGTCAAATGCTCACCTCCCGCTGCTCCGGGAAGGAAAGTCCCCATCGCCAGCACCCAAGCACGTGTCCTATGAAATGACACACGCAGGCAGGTAGCAGTGAAGCACAGTCGCTTGGCACAGACTCCCAGCATCACAGTCCCCTCGGCAGGACTCCGGGAGGGGCCCCGGAGAGTGCGCAGCACCTGACATCCCACAGAGGCTGGGAGCTGGAGGCGAAGGAACTGCACTGCCCCAGCTTAAGGGCCTGCATCTTATTTATACAGGAAGGGGAGGTGGGAAAACGGGTGAGTACTTCAGGACTGCTGGGATTTTCCTAACTATTTATGGAGATATTAACAGGAGTAGGGAGAGAGAGAGGGAGAGAGGGAGAGAGGGAGAGAGAGAGAGGGAGAGGGAGAGAGAGCTGCTGTCAAACAGAAGTTAGGGGCGTGCTGGACTAAGGAAATGCCAGTTTGGTGCATAATGCCTCATGTACTTCTCATTCCAGCATCTTGGGTCTCCATTGGGTACCCTCTCCCCGTCCTGGGGGAAGAACGCCTTGTCCAAGGTCACAAGGTCAGTCAGTCAGAAGGTGGGTTTATCTCAAACCTGCCCTACGCCCAGGCTGGGGCTTCTCTGTAAGATTCTATTTCATGCAAAAGAAAGGAGCGGGGGTCTGCGAGGGGCACTTTAGGAAGTAAAAGCAGCCGGACCGGCGTGGCTCAGTGGCTGAGCATCGACCTATGAGCCAGGAGGTCGCAGTTCGATCCTTGCTCAGGGCACAGGCCCGGCTGGTGGGTTTGATGACCAGTGTGGGGCCTGCAGGAGGCAGCCAGTCAATGATTCTCTCCATCACTGATGTTTCTGTCTCTCTCTCCCTCTCCCTTCCTCTCTGAAATCAATAAAAAAGGTATTTTTTAAAAGAAGTAAAAATAAAGTTGCCAGTAAAGGACTTGGGCGTCCAAATAAGGCCTGCATGTGTGGGCGCGGGTGTGTTCGATGGGCTCCCGTCAAGCCTGGCCAAAACCAGCATCCCAGGGCCAGCAAGCCTCCTTGTTCCTGCCCAGGACAGAGCCAGAGCAAGTGGCCTCCCTGTGAGCAGAGGTGTCTGTCATCCAACTGAAACATGTCCTTGTAGATGCGTTCCCCATTTGTGGTCAGTGCCCTTGCAAGCTCCTCCCTGGCTGGCACCACGACCGGTCAGGTGGCCAGGGCAGCCCTACCCCTTTCCCAGCCAGAGCCAGGGAGCCGTCAGGCCGCAGGGCCTTGGGAAGGATGCAGGCCCCCGTGTGAGGGGAAGCCCAGCTGCTCCGTCTCCTGGTCCTTTGAAATCTGGGGAAATTGCGTCTCCTTTCCCAGAAGGCTGCGACCTTTAGGCAAACTCCAGACTATCATTCCTGCTGCATCTCGGATGAGCACCCCTGAACATAGCCGAGCCCCATGTCTGGGTGTTGAGCTCACACCTGCCCCCCTAAAGTCACACCCATGCCCCCCAGGAAACAGCTGTGCCAGTCAGAAACCCCGGCTTTAACAGCCACGGGCCTGCATGTGCCTGTGGTCTCCTGGGTCTGGGGGCTGCCGGTCTCCCCCTCATCTGCGCCCTGGGCCTAAGCTGTGCAGGGAGCAGCCCCCGCTGATCAGCTGTGACCACAGATGGCTGGTGCGTTCCCCAGACATGGGGCCTCAGAGCCGGCACAGTCCAGGCCCTCAGAGCACGTTTACCTGAGAGGACTTTCTGGGGTTTATTTGAA
Source organism: Myotis myotis (assembly GCF_014108235.1). NCBI lineage: Eukaryota > Metazoa > Chordata > Mammalia > Chiroptera > Vespertilionidae > Myotis > Myotis myotis. Next base: position 964,422 of record NW_023416329.1, on the reverse strand, counting down.
CCGTGTCCCTGTAAACGTATTTCTCTGAGTAGCCCTGAACTGAGGCCTCCAGAGGACGGGGACCCTGTCAGTCATCCAGGAAAACCACCAGGGGTGCGGAGAGTGCTGGGAAATGCTCCTCATGCGGGAGGGGCTGGGGCTTGGGTGTGATGGGGCGGGGGGATGAGGGGGTCTACGACTACAGAGGTAACAGATATCTGCTTTGCCTCCACCTGGGCTGTGGTGGCACCATTAGGTGGTCGGGGGCAAAGCCATCATCCAACTGCTCATTTGTTTGGCAATCAAGTGCTGTCTTCAATATGGAAAAATGCAGGATGATACTGTGGTCCCAATGGAAACAAAATACAGTGGCTGGTCCTTTCCACCCTTCAAATCAGGGTCAGCAGGGAACGCCCTGCCAAGGGCAGACATCGGACGGTTTGGAAGGGTGGACTTCAAAACACAAGTACCCGGCATTTGTGTTGTATTTTATGGAAATTCTTGACCATTTAGCTGCTGGGTAATCGCTAAGCCTAGCTCAGTGAACATACAGTGAGCGCCACATCATTAGTACAAAACGCAAGGGCAAGTTTTCCTTGGCACAGAGTTTGCCACTCTTCCTCGCCGTGAGGGGGGGGGGGGTGCACAGAGTGTTGTGAAATCTCAGCCAAATATACGTTTTAAAGATATATTTTATTGATTTTGTACAGAGAGGAAGGGAGAGGGATAGAGCGTTAGAAACATCGATCAGCTGCCTCCTGCACACCCCCTACTGAGGATGTGCCCACAACCAAGGTACATGCCCTTGACCAGAATCGAACCTGGGACCCTTGAGTCTGCAGGCCGACGTTCTATCCACTGAGCCAAACCAGTTAGGGCCAAATATATGTTTCAATGTCCAGTTCAGACCATTGGCCAAAGTGGAGGCCATCGGAAGCTGGGTCCTGAGCACCGCTTACCTTTTCCATCCCCTGCTCCTCTCCTGGCAGGTGGGCAGCTCTGCGGGTCCTCACCTTCCCTTTCTCTCCCCTTGGGCCACTAACTCCAGACCAGCCGTGGCTGGGCAGGACCCATGGGAGGGGCTAGACCAGGACACAGGGCACCAGTTACTGAGCAGCTTGTGCCTGGGGCCACGTCTCCTGGCTGGGAGGCTGCCTGCACCACAGCCCTTTTCCAGGCCAAACTCCCCCTTACCCTCCCCTTGCCTGTGAGATGCCCCCTCCCAACAGGCGTTATCTGACCCTGCAGACCAGCCGAGGCCCAGGGCAGGCTCTCACTGCACCCAGTCCCCTCTCTGCAGCTTTACCAGGAGGGACAGAGGGACTCTCCATGGGCGCCAGAGCCAGAGGCCTTTAGCAGACAGCGCCAGGCACTGTGTGCGCAGAGGCCCAGCCCCCCCCCCCCCCCCCCCCCCCCCCCGCATCGGATGGAGTGAGCCCTGGAGGCTGCTCTCGGTGGGGACAGCAGGGGCATCTGGGCGGGCCTGGTTCTGTCTTCTTGCTCTCTGCATGTTCTCATGCTTCATGCTTTCCATCACTGCCCAGGCCCGTTTAATACTTCTGCTGTATTTCCGCTAATTTCTGTTCTACTAAAAGATACATATTCTGCCTGTAAGCCAATGCTCTGGCATGGGTGGATTTCAAATTCCTCTTTATTTCAGCTCTGCTCTCCCTGGCCGCCTCCCCGAGAGCCCGGAGCACTTCTCCCTCCCTCCGCGGGGCCTGCCGCCGCCAGTGTGCTCCGCTAGAACTTAGCAAGCAGAGCCCGGGAGTTAGCTTGTGTTCGGGGTGAAGGGGAAGAATTAAAATGTCCCAGGAAAAGGAAGACAGCGTCTCAATTGCTGAGAGAACTAAACTGCAGGATACATAATTTTATTTCTCTGCTGTGAGGCGGACACTATGCTCTTAAACGTAGAGCTACAAACTCCTGGAGCCAGAGTCTGCACAATGGTCAGAGGCAGGAGGGAGTGCGTCCCCTTCTCCTGGCTCAGGATTAGTCCTGGGGTGAGGAGTAGCCCCTTCTCCTGGCTCGGGATTAGTCCTGGGGTGAGGAGTAGCCCCTTCTCCTGGGTCGGGATTAGTCCTGGGATGAGGAGTAGCCCCTTCTCCTGGGTCGGGATCAGTCCTGGGATGAGGAGTAGCCCCTTCTCCTGGCTCGGGATTAGTCCTGGGATGAGGAGTAGCCCCTTCTCCTGGGTAGGGATCAGTCCTGGGATGAGGAGTAGCCCCTTCTCCTGGCTCGGGATTAGTCCTGGGGTGAGGAGTAGCCCCTTCTCCTGGCTCGGGATAAGTCCTGGGATGAGGAGTAGCCCCTTCTCCTGGGTAGGGATCAGTCCTGGGATGAGGAGTAGCCCCTTCTCCTGGCTCGGGATTAGTCCTGGGGTGAGGAGTAGCCCCTTCTCCTGGCTCGGGATTAGTCCTGGGGTGAGGAGTAGCCCCTTCTCCTGGGTCGGGATTAGTCCTGGGATGAGGAGTAGCCCCTTCTCCTGGGTCGGGATCAGTCCTGGGATGAGGAGTAGCCCCTTCTCCTGGCTCGGGATTAGTCCTGGGGTGAGGAGTAGCCCCTTCTCCTGGGTCGGGATTAGTCCTGGGGTGAGGAGTAGCCCCTTCTCCTGGGTCGGGATTAGTCCTGGGATGAGGAGTAGCCCCTTCTCCTGGGTCGGGATCAGTCCTGGGATGAGGAGTAGCCCCTTCTCCTGGCTCGGGATTAGTCCTGGGATGAGGAGTAGCCCCTTCTCCTGGGTAGGGATCAGTCCTGGGATGAGGAGTAGCCCCTTCTCCTGGCTCGGGATTAGTCCTGGGGTGAGGAGTAGCCCCTTCTCCTGGCTCGGGATTAGTCCTGGGGTGAGGAGTAGCCCCTTCTCCTGGGTCGGGATCAGTCCTGGGATGAGGAGTAGCCCCTTCTCCTGGCTCGGGATCAGTCCTGGGATGAGGAGTAGCCCCTTCTCCTGGCTCGGGATTAGTCCTGGGGTGAGGAGTAGCCCCTTCTCCTGGGTCGGGATCAGTCCTGGGATGAGGAGTAGCCCCTTCTCCTGGGTCGGGATTAGTCCTGGGGTGAGGAGTAGCCCCTTCTCCTGGGTCGGGATCAGTCCTGGGATGAGGAGTAGCCCCTTCTCCTGGGTCGGGATCAGTCCTGGGATGAGGAGTAGCCCCTTCTCCTGGCTCGGGATTAGTCCTGGGATGAGGAGTAGCCCCTTCTCCTGGGTCGGGATTAGTCCTGGGATGAGGAGTAGCCCCTTCTCCTGGGTCGGGATTAGTCCTGGGATGAGGAGTAGCCCCTTCTCCTGGGTCGGGATCAGTCCTGGGATGAGGAGTAGGCCGGGTCTGGGTGACAGGCCCAGTCTTCCTTGGTGGGGAGACGCCAGCTGTCTCACCCTTGGATGCCCCCTTCTTCCTATTTTGCCAGCTCCTCTCTCGTTCCCTGATGTCTAACAATTCCTCGGGAATCCCGACCATGGAACACTATGCAGCAGTAAAGAAGAAGGACCTCTGACCCTTTGAGATGGCATGGAGGGACCTGGGAGTATCATGCTAAGTGAAATAAGTCAGTCAGAGAAAGACAAGCACCACATGGTCTCACTCACATGTGGACTCTAATGAACAAAATACACGGATGAACAAAATAGGACCAGAGACATGGAAGAGTGGAATAGACTGCGGAATCTTGGAGGGAAGGCAGGAGGGTGGGTGGGTGGGACGAGATCAACCAAAGAACTTGCATGCATGTACCCATGACCCATGGACCTGGACAATAGGATGGTGAAGGCCAGGGGTGGTGGGGGCAGAGGCAAGCTAGAAGGGGCCAATGGGGGAAAAGGGGACACATGTAACACTTTCAACAATAAAGATAAAATAAAATAATAAAATAAAATGAAGAAAAAAAAAAAAAAGGTCATGTGACTGGGGCCAGAGAAAATTGTGAAAGGCCAGCACAGCCAAACACACTTTTACGTTTCAGTTCAGAAACATCCGCCAAAGCGATGGGAAGCCAGTGTCATGTCCCAAACAGCCTGTGCATTCTGAGGGCGTGAGGGCAGCTGACACTGGTGAGTGTGTTGCTGCCCCAGGCCTGGCCCTGCTGTGCTGTGCCTGTGGGCCTGGGAGGACTGCCAGTCTGCCCTCCGTGTGTGTGTGCGTGTTTGAGCACAAGGCCACACTGTGTGGCCATGTGGTAGTTCAGATGTGATCACCCAGGACGATGCGGGAAGTGCTGAGCCCCTTGACTGGCACTAAGATGACAAGTCACCACTGGTGACGTGCAGCCAGGAAGGGCTCACGCACTCACCTGCTGCACACGCGAGGCAGGAGCCTCTCCCGGAGAAGTGGAGAGTGGCATGAACGTGAGAGCCAGCAGTGCAGCAGCCCAGCCCGTGGACGCCCACGCCCGTGTTTGCAGCCACTTCACCAGGGCCTGGCATGAGGGCATAGCCCCTGGGATGCAGGCTCCCAACCCCCTGAGGCTGCCTTTCCCTGAATTACGCGCCCCGCCCACACTGGGGTTCCCCTAGGAGCCTGGGGGAGGGGGATTTCTATGAAGCCTCTTTCAGCATTTCTCCTAAACTGATCCTGTAAGTGTTTCTCAGAAAATGTAATTGAAATTGGAGTCTGTGTCTCTGCTTGAATAAAACATTTCCTGAGAAACTGAGAAACTTACCAAGACACTGAAAGGCCAAATGGCATCTGGGTGGGTGTGTCCCGATGGTGAGCGAGCCCTGGTGTTTAGCATGGGGTCCCAGGGAGACTCCTCTCAAAGCACCTCATAGTGAGTAGCCTCAGGGGTCTCCCTCTCCAGGAAGCACTTCTGATCACCACCCTCCCCACACCCCCCACCCTGCACCAGCCCCACCCTCCCCCACCACCCCCACCCTGCACCAGCCCCACCCTCCCCACACCCCATACCCAGCACCACCCCCACCCTCCCCACACCCCCCACCCTGCACCAGCCCCACCCTCCCCCACCACCCCCACCCTGCCTCATTACCACCTCCCCTCTCCCACCTCCATTCCTCACCCCCCACCCTCCTCTACAACCCCCACCTCCCACCCCCACCCTCCTCCACAACCCCCACCTCCCACCCCCACCCTCCTCCACAATCCCCCACTTTCGCCCTCCCATAACCCCCTCCCCATTCCCACCCCCACCCCTAACCCTCTCATGCTGCCAAGGGGCTCCTCAGGTTTCTATGGCAACAGCTCTGAACCCTAAAGGGCACTAACTTGTTTACACAAGTGTCTCTCCCACTAGAGGGAGCACCTCTGTGCCATAATCAGGGTTCCTTTCTCCTTTCCTTCCTTTGGATGTTAACCCTATTGCAGAGGCCCCATTTCCCTCCCTCGCCCCTCCCCCACTCCTGACCCCTCCCCTCTTGTCACCACCTTGGTGCTGCTCTGTGTCCTGAGGTCAGGGTGTCTGCCCTTGGCTAATCCCTTCACCTTCTTTCATCCAGCCCCTTCCCCTTTCAGTCTTTCCAGGTCTCAGCACTTAGGAGGTGCTCCCTCAGGGCGTGAGCTGAGTAGTGAAGGAGGTGCTCCCTCAGGGTGTGAGCTGAGTAGTGAAGGAGGTGCTCCCTCAGGGCGTGAGCTGAGTAGTGAAGGCACCTGTATTGTCCATGATGTCAGGAAACGTGCTCTTGTCCTGGTCCTGGCTTAAGGTTGCCTTCCCAGCCCGTGTGTCCTGGGCGCAGGAGCACCCCCGGGACTCAGGCCTCCAGCAGCCGCTGTGGGGAGGGAGCGGCTCTCCGGGAGCCTCAGTGAGTCTCCTCCTCGCAGGTGTCTGAAGGGCCTCGGGAATCACTGCCTCAGAAGGAGTGAAGGTACCACATCTGGGTAGCTTTGGAGGGAGAAACAGCTGCTATTTCTAACCAACCCCCAGGCAACACCCAGGGACAAGAGTCAGGAGGGGACCCTTGAGTCTCTGTGAATGTTGTTGAGCAAAACCCTCCTCAGCCAGAGTCCATGTCCTAGAAGCCACTGGAATGGGGCGGACCTCACACTCCGACCATCTCTAGTGTAGAGCTTAAATGGATGAGACGAGAGGGGTAAGCCAAGTAAACCAGGAGTGGGCCTGCAGGAGGTGGGAGGTGGGAACCGGGTGGGGAGCAAGGGGATGGCTGCCTGTGGGGCAGGAGGCTGCAATGGAACCACTCTGACCCTCCCCCATTCTTGCTGCTGAAAGGCACCTGGACACTCACTCACAGGCTGTATGGACTGTCTGACCTGAGCCGCAGGAAAGCTCTGCTAAGTGGAGCCACGGGAGGGAGGTGAGTGAGAAGGGAAGGGCACCCAGCATTTCCTGAGCGCGAACTCTGCCAAGCAATTGACATGCAGCACGTCCTACTACCCACGTGATCCTGGAGGGCAGGTGCTCTTCTCTCCATTTTGCGGAAGCAGAAACTAGAGCGCATAGACCACTTGTGAGAGTCATAGGCGGCCGGCTGCACTGTCTCACTTCAAAGCCAATGGTCTAGTCGTGCTAGGAAAGGAAAATGAAAAAGGCAAGGGACAGATGAGAGTGACAAGCAGGCAACAGTGGGAGCTGCATCCCTGAGAGAAAAGGAAGGGATCTGGAAGGGAGGTCTCCGAGGAAATGGCGATGAGCAGGCCCCGGCCTCCGCATCTCCCTGCCTCCCCTCAGGCTCGCTCTCGTCTGTGTTGCGTCTTCATTCCTTCAGTGGGTAAGCTGAGTTTTGGCAAGTCTTTGGCCCAAGATGTTTGATGAAATAGTCAAAAGGAGGGTGCAAAACCACAGTAATTTGGGGGTCATTATAGTAAATACACTAGCAGCTGCGTAAGTCAGTTCCTTACAGGAGAATGACTCCCGTCACACCCTTCCCTCGACTCAGGGGAACAGCACAGGTGACCTTCAGCAGGGCGGCCCGTTCGCGGTCAGGCACACTGTTTAACCAATCCAACCGGACGCGGCCAGAAGGGGTGCCAGCTCCACGCCATCACTCTGAACACATTTACTCGGCGAGACACAGAGACCTCATTGTGGTCCTGTCACTGAACGTCATTCCCAGACTGATTTCTCCCTTTCTCTGGGACACGTGCTGACTGCATTACTCTTCCATTTTAATTTAGCCACACCTGTCCACTTTTTATTGAGAACTTTTTCATTTCACCTAAGAAAACTATCCTCCAAGAATAAATTGAATAAATATTTACTACTTTACTAAATTGTTTTATGTTTGTATACAGGGTGGGACAAAAGTAAGTTTGCAGGTGTTCATAGGGAAAACAAGACAATCCTATATAATAAAAGGGTAATATGCAAATTGACCGTAAGGCAGAACGATAGGAATGACCTGTCACTATGACACGCACTGACCACCAGGGGGCAGACGCTCAATGCAGGAGCTGCCTCCTGGTGGTCAGTGCACTCCCACAGGGGGAGCTCCACTCATCCACAAGCTGGGCTGATGGCTTTGAGCACAGCATCTGTGGCAGGAGCCTTTCCTGCCTCCTCTGCAGCACTAAGGATGTCCAACTGACTGCTTAGGCCCGCTCCCTGGGGCCTAAGCTGGCAGGCGGACATCTCCCGAGGGGGTCCTGGACTGGGAGAGGGCACAGGTTGGACTGAGTACACAAATTTTCATGCAATGGGCCTGTAGTTAATAATAAAACAAGAATAAAATGTTTCACATACAACTATAAACCGAGTATTGAAAGCCCTAAAATTTATTTTCCACCCTGGCCGGTGTGGTTCAGTGTAGAGCATCATCCCTAGGACTGAAAGGTCGCAGGTTTGATTCCAGTCAAGGGCACGCAGCTCAGTTGCATGCTTGTTGTGGCATTTGTGCAAGGCAACCAGTCAATGTGCATCTCTCACATGGATGTTTGTCTCTGTGTGTCTCTCCCCATCCCTTCCACTCTCTCTAAAAATCAATGGGAAAATATTCTCAGGTGAGAATTAACAAAACAAAAAATTTTATTTTCCAACATTATGTGACATAAGGATTAACTTATTCTTAATTATCCAAACACTAAGTATTAAATAATCAACTTTGTTCCTTTTGACTTATGATGCCTCTTTTAGACCAAGATATATATATATATATATATATATATATATATATATATATTTTTTTTTTTTTTTTTTCTACTAAAAATTCTATTGTAACCCTTTCTCCAGTCACTTGGACTCATTTTATAGACAGAGCAAACCAGTAGGGACGCCTATAATTTACTTGTGGTTTCCCATTGTTTGCCTTTCCCATTTATTCTCATTCTTCCCTCTCTCAATACCCCTCTCTCTCCCCCTCCTCCCCTCTTCACCAGCACCATGAAGCTCTGCTCCTATTGTCATCTCTGGCCCTTCCTCTGCCTCCTGGATCAATTTCTCAGACATTTCCATCAACACTAAGACAGTTTTCTGCACCGTCAATTTTATTCCCTTCTGATCCTAATGCGAACTTTAAATCAGGCATAGCTTTTCTTTGGCAGATTTTAATAATTTAGTGCATGCCATTTTATTTCAAAATTCTGCCTTTTTATCTCACCTGTTCTTTCCTTATTTGTCATTTTCTTGATTCATGGTTCCCCTTTATCTTACTGAAAACAGAAATCAGATATCTTTAAACTTGATCTATTTTCTCAGCAGCTGTCAAGTTCATGCCTTTCCTCGGAGACCGTCTGCTGTGCTGCCCAGCTTTCTCCGGGGCGGGCCCCATGTGGACAGAGTGAAATCCTCCGCAGGGCCCTTCCCTCAGCCCTTCCTTTGCACTCTGTTGCCTCTGAAAGGTCTCAGAGGAAGATTGGGGGTTCCCTCTCCTGTATTTGCCCCCGTCCCCACCTGAGCCTTCCAGGTTGAGAGACAGTCCCAAGTGCGAGGTCCGCCCAGGCCTCCAGCCTCATGCAAGAGCCAGAGCCCACAGCTTGTGGACGAGCTCATCCTCCCTGTCCCACCCCAAACAGAAGCCAGAGGCGTTGGCCTGTTTCTTACAAGACAGCCCGCCCTCACCCCTCGCTGTGGGCGTCCTGCCACCTTCAATGACAACTATGGGAGTCACCAATGGAGTAGGTAAGTGGACAGCCCTAAATGGCCAATACCCATGTGGACCCTTCTAGGAAATTCCTCCTGAGGAATGCGCCTGCCCCTGATCCCTGTTCTGTCAGCAGCAGCCGAGTGGCCTGGGTCCCCCAGCAGAGAATGAACGTGTAGGTATGGACAGGATGTGGTAGTGCGAATGATCTTTGTCTTTTCTCCTTAAACTAATTTTGCTACCAAAACACTATTTTGTGCTCTCCTACAGTCTCGCTGATCTCATGTGTCCAAAATATGTCCGTGGGAAAGTGCAACTGCAAAAGGCGCCCCCCCCCCCCCCGCCCTTCACGCTGCGTGCTTCACTGCTGCATAGCGAGGGCATTTCTGAGGGACACGGGCAGCAGGAACAAGAGAGACTGGACATGGAGGCCACCTGCTGTTCGCCCTGAGCTGGCCCACACTCAGCACAGCCATTTCCCACGGGTGCCGCAGCGTGCTTAAGGCCCGCAGTGCCTGCCCATTCAGTCAGGGCCCTCACGCTTTTCCCGTAGGCTGTCAAATGGAAAAAGTGGCATCGCCAACACAACAACAGCCATCTGGTGGAAAGGAATCAGAATTACCCATATCGTTTTCATCAGATCGGCAGCACACATACTTTGGTGTGCCGCAGAATCTTAGTAATCAGCTTACATGCCATGGGATGGAGACGGTGAGAATCGCTGTGAAGCACGATGGCTGTCAAATGTTCAGGAGCGGAAAGCCCGCAGGGAACCCAGTGCAGTGGAGACTCCAACTCGTCGGCCTGGGGTCTGGAAGGGAAAGGGGGCCTCACAGGCTGGCAGACGAAGCTGACTTGCTGGCTCCTGGACGCACTTGGAACCGTGGGCTGAGCTCCTTGAGGACATGGGCCGTGTCATGTGAATGCAGCTCAGCACAGGACTATGAGAGACACTGTCTCAGGCGGCTTTAACAAGCTGAAGTGCAGCATTCCGAATGCCAGTGCAGGGCACACACAGACTGAGCATGTTCACAGCACAAGCAGCACAGCCACACAGAGCGAGTTCAGAGCACAGCCACACAGAGTGTGTTCACAGCATAGCCACAGAGAGCTTGTTCACAGCTCAGCACAGCCACACAGAGCGTGTTCACAGCACAGCCACACAGAGCATGTTCACAGCACAGCACAGCCACAAAGAGCGTGTTCACAGCACAGCCACACAGAGCATGCTTAGAGTACAGCACAGCCACAAAGAGCATGTTCACAGCACAGCCACACAGAGTGTGTTCACAGTACAGCACAGCCACACAGAGCGTGTTCACGGCACAGCCACACACAGCGTGTTCACGGCACAGCACAGCCACACAGAGCGTGCTTACAGTACAGCACAGCCACACAGATCGTGTTCACGGCACAGCCACACAGAGCATGTTCACGGCACAGCCACACAGAGCATGTTCACGGCAGAGCCACACAGAGCATGTTCACGGCACAGCAACACAGAGTGTGTTCACAGTACAGCACAGCCACACAGAGTGTGTTCACAGCACAGCCACGCAGAGTGTGTTCACAGCACAGCCACACAGAGCGTGTTCACAGCACAGCCACACAGAGCGTGTTCACGGCACAGCCACACAGAGCGTGTTCACGGCAGAGCCACACAGAGCATGTTCACAGCACAGCCACACAGAGCGTGTTCACAGCACAGCCACACAGAGTGTGTTCACAGCACAGCCACGCAGAGTGTGTTCACGACACAGCCACACAGAGCGTGTTCACAGCACAACACAGCCACACAGAGCGTGCTTACAGCACAGCACAGCCACACAGAGCGAGTTCACAGCACAGCACAGCCACACAGAGCGTGCTTACAGTACAGCACAGCCACACAGAGTGTGTTCACGGCACAGCCACACAGAGCGTGTTCACAGCACAAACAGCACAGCCACACAGAGCGTGTTCACAGCATAAGCAGCACAGCCACACAGAGCGTGTTCACAGCACAGCACAGCCACACAGAGCGTACTTACAGCACAGCACAGCCACACAGAGTGTGCTTACAGTACAGCACAGCCACACAGAGCGTGTTCACGGCACAGCCACACAGAGCGTGTTCACAGCACAAGCAGCACAGCCACGCAGAGCGTGTTCACAGCATAAGCAGCACAGCCACACAGAGCGTGCTCACAGCACAGTCACACAGAGCGTGTTCACAGCACAGCACAGCCACACAGAGTGTACTTACAGCACAGCACAGCCACGCAGAGTGTGTTCACGACACAGCCACACAGAGCATGTTCACAGCACAGCACAGCCACACAGAGCGTGCTTACAGCACAGCACAGCCACACAGAGTGTGCTAACAGAACAGCACAGCCACACAGAGCGTGTTCACGGCACAGCCACACAGAGCGTGTTCACAGCACAAGCAGCACAGCCACACAGAGCGTGATCACAGCAAAAGCAGCACAGCCACACAGAGCGTGCTCACAGCACAGTCACACAGAGCGTGTTCACAGCACAGCACAGCCACACAGAGCGTACTTACAGCACAGCACAGCCACGCAGAGCGAGTTCACAGCACAGCACAGCCACACAGAGCGTGCTTACAGTACAGCACAACCACACAGAGCGTGTTCACGGCACAGCCACACAGAGCATGTTCACAGCACAAACAGCACAGCCACACAGAGCGTGTTCACAGCATAAGCAGCACAGCCACACAGAGCGTGCTTACAGTACAGCACAGCCACACAGAGCGTGTTCACAGCACAGCCACACAGAGTATGTTCACAGCATAAGCAGCACAGCCACACAGAGCGTGTTCACAGCATAAGCAGCACAGCCACACAGAGCATGCTCACAGCACAGCCACACAGAGCGTACTTACAGCACAGCACAGCCACACAGAGCGAGTTCACAGCACAGCACAGCCACACAGAGCGTGCTTACAGTACAGCACAGCCACACAGAGCGTGTTCACGGCACAGCCACACAGAGCGTGTTCACAGCACAAACAGCACAGCCACACAGAGCGTGTTCACAGCATAAGCAGCACAGCCACACAGAGCGTGTTCACAGCATAAGCAGCACAGCCACACAGAGCGTGCTCACAGCACAGCCACACAGAGCGTGTTCACAGCACAGGACAGCCACACAGAGCGTACTTACAGCACAGCACAGCCACACAGAGCGTGCTTACAGTACAGCACAGCCACACAGAGCATGCTTACAGTACAGCACAGCCACACAGAGCGTGTTCACAGCACAGCCACACAGAGCGTGTTCACGGCAGAGCCACACAGAGCATGTTCACGGCACAGCAACACAGAGTGTGTTCACAGTACAGCACAGCCACACAGAGTGTGTTCACAGCACAGCCACACAGAGCGTGCTTACAGTACAGCCACACAGAGCGTGTTCACAGCACAGCCACGCAGAGTGTGTTCACGACACAGCCACACAGAGCGTGTTCACAGCACAGCACAGCCACACAGAGCGTGCTTACAGCACAGCACAGCCACACAGAGCGTGTTCACGGCACAGCCACACAGAGCGTGTTCACAGCACAAGCAGCACAGCCACACAGAGCGTGCTCACAGCACAGTCACACAGAGCGTGTTCACAGCACAGCACAGCCACACAGAGTGTGCTTACAGTACAGCACAGCCACACAGAGCGTGTTCACGGCACAGCCACACAGAGCGTGTTCACAGCACAAGCAGCACAGCCACACAGAGCGTGTTCACAGCATTATCAGCACAGCCACACAGAGCGTGCTCACAGCACAGTCACACACAGCGTGTTCACAGCACAGCACAGCCACACAGAGCGTACTTACAGCACAGCACAGCCACACAGAGCAAGTTCACAGCACAGCACAGCCACACAGAGCGTGTTCACAGCACAAACAGCACAGCCACACAGAGCGTGTTCACAGCATAAGCAGCACAGCCACACAGAGCGTGCTTACAGTACAGCACAGCCACACAGAGCGTGTTCACAGCACAGTCACACAGAGCGTGTTCACAGCACAGCCACACAGAGTATGTTCACAGCATAAGCAGCACAGCCACACAGAGCGTGTTCACAGCATAAGCAGCACAGCCACACAGAGCGTGCTCACAGCACAGCCACACAGAGCGTACTTACAGCACAGCACAGCCACACAGAGCGAGTTCACAGCACAGCACAGCCACACAGAGCGTGCTTACAGTACAGCACAGCCACACAGAGCGTGTTCACGGCACAGCCACACAGAGCGTGTTCACAGCACAAACAGCACAGCCACACAGAGCGTGTTCACAGCATAAGCAGCACAGCCACACAGAGCGTGTTCACAGCATAAGCAGCACAGCCACACAGAGCGTGCTCACAGCACAGCCACACAGAGCGTGTTCACAGCACAGCACAGCCACACAGAGCGTACTTACAGCACAGCACAGCCACACAGAGCGAGTTCACAGCACAGCACAGCCACACAGAGCGTGCTTACAGTACAGCACAGCCACACAGAGCGTGTTCACGGCACAGCCACACAGAGCGTGTTCACAGCACAAACAGCACAGCCACACAGAGCGTGTTCACTGCATAAGCAGCACAGCCACACAGAGCGTGCTTACAGTACAGCACAGCCACACAGAGCATGTTCACAGCACAGTCACACAGAGCGTGTTCACAGCACAGCCACACAGAGTATGTTCACAGCATAAGCAGCACAGCCACACAGAGCGTGTTCACAGCATAAGCAGCACAGCCACACAGAGCGTGTTCACAGCACAAACAGCACAGCCACACAGAGCGTTTTCACAGCATAAGCAGCACAGCCACACAGAGCGTGTTCACAGCATAAGCAGCACAGCCACACAGAGCGTGATCACAGCACAGCCACACAGAGCGTGTTCACAGCACAGCACAGCCACACAGAGCGTACTTACAGCACAGCACAGCCACACAGAGCGAGTTCACAGCACAGCACAGCCACACAGTGCGTGCTTACGGTACAGCACAGCCACACAGAGCGTGTTCACGGCACAGCCACACAGAGCGTGTTCACAGCACAAACAGCACAGCCACACAGAGCGTGTTCACAGCACAGCCACACAGAGCGTGTTCACAGCATAAGCAGCACAGCCACACAGAGCGTGTTCATGGCACAGCCACACAGAGCGTGCTTACAGTACAGCACAGCCACACAGAGTATGTTCACAGCACAAGCAGCACAGCCACACAGAGAGTGTTCACAGCACAAGCAGCACAGCCACACAGAGCGTGTTCACAGCACAGCCACACAGAGCGTGTTCACAGCATAAGCAGCACAGCCACACAGAGCGTGTTCATGGCACAGCCACACAGAGCGTGTTCATGGCACAGCCACACAGACCGTGTTCACAGCACAGCCACACAGAGTGTGTTCACAGCACAGCACAGCCACACAGAGCGTTTTCTCAGCACAGCCACACAGAGTGTGTTCACAGCACAGCCACACAGAGTGTGTTCACAGCACAGCCACACAGAGCGTGTTCACAGCATAAGCAGCACAGCCACACAGAGTGTGTTCACAGCACAAGCAGCACAGCCACACAGAGCGTGTTCACAGCATAAGCAGCACAGCCACACAGAGTGTGTTCACTGCACAGCCACACAGAGCGTGTTCACAGCACAGCACAGCCACACAGAGCGTGTTCACAGCACAGCACAGCCACACAGGGCGTGTTCACAGCACAGCCACACAGAGCATGTTCATGGCACAGCCACACAGAGCGTGTTCACAGCACACCCACGCCGAGTGTGTTCAGAGCACAGCACAGCCACACAGAGCGTTTTCGCAGCACAGCCACACAGAGTGTGTTCACAGCATAAGCAGCACAGCCACACAGAGCGTGTTTACAGCACAGCACAGCCACACAGAGTGTGTTCGAAGCACAGCCACACAGAGCGTGTTCACAGCACAGCCACACAGAGCGTGTTCACAGCACAGCCACACAGAGCGTGTTCACAGCACAGCACAGCCACAAAGAGCGTGTTCACAGCACAGCCACACAGAGCGTGTTCACAGCACAGCCACACAGAGCGTGTTCACAGCACAGCACAGCCACACAGAGCGTGTTCACAGCACAGCCACACAGAGCATGTTCACGGCACAGCAACACAGAGTGTGTTCACAGTACAGCACAGCCACACAGAGTGTGTTCACAGCACAGCCACGCAGAGTGTGTTCACAGCACAGCCACACAGAGCGTGTTCACAGCACAGCCACACAGAGCGTGTTCACGGCACAGCCACACAGAGCGTGTTCACGGCAGAGCCACACAGAGCATGTTCACGGCACAGCAACACAGAGTGTGTTCACAGTACAGCACAGCCACACAGAGTGTGTTCACAGCACAGCCACACAGAGTGTGTTCACAGCACAGCCACGCAGAGTGTGTTCACGACACAGCCACACAGAGCGTGTTCACAGCACAACACAGCCACACAGAGCGTGCTTACAGCACAGCACAGCCACACAGAGCGAGTTCACAGCACAGCACAGCCACACAGAGCGTGCTTACAGTACAGCACAGCCACACAGAGTGTGTTCACGGCACAGCCACACAGAGCGTGTTCACAGCACAAACAGCACAGCCACACAGAGCGTGTTCACAGCATAAGCAGCACAGCCACACAGAGCGTGTTCACAGCACAGCACAGCCACACAGAGAGTGCTTACAGCACAGCACAGCCACACAGAGTGTGCTTACAGTACAGCACAGCCACACAGAGCGTGTTCACGGCACAGCCACACAGAGCGTGTTCACAGCACAAGCAGCACAGCCACGCAGAGCGTGTTCACAGCATAAGCAGCAAAGCCACACAGAGCGTGCTCACAGCACAGTCACACAGAGCGTGTTCACAGCACAGCACAGCCACACAGAGTGTACTTACAGCACAGCACAGCCACGCAGAGTGTGTTCACGACACAGCCACACAGAGCATGTTCACAGCACAGCACAGCCACACAGAGCGTGCTTACAGCACAGCACAGCCACACAGAGTGTGCTTACAGTACAGCACAGCCACACAGAGCGTGTTCACGGCACAGCCACACAGAGCGTGTTCACAGCACAAGCAGCACAGCCACACAGAGCGTGTTCACAGCATAAGCAGCACAGCCACACAGAGCGTGCTCACAGCACAGTCACACACAGCGTGTTCACAGCACAGCACAGCCACACAGAGCGTACTTACAGCACAGCACAGCCACGCAGAGCGAGTTCACCGCACAGCACAGCCACACAGAGCGTGCTTACAGTACAGCACAACCACACAGAGCGTGTTCACGGCACAGCCACACAGAGCGTGTTCACAGCACAAACAGCACAGCCACACAGAGCGTGTTCACAGCATAAGCAGCACAGCCACACAGAGCGTGCTTACAGTACAGCACAGCCACACAGAGCGTGTTCACAGCACAGTCACACAGAGCGTGTTCACAGCACAGCCACACAGAGTATGTTCACAGCATAAGCAGCACAGCCACACAGAGCGTGTTCACAGCATAAGCAGCACAGCCACACAGAGCGTGCTCACAGCACAGCCACACAGAGCGTACTTACAGCACAGCACAGCCACACAGAGCGAGTTCACAGCACAGCACAGCCACACAGAGCGTGCTTACAGTACAGCACAGCCACACAGAGCGTGTTCACCGCACAGCCACACAGAGCGTGTTCACAGCACAAACAGCACAGCCACACAGAGCGTGTTCACAGCATAAGCAGCACAGCCACACAGAGCGTGTTCACAGCAGAAGCAGCACAGCCACACAGAGCGTGCTCACAGCACAGCCACACAGAGCGTGTTCACAGCACAGCACAGCCACACAGAGCGTACTTACAGCACAGCACAGCCACACAGAGCGAGTTCACAGCACAGCACAGCCACACAGAGCGTGCTTACAGTACAGCACAGCCACACAGAGCGTGTTCACGGCACAGCCACACAGAGCGTGTTCACAGCACAAACAGCACAGCCACACAGAGCGTGTTCACAGCATAAGCAGCACAGCCACACAGAGCGTGCTTACAGTACAGCACAGCCACACAGAGCATGCTTACAGTACAGCACAGCCACACAGAGCGTGTTCACAGCACAGCCACACAGAGCGTGTTCACGGCAGAGCCACACAGAGCATGTTCACGGCACAGCAACACAGAGTGTGTTCACAGTACAGCACAGCCACACAGAGTGTGTTCACAGCACAGCCACACAAGCGTGCTTACAGTACAGCCACACAGAGCGTGTTCACAGCACAGCCAAGCAGAGTGTGTTCACGACACAGCCACACAGAGCGTGTTCACAGCACAGCACAGCCACACAGAGCGTGCTTACAGCACAGCACAGCCACACAGAGCGTGTTCACAGCACAGCCACACAGAGCGTGTTCACAGCACAAACAGCACAGCCACACAGAGCGTGTTCACAGCATAAGCAGCACAGCCACACAGAGCGTGCTTACAGTACAGCACAGCCACACAGAGCATGTTCACAGCACAGTCACACAGAGCGTGTTCACAGCACAGCCACACAGAGTATGTTCACAGCATAAGCAGCACAGCCACACAGAGCGTGTTCACAGCAAAAGCAGCACAGCCACACAGAGCGTGTTCACAGCATAAACAGCACAGCCACACAGAGCGTGTTCACAGCATAAGCAGCACAGCCACACAGAGCGTGTTCACAGCATAAGCAGCACAGCCACACAGAGCGTGTTCACAGCATAAGCAGCACAGCCACACAGAGCGTGTTCACAGCATAAGCAGCACAGCCACACAGAGCGTGCTCTCAGCACAGCCACACAGAGCGTGTTCACAGCACAGCACAGCCACACAGAGCGTACTTACAGCACAGCACAGCCACACAGAGCGTGTTCACAGCATAAGCAGCACAGCCACACAGAGCGTGTTCACAGCATAAGCAGCACAGCCACACAGAGCGTGATCACAGCACAGCCACACAGAGCGTGTTCACAGCACAGCACAGCCACACAGAGCGTACTTACAGCACAGCACAGCCACACAGAGCGAGTTCACAGCACAGCACAGCCACACAGTGCGTGCTTACGGTACAGCACAGCCACACAGAGCGTGTTCACGGCACAGCCACACAGAGCGTGTTCACAGCACAAACAGCACAGCCACACAGAGCGTGTTCACAGCACAGCCACACAGAGCGTGTTCACAGCATAAGCAGCACAGCCACACAGAGCGTGTTCATGGCACAGCCACACAGAGCGTTCTTACAGTACAGCACAGCCACACAGAGTATGTTCACAGCACAAGCAGCACAGCCACACAGAGCGTGTTCACAGCACAAGCAGCACAGCCACACAGAGCGTGTTCACAGCACAGCCACACAGAGCGTGTTCACAGCATAAGCAGCACAGCCACACAGAGCGTGTTCATGGCACAGCCACACAGAGCGTGTTCATGGCACAGCCACACAGAGCGTGTTCACAGCACAGCCACACAGAGTGTGTTCACAGCACAGCACAGCCACACAGAGCGTTTTCGCAGCACAGCCACACAGAGTGTGTTCACAGCACAGCCACACAGAGTGTGTTCACAGCACAGCCACACAGAGCGTGTTCACAGCATAAGCAGCACAGCCACACAGAGTGTGTTCACAGCACAAGCAGCACAGCCACACAGAGCGTGTTCACAGCAAAAGCAGCACAGCCACACAGAGTGTGTTCACAGCACAAGCAGCACAGCCACACAGAGCGTGTTCACAGCATAATCAGCACAGCCACACAGAGTGTGTTCACTGCACAGCCACACAGAGCGTGTTCACAGCACAGCACAGCCACACAGAGCGTGTTCACAGCACAGCACAGCCACACAGGGCGTGTTCACAGCACAGCCACACAGAGCGTGTTCATGGCACAGCCACACAGAGCGTGTTCCCAGCACAGCCACACAGAGTGTGTTCACAGCATAAGCAGCACAGCCACACAGAGCGTGTTTACAGCACAGCACAGCCACACAGAGTGTGTTCGAAGCACAGCCACACAGAGCGTGTTCACAGCACAGCCACACAGAGCGTGTTCAGAGCACAGCCACACAGAGCGTGTTCACAGCACAGCACAGCCACAAAGAGCGTGTTCACAGCACAGCCACACAGAGCGTGTTCACAGCACAGCCACACAGAGCGTGTTTACAGCACAGCACAGCCACACAGAGCGTGTTCACAGCACAGCACAGCCACACAGAGCGTGTTCACAGCACAGCACAGCCACACAGAGCGTGTTCACAGCACAGCACAGCCACACAGAGCGTGTTCACAGCACAGCCACACAGAGCGTGTTCACAGCACAGCACAGCCACACAGAGCGTGTTCGGGCACAAGCAGCACAGCCTGGTCTCCGCTGGCTGGGCTGTCACTAAAGCTCCACTTTTAGTCAAAAGCACCCTCTCGGATGCATTCCCACTTCTCATCTCCTCATGCCAGGAGCGCTGGGCTTTAGGGAAAATCTAATGGAGATTCACTCAGTTTTTTTCAAGTCAACACACATTTTCTTTTTTCTGTATTTGAATCCTCAGTGGCTTTCTAACCAGGGTGATGAGGCTCACCTTGGAAGCGCAGGTATGTTCACCAAACACACAGGACTGACAGGTGTGTTCACACAGACACACATGACCACAGTCACCGTCCAACCACCGCTCCCCCATCCCAGTCCCACGGACAGGGGAGTGCATTCTGCTGCCGCTGCCACACACTAGTTCTGGGGGAGTCTGTCAGTGTGATCCTCTCCGTGTTATGGCAGAATTCAGGCTGGCGGAAGCGACAAGCCAGGCGCACTCAGATTGCAGAAAAGAACTGTTTTATTCGCACTGGTGCTGGCGCAGCGGAGTCACCTCCAGAGGCCGAGCTCCCAGCAGTGGGGCCTGGCTGTTTGTTAGCCTGTGACTGCCTGCTTCCCTCCTAGAGGATCGCTTCTCCTGCTTACTTTGCAAGCAGAGCCTCAGTTCAGAAATTAGAAAGACAAGGCCCAAAGCTCCCAAGACTCTCCCAACAGCGCAGGCAGGCGCTGGGAGGGAGCGAGGGTCCTGCTCGCCTCTGCACAGGCCTGGGTCCAAGGAGCCGGCAGAAACCGTGGCCGGGAAGCTCTTTGCCAGCGGCCGAGCTGTCCGCCCCGCAGAGATGGATGGTGACCCACATTGGGGACTGCACAGAACCCGGAGGCCCCGCAGGGCACCCACCTGCCTCCAACCACCCACCCTCACCTGCTGGCCAGCCGCAGCCTTCCACGTGCTCCCGCCACCAGCCCGCTAGCGCCCGCAGCGGGCATCACTCCCAGGGCGGCCGCAGGGGGACAGGAACCCGGGGGATGGCCTGCAGCAGCCAGACAGCCTTCCTCCTGCTGGTAGGGCAGGGTGCGGGCTCCCTCCGCAGTCTGGGTGCCCTCCTCCTGCTCAAGCAGCCTTTGTGTGGGGCTGCAACAACCCTGCCTGCAGCCTTGAGTGAAGGAAGGAACCCGCTGGCCTGTCCCCTTGGGAGGGAGCAGGTCGGTCAGTGCCCTTGGCAATTGCCATTTCTTCACGGGACCTTCTGTTCAGCGCATCTCTCACCCTCACAGCTTAGCCGAGTGCAGGACGCATTGTGCAAGGCCATTGCCTGCGCACAGCCCGGCCTCCAGGTCCGCGCAGCCCTGGGAGCCCGTGGATTTCAGCATCACCAGCCCAGGCCTGCCTGAGGGGCCCAGGGAGCAGAGTGCTGGGTGGGAAGCCATCTCACACCTGGGCTGCCGCCTCCTGGATTCAGGAGAAACCCATCGCCAGCCACGTGCTGCTCGGGCTCCTATAGATTCCGCCCTCTGCTGTTTTAAACCCTGGGATTGTTTCCAATAAACGGTTCACCCCAAAAAAGCAGCTATGAGCCCTGAATTAGCTTTAAAACAAGAGGGAGAAACAAAATGCTTATTTTGAGGACTCTGGAGACCAAACAAAAGCAGTTAATATTTAGAGGGAAGTCAACATGTAGAGAAAGTGTCTAGCAGGGAGGGAGCTCTTCCCTCCCCTCCCCTTCCCTTCCCTCCCCTTCTCTTCTCTTTAAATTTTATCTCAGGGCACTCATAGTTACAATGTGCACAATTGTAGCAGTCAGATAAAACTTGCAGAAAGTCCCCTAGTTTTCTCATTCACTGGAAAAGTGCCTGAAACCAGAGGATGAGGGAAACCGTATAAATGAAAGAGCAAAAGAGAAGCAAAGCATGGCACCTGTAACACCGAGGATGAACTGAACGTGTTCGCCAGCTTCTAACGCCTGCATCTGGGAGGAAAATGAAAAGCAGTTTCAACTTGAGCTCAGGGATTGAATTGACATTTCATGAATCACCAGCAGATATGATCACCTGGATTCAAGTCTAACAAGCTAATTACCTGCTTTAAAAAAAATCAACAATCCCTGGGGAAATATAAGAGAATCCAAGTCCACACACCACAACATTCAAAAAGTCCAAGATACAACCCGAAGTCCTGACGTACGAAAAACCAGGAACCATGCTCAGCAGGCGCCCGCCTCCAGTGATGCGGGTATTAGGAACACCATATAAGGCCAATAACTAGTCTATTACAATAGGCATGGTGAAATAACGTAAAATACACTGGTGACACACAGTTAATGAAAAATAAATACATGTCAGCAAAAAATACATAAAAAAAACACAAATTAGAAACAGACTCACAGACAGAGAACAGCTGCATGGCTTTGCCAGGGGAGGGGGAGGGGATGAATGACAGCATCAGGGATGGGAGTGCAGGCAGCCGATTATCATAACTGGGTGGTACCAGGTGGCACTGGAAACATCACCTCTATGCTGTGCACCTGGAACTAATACAAAATAATGTTGAATGTAAATTGTAATTGCAATAAAATTTTAACAAATTAAATTTAAAAAATAAAATAAAATCATGGCAGAGCGCAATACCCCCCCCCCAAAAAAAAAACCCTACACATCCCAAACCTGTAAACTATACCTGAAATAAATGTTTCAGTATAAGGGTTTATTACCAGTGTAGCAATGAAACGGAGGGAATCGCTGAATAGGATGATAGAGCAAAGTAAGTCATGCACTCTAAGGACAAGAAATAAAAACATCACAGAGTCTAAGCATCTGGGGACAACTTCAAAAAGGAGCAGAGGAGAGAGAGACAGAACCGGGAAGAGAATATTTAAAGAATAACGCACAAAACTCCTCAAATTTGTTCAAAAACAAGTATATAAATTCAAGCAGCTCAGACACCAAACACAATACATTTAAGAGCACACCTAGGCACATCATAATCAGATGCTAACACACAATAAAAGGAAAAACGTTCAAAAGCAACCAGTTAATGTCGGCATATTACATGCGGGGGCATAATCCCTGGAGGACTGCAGACTTCTGGTCAGACACTATGGAGGGGAAAAGATGGTGAAACAACATCTTTAAAGGATGAAGAAAAAAGATATCTGTCAACTCAGAAGTCTATAAAATGCAAACATACCTTAATAAATGAGGCAAAATAAAGACTTTTTATATTTATTCTTTGGGGTGAGAGAAAACATTTACCGTTCGTCTTTAAAGAGCTCGTATACACAATAAATACAGAACTCTGACAACTCAACCACAAAAGGGTAACTCAACTGAAAAATAGACAAAGAACTTGAATGGACATTTCTCCAAAGATACACACACAGAAACATGCTCAACATCATTACTGTTAGGGAAATGCCACCAGGATCCCAATTAGACACCATGTCAGACCCAAGGGAATGTCTACAATCAAATCGATGAAATAACAATGTTGGTGAAGAAACTGAAATCCTCTTATGTTGCTAGTGGGAATGTGAGTGGTGTAGTCACTGTGGAAAGTATGGCAGTCCCTCAAAATATGAAAACTCACAGGACCCATTAATACCACTCTGAGGGTACAGTAAGTCCTCACTAATGTTATCACAGCTTCTGGGACTTTATGTGAAACTGCATGTAAGTAGGCTGACCGATAGAAACAAGAGTGATGTTCTACAGTATCTCGTCACTGCTACCACAGAACCACATTGGACAGACAGACGTTACTCCAGGACCTGAGGAACTTGTTCATGGATGTGGATAACACTAGTCATAACAGGCCAAGTGCAAACAACCAGAAGTCCAAGCTGTTGAGTGGATGAATGAAATGTGGTATATCTATACTACGGACTATTGTTCTGCAGTAGAAAGGAAGGAGGTACACATAAATGGTATATATGGGTGAGCCTTGAAAACATGGTAAGTGAAGAAAGACAGTCACAGAGGCCACATATAATTCCATTTTATTGACATATCCAGGATGGGCAAGTCTGTAGACACAGAAAGGATATTTATGGTTGCTAGAAGCTGCGGGGAGGGGAATGGGGAGTAACTGCTAATGGACATGGGGTTTCTCACTGGAAGGTGAAAATACTCTGGAATTAGTAGTAATGGTTGCACAACTCTGTGACTGCACTAAAAAACTGGAAATGTATAGACTTTTGGGTGAATTTTATAGCATGTGAATTTCTCCAAATGAAACCCACAATAAAGCTGTCACTAAAAGCAAGATAGGGTTCTACAACATAATTTTAGCAGGTTCCTTAGTAAATTTCCTTTTATAAAAGTTGTAGCACTTAAGTAGTTACCTAAGAGTTGTTTTTAAACCCCGCTGTTTCCCTGTCCCTGTGGGAAGCAGTGCACCATGGGCCTGGGGCTCTGCAGCAGGCGGTGGCCGCAGCCCTCACAGCCCAGGGAGTGTGGGAAGGAAGGCGCCAGGTCCCTGACCGCCCTGCCTCACCACCTGTGCCTGCTGGTCCTCAACACAGAAACGCAGCTGGAGGTTTGGGTTGTCGTCAGCCCTGCACTGCATGCAGCGACCAGCAGGAAATGGCTGTGATCCTGGACTGGTTCCGGCATTGCTGGCTTCCACTCTGGCTTTCCATACTGAACCTCCATTTTTCCACTTTGTGCCGATCCTCCTTACCTTTTCGGGTGAGGGCCACGGCTCATCCAATGTGATTCTCAGGGGAGCTGGGAGCCCAGGTCTGGCCGAGATCATGGCCCGCTTCCTATTCCACAGGGGCTGGTCGAATTCCAGGGCCGGCGATCCGGGCAAGACAATAGTCCTTCTGCAGAATTCCTTCTGATAGAAGTCCCTGGAAAAGGAGCTCTCCTTCTTTTTGGACCATGGCCTTCAGGGTGTGTGCTCCCGCTGGCACCGGCCTCTTTCCAGTTGTGTCTGCAGCCCAGCCTGGCAATGAGGCTGGGAGGCCAGCACAGGCCCGCAAGGGGCGAGGGGCTGCGGAGGGAATCGGGCTTGTGGCAGCTACGCCCGGTGTGTGATGTGCAGATTCTGAGGCCGCTACCTCAGTGAATCAGTGTAAACGAAGCATTTCTTCTCCCAGAAATCAAACACAGCCTGCTATAGGGCTAAATAAGGCAGACTGATAAAAGAAAAACGTATCCCAAACGCCCCGAAGGACATTTCCTACCCAGGCTCTATGAGACAGAGTTTAAGTCCCCTCAGTGGCCTTCAGAACAGTCACAAAAAGGTACAAAGTGTGTCATTTGCTTGAGGAGTCAAGTGTGAAAATACACTCTTTGTGCTTTAGAACAATTCTTAAAACACATTTACTATGCTTCCTGCTCATACTGGTCAACTACATGCTTCTTCTAAAAATAACAGCAAGAAAATCATTGACTTTATACATGTTCAAAACCAGAATGCATGCTCTCCAGGCTCCGTGGTCCCCCACAGAGATGTCAGGTCAAATAAGTTTCCTATTTTGGGATCTGTGTGTGTTTGTTTGAAGACTAAATTGACAAGTCCATACCACTGAAATTTTTAAATTGTTTTAAGTGTGCCTCAACTGTACAGAATTGGATTATTCATAACTCATGCCTCACCTCACACTGTTGTCATCGGTCTGAGAATGGTCCTCTTTTAGTCACTTTTGTTTTATAATTTGCCTAGGAAGCTATTGTTTACCAAATCATAGGTACTTCTAGATAAATTTATGAGAAGCATGTGTTATTTCTATTAACAGATATAATAAGACTTCAAAACTGCCCAGTGAGGAAATAACGTATCCTGATCTGTCTCTCATGCCTGCGTCCCTTCCTCTGCGTCCAGGCCTTCCACAGCCCACTTCCAGTTTCACACGGGGCATTATGATGGGAGGCAGGGTGCACTGCAGGCTGCAATCCATGTGATTATACAAGCAGAATGTAAGCATGCGGACAGGTTGAAGATAACACACATGTGCTGGGTGTAAAGACATATAGGTTAAGGAGCAAAGGGAGGCCAGACATGTTCCATGCAAAACACTAGGGAAGGGATCCAACACAGAAAAGATAGACACATGCCCATTAAAGATGGCACCTGCCTGTCAATTATACCTGGGGACAGAGATGATTGGTCAGAATGGGCATGGTCACTGCAAGGGCACAAAATGTGGGAATACATAATCCTCTAAACAAAGACGTCATTCTCTTTTGCTCTCACTCTCTAGCATTTGCCCCTGTGAACTATGGCTATACAGACCCCGCAACCATGGACGGATGAGCTGCAGTGGGAAATGCAAAGGCAGCCAGCTGGATGCTGAACCGGCCGGCTCCCACAGGGGAGGGAACTCTGGGCTCGGACTCTGATTTTACCTCCACTGAAGCCCCGGCCGCACTGCTCCTCTGACGGGACTGAGGGAAACGGGACTTCGGAACCCAGAGGTGTAATTCCACAGAGATGAGGCTTTCTGCCATATCTCAACCTCCCGGGAGGCCCTCTGAAATGCTCTTCTACTCCCATGAGCAGCAGAGGAGGCGAGGCACCTTCCCCTGCGATGACATAGGGAAGGAAAAACTGTAAGAGCACATTTCATTTAAAAATGTATTGAAGTTTCATCTCTTACAAAAGTTGGTAATGAAGTACCTTAAAAAAATTATTTTTATTTTTGTTATTTTTTATTGTTTAAAGTATTACATATGTTTTCTTTATCCCCCATAAGCCCCTCCCCGGCCACTCCCACCCCCCAGCACATGCCCTCACGGCCCCAGTGTCCATGTCCATTGGTGATCACTATATGCATCACACAAGTCCTTAGGTTGATTCTTATCTCCCCACCTGCAAACCTCCCTTGCCTTCCCTCTGAGGTTTGACAGACTGTTTGATGCTCCTCTGTCTCTGAATCTATTTTTGTTCATTAGTTTATGTTGTTCATTATATTCCACAAATGTGTGAGATCATGTGATATTTATCTTTCACTGACTGGCTTATTTCACTTAGCATAATGCTCTGTAGGTCCATCCATGCTGTGGCTAATGGTAAGAGTGCTTTCTTTTTTACAGCAGTGTAGTATTCCATTGTGTAGATGTACCACAGTTTTTTAATGCACTCGTCTGCTGATGGGCATTTAGGCTGTTTCCAAATCTTAACTATTGCAAATAGTGCTGCTATGAACATAGGGGTGCATATATCCTTTCTGACTGGTGTTTCTGTTTTCTTGGGATATATTCCTAGAAATGGGATTACTGGGTCAAATGGGAGTTCCATTTTTAATTTTTTGAGAAAACTCCACACTGTTTCCAATAGTGGCTGCACCAGTCTGCATTCCCACCAGCAGTGCAGAAGGGTTCCTTTCTCTCCACATCCTCTCCAGCAACTTGCCATTTGTTGATTTGTTGATGATAGCCATTCTGACAGGTGTGAGGTGGTACCTCATTGACATTTTGATTTGCAACTCTAGGATTATTAGTGACTTTGAGCATATTTTCATATGTCTCTCGGCCTTCTGTATGTCCTCTTTTGAAAAGTATCTATTTAGGTCCGTTGCTCATTTTTTGATTGGGTTGTTTATCTTCCTTTTGTTGAGTTGTAAGAGTTCCCTGTAAATTTTGGAGATTAAACTCTTATCAGAGATACCATTGGCAAATATGTTCTCCCATACAGTAGGCTTTCATGTTGTTTTGTTGATGGTTTCTTTTGCTGTGCAGATGCTTTTATTTTGATGTAATCCCATTTATTTATTTTCCCTTCA
Source organism: Myotis myotis (assembly GCF_014108235.1). NCBI lineage: Eukaryota > Metazoa > Chordata > Mammalia > Chiroptera > Vespertilionidae > Myotis > Myotis myotis. Next base: position 937,394 of record NW_023416329.1, on the reverse strand, counting down.
GTTTCCATTGCCCTAGGACAGTGGTCGGCAAACTCATTAGTTGACAGAGCTAAATATCAATAGCACAATGATTGAAATTTCTTTTGAGAGCCAAATTTTTTAAACTTAAACTATATAGGTAGGTACATTGTTATTAACTTAATTAGGGTACCCCTAAGGCTTAGGAAGAGCCACACTCAAGGGGGCCAAAGAGCCCCATGTGGCTCGCGAGCCGTAGTTTGCCAACCACAGCTTTAGGAGCTGTATCAGTAAAGATATTGCTGCAACATATGTCTGATATTTTTCTGCCTGTGGGTTATTCTAAGATTTCTATGTTTTCCCATCTTACGTTTAAGTCCTTTATCCATTTTGAGTTTATTTTGTGTATGGTGTAAGTTGGTGGTCTAGTTTCATTTTTTTTGCATGTATCTGTCCAATTTTCCCAGTACCATTTATTGAAGAGACTGTCTTGACTCCATTGTATGTTCTTGCCTCCTTTGTCAAATATTAATTGAGCACAATGGCTTGGGTTGATTTCTGGGCTCTCTGTTCTGTTCCATTGGTCTATATGTCTGTTCGTGTGCCAGTACCAGGCAGTTTTGAGAACAGTAGCTTTGTAATATAGCTTGATATCTGGTATTATGATCCCTCCAACTTTGTTCTTCTTTCTCAGGATTGCTGCAGCCATTCGGGGTCTTTTTTTATTCCATATGAATTTTTGGAGAGTTTGTTCTAGGTCTGTGAAATATGCCATTGCTCCTTTAATGAAGATTGCATTGAATTTATAGATTGCTTTGCATAGTATAGACATTTTAATGATGTTGAGTCTACCAATTCATGAACATGGTCTATTCTTCCATTTGCTTATGTCTTCCTCTATCTCTTTTTTCAATGTCCTGTAGTTTTCTGAGTACAGGTTTTTTACCTCCTTAGTTAAATTTATTCCTAGGTATCTTAATTTTTTTGGTGCAATGATAAATGGGATAGTTATCCAAGTTTCTCTTTCTGTGAGTTCATTATCCTATATAATTCTATATAATAAAGCCTAATATCCTAAGTGTCCAGTCATCTTGCTGTCCATTCAACCAATCAAAGCATAATATGCTAATGATTTGCTAAGGCTGCTCAACTGCTCACTATGATGTACACTCACCACCAGGGGGCAGGCAGTTGACCAGTCAACCATTCACTATGACATGCACTGACCACCAGGGGGCAGACTCTCCAACCGGTAGGTTAGCTTTCTGCTGGGGTCGGGCCAATCGGGACTGAGCAAGACAGGCCGGACATGCCCTGGAGCCTCCCGCAGGCCCTCCCCAGCTGGTCCACCTCCTGTGTCCCTCCCAGGCCTCAATAATAGACCCCGGCACCCCTCAGGAGATGTTGGAGAACTGGTTTCGGCCTGATCCTGCTCAGCACAGGAGCTGCCCTCAGCCAGAAGCCGGACTCAGGGCTGGTGATCACAGCAGTGATGGCGAGAGCATCTACCACCTCCACAGCAGTGCTAAGGATGTCCAACTATTTATCCTTTGGTCTCTATGTCACCAGGAGTGTGCCTAAGCCATCAATTGGACATCCCCTGAGGGCTCCCGGACTATGAAGGGGCACTGGCCGGCTGAGGAACATCCCCCTCCCCCACTGAGTGCACAAATTTCATACACTGGGGCTCTATTTGGTATATAAAGCAGCAATAGATTTATGGGTATTTATTTTGTATCCTATTACATTGCCAAATTTATTTATTAAGTCTAGTAGTTTTTTTATGGAGTCTTTAGGGTTTTTTATGTACAATATTATGTCATCTGCAAATAATGACTATTTTACTTCTTCTTTTCCAAATTGGATGCCTTTTATTTCTTCCTCTTGTCTGATCACTATGGCTTGCACTTCCAGTACTATGACGAACAGGAGTGGTTGAAAATGATCATCCCTCTCTTGTTCCTGTTCTTAGGGGAAATGGTTTTAGCTTTTGCCCATTGAGTATGATGTTGGCTGCAGGTTTTGTCATATAAGGCTTTTATTATGTTGAGGTATGATCCCTCTATTCCCACTTCGCTGAGAGTTTTTATCAAGAAAGGGTGTTGGATTTTTCAAATGGTTTTTCTATATCAATTTATATGATTAAAGATTATGTGATTTTTGTCTTTCAATTTGTTTATGTGATGTATCACATTTATTGATTTGCGAATATTGTACCAACCTTGCATCCCTGGAATAAATCCCACTTGTTCATGGTGTATGATCTTTCTAATGTAATGCTGGATCTGATTTGCTAGAATTTTGTTGAGGCTTTTAGCATCTATATTCATCAGGGATATTTTCTTATAATTCTCTTTCTTTGTAGTGTCTTTATGTGGTTTTGGATTTGGGGTAATGCTGGCTTCATAGAGAGAGCTTGGAAGTGTGTCTTCCTCTTTAATTTTTTGGAATAGTCTGAGAAGGATAGGTTTTAGTTCTTTTTTGAATGTTTGGTAAAACTCCCCTGTGAAGCTTTCCAGACCAGGGTTTTTTGTTTGTTTGTTTGTTTGTTTGTTTGTTTTTGTTTTCTGGACGATACTTTATTACTGCTTCAATTTCATTGGTGGTTATTGGCCTATTCAGGTTTTTTGATTCTTCATGATTGAGTTTTGGAAGCTTGTATTTTTCTAAGAATATGCCCATTTTGTCTAGGTTGTTTTAGTAGAGTTTGTTCAAGGTAATTTTTTACAATCCTTTGTAGGTCTGCTACTTGACCTCTTTAATTTCAGATTTTGTTTATTTGGGTCCTCTCTCTTTGCTTCTTGGTGAGCCTGGCTAGAGGTTCTTCAATCTTGGCTAGAGGTTCTTCAATCTTGTTTATCCTTTCAAAGAACAAGCTCTCAGTTTTATTGATCTTTTGTATTGTTTTTTTTTTGGTCTCTATGTCAATTATTTCCACTCTAATCTTTGTTATTTCCTTACTTCTGCTCACTCTGGGCTTTTCTTGTCGCTCTCTTTCTAATTCTTTAAGTTGTAGGGTTAGATATTTTATTACTATTTTCTCTTGTTTTTTTGAGGTAGGTCTATAGAGCTATGAACTTCCCTCTCAGGATTGCTTTCACTGTGTCCCATAGATTTTGAATTGTTGTGTTTTCATTGTCATTTGTTACCAGGATGCTTTTCATTTCTTCTTTGATCTCTTTGGTAACCCAGTCATTGTTTAATAGCATGTTATTTAGCCTCCAAGTGTTTGATTTTTCCCCTTGTTTTTATTGTAGTCATTTCTAATTTTATGTCACTGTGACCTGAGAAGATGCTTGATATGATTTCTATCTTCTTGAATTTGAAGATAATTTGCCTGTGTCCTAATATGTGGTCTATCTATGAAAATGTCCTGAGTGCACTTGAGAAAAATGTATATTCTGTATTTCTGGGGTGAAATGTTCTGAAAATGTCAATTAATTCCATCTGATCTAGTGAGTTATTTAGGATTGCTGTTTCTTTGCTGATTTTTTTTTTTAGAGGACTTATCCAGTGGTGTCAATTGGGTATTAAAGTCCCCTACTCTGATTGTATTGCTGTCCATCTCTCCCTTGATATATTCCAGAAGGTTGTTTTTTTTTTTTTTTTAATGTGTTTGTGTGCTCTTGTATCGTTCCTTGTTGAATTGCTCCCTTTAGTATTATGAAATGGACCTACTTTTCTCTTGTCAGGGCCTTCACTCTGAGGTCTATTTTGCCAGATATAAGTATTGCTACCCCAGCTTTTTTCTCATTTCCATTTGCCTGAAAATTTTTTCCCATCCCTTCACTATCAGTCTCTGTGAGTCTTTTGTTCTGCAGTGGGTCTATTGTAGACAGCAACTATATGGGTCATGTTTTCTTATCCATTCAGCTACCCTATGTTTTGATTGGAGAATTTAGTCCATTTGCATTTAAGGTTATTATTGATAGGATTTGTTGCCATTTTTATTCTTTATGCCTATGTCCCTTCTTCCCTTTATATTTCTTCTTTTTTACAGCAGTCCCTTTAGCATTTCTCACATTGCTGGCTTGGTGGTAATAAGCTCCCTTATCCTTTTTTTTTGTCTGTGAAGCTCCTGATTTCCCCATCAATTTTGAACGATAGCCTTGCTAGATATAGTATTCTTGGTTTCAGTCCCTTGATTTGCATTACTTCGTATATTTCATTCCATTCCCTTCTGGCCTGATGTGTTTCTGTTGAGAAAACAGTTGATAGTGTAATGGGAGATCCCATGTAGGTACCTTGTCTCTCTCTGGCAGCCTTTAATATTCTTACTTTGTTGTTGATATTTGCCAATTTAATTATGATGTGTCTTGGTATTGGTCTTTTTGGGTGCATCTTGTTTGGGACTCTGTGTGCTTCTTGGACTTGTGTGACTTTTTTCTTCCCCAAATCAGGGAAGTTTCCTTTCATTATTTCTTCAAACAAGTTTTTTATTCTTTGCTCAGCATCATCTCCTTCTGGCATCCCTATGATGCAGATGTTGTTTCATTTTGTGTTGTCCTAAAGCTCCCTTAGGCTGTCCTCCTGCTTTTTAAGTTTTGTTTTTTTCCCCCCAGTTGCTCCTCTACTTGGGTATTTTTTTCTAACTTGTCTTCTAGTTTGCTGATGTGGTCCTCAGCTTCCTCTAGTCTACTGTTGATGCTTTCCATTGTGTTCTTTATTGTAGTTATGTCTTTCTTCATTTCCTCTTGATTTTTACACATGTTGAATTTGCCTTCCATCCTTTTCAGCGTCCTTATAACCATTGCTCTGAATTCTTTCGCTGACAAATTGCTTGCCTCCATTTTATTTATTTCTTTTTCTGGTGATTCTCCATTTCTTTTGTATAGAGGTTGTTTCTTTGTCTCCCTTTTTTTTTTCTGTCCCTTTGTGGTTGTTTCTATGTATTAGATCAAACTTCTATGTCACCCAGACTTTTTTGAGTTTGTCTTATATAGTAGATATTTTGTGGAACCCAGTGGTATAATCTATCACGTCTTCTGGGTTGGGTATTCTAGGGATGCCCCCTACTTGGGGTATTTGGGTTCTCTTGGTGTAGTTGGGTCTTGAGTGTTATTGTCCCGTTTGTGGATGAAATCTCCTCTCAGGCTGTCTGGTTATGTGACTCACTCTCTACCACGTTGACCAAACAGCACAAAATAGAACTTGACAAGAGACAACACAAAGGGAACAAATCAAGAATGTACTCATGACACCGATAAACCCAATAAAAGTGATCACCAGAGAAAAGAGAATTGGGAGAGAGAAAAGAGAGCAAAAATGATATTGAGAAAAGGAAAAAAGGTAAATGAGAAGCAAAAAAAGAAGAAAAAAGGAGAAAATATCTGTATATCAGGAGAAAAAAAAAACATAAAACAAACAAATAAAACAAAAAATGCAAACAACAAACACCCAGAAAAAGTGTGGGGGAGGGGCAGAATCTGTAGAGGCAGAGCTTATAGACAGAAATTAACGTTAAATTATTGAATGAATAGGAGAAGGAGCATGGTTCAGGGTAGAGGAAGTAGAAAGAGAATGAAGGGATAAGAAGAAAAGTAAAAAGCAAAATAATCAATAAATAAAAAATAAAAAGATAAAACAAAAAAATTGTTTTATCTATCTATTTACGGATCTATTTTTGGAAAAGGAGAATAGAGGAGAGAGAGCATATAGGCTTGAGTTTAGTGAGTGAAACTGTTTAAGCAATTAGAAGAAGAAGAGACCAAGAGAGGAGAGGAAAAACAAAAGGATTTAAAAAACTGGCTAGCAAAGAAAGAGAAAAGTGAAGGGTGCATGGACTTGAAGCAGGGGAGAGGAAATATATATGTATGAGTAAGCCAACAGAGACCTCAATAATAATATGTCAATAAAGCAGATAAAGAAGATCAATTTTTAATAAGGGGTAAAAAGAAAGGAGAGAGAAAAACTGAAGTGGGGACAGGATAAGAGATACAGGATGAAAAAGGAAGAAGTGAGGAAGAAAAGGGTGGAAAAAGAAAAAATAAGATAAAATAAAATAATGATAAAAATTAAAATATAATGAAGAAAAATAATTTAAAAATAAAAGATTAAAAAATAAAGAAAAAAAATAAAGAAAAGTTAAAAAAAAATGAAGTGTCGTTCGCTTCAGCCAAGTTTTAATGCCCCATGGGGGCTGGTTTAAGACCCCTCTCTGTGTTCTGTCTGCCACGTCTCAGTTTCCTGTTAGGTAGTCAGCACCATGTTGAAGTTCCAAGTGATCCACCGCTCCTCTGCATCTGTGTCCACAGCCTTGGTTGTGAGCAGGTGGGATCAATCTGCCCACTTTTTCTGCCTGCCGTCAGTCTTAATTACTCAAGTGCCTATTTCTGACACTGGCTTTAGGTGGGGGTATTGCTACATTGGTTTCCAGGACTGAAAGGCCCCTCAACCCAGGCCCCAAGGGACCCCTTTCTTCTGCAAAGCTTGAGGTTAGGTGCGGCTTCACTGCTTGCCCAAGGGTGCTGGGAGGGGCTGGCACTTCAGGAGAAAAAAGGCAGCATAGGGTTGGAGGGTCCAGAATGTCCCAGTGCTGGATTCTTGGTCACCTCTCCCTGTCCTGCTCTCCTCCACAGCTTCTCCCCAGCCTCCGCAGAACTGCACCTCCACCTGCACCGCAGCCTCTGTGAGTGTTTGTAACTGAAAGGTCCTATGAACTGGGTTCAGCAGATAAAAGCAAAGACAAACAGGCAGAACACCCACGCCGCTGTGAGTTTCTCTCCCCCAGTACCATGCGGCCAGGGCAGTTCTTCAGGCCACCCACGGGCTCAGCCTCCGCAGCTGTAGACTCAGATCTAGAATCCGCTGCTGCCAACAGCCCTGTGGACCCCCTTCCACAGTCTATATTACACCCACCTCCAAGGGACACGGACTTGGTGCAGCTCAGGCTCTTCCGACTCTCTAGTCCTGATGGTTGCACCACTCCCTCTAGCCCAGATCCCCAATCCTGCCATTCTTCAGGCATCCTCTGCCCTTCTGTCCATGGATTGTCTCACCAACTGCATTTAATTCACCAATTCCGGGTGGATGGTATTCGATAAAAACCCTTAAACAGTTGTTTTGCCAAAATTTACTTTCCACCCTGGGCCCTCATGTTTTTTCTCACTGCAAGGAAACAGGAAGACAAATCTTGCTACAAATTAGAACTCACTATGAAGTTCCCATTGCTCTGGCAAGGACGTACAGTTCAGTCAGGTGGAAGCAATGAGGTCGACATTTTTGTCTCATTTTTATCCTAGGTAGAAAACTCAATATTTCAAAATAAATATGATGTTTACTGTAGACATTTTGGTGGTATTCATCCTAGTTTGCTATTTATTTTTTTAACATGAATGGCATAGAATTTTATAAAATGTTTTTGTACATTTGTCACAGTGTTCTCATGGCTTTTCTCCTTTTTATAAATGTGTAAATAACATTGACTGATTTTTTCATATATTAAGTCAGTGTACAGATCCAATTAAACCTCAATTGTTCATGATGTATTATTTTTAACAGATCATTGAATTTGATTCATTAATATTATATTTAAGATATTTGCATCAGAACTAGAACTATTTTATAGGTATGAATGTAATAAAACAAATTAGTCTGTTAATACCTGAGTATGCCAGTACTAAATGCTATAATTTGATCATTTAGGTACACTCTTTCAAATTGCCTCATTGTGAATGATAAATTACATGTTGGCTCTAACAGTAAATAAAATAAACACACAGAAAGGGCACACAATCAGTAACCCGGGGAAAAACAGAGGATCCCAGCCTGGAGACTCCGAGGACTAACAGCTCTGGAAAAAGCGGGAAACCATCAACAATGGGTTGAGAATAAAATAGTGAAGGCAGTTTGACATCTTCAATAAAGTAGAAGAAGACATATCCGCATTGAAACACGAGTAGAAAACCTTCATCAAATGAAAGACAGATGGGAATTCAACAGAAAGAGATGAGGAATGAAGATTTACAGGGCGGGGGGGACAAGCCATCTAAACAACCAAAGAACAGAACGGAAACCTGTTAGAGAATAAGAAACAGCAGAATGAAATGATTGAAGATAAAATCAGTAGGCCATTCCATTCAAATGTCAATTTTAAACTGAACACTGAACGAGTCCCTCTAACAACTCCACTAAAATAATAATGAAATACAAAATTGGGATAAGCATGTATCACACTTAAAACTAAAAAAATGGCTCCCAAAGGCAAAACAAAAATGCAAAGCCATGAGCTAGAGTGTAAGGTTCTGGATAAAATCAAGAGCCAACCAGTTCTTACAGAAGTGACTGTGCTGGGGAGTGAGTGGAGGGCCGCCAGAAAATCTCCCAAGTCAGTTTCATGTTTTAAGAGGCAAAGCCTGAAGGCACATTTGGCCATTACATAACGGACACAGTTCAAGGCAGCCCCACCGAACCAGTGGTGACAGTTTTCTATGAACCTGCAGCTAAAAGAAGCAGGCCCTGCTCCAGCAGGCTCCAACGAGGGAGGACCCAACTCTTTACTAAGCAGGTATACTCCAGGTGCCTTTAAGCTGTCACCAAAAATAAATAAGAGAGAAAAAGTAAAGAACAGAGAGAGACTCCAGCAGAGCACGAAGTTAACTCGCCTCTTGTGTGTGCACATCGCTCTACATCCAAACACAACAGGAAAGGCTCAGCCATAAATGTGTCCTTTCAGTCATGCAGCTCAGAACCCTGCCCCGCACTCCGCCTGGGCTCGGGTCATGCCCGCCTTGATTCCTAGTAGGAGACTAATATGGAGCTAGTTGCCTCCTTAACAAGAGCAAACAGAAAAAAACATGATTTTAAAGAAACATAGGAATAACCTGAAATGGTTCCTTATAAAACAAATTATACTCAGAAAGAAAAAAACCTTCAAGAAACCTTTACTTCATGTAGTTATCAATATCTGAGTTTAAAATAAATATGTGTGGGGAAAATGAACTTTCAGAAAATATTGTTTTAAGATGAAAAGGTAATTTATCAAAAACTGTAAAGTCAATGAAAGTAGAAAATCTCAGGTTAGAAACTGTAGAAAACAAAGAGTGGACTAAACATCTGGTTTGTAGAATATCAAGCGGAGCTTGGCAGGCAAAGGCCCCGGCCCTCATACAGGCTCCAGGAAGTCCATGGAGACAAATTATTTATGTGCAAAGACATGCACACTTAAGGAAAGGACTGTAAAATAGATGAATAAGCAATCCTATATAATAATAGCATAATATGCAAATCAACCAAACAGCCACTGACAGATCAGCAGGTGGTGGTGCCGGTGAGCAGGCAGCACCAGGCCAGCCAAGGTGCATCATGCCAGTGGGAAGAGGGAGGGGACGGCGATCAGGGGGTGGGGATGGCTGCTCACTGCCAGCACCATCCCCTGATTGGCTGCCCAGTCGCCTCGCACAGAGGGAGGCCAGAATGTGGCTTAGGCCTACACCCCACGGAACGGTCCTAAGCCTTCAGTCAGACATCCACTGGGGGCTCCTGGACTGTGAAAGGACACAGGCCGGGCTGAAGGACCCCCACCAAGTGCACAAATTTTCATGAAGTGGGCCTCTAGTAAATAAATAAAAAAGCAATTAGACTGAGTTGAAGACGAGGCTCCCCACTAGAGCAGGATGGTGAAGTCTCCAAAGAAAGGACCTGTGTGTTCATTTATGTGTAATTCACAGAACATAAACATTTTCCTTTTTCCTTTCAAAACCTCTCCTATAGGGAAGAATGCAATGCTAAGACATTTAGAATAATGCCTTCAAAAGGAAAGAAATATAAAGTATTTCTGGAAGATATTACGTGAATTGAATAATATTGATCCCTATACTTATTATGGTTGAGGAATCTTGAAACCTATAAAAGTAGAAAAGAAAATCTGTGAAAAATTAAGTTTGCCAAAAAGAATTCCTTGAAAACAAGATCATAGGTAGCTGGAACAGAGTATGGGCTTTTTTATTGTGTAATTAAAATATTACAAAATCATTTCTGCAACCACCTGCTTTCAGGCTTGATGTCAGCTACATTTTTCAATAGAATAAAGCCTGCAGGACCTGTTTTTATAGACTGGGAATTCTGCCAAGGGGCCGACACTGGGTGACTGGGCTTTCCATGCAGGGGACAGGGACATTTACATTGTTCAGATAGGATCCTTCTGTGCCTCTAAGCAAAGTCTGTCTGCTTTTACCTTCCTGTCCACTGGACACAATCAGCATTGGCACTCTCTGCTATGACAATAATAACTCACATGTCCCAAGGAAACTCACATGTTCCAAGGAAATTCCCATGAACAAGGTCATAGCTAAATCTATACACTCCTTACCACATGGAAATGATCAAGCGAAAAAATGGCACCTGACATTGGAGGAAAAAAATAATTCAAAACCCTTAACACCATGATAGGTAGAAAAGAAACTGAACAAACAGAAGGGACACTAGCGGATTAGAGGTAGCACTGAACATAGATTTTAACCATTTTGTATGTACATTTTTATAGAGATGAAAGGGTGCTCTGAAAAATAGAAAGTAATTTATCTCTTTAAATTAAGAATATGATAAGACTAAAAATTTAAAAAAATGTACAAATGTTGGATAGCAGAATTTTCCTGGATAGAGATTATTTTGGTGATTTGGAAGGTAAAGCTAAAAAATTATCCCAAAATAGAGTTTAAAAAGTCAACGCAGCAAGAAATAAAAGGTAGAAGACACTGAAGTGAGATCTCTAATAGCCAATAGCCTTTTAAGATTCAGACTGACATCAACTTCTCATCTAAAACACTGGATTCTGAAAAGTAGCAAACAAGAATGAAGAATTTTGAACTAAAAGATCCTATCTCTATAAAATTTTGATTTAACTATGAGAAAAAGTAGACTTTTTAGACATCAATGGAAAGGAACAAGCTTACAATACAGTTTCATTACAAAGTTTATTCATTAACATACCCCCCAAAACTGATAAACGAATCTTAAAATAGGAAGAATATATGAGAAAGTAATTAACTTTAAATAGTTATAGATGATAAAGCTTTAGAACTCAATTCAGTTGTTAAAGTGTGTCCTCTTTCTCAAAGGTAAGGGTCCAAGAGGAAAGGGATTATTTAAGTCCTACCAGAATTTTTACCTGCAGTTAACAATCCACTGTGGACATTGATAGGAAGCTCTATGTTAAATGTAACAATTAGGAGAAGTCCAATCCATGAGCACAGCCAAAGGATTAATCTAACAAAACTCAAGTCAAGGAAAATTAATGCAGCGTAATAATGATAAAAAACTTAAATAAATATATCCTTTTTCTAGACTTGCTGTTGATTACACTCAATGTGAAAAAATTAAAAGCATGTATCTTAAGGTCAGGAACAATACAGGGATGTCCACTTTCACCACTCTTATTTAAACTAATACTGGAAGTCCTAGCCACAGCAACCAAACAAGAAGAAGAAATAAAAGGCATCCAAAATGGGAAGGATGAAATAAAACTGATCTTTTTTTGCAGATGACATGATAGTGTCTATAGAGAACCCTAAAGATCTTACCAAAAAACACTGGAACTTACACATAAATTCAGTAAGTAGCAGAATAGAAAATAAATACACAGGAATTGGTTGCAATAATGAACTATCAGGAAGGGAAACTAAGAAAACAGTCTCATTTACAATTGCATTAAAACTAAAATATGATACCTATCAGTAAATTTAACCAAGGACTTAAAAGACCTGTATTCAGAAAACTATAAGACACTGAAGAAAGAAATTGAAGTAAATACAAATAAGTGGAAGCATATACCATGCTCATGGATAGGAAGAATTAAAATTGTTAAACTGTCCATACTACATAAAGCAATCGATGTATTCAGCGTAATTCCTATCAAAATACCAATGACATATTTCACAGAACTAGAACAAATAATCCAAAAAATTGCATGGAACCACTAAAGACCCAAAAGCTACAGCAAGAAGGACAAAGTTGGAGAAATCGTGCTACCTGAGATGAAACTATGCTGCAAGGCCACAGTAATCAGAACAGCATGGTACTGGCATTCGAATAGGCAGCTAGGTCAATGGAACAGAACAGAGAGCTTAGAAGCAAACCCATGCTTATATGGTCAATTAATATTTGACAACGAAGTCAAGAACATCCAATGGGGTAAAAACAATCTATTCAATAAATGCTGGGAACATTGGACAAATGCATGCAAAAATATGGCACTAGACTACCTTCTTACACCATATACAAAAATAAACTTAAAATGTATTAAAAACTTAAATGTAAGACACGATGCCATAAAAATCTTAGAAGAAAACATAGGCAGTAAAATTTCAAACATTTCTCATAGCAATATTTTTTCTGATATATCTTTAGAGCAATGGAAACAAAAGGGAAAATACACAAATGGAACTACTTCAAACTGAAAAGTTTTTGCACAGCATAGGAAACCATCAACAAAATGCAAAGATAACCCACTGAATGAGAGAATGTATTTGCTAAATGACATAGCTTATACGGGTTAATATCCCAAAGTTATAAAGAACTTATAAAACTAAACACACACACACACACACACACACACACACACACACACACACACACACACAACTGAACAATCTAATTTAAAAAATGGGCAAAGGACCTCAATAGACACTTCTCCAAAGATGACATACATTTGGCCAAGAAAATATGCTAAACATCACTAATCATCAGAGAGATGCAAATTAAAACCACAATGAGATATCACCTCACACCTGTCAGAATGGCTACCATCAATAAATCAGCAAATAACAAATGGAGAGCATATGGAGAAAAGGGAACCCTCATGCAATGGTGGTGGGAATGCAGATTTGTGCAGCCACTATGGAAAACAGTATGGAGTTTCTTCAAACATTTAAAAATGGAACTGCCTTATGACCCAGCAAGTTTACTTCAGGGAATATATTTGAAAAATTCTGAAACACTGATTTGAAAGAATATATGCACCCATATGTTCATTGCAGGGATACTTACAATAGCCAAGATTTGGAAGCAGCCCAAGTGCCCATCAGTAGATGAGTGGATATAAAAACTGTGGCACATTTGCAAAATAGAGTATTAGTAAATCATAAAAAAGATGGAAACCTTACCTTTTGCAACAGCATGGAGGAACCTGGAGAGTATTATGCTAAGTGAAATAAGCCAGTCAGAGAAAGACAAATACCACATGATCTCATGTATATATGGAATCTAATGAACAAAATAAACAAATATACAAAGTAGAAACAGACACATAGATACAGGGGACAGACTGACAGCCGTCAGAGGGGAGGGGTGTTGTGGGTCTCGGTTAAAAATATGAAGGGATTAAACAAAAAAACAAAGAAAACACACACACACACACACACACACATACACACACACAAACACAAACAAACAAACAAACAAACAAACAAAAATCACCTCCTAGACAGACAATAGCTTGGCGATTGCCAGAGGGAACGGGGGTGGGAGCAGGTAGAAGAGGGTAAAGGGGGGTAAATGTCACTAAAGGAGACCTGGCTTGACCATGAACACACAGTACACAGATGGTGTCATATAGAATTGTACGCCCGAAACCTATATAATTTCATTAGTCAATGTCATCCCAGTAAATTCAGTAAAATAAAAAGACATACATCAGCTGAATGGCTACTAAAACATGATCCATATACATGTCGTGTACAGGAGACTCACTTCAGATAGAAAGACACACACAGAATGAAAGCAAAGAAAGGGATATTTCATGAAAATAGAAACCAAACCAAAAAAGCTGGGGTAGCAATACTTACACCCGACAAAATAGACTTTAAATCAAAGGCTATAAGAAAAGCCAAAGAGGACATAGCAATTCCACTTCTGTGGGTATTTTATCAAAGACACTCAAAACACTAAATTGAGAAGACATACATGTCCATAGGTTCCCGCAGCATTATTTGCAATAGCCAAGACATGGAGGCCACCTAAGTGTCCCTCAGTAGGTGATGGATAAAGAAGTGGTGCACATACACAATGAAATATGACTCAACTATAAAAAATGAAATCTTGCCATCTGCATCAACAATATCCAGAGGTTATTGTGCTGAGTGAAATAAGTCAGAAAATCCAAATGCTCTATGTTTTCACTTATATGTGTAGCCTAAGAAAATAAATGCTCAAACAGGATAGAAACAGGCTCACAGAAACTTTGACAGTTGCCAGATGGGAGAGGATGGGGGCTGGGTGAAGGGTAGTTATAGAGTAGCCCTGGGGAGGGAAAGCACAAGTTAGGGAATATAGTCAATATTCTAATAATGATGTAGGGGTCAGATGGGTGTGAGGTTTATCATGGTGATAACTTCATAAGTTATATACTGTCTAATCATGTTGTACACCTAAAACTAGTATAATATTATGCACCAACTTTAATTAAAAAATAAACATTATTTAAAATAATAATAACAAATAAATTACATTAAAAAGATAACTATGGAAAAGGAGTATAATGATTCTGCAATGGCATAGAGAGATCATTGTGTAGCATCACTCAACTTGTCCCAGGAGACCGGCTGGCTTCCAAACAGAGCCAAACCCTGGTCCCAAGTTACAGGGTTTAAAGCAGGGGTGTCTCTCCTGCTGGGAGGACATTGCAGGGCTGATGGGCATCACCTCAGCACTTTCCAGCCACTAGCCAGCCTTGGGAGAGAGGCCCTCTGGTAGCATCTGGTCTGGAAATATACACCGACTCGACCTCGTAGCTCAGGTGAAACATCGCAAACTCGCCCAGCCTGGAGCCTGTGATCGCGGCGTGCAGGACGTATTCCAGAGGAGAATGTGAACACCTAGGTGTCCCGCACTCCGACTCTTCAGCATCTACTGCAGATGAGGTTTGTCCAGTACATTTGCAAACCAAAATCATTAAAATTTTCATAACATTTCATTTATGATTATACATTATTGACAATTATGTTGTACCAGAAGGAGCCCTGGTCTCTTTAGAATACACTTTCTGGAGAACTTTGTAGAAAAAAAGCAAGTTCAACATTAGATGTTAATGGAATCCACCACTGTTAGTAGGGAATTCCTGTTATAATGCAGCAGTACATCCAAGGCAAGGCCATGCCCAGGGCCCCCTCGGGCAGAGGGGGCACCAGGAGGCCTGCTCGCCATCCCCTGTCAACAATGAGCACAGCGCACAACATTCGCATGAAAGGGTGTTTCACGTGGACACTAGCCTCGGGCTTTAGAGCCACTAACACGGGACCACAATTCAGCTTCGCCGTAGAGCTGAGAGGTAAAGCGGGTGCTGAGCCCTGAAGCCCGGCCTCGGCAAAGGTCACTGAACGCGATGCTGCCGGTCGCTTGGTGGCAGAGACATCTAGAAGTGGGTGTGCTGTCTTCATCCTCTATTTCCTCATCTGGCAGGTGGTTTTGGAGGACCCTGTGGCCCTAGAAAAAAGAGAACCCAAAACTTGGCAGACGTGTGGACTCCACAACCATTGCCTGGAGAAGAGCCACCTGACGAGGAACCGCAGACACTGCTTCACGGGCAGGACATTATTCCTGTTGCTCAAGGCACTGAAAGTTCGTACTTATTACAGAATTCAACTTTACTCCCACTAATATGATCTTTCAAAAACCAAGAAACTCACACATTTTTCAGAAGGTTTCTGAGATCTTGAAGTCATCCAAGAAGTGGAAACATCTGCCAGGTGGGGGGGGGGGAGTTTGATTGGGGGGGCGGGCTCAGGCATGAGAATACAACCTGCCAGGTGGCAGCCATGACTGAGCAGCATTCCATTTCGGAGGAGTAAAGCCTTCCCCTCAGGCACGGTTGCTCTACTGGCTGAGATGATTTATCTCTTGTTTTTAACTTCACTCTGACGCAGGGGACTCCTGATAACTATTTCTGACACATTACCAATGCTGGCGTGAGACGCTTCCTAGTTTTTTGGCATTTGCACTTTCTGGTCGTTTCCCTGAGCATCGGTTGGCTGACTTTATGCTCCTGTGAGGGCAGGAGGTACTAGACTCGCCATGTCCAGGCTCATGATTTCTCTCGGCCACACGGGAAGTGTGGTATGTGCAGTTGTCAACTGAGCGGTGGGCCAGGAAGCCAGGCCTCCCAAATTCCAGGGGGTGAAGCAGCTGGTCCTGCTGCCAGCAAAGACGTAATGGCTCTCAGAAATGGAACCTGCAGAACCAGCCTCCAGCCCGTCACAGGTGTTAGGTTGGGGTACATTTTAAAGAAGAGCTCAAGTTGATTAAGCCAATGGTGGTCATCAGACACATATTATTAGTAGTAGTAGTCAATTATTTGTATTATTACCTTATCTAGAGAGTCTGTTTGAGTAAGTTTGGAGTGGAGCTTGGACAATTGTACTTTATACCAATTCCTATGGGCTCTGATGTACACTACCACCGCATTGAGCTATAAATTATAACACATAAGCATCCATGAAAAGTGGCAGAAAGGCCGACATCAAATATAAATGGAAGTATTTTGTTCTGATGTTAAATAGGAAATGGAAACACACAGCATTTTAAGGGGAAAACACATATTATCTGATGGAAGACACCTAACTCCCAGGCCTGTCCTTGTACATGGAGCCTGCCAGGTGCTCAGCCACAGAAGGCGGCACGCCCACTGCCAGCGCTTAGCTGGGTGAGGAGACGCTCCATTTCCGAAGTCCTGTTGGGGCCATGAGGGCACTGGCACAGGGACAGAATACATCCGGGGAAGCCAAGAATGCAGAGCATGGGGCCAGCCAGCCTCCCTGGGCAGCGGCACCCAGCGGCCAGGCTGATTGCATAGAGTCTCCTGAGATCCTGTGCTGGCAGAGCAGGGGGTGGGAGCGGGGGTGGGGCCAATGGGGGAATGAGGCATCTGTAATGTTTTCAACAATAAAGATAAATTTAAAAAGTAAAATGGCAAGCCAAAACAAATAACAAAAACAATTAAAACAAAACTTGTGGCCATTGAAGAAATACTCATGAAATAAACAGAATAAATGGCAATTGAAACATTTTAAAGGCTGGTCAAACACTGATTTGAAAAAAGTACCGGTCTGGATCTTCAGGTCTAAAGCAGGGCGCCCACCCCCACTGCAGAGCTGGTCTGAAGGAAAGGCGGGTAGGCATCCTCTGGCTCTGTGCACCACGAGAAGGACTTTATCGACAAGCTAAGACTCTACCTGCCCATGAGGAGCACTCAACTATATGTTAGCTTACATATATTATATATTTACATATGTTTACATATCCTGACATATAGCAGGTCCTAAAGTAATACCTTTCATTCAACAGAGTTTTGTTAAATTTTGATGAGAAAGAAGTCACTTTCTGGCTGGGGCCACTGAGTGGAGTTTGCACGCTCCCCATGTCCGCGTGGGTTTCCTCACACACCCAGCCATGCACATGTGAGTGGCCTGCGTGTGCACATTGTCCCGGCCCGAGAGAGTTTGGGTGTGGCTGAGTGAGGGCTCCTGCTGGCCCCTGAACTGCAGTCAGCAGTTTGGAAAATCATGCCCTTGCTTGTTTCTGTTGGCCTTTCTTAAATGCCCACATAGCTCACATTCATTTCAATGTTCAATGTGGAAGTGGAACTTTATTTGGAAGTTTGATGATGTTTTTAGGCCAGAGCTATGCTGTAGGAGCTTAGCTCTTACTTACATCTTCTCTGGCAGAATTGGTTTCATTATACTTTGTATTACTTAACATCAGAGTTTCTAAAAACCTACTGATGACTTTAAGCAAGGACTTACTGTATGTGTCATGTCAGCCCTCCCCTTCCTTGGAGGAATGAAATTGTGGATAAAGGTTCCAGCCCAGCCTAGAAACTCATTGGTATGCAATTCCCTGCCCATTCTCCTTGCCAACACCTGGAGGCAGTGGACTCTCAAAAAACATATGTGTTAGAGAATAAATAGCATGTTTCCAGTACACACAGTGTGACTGGCAGCCTCATTCTTTCTTTCTACTCCTCTTAGACTCCCCAAACCACTCCTGCCTTGGAACGTGAGGGTTCACCTCTAACACGCATGGCTAACGCCATGGTTCCTGATATACGTGGTTAGTGGCGTTCTGATGGTAAAATCCAGACATCCTCAACACCCCATGGTTCTTTCCAATATTTATTCCTTGGACATCGATGTTTTGTGAGCTGTTTAGTGGACCGTACACAATCCCCTCCTGGTCCACCACCACCTCCTGCTGCCCTCTCTCTCCACCCCAACTTCTCCCTGGAAATGCAGACGTGGCCGAGTCGCTCCCCTGTGTTCCTGCTCCAGTGCAGGACGCCACAGCCTCAGCGCCCCACCCACTCCAGGGCAACCTTGCTCACTTACAAGTGCATCTCAGCCACCTGGCCGAGGCTCAGAGAAGCCCTCCTGTGGTGGAGTATGAGAGAAAGAGAGGTTTCCGTGGCCAGGCTCGGGGTGCCCTCGGAGGAACACTGCCCGCTTTTCGGGTGAAGGGTTATGTCAGGAGACACAGGCACAGTGGAGGGTGCCCACCAGAGCCAGTCAGCACAGCATCGAGGAAACAATCTAAATTGTGAAAAAGAATCAATAATTATTTCTCAAACCGAGGCCTTTGCAGACATGGGAAACATCACCAGCTCCTGGCAATGCTGCCCGGAGCTACTCTACCAAAAGGCACCACCACGGGGCTGGCATTAAAGCCCTGCTCTCCTGTTCTTTGAAATAGCAAAATGGCACAAGAGTGGGCATGAGAGTTCAAACCCAGATGTAAATTAAATGTAATAATAAAATGGGAGGCTGTGGCCGACCTTCTCTTGAGGGCTGTTCTGCTGAGGTCAGCCTGGGTCAGGCAGGTAGCGCTGGTGGGAGGTGAGGTGCTGGTGCAGGTGGGGGCACAGGGCCTGGCAGAACCAGGGGCTCTTGCTCACCCTCAGGTGCCAGGTTCAGGTGAGCAGCCACAGCGGGGGTATTTCTGGCTTCCTCAATGCCTTGGCCTTGCTCGCTGCAGCTCAGGTTTTCAAGCCTGAACCCACTGTTTCTCTGATCCCTGGCTCTCCCTGCTGAGCAGCTGGGGTGCATCATCTCTGGTTGTTCCATGTCTCCCTCCCTTGACCGGAATGAAGGCCCTGGTTCCTGGGGTGGCTTACCCTCTAGGTCCCGGCTTCCGGAGTCTCTGCCCCTGCCCTCGGCCTATCTCCACCATGACAGTGGGTGTCAGCTGGAGACCTGGAGATGCCGACCTCCCCTTTAGACACCCCTGAGGCGTTGGGAGGATCTCTGAGAACAGAGCAGGCGCCTGTCTGCAGCCCCTCCCGGCCGCTTACCTCCCACCTGCTCTCCAGTGCAGCTTCTCCTGGACCCCACGTTCCTATAAAAGAACTACAGCTCTCTCCGCACATGTCACAGGGAGATGTGCGCACGCCTCCTCCCGGGGCCCACTGGGAGCGCTGTGTCCCTCCTTCAAATGTCCACGTCCATGACCAGGTCCAAGCGAGGAAAAGACCTGCAGGGGCTACGCATGCATGTGTCCCGCGACAAGTATGAGCAGAAGAAGACAGTTACAAGAGAGCATACGTGGAACCTGTTTACATGAAACTCAAACGCAGGTAAATAGGCATGGTGAGGAGGCACCAGTTACTCTAGTGGAGCTGGGGGGACTAACTGGGAAGGCTTAAGAAAACCTCATCTGGCATCTGGATCTGGAGGGCAATCACCTGGGTGTCGCATGCAAGCTCTCACCAAGCTGTCAATGGAGACAGGCGCTACTGGTGTGTACACCTCCCTCAAAAGGAAACGAATGCCAAGGGCTACCCACCGGTTTGGAGAAAGGACTTCCTTTAGGCTGGTCACCACACCCCGATGCCCACACCTGAACAATCCCAGCTCCTCCTGCCCCACAGCCTCTCCAGCTGCCCTCACTACACATACTCCTCACTCCCCTCTCCTGTCCTCCCTACACATGCTCCTCACTCCCCTCTCCTGTCCTCCCTACACATGCTCCTCACTCCCCTCTCCTGTCCTCACTACACATGCTCCTCACTCCCTCTCCTGTCCTCCCTACACATGCTCCTCACTCCCCTCTCCTGTCCTCCCTACACATGCTCCTCACTCCCCTCTCCTGTCCTCCCTACACATGCTCCTCACTCCCCTCTCCTGTCCTCCCTACACATGCTCCTCACTCCCCTCTCCTGTCCTCACTACACATGCTCCTCACTCCCTCTCCTGTCCTCCCTACACATACTCCTCACTCCCCTCTCCTGTCCTCACTACACATGCTCCTCACTCCCCTCTCCTGTCCTCACTACACATACTCCTCACTCCCCTCTCCTGCTCTCTCACTACACATGCTCCTCACTCCCCTCTCCTGTCCTCACTACACATGCTCCTCACTCCCCTCTCCTGTCCTCACTACACATGCTCCTCACTCCCTCTCCTGTCCTCCCTACACATGCTCCACACTCCCCTCTCCTGTCCTCACTACACATGCTCCTCACTTCCCTCTCCTGTCCTCCCTACACATGCTCCTCACTTCCCTCTCCTGTCCTCCCTACACATGCTCCACACTCCCCTCTCCTGTCCTCACTACACATACTCCACACTCCCCTCTCCTGTCCTCCCTACACATGCTCCTCACTTCCCTCTCCTGTCCTCCCTACACATGCTCCTCACTCCCTCTCCTGTCCTCCCTACACATACTCCTCATTCCCCTCTCCTGTCCTCACTACACATGCTCCTCACTCCCCTCTCCTGTCCTCACTACACATACTCCACACTCCCCTCTCCTGTCCTCACTGCACATGCTCTTCACTCCCCTCTCCTGTCCTCAGTACACATACTCCACACTCCCCTCTCCTGTCCTCACTACACATACTCCACACTCCCCTCTCCTGTCCTCACTACACATACTCCACACTCCCCTCTCCTGTCCTCCCTACACATACTCCACACTCCCCTCTCCTGTCCTCACTACACATGCTCCTCACTCCCCTCTCCTGTCCTCACTACACATGCTCCTCATTCCCCTCTCCTGTCCTCACTACACATGCTCCTCACTCCCCTCTCCTGTCCTCCCTACACATGCTCCTCACTCCCCTCTCCTGCTCTCTCACTACACATGCTCCTCACTCCCCTCTCCTGTCCTCCCTACACATGCTCCTCACTCCCCTATCCTGTCCTCCCTACACATGCTCCTCATTCCCCTCTTTTGTCCTCACTACACATGCTCCTCACTCCCCTATCCTGTCCACCCTACACATGCTCCTCATTCCCCTCTCTTGTCCTCAGTACACATGCACCTCACTCCCCTCTCCTGTCCTCCCTACACATGCTCCTCACTCCCCTCTCCTGTCCTCACTACACATGCTCCTCATTCCCCTCTCCTGTCCTCAGTACACATACTCCACACTCCCCTCTCCTGTCCTCACTACACATGCACCTCACTCCCCTCTCCTGTCCTCCCTACACATGCTCCTCACTCCCCTCTCCTGTCCTCACTACACATGCTCCTCATTCCCCTCTCCTGTCCTCACTACACATACTCCTCACTCCCCTCTCCTGTCCTCACTACACATGCTCCTCACTCCCCTCTCCTGTCCTCACTACACATACTCCTCACTCCCCTCTCCTGCTCTCTCACTACACATGCTCCTCACTCCCCTCTCCTGTCCTCCCTACACATGCTCCTCACTCCCCTCTCCTGTCCTCACTACACATGCTCCTCATTCCCCTCTCCTGTCCTCCCTACACATGCTCCTCACTCCCCTCTCCTGTCCTCACTACACATGCTCCTCATTCCCCTCTCCTGCTCTCTCACTACACATGCTCCTCACTCCCCTCTCCTGTCCTCCCTACACATGCTCCTCACTCCCCTCTCCTGTCCTCATTACACATGCTCCTCACTCGCCTCTCCTGTCCTCCCTACACATGATCCACACTTCCCTCTCCTGTCCTCACTACACATGCTCCTCACTCCCCTCTCCTGTCCTCACTACACATGCTCCTCACTCCCCTCTCCTGTCCTCACCCACAAGCTCCTCACTCCTCTCTCCTGTCTCAGGCTGTGCATCTTTGCAGCAACTTAATGAGTAGCACTTTCATTTTCATCCTCAGCACTTCAAATGTTAGTCAGTTGTTTCAGAATGAATGCAGAGAGTAGGCACAATAGGACCAAGGAGCCCTCAAGAGGAGCCCTGCAAGTGAGGCCATTACTGCTAAGAGTCACTGGGTGGAGGCTGTGTGGCCTGAAGGTCAAGTGTGGTGCAGGTTATTCTGCCCACACTCAGCTCTTCAGCCACAATTCTAAGCCGCAGGCCTCCCTTGTCCAGGTTCCTGTTAACCAGCTGCACTGTCATCCCCATTAAGAAGCTGAGCGAAGGCAAAACAACCTCCATTCAGATGGCGTGGCATAGGCCCAGGCAGCACCCAGGGAGGCCAGGCTGTGGAGACATTAGGCTGGTTGGTTGTTTAAAGGAAGCAAATTTAATTTGCAGCTGTCTGTCAGGTGAGTGGGATTTCTTCATGGGGAAATGTACTGACAGCCTTTGATAACCAGCCTGACATGGTCTTTTTTGGAAGCAAACCATCAGCCAAGGATTAGAAATGTGATGCTCATTTCTGTTCCCAATGCAAACAGGATGGGCCTATGGTGGTCATGTGGCTTGTATGCCATTTTCAAATTTTAATAGATGGCTTTTGCTGTTGGAACTTTCTCTAATCAGCTTGCTGTTTTTCTTTATTGCTATGACGTCCTATATTTCTGAGTGATCGGCCAGGTTCCCAGCCCAGGGTGCAGGGGACGGTGATTGCCTGTAATAAAGAGTGTGTTGACAATGCAGATTCAGCAAATGTTTTATTGGGGGCTTCTGGTGATGGACATTGACACCTTTCAATCAAATGCTCTTCCCAACTGTGAGTAGGGGTTTGTGAGAAGAGGAAACAAAGTAAAGAAGGACAGCAATTGTCCGATATCACATAGTAAGGTGAAAGGCAAAACGGGAATTACACATCTCAAGCAAAGCCCCAAGATCTGAGGTGCTGCCTGGCCGTGGTACAGGCACAGCTTCTAGAAAGGGAGAAGGTCCTTCCAGCCCCTCAACACGTTCCCACACGCCCACTTACTCCACTGCGCAGCTGACCACACTGACACCCCTGCCTTGCCGTCCACTCCAGGCAATAGTGATTTGCTGACAGTTACTAAGAAATAAACACCTATTCATCTATTAGAGGCCTGGTGGAAAGATTCGTGCACCGTGGAGTCCCTCGGCCTGGCCTGTGCCCTCTCGAAATCCGGGACTCCTCGGGGGATGTCAGCAAGCTGGTTTCAGCCCGATCCCTGCAGGCCAGGCTGAGGGACCCCACCAGTGCATGAATCGTGCGCTGGGCCTCTAGTATGCATATAGGACCTTTGGTTAATCTGTTCCTGCCCTTCCCCCTCTCCCTTCCCTCTGAGATTCATCAGTCTGTTCCATGTTTCCATGCCTGTGGTTAGTGTGTGTCATAGCTACCCGCCAGTCAACCAGTCAGCCTGTCAGCCTGTCACTTAGGCATATATATATATATATATATATATATATATATATATATATATATATTAGTTCTGCTCACAACTGGGCATCAGGAAGGGAGGAGAGCCCTGCCTTATTCTGTGATTAAAGAACGAAGCCGCCTCTCCAGGGTGCACAGGGCCAGGGGCGACCCTTGTGTCGTACTCTCTGCACTTACTACTGTGCAGAGCAGAAGAGGCAGCTGCCCCAGCTGGCCCCGCCCAGCTTAGCACCAGCTGTGGGCTGAGTCCTCAAGGATGTCCACAGGCTGCCGGAACTGGATCCACGCTTGCTTGTATCCTGGGATTCCTGCTGGAGGCTGGACAACTCTCCAAACTGAGAAGGAATTGATGGTGTGAGGGACTCAGGAGGGGGTGCAGGTTTTTATTTTCTTTTGAGGAATTGGCTCTACCTAGTGCATATGAGAAGGATTTGATGGCGAAGTTCATTGGATGAAAGGTATTCTATTCCATAATGACTGACTGAGGGCCCGGCTAGGAGCCCTGGTGAGGAGACAAATGTAATAACTGCCATTCTGTGAGGGGCTGCCCACGTGAAAACTGGGACACGGTGCTGTGGGGCAGAGAGGAGCCACATCTGAGTCTGCTGGGGGCAGCTGAGGGGAGGTGGGCAGAGGACATGGAGGCGTTCCCTAGATGAGAGCTGAGATCAGAATGTGCCCTGCACTGAGGCACAGAGACTATCCTGTGCCTGGGATGATGGGGCTCTGCCCAGGTCCAAGTGCAAGTTTGTGTCAGTGCGTGTTTTTTGTTGTTGCTTTAATTTTATTTATTGATTTGAGAGAGAGAGAAACATGTATGCGTTCATGGTTGGTTCTTACATGTGCCCTGAGAGGACATGGAGTCTGAAGCCTTGGGGGATCGGGAGGACCCTCTAACCAGCCAAGCTCCATGACCAGAGCCTCCTGGTAGTTTTTTGTTTGTTTGTTTTCTACTTGTTAGATTTTTGTTTATTATCTGATTGATTGTGAGTGTTCTAGAAGGTGAATGTTAGAGAAAGAGGCCAAGTCCATGTTAGTCAGGGTTCTCCAGAGAAGCAGCAGCCACCGTGACAGGGCTCATGCAGAGACATGCAGTCAGGAGCTGCCTCCTGCGAGGGTGGGGGCCTGGAAACCACAGCCTGCAGTGAGGCCAGCCTGTTGGACGCCGGGAAGAGCCAGCCCCGTCCAGTCTGGAGGCTGTCAGCGGGCAGGATTCCTCTCTGCTCATCAGAGGTCGGGGCTGCTTCCTGTGAGGCCAGAGCACTGGGTGATGCCACCTGCGTGCGGAGCATCATCTCTCTTCCTCAAAGTCCATAAATGTACATGTTCATCTCATCCAAACTCCTTCACTGATACATCCAGAACAACGTTCCACCAAAACCTGGGCACGGTGGCCAGCCAAGCTGACATAAAAGTTAACCATCACAGGTCTATAAAAAGGCCTGTCTAGAATTCCAAGGATGTTTTTTATCTTTTGGGTAATATCGAGCCCTTGAAAGTTCTGATCAAATAATGATCAAGCCGATCATTTATAAAATAGAGTTTCATTGCGTGTCAAACTCATGGCCCACGGGCCGCATGTGGCCCACAATGAATATTTTTGTGGCCCAGCCAATATAACGGTGTGTAAGAAATATTTTAATAAAAATTTTGTAACTTAATTTTTACAATACTCTGTTATACATAATTATTAATAACGAACTACAACATTCGCCAATGACTGATTACTATAATCCTGTTGCATTCATTTCCCTTATGTGTCTTATGCGCAGGCGCACCATTTCTCTCCACTAATACTAGCAATGAATATTTTAGCAGCCAATTGCCACGTCATTAATCTTGTACTGACTTGTTTGGTGTGCGCAACAGGAAATATTTCGCTTTTGGAGAACAAGAAAAATAGGTTTATTTGCGTTATGCTTATTAATTTGTGCAGTTATTCAGTGTCTGGTAAGTTAATGTTCAAGAAAAAATATTAATTTTTATTAAAATATTCTATTATTTTATGTTAACAATTACTCATTTATTTCAGTCCTTTGTAATCAGCATGTCTCTATCAAAATAAACCCATGTTTCTATGAAAATTGAAGCTTTTGTTTTTTTGCGGCCACATAAACTTGAACATTGTTTATTTGGCCCGTGTTAGCCTTTGAGTTTGACATGCTTGTTGTAGATGATGCCTAAACTTTTAATGGAACAGAAGCTAATGATATCAACTGAGACAAATATAGAATGAAAAATAGGATTTGGTCACACTGAGTTGAAAATAACAATGTGACAGCAGATATGAATATGCACAACGCATGAAGCACGGGTGAGTGTGTATGTGTGTGTGTGTGTGTGTGTGTGTACGTGTGTGGGTTAGGTTAGAAAATACATAAATTTTGGAATTGTTAGTATATAATTGGCAGCTAATTCATGTATTTATGGGGCATAGAGAATGCGACAAGAGCTGAGGTGGTACCCTGGAGAATACCAACACTGATGTAGTGAGTGGGAGCAGAGAGAAGGTGAAGAAAGAATTATTTTAAAAATACCTAGGATAAATGGTGAGTAACCATGAAATTTCTTTTGGAACGTGAAAGGGACAATGGAAATTGACTTAAAGGAGATTAGTAAATTATAAACAAAATAAAGTTACAAATACCTTCTTACATTAGCTATCCTAAAAACATGTGTGTATAAAAGTGGGCAATGGAAGGAGGAAGACAGAGGATCATTGGAGGAAGCCATAGATGGACATGTGACAACTTTGAGCATAAAAGGGGCTGCTATCCCCTGGCCAGTGTTGCTCAATGGGTTGTGCATCGTCCTGATTCCAGGTTGTGGGCTGGTTCCCCAGTGGATAGCATGGGAGAGACGGCTGATTGTTTCCTCTCACATCCATGTTTCTCTCATTCCCTTTCTCTTCCTCTCTCTCAAAGTCAATTTAAAATCTTTTTTATTTTAAGAAACCTGCTACCATTTCCCAAAGATCAGTGCAAAAAGTAGAAGGAAGAAAATATCTGATGCATTGAAAAGCAGACATCCTATCAGACGAATCACTCAAAAATAAAGTATACAAAGAGTCGAGGGCTCATGGGAGCTTTCTGTAACTGAGGGCAGGTGCACTGATTCCTGTCCCTTCCTTTACTTCCAGGTGAAAAGTCATCGTTAACATAACACCCTGGCCTTTCTTTGTCCCCTCATGTACTCTTCCCCCACAGGGTATGGAGTGACTTATTGGAGCGGTACCCACAGAAAGAATAAACTCAGCGATGGGGCTGAGCTTCCTTCTCTCTCTGAGGAACAGGCCCTGCCAACACAAACACAGGCTCTCCGCTGCTCTCTGCCACGTGGCCAACCACACAGCACCTGAGTCGGTGTGCCATACAATCCTGGGGGTCAGTGCTGGGCCGTGGTCTGCACATACCTGCCCCCTCTCCAGCACCACATCATAGGTAAAGAGGAGCTAGTTTGATATTCCTTCTGCTAATTTTTTGTCTTAATGTGCAACAGATTCAGCGAGCTGTACATGAAGAAGTGGTGCTATTATTAGGCACTTGACCCCTAACAGCAATTACAGTGAAGGCAGCATGTGCATATTCTGTCATCCACTTCCTGACGGGGTTACCTGCAGGCACCTCGTCACCCACACCCCCTCTGGGAGGCACCAGTCAGCAGGGCTAATCTACACTAATAAAAGACAAAGATGCTATGCCCAAGCCACGCCCACCAGCCAATCAGAGTGACTATATGCAAATTAACCAACCAAGATGGCGGCCAGCAGCCACAGAGCTGGAGCAAGCAAGAGGCTTGGTTGCCCGGGCAATGGAGGAAGCCAGGCTTCCTCCCTGCCCTGGCCGGCTGTAGCCTCCACAAAAGGCAACAAAGTTTCAATTATAGAAGATAAATAAATCCCAGATACCTGCTTCCAGCCAGCCTCCACTGGGAGCTTGGGTGTCTGGGGGCCATGGCCAGCCTGCAAACAGCCATCAGCCCCTCACCCAGGATGGCCACACCCTCATGGGGTGAGGGTCCCTGCTGGGGGGTTTGGCCAACCTGCAAACAGCCATCAGCCCCTCACCCGGGCTGGCTTGGCACCCCAGGGGGGACCCCTACCCTGAAGGGACTGTGGCAAGCCTGAAAACAGCCATCAACCCCTCACCCAGGCTGGCCAGGCACCCCAGTGGGGACCCCCACCCTGAAGGGTCTGTGACCAGCCTGCAAACAGCCGTCAGCCCCTCACCCAGGCTGGCCACACCTTCATGGGATGAGGCTCCTCACTGGGGGGCTTAGCCAGCCTGCAAACAGCTATCAGCCCCGCACCCAGGATGGCCCCACTCTCATGGGGTGAGGATCCCTGCTGGGTGGCTTGGCCAGCCTGCAAACAGACATCAGCCCCTCACCCAGACACCCCAGGGGGGACCCCCTCCCTGAAGGGGCTGTTGCCTGCCTGAAAATGGCCCTCAGCTCCTCACCCAGGCTGACCAGGCACCCCAGCTGGAATCCCTACCCTGAAGGGGCTGTGGCCAGACTGAAAACGGCACTCAGCTCGTCACCCAGGCTGACCACACACCCCAGTGGGGACCCTCACCCTGAAGGGGCTGTAGCCAGCCTGCAAAGAGCCGTCAGCCCCTCACCCAGGCTGGCCAAGCACCCCAGCAGGGACCCCCACCCTGAAGGGGCTGTGGTCAGTCTGAAAATGGCCCTCAGCCCCTCACCCAGGCTGGCCAGGCACCCAAGCAGGACCCCCACCCTGATCCGGGACACCCTTCAGGGCAAACCAGCCAGCCCCCACCTCTATCCTATATAATAAAAGGGTAATATGCAAATTGACCCTAACAACAGAGCACCTGGGAATCACTGGTCACTATGACACACTGACCGCCATAGGGCAGATGCTCAATGCAGGAGCTGCCCCCTGATGGTCAGTGTGCTCCAACAGGGAGAGCTCTGCTCAGCCACAAGCCAGGCTGACGGCTGCCAGTATAGCGGTGGTGGTGGGAGCCTCTCCCGCCTCCTCAGCAGCGCTAAGGATGTCTGACTACAGCTTAGGCCTGCTCCCTGCTGGCAAGTGGACATCCCCTGAGGGCTCCCAGGCTGCCAGAGGGATGTCTTGCTGCCAGTTTAGGCCCAATCCCCCCGGGGAGTAGGCCTAAGCCAGCAGGTGGTCATTCCTCAAGGGATCCTAGATTGCAAGAGGGCACAGGCTGGGCTGAGGGACCCTCTCAAGTGCACAAATTTTTGTGCACCGGGCTTCTAGTTAATAATTATAAACAAGATGCTCCTGACCTCTAAAGTCTTCATTTCTTTTCCTAAATGATTATGCACCAGGAAAAATGTAGACAAAACAGTGCTCTAACATACTCAATTAAAAACATTAATATTTAATATATAAGATGAGCTCCTGGAAATCAATAATAAAAAAGATAATAATCAGACAGAAAATGGATAAATAATGTGGATGAAGAATTTCACATAAAAGGAAATAAAGTGGCCAGTTAACGGACAAAATTATCTCAACCTCATTCATATCAGAGAATGCAAATGAAGTTGAAATAATGCCATTGGCTCACAAAGATTAAAAGATTGGTGATAGCTAACGCTATGAGGATTCAGGGAGACAAACAATGTCTATTGAGTTTTGCTGGGTGTGTAAATTGAGGAATCCTTTTTTGATAAGTGATATGGCAGCAGTATGAAAATATTAACTGTGCATATTCTTTGTCCAAGCAATTCCATGCATAAAAATGTGTTTTTAACATATTTATACATAATATCAAACATGTATGGGCAATAATGGAGTTTTCAGCATTGTTAGAAACAGTCTTAGTAGTACCTAGCAGAGCTTGTTTAAGCAAATTATGATACAACTACATTATGCAATATTCTATCACATAGTCTTTCAACCTGGGATTGACATTTCAGTGTGAATCTTGACACCTGGGCTTGATAATCCCTTGTTGTGGAGGCTGTTCTGTATATTGTAGGAGGTGAGGCTAACCCATTGCCCCCTTCGAGCCCGCCCAGCCCCCACCCCAGGCCTTCACTACCCTATTGTCTGTGTCCATGGGTTATGCACATATGCATACAAATTCTTTGCTTGATCTCTTCCTCCCACATCCCCCCCTTCCCTTTGAAATTCCACAGTCTGTTCCATGCTTCTATGTCTCTGGATCTATTTTTCTCATCAGTTTATTTGCTTCATTAGATTCCACATGTGAGTGAGATCATGTGATACTTGTCTTTCTCTGACAGGCTTTTTTTGCTTCTTTTCCATTTATTTAAAAATTGCTCTTCCACAGACATACAGGGGTTAGTGCTTAGTAAATATCTAAATGCTGTAAATAGTAGGGTTCCAAATCATAGTTTCACACAGGTTCAAAGAGCATGTTACAGAAAAATAAGTGGAGTGCATCAGTAATGCCCTAAAAGGGCATGTGTGAGCACGTGCATGCTTGTAAGTGGAGCCAGCACAGGAAGGTGCACCCACAGCCCTGCTGCCAGTGGTTTCCTCTGAGTGGAGAGAGGGAGTTTGGGAGCTCCTTTTGAAATGTCTTAGTGCCTCTAATTAAAGGAAGTTAGTGATTGCACTTCACTACAAGTAATAGAACCTTGGATATAGTGATCTGAGCAAGTTCAGAAGCCAGCAGAGCAGGTGTGGCCAGGCCACAGTGCTTTCCAGGACCAAGGTCCTGCGTCTCATCTCAGGTGGCCTGTGTGCCGTCACCCGGTGCTCATTAGACAACTGTTCTACTTTGAGCATCAAGTCTTCCTTCACGGAAGGGAACACAGGACAGCAGGTGCCAGAGACTCTGAGTTCATCCTCTCCAGTGACACATCATTGGCCAGAATATGTCACATGGCCACATTCACTTACAAGGAGTCTATTTTTTAAGCTGGCATATTACCAACTTAAATATAAGTAATGGTAAGCAGCTAACCATTTTGCCACCTTGTAAAATGTTTTGAGAAAGAAGAAAAAGAGAAGGTAGAAAGGAGAGGAATGGAAACAAGTGAAGGAAGAAAGGGATGAGTATGGAAGGAAAGGTGAAATGGGCACAGAACTTGTAGACAATAGATGGTCTTGAATCCTGCTGTCATTATTTCCATGCTTTTAGTTGTAAAACACCTATCTTACAAGATGGCTGAAAGGATTAAATAAGATCATTTATTTAATATTCTTAGAATAGTGATTGCATACAGTAAGAGCCAAGAATGGTGGATTTCCCTTTCTATGACATCTACAGCCTGTTAAATATGACAGCACTCGGCCGCACACACTTTGACTCTCTGTTTGTTCTGTGATGCCATGCTGCACCTTGAGGACAGCTCTGTTCTGTGATGGCAGGGACTTGGAATCCTGTAGGGTTCCTTAGAGGATACAGTTAATTTTCACTCTACATCTAGGCTCATTGGACACCACACACCTGCTGTCCTGGACACTGGTGGGCTGTGGACACAGCAATTCTGCACAGAGGTGAGGATGGGCCTTCCAAGTGAGATTCAAGTGAAAGAAAAACAACGAGTATCGTGAAGGTACTCTCCCAAAACATAAGCAGGCCTGACCTGCCTGGATTGTCTATGAGATGCTCAACATGGGCAACAAAGGACAGAGAGGAGCTCAGAAGGAGCAAGGAGAATGTGTAGTCTCTGCATGGTGAACATTTTTCTGAATAGGTTGTGCTTATGTGGAATGGGAGCTATGGAGGCGCAGGAACCCTTGCGTGCGTACACACACACACACACACACACACACACACACACACACACTTTTCCACGGCTGGAGAAATCTGATTACCTGCTCCCTTTAGACTGTCTGCTTTGGTTTCTCCCCCAAACATAGCCTGGTCTCTGCCTCCCCTTCACTAAGCATGCTCTCCTGTGCATCCTGATCTCCCTTTTGGACATTTCTGTTTCCCCGCTGCTGGGCTTCACAGCTTGGCCTCTTCAGTCATTATATCACTTGCTGATCTTGCCGTTCACAGCTGCACCTCCCCGTGCTCCCCCCTGTGACTCACCATCTGTGGGTTGCTGACCCAAGCTCCTCGCCGTTCTCCTCACAGTTCCTCTGCGCCTCCATGTCACCAAGCAAAAGGTGTCTATTAATTTCAGACACACTGTTCTCTCTCATCACTTAGTGCAGGATTACCCTTATTTACTATAAGTAAACTGAGGTACAAAAAAGTGAAGGACCTTGACAAGGTCACATAGCTTATAAATTTCAGAGATTGGATAAAGAGCTTGTTCTATTTCCAAAGCCACAGTCCTTTCACAATGTCACATGTTGGCTGGGCATCATGGCTTGAAAAGTGGTAGACTCCCTGCCTTTCTCAGCAGCCTGTGCTCCAGCTGCTTGCAAGTCACTGACAGCTGAGCCCTTTCCTGAAACCCCTGCTGGAAGCTGTAGGGAAGCCAACATCAGGTCAGAATGCCATTTCCTGGGCAGTGGAGTTGAAGAGGGGTGAGAACCAGTGCCTGTGATTTCTGTGTTTTAATATTCACTTAACTTTGTTGGGAGTAATTATATTTCATTCATTCTATACCAGCTGGTATTTACTTCATCCTCCATCAAGCATCAACCGAGCATGGGCTGCAAGACAGAAATATTACTCTGGCGAGCATAAATATTTCATTTTTCATACCACAAATGTGTTGATGATTTATTAATTAGCCTAAAGGCTGCTGCCTCTGTTGAGCTGAAAATGAAGCTTTTCTGCTCTGTGGATTGGATCTTTCTGGGGCACCATGCCCATGGGTGATGCTCAGCCAGTAGCATGGCCCAAGCTTGCCAATAGCTTCCAGAGTTCCCAGTCCAAACTTCACAGGCCCAGTGTTGGCTTTTGACTGCCCACCAAAATACTAGCATCAAAAAGCGTCTTACTTCTTGATGTGGGTGGTGAATACACAGTACAATATGCATATGATGTATTATAGAATGTACACCTGAAACCTATATAATTTTATTAACCAGTGTCACCCCCATGAATTCAATTTAAAAACAAGAGAGAAAATGATCTCTCCCTTTTCAGGAAATGTAGCTGGAACCAGAGCCAATTGGTCTACCTACCAGCTGGCTGCTGAGATAAGCTGCCAACCCGCTAACGGGTGAGTGCCTGCCTTTGACCCAGCTTTTGACACTGTGTGGCTCATCTGAATCAGATATTCAGGGGACCCAACAGAGCCTCCTCCTAGAACTTCAGTGACAAGTCCGGTCAGCGCCAAGTCTCAGGCCTTGTCTTTTATAACTGCTCAAATATTGTCTGTGGGAGAAATAAATATCACCACGATGAAGCGCATGTGGCAGGCCCACTGCACCTGAGACTTACACCACCACCTCAAGCAGCGCTCTGAGCTCTGAAGAGACCCTCATCTGGATTCTGCATAAGTTGCACATTGTTAAAAGGGAGAGTAAAGTAGGAGCTCCAAGTATCAGCTTTGCTGTTGAGGAAGCAAAATTAAATGACACTATTTGGTGTTGGGTCCAAGTGTGCTGCCAATACTGTTTAGAGCAGCTATTCAATGCGATTGTGCAATGTCTGGAGACATCTTTGGTTAGTGCAACTGTGGGTGCTATGGGTGCCTAGTGTGGATCTGTGGGTGTCCAGAGGCTAAGGGGGTGGCTAAAACCCTACAATGCACAGGAGAGATCCCACACCCTGTGCTCAGAGTTTCTCATAGATTATCTATTGAGAAATGTGGACCAGTGGTTGTTGTCCTCTGTTCAATTAATTCATTTTGTCTTAATAGGTAAGAGTAAAGTATGGGGCAAGAGGCCAAGTATGTTTTGGGGAAAAATCCCCTCAAAGATACCAGAAATGAGGCAGACTCCCCCTTCTCATGGTATGCATCCTCAGACTCTACCAGACATCCAGATGAAACTCACACACCAGCCAGTGAGCAGTGTAGCCACCAGAAGTCCCTCCTGTTCCACACCCACCTAATCTCATCATGATTCCCTCCACTGCCCAGCCTCAGACCCTTGGCTTCCTAGCCTTGGTTCCACTGGACCTCAGCTTGATGATCCCACTTTCTCCTCCTGGGGTTGATAGTCACTGTCCTGACTCCTTATGTATAACTGAATCCATACTTCAGCCCATGGCTAGGAACAGCCTGGAAAAGGGGTGAGGAAGTCACACATAGTAGGTCCCTGGGTTACACATATTTCTCACTAAATCTCCACAAAGAGCTTTCAAGGTAATAACTGCATGACAGTTTCACATATGGGGAAGCTGAGCTAGAAAGGAGTGCAGAAAACTGCACAGAGATATGCATAAGCTCTTGATTGGATGAGCCAGCTACTACATGGCAGGAGCAGAATGCGGAACATGCCTGCCTCGTCCCTAGGTCTGGCTTCCTAATGGTGCTGCCTCCTGACTCTCCCCTCCTCACTCCCCATCCCTCCCCTCCCCCCCAGCTCCAGGTGTGTGGCCCTTCTCAGGAGCTTCAGAGCACACATCTCCTTATCTACGGGGTACCCAAGCGAAATTAAATGACACAATTTGGTGTCAGGTCCAAGTGTGCTGCCAACACCCCACATCTGTTTAGTGGAGAGATTGGAACCACTGGTCCACATTTCTCCATAGATAATCTACCAAAGGCTCTGGGCACGGGGTGTGGGATCTCTCCTGTGCCTTGTATACCCAAGCCATCACTCTATGTCCATAACTATGAAGTTTTCCATACTCAATGCAATACATTTCAGAAATTGCAAAATTCCAAAGATCTTTGGGTCAGGACATCCCTATAATTTCTCACATTATATATAATAGGTCTATATAATCTATATAGAGGATATCTACATGTCATTTTTAAAATGTATTCGTTCAACAAATGTGCGTTGAAGAAACAACAAAATAGTTTGAGGGTTTAGTGGTTCAGAGTGAAAGCTCTGGAGTCAGGCTCCTTGGAATCAAGTGCCACTTCACCATGTGTTTGTTTTAATACTTGGAACAGTTTTAATAACCTCCCTCTGAGCCTCATCTCTTCATATGCAAATTGTAATAATAAGAGTGCCTCACAATTTTTACATGACAATTAATTAGATAAACTGTTATATTTTCTGCATTATCAGGGATGTTTTGTCAGTGATATTGTCTCACATAGAACTCCTGCTCAATTCATTCAACAAAGTTTTTTATATTAAAAAAGATAACAATTATTGGGTATTTCTTTTGTTTTAAGCCTCCCAGTACATTGTTTTCTATTTAGTCAGCAGGTCACTTCTAAGAACTGCATACTGTCAGTGTCCTTGCTTTATAGATGAGTAATGTGAGTCAGAAAGCTTATCACTTGCCCAGATGGCATGGCTGGCAAGCAGCACAGAAGGATGAGAATTCAGACTGCCTGGCTCCATGATCTGCCTTTGAAACACTACCCTCCACCATGCCAGGGAATAAAAGGCAGCTGCTGTGTAGGGATTCATACCTGAGGTCCACACAGGTCACCAAACAGGGACAAATTGCCCTAGGGTGCAATAGCAGGTTTCCCAAGAGGCAGTGATTGGTTGAGGTTTGATAAGTGAAGACTCCTGGGGAGGGTCTGGGTGGGGCTCCTTTTCAAATGCACAGTCAGGAGAACACCACAGTTTTCTCTCTGCAGCTGGCACTGGGTGGTGAAGGCCAGCAGAGATGAAGAGCAGCCTGTGAGGCAGGCACACTCAAACCACGGGAGACTGGACACTAAGTAAGCTCCTGACTTTTACTGGAAAGCAGTAGCGAAGGTCAAAGTGCATTTGCATCTTAGAGAAGTTAATCCAATTCCTAGTGGGTTCACAGAGTGTGTGAAGATTGGTGAACTTGGGTCACAAGAACAGTTCCGGTGCTGAGGCCTGAACCACTACAGAGGCGACGGTCATGGACAGCAGCGACAGGGAAGAGAGAGGTAAACCCCGCAGGTCTGAGTAGAGCTAAGTTAAACATCAAATCTCTGTACAGGTAAAGAAGGACTTTTTTTTTTTTTAACAAATGTAGAGCCTCATAATAGCAAAGTCTCAGGGTAAGGGGCCAGCCACCAAGGGGCAGGGACACAAAAGTGAGGTCAAGGTCCGATGTCCCCAGTGGTGACAGCAGAAACAATTCTGCGTGTCAGCAAGGCTCTCCCCACCAGTGGCCCTGACTAAACAGTTCTTAAGCCAAGGCCATGTGCCTCAAGGCTAATAGCCCAGACACTGCACCTTGGTCTCTGCAGCAGTAGAGGCAATGGCTGAATTGAATTAAATGAGAAATTCTTGTTCTTATTTTAGTAAACAATGAAAATCATATATTAAAATTAGGCATCAGTCAAAATGATTAACACTAATAACTTCGCATGAAATGATTTAACCCACTTGAATCAGGGGATCTGCAATCCTTCCATTAAACTATTATCAACATATGGATAATTTTTATATCATTAATAAGATTCTGTTGGGCAAATTGCATTGAGAAATGTTTTATGCATTAAATATTGAAATAGATGGTATTCTCGGAGATGGCTGCCAGATTCTCTACCCATGCAGTATCAGGACTGTTACTGTTGTAAATTGCTAGTTATTAATATTAACAATAGGAAGGGAGCAAATGGAGACCAGACATGATAAGCATGACCATCTGGGCAGCATGACAGGAAGCTGCAACTTCACATGCCCAGGGAACCACGGGCCTTCCCTGCAGACCCCTGGGAAGGGGATTTGGACACATGCACAGTGAGGTTGGGGTGAGGTAGGGAAGGTGTTGTCTGTCAGTCTAGTTTGGGGAACCATGGATTGGCTAAAGTTTAAAGCCACTGCAAGCACACATTGTCTTAGAAGGTTGAAATGTCCAGACAGGGGGGTTCTCTCTTGGCTCCCTGGTTCCTTCTGCCTTGCTCCTGCTTCCTTGCACTCAGCCATGTGGCCCTAGGAGCTGCATGGCCCGTGGCCATGAGACCCAACAGCCAATGGACTGCAGCTGGGAACACAGCTCAGCTGGCCAGATGCTGGACTAGACTGTGCAAACATGGACCGGAAGCCCTGAGCAGTGGCTTCTCTCCCGCTCTGCTGAAGACACAGCCTAACTCTTCCTAGGCAGGATAGAGGGAGAGGAGGCCTTGGGAGCTCAGGGGGTTAATTTCATGCAAATAAATACACTCATTCTTCCATGTGAGTCTCAGAAAATCCTTTTTCTCATGGCATTGCAAGAAGCCCACTTCTACCAGCAACAGTTGGGGATGTGGAGGACACCCACCGATGACAGGACTACTATGAGATGACAAAACAAAAAGTGTCTGCAGGCCACAGGAATCCCAAGGCGGGTTGTGGAGATCAGACTTAGCATAACCATTTCCTGAGGGAACATTTGTAGACCTGAGAGTAACTGGGAGTTCAGGCTCCTGGACAATTTGTCCACAACAATTCTACTAGATTTTACTAGTAATTTGTTACCAGAGACATTAATTTGAAATGCCTGTGCATCAAATACTTCTTATATGATAGGTTTATTTTAAAACAGCTATTGTGAATCCCACTTTGTTCTATTCCTGTGAGTCTTTTCCATCTACTCCAGTGGTTCTCAACCTTCCTAATGCCGCGACCCTTTAATACAGTTCCTCATGTTGTGGTGACCCCCAACCATAAAATTATTTTCGTTGCTACTTCATAACTGTAATTTTGCTACTGTTATGAATTGTAATGTAAATATGTGATATGCCGGATGTATTTAGCTGACCCCTGTGAAAGGGTCCTTTGACCCCCAAAGAGGTCGCGACCCACAGGTTGAGAACCGCTGATCTAGTCTATTTTAAGCATTTCAGTGTAATAATCAAAAGTGTATGTATTTAGAGGAAGTAAAATAAATGTAGAAGTGGCAATGTCTTCTTTAAAACAAGTGGAACAACAGCCACCTCAGAGCACGTATCTGTCCGCGTGAGCCAGAGGGGCATGAGCAGTCCGTGAGGAAGGTGGGTGAGCACGCTGGCGCATTCCTTGGAAGGTTCTGCACAGCATGTGCTCACAGACTCACAGGCCTCAAAGGTGGGTGCTCGATGGATGAACAATTAAAAATCTTAAAGATAAAAGGATAGATCTCTAAAAAAATAAAAACTTTATATTTATTCAGCTTCGGCAGGGATGACCTTTGAAGCTAAGAGTTAGTAAAATATATGACAGAGAAAAGAGATAACTTCAACTATCTCAAAATAAATATCACATATAAAATAAAAGTTTAAAGGGCCAATAGGTTTTTGAAAAAACTCATTTATTGATATATTTATCGTATACAGATCTCAAAGTTGATATTTACAGGGTATCTGGTAACATCAGTGACGAACAGAAGATGACATTAAGGGGAGAGACTTGGATCATGCTTGTTCTGTAGGAAGCTACATGATTGCATTTGGGCACCTGAGCCATTAGGAAAATCGCTGCATAAAAACAAAAGCCTAGATGCTTACATTTGGGTGGTCTAGGAATGAGGTGAACTAACAAACACTTGCTGAAAATGATTAAAAGTTCTTGGTAAATACAGCAAAATTCTTTTTTTCCAAAATGATATTGATTGAAAAATAAAAAATGAACAAACAGAAGGGCTCAAGTTTGATAGAAGAAATTACAAGTCTTCTCCGGAGCAAATATAATTCTAAATAAATGTCAAAGGATTTAAATATATAAAGTTTAAAAGAATGAAATTTCTTCTTTAAAGATTAAATCAAAAAAACATGGTGAAGAAAAGGTACCACGAGTAAAGGGCTAAAGAAACAACATAGCTAAATCAGATCTGTGAAATGTCCAGTATTAAAATTATCACTTAAGAATATAAGCTTAAAGTGAAAAAACAAACAAAACTATGATTAAAGAACAAGAAAATATAAAATCTACCAAAATAGATTTTTTCAAATTATCAAACAAATTCAATAAATAGAACAAAGCTAGTAATTAAAATTAAAAGATACAATTTCTAAATTCAGCAGCTAATTCAACAAAGCTGAAGCGTGAAATAATTAATGTATAGAATAAAATGAAATTATAAAGAATGATGACCACTAAAATAAACACAGAAAATTGAAGAGAAAATTTAATAACCTTTCAAAATTATAAGGTCTAACTTCAGATCCATGGGGATTCCAGAGAAAATGAGTTATTGAGAGAAAGAGAATCTGTTTGAAAGGACAGGACAGTAGTTGAGACTGTGATTTTAGTGTTGAGATACAATCATTGAAGACTCCAGAAATGGACCCACATACATATGGACAACTAAATGTTTACAGTGATGAAAAAGCAACTCAGTGGAGAAGGATAGTCTTTTTAAGAAGTGCTGGTGAAAAAAGTGGATAACCATAAGCAAAAATAAAAAATAAAGAAATAGAAAACACAGAAAGAATTTAGTCCATACTTCCTACCATAAACAAAAGTCAAGTATATCATGGACCTCAAATTTAAAATATAAAACTGTAAAACTTCTAGAAAGAAAACACTGGAACAAACCTTTGAAGTTAGGTTAGGCAGAAGTATCTTAAACACTACACTTTTATAGGTTTAACTGGGGGCCCAGTGCATGAACTCATGCACCTTGAAAGGAACTGTGGGACACAAGGCTGCAGTGGGCACAGGGGCGGGTCTCGGTCCATCCTCCATGCCCCCACCCGGCCCCTCCTGCTGTGGCCCCTGGTCCCCTATCTGCTGGCAGCCCTGCTCCCACTGCCATCGCTCCCATGCGCTGACTGTGCCAGTGCCACTTGCACCCACTGACAGCAAGGAGCGATTGAGACCTGCACCAGCAGTGGGTACGAGAGGCAGCTGCCAGCCCCAATTGCCCCTCAGGAGCAGAGGGAGGTGGAGAAGCCCTGAGAGGCAATTGGGGCGGGAGCCACGGCTCTAATTGGGGCCGGCACCAGGCATCAGCAGAGGGTGTGAGCAGTGGGCAGGACCGCTGAGCATAGGAACAAAGAATTTTCAGTAACCACCAGAGGCTTGCCTCAAAGACAGCAACTGGCACCCCACCTTGGTCTGGCACCCCCACTCACCTGCTCCAGCATCCCGCCATAGTCGACGCCTGCCATGTTCCCCGAATGCCCTCTGGAGGTCAGCGCAAATGATAGCAACTGGTTGTTCTGTTGTTCAGTTGTTCCGCCATTCAGTCTATTTGCATGTTAGGGTTTTATATATATAGATTATGTCCCCACAAAAAAGATAAGTTGAAGCCCTAATCTCCAATTTGATCTTACTTGGAAATAGGATCTTTCCAGAGGTCATTGAGCTAAAATGACATCATTAGCGTGGGTCTAACACAATCTGATTTATGCCTTTATTGAAAGGATATGTGGACAGAGAGACAGACATGCACAGAGGGGAGACACCGAGAAGAGACACAGGGAGAATGTCTGCGAAAGCGAGGGACTGGAGTGATGCAGCTACAAGCCAAGATGCACCAAAGATTGCCAGCGAGCCCCCAGTCACCAAGAGGATGGGCTAGATTCTCCCACAGCTCTCCACAGGAAGCCACCCTGCCAATGCACTGATTGTAGACTTCCAGGTTCCAGAACTCTGAAATTATACATGTCTCCTTTTGTAAGCCAGCCAGGCTATGGTACTTTGTTACAGCAGCACTAGGAAACTAATACAAACACCATATACATCACCTGGACAATTTGTCTACAACAATTCTATTAGATTCTACTAGTAATTTGTTACATGAGACATTAATTTGAAATGCCTGTGCATCAGATATTTTTTTTTAAACCATGATAAATTGTATGCTATCAAAATTAAGAACTTCTGTTCTTCAAAAGTATTTAACAGAATGATAGGATAAGCATGAACTGGAAAAATATTTGCAAATCTTATATCTGATGAATGACTTGTATATAACATACATAAATAAGTTTCAAAATTCAATAATGAGCAAGCAAACAGCCCAATAACAAATCGATGAACGATTTCAGGAGAAAAAAAACGATGTGCAATGGCAAGTAAATACTACTCAGCCATAAAATATAAAATATTGCCATTTGTGACAACATAGATGGATCAGGAGTATTATGCTAAGTGAGATAAGTCAGACAGAAGAAGATAAGAACCATGTGATTTCACATATTGGTGGAATATAAAACAGAAAGCAACAAATGAACAAACAGAAAAACAAACTCATACAGACAACAGAATGGTAGTTACTGGAGGGAAAGGAACTGGGGAAAAAATGAACAGAGTAAAGGGGAGATCAAATGGTGGTGACAGAGGACACAGTAGTGAGCACACAGTAGCACATACATATGTCATATTATAGAGTTGTGCGTTTGACATTCATATAACATTATTAATTAATGTTACCCAATAAATTTAATTTTAAAAGATGTTCAACATCATTAGTCTCTAGTAATTATAAATTAAAGCTACAATGAGATACCACTTTATTTATTTAACTACATAAATGTTTACATTTAATTATTGGGGTGACATTGTTTAATAAAATTATATAGGATCCAGCTATACAATTCTATAATGCATTATCTATATATTGTATTGTGTGTTCACCACCCCAAGTCAAGTGTCTTTTCCATCACCATGTATCGCCCCTTACCCTTGCCCTCTGTTATTCACCATACTGTTGTCTGTATCTATAAGTTTTATTTCTTTGCTTAATCTCTTTATGTTTTTTACTCAGTCCCCCAACGCCCCTCCCTCTTACAGTTGTCAGTCTGTTCTCTGTACCTATGAGTATGTTTCTGTTTTGTTAGTTAGTTTATTTTGTTCATTAGATTCCACATACTAGTATAAGTGAAATTCTATGGTATTTGACTTTCTCTGACTGGCTTATTTCATGTAGCATAATACTCTCCAGGCCTCTCCATGCTGTGGCAAATGGAAAGATCTTTCTTAAGGCTGAGTAGTATTTCATGGTGTAAATGTACCACAGCTTTTTTATCCACTCGTCTGCTGATAGGCACTTGGGCTGCTTCCAAATTGTGGCTATTGTAAATAATGTTGCTATGAACATAGAAATACATATATTCTTTTTAAGTAGTGTTTTGGGTTTCTTTGGGTATATTCCCCGAAGTAGAATCACTGGGTCATAGGCAGTTCCATTTTTTAAATTTTTTAAGGTAAATCCATACTGCTTTCCACAATGTTTGCACCAATCTGCATTCCCACCAACATTGCATGGGAATCGCCAGCACTTGCTATGTGTTGATTTATTGCTGCTATCCATTCTGACAGGTGTGAGGTGATACCTCATTGTGGCTTTAATTTGCGTTTCTCTGGTGATTAGTGACATTGAGCATCTTTGTATATGTCTCTTGCCATCTGTATGTCCTCTTTGGAGAAGTTTCTATTCAGGTTCTTTGCTCATTTCTTAATTGGATTGTTTGTTTTTGTGTTGAGTTTTGTAAGTTCCCTATACATTTTGGATATAAAGGCCTTATCAGATGTATAGGTGAATATGTTATCCCATTCATTGGGTTGTCTTCATTTTGTTAATGGTTCCTTTTCGGTGCAAAATCTTTATTTGTTTGATGTAGTCCCATTTGTTTATTTTTATTTTGTTTTCCTTGCCTGAAGTGATATCAGAAAATATATTGCTATGAGAAATATCCAATATTTTACTGCCTATGTTTTCTTCTAGGATTTTTATGATTTCAAGTTTAACATTACTTTATACCTATTATGATGGGTCAAATTTAAAACACTGATCATACCAAATGTAGGCAAAAATGTGGAGCAACTGGAAGTCTAATGCACAGCTGCTGGGGTTATAAAGTAGCACATTTTGGAAAACATGTTTGCAGTTTCTTTAAATATTAATATATACCAATTTATAATTCAGTTATCCCCTATTCCTAGTTATTTACCCAAGAGAAATGAAAATATATGAACATATAAGAACTTGCATCTGAATGTTCATAAAACTTTATTTGAAATAACCAAGAACTGGAAACAACACCAGTGCACATCAACAGATCAATGTATAAACAAATGTTTATATATCTACTAGAGGCCCAGTGAACAAATTTTTGTTCACTGGGGGCGGGGGGGGTCCCTCAGCCTGGCCTGTGCCCTCTCGCAGTCTGGGAACCCTCAGAGGATGTCCACCTGCTGGCTTAGCCCCGCTCCCTGAGGGATCAGGCCCAAGCTGGCAGTCAGACATCCCTCTGGCAGCCCACTTACCAGTGGGGAGCAGGCCTAAGCTGCAGTCGGACATCCTTAGTGCTGCTGAGGAGGAGGGAGAGGCTCCCACCACCACTGTACTGGCAGCCATCAGCCTGGCTTGTGGCTGAGCAGAGCTCCCCCTGTGGGAGCACACTGACCACCAGGGGGCAGCTCCTGCATTGAGCGTCTGCTCCCTGGTGGTCAGTGTGTGTCATAGTGACCAGTGATTCCCAGGCACCCTACTATTACCCTTTTATTATATAGGATAGAGGCCTGGTGCATGGGTGGGGGCTGGCTGGTTTGCCCTGAAGAATGTCCTGAATCAGGGTGGAGGTCCCACAGGGGTGCCTGGCCAGCCTGAGTGAGGGTCTGATGGGTGTTTGCAGCTGGTCACACCCCCTTCAGGGTGGGGGTCCCTGCTGGGGTGCCTGGCCAGCCTGGGTGAAGGGCTGATGGCTGTTTGCAGCTGGTCACACCCCCTTCAGGGTGAGGGTCCCCACTGGGGTGCCTGGCCAACCTGGGTGAGGGGATGATGGCTGTTTTCAGACTGGTCAAGTCCCCCCAGTGGGGACCCTCACCCTATGGAGGTTTGGCCAGCCAGGGTGAGGGGCTTATGGCTGTTTGCAGGCTGGCCACACCCCCTTTAAGGTGGAGGGTACCCACTGGGGTGCCTGGCCAGCCTGGAGGAGGGGCTGAGGGCCATTTTTAGGCTGGCCAAGCCCCCTGGCAACGGAAGCTCCCAGCCTCTCCTTTTTTTCTTTTTTTTTTTTTAATTCTGGGATTTATTTACTTTCTATAATTGAAACTTTGTAGCCTCTGAGTGGAGCTCAGAGCTGGCCAGGGTGGGAGGAAGCTTGGCTTCCTCCATTGCCAGGGGCAACCCAAGCCTCCTGCTCGCTCCAGCTCCATGGCCACACCCGGCTGAAAGCAGGTATCTGGGGTTTATTTATCTTCTATAATTGAAACTTTGTTGCCTTGAGTGGAGCTCAGAGCCAGCCACAGCCAGTGGAAAGCTTGGCTTCCTTCATCACTGGGCAACCAAGCCTCCTGCTTGCTCCAGCTCCGTGTCTGCCGGCCGCCATCTTGGTTGGGTTAATTTGCATATAGTTGCTCTAATTGGCTGGTGGGTGTTGAGGGATGTTTAATGAACCAAAGATGCAGAGGTAAGAGGAGCACACAGGATGACTGATGCTGGACAGAGGGCTACAGCTCGCGCAGGCTTGTAGCAAACTCTGCACTCTCACCACCGCTTTTATTGGGGTTTGATACAGGGTTAGTGCATCAGCAGTTAATCAACTAAATCTTGTTTTGTTCTATATTATTACAATAGCACATTGAAGACAAATTGCAGCTGTTCCCTCCCTTTCTGCTCTACACCCATGACTATTTAATCTTATCCTTTCTCAGGGAGGTAAATGTTCCAGGAACTCAAGATTGTGTGCAATCTTGACCCAGCGTGACTCGCTTGCAAGTCACGTGGTGCTCCTGATAGAACATCCACTTCTTCTTAGCAGGACTTCAGATCCTTGTTTACAAATGTCC
The DNA here is from genome assembly GCF_014108235.1 of Myotis myotis. NCBI lineage: Eukaryota > Metazoa > Chordata > Mammalia > Chiroptera > Vespertilionidae > Myotis > Myotis myotis. The sequence continues at coordinate 893,321 of NW_023416329.1, read as the reverse complement.
AGCTACAGTGGGTGTGGCTTAAGGTGTAGCAAAGTCAATTTGCATGTTTATCTTTTATTACTGTAGATACACTTGTATACTACTCAGCAGTAAAAAGGAATGGGCTATTTTTATACACAACAACAGGTTTAAAAAATTATGCTGAGTGGAAGAATGACATACACATTATACACTGTATGTCTCCATTTATGCATAGTCTAGAAAATGCACACAGATCTATAGTGACAGAAACTCAGACTGTGGTTTCCTGGGAGAAAGGGCTGGGAAGGGCATTCGGAGGGATTACTAAGGGTAATAAGGAAAAATGTTGTGGTGTGTGAATGATGATTTATTTTGATGGGTGTGATAATTTCATGGAAGTTAATAAATTACATATTTACTAGTGACCTGGTGCATGAAATTCATGTGCATTAAAAGGGAATAAATTAGAAGAAATATTTTAATATTGCTATTTGCCCTTCTCTATAATAGAAGTGTCAGAGATGAAAGAAAATTAGTAAAATGTATATGAAAATATTTCTCTTGTCAGAGTCTGGAGCACACCATGGGTACCAGAGTCAAGTCCCCACCCACCCACGTGCACCTTGAAATCAAGCAAGACCCAGACCTGGCTGGCCCCACCCCCATTGGGCTATACCCCAGCAAGCCCTGCTGGGTGGGGGCATGGCCTCAGGTCGCCTGGCCTGGTGCCGGGGCAGGGAGCATGGCCTGAGGCCCCCTTTCAAGTTCTGCTGGGCGGAGGACACAGCCTGAGGTCCCCCGTCAAGCCATGCCCAGGAAGGGGCATGGACTGAGGTCCCCCGTCAAGCTCCACCAGGTGGGGTACATGGCCTGAGGGCCCCTGTCAAGCCCTGCTGGGCAGGTGGCATGGACTGAGGTCCCCCGGCCTGGTGCCGGGGCAGGGAATGCATCCTGAGGCCCTGGCCCAGCCCAGCACCACACAGCATCAGGTCTCTGCTGTTTGCTCATTAAGGCTTGTTATGGGAACTCGGCCTCCAATGTGGGCACAGCTATCTTGTGTTATGGAATCCCTGCCTCTGCTGTGGGTGCAGCTATCTTGACCATTATAGTGTGATGGTCAATTTGCATAATTCCTCTTTATTAGATAAGATGTGAAATTTATTATATTTCAATTATACAAAATATAATAAGCAAAGTATACACTGAGCGGCCAGATTATTATGACCACCTGACTTTTGTAGGCAAATTAACCGTACGTTGCATTGTATGGGATATGGAAACCGAAGGCCTATTCGAACACCTTTGCTGTCTGCAGTTACCAAGATAAAACACCTCCAATTCGCACAGGAACACAAGGATTAGACAGTCAATCATTGGAAAAAAGTCGTGTGGTTCAATGAATCACGTTTCCAGTTGCATCATGCAGATGGCAGAGTGAGAATTTGGTGGAAACAGCATGAAAGCATGCACCCCACATGCATGAGCACAACCCTTCAAGCTGGTGGGGGCAGTGTTATGGTTTGGGGCATGTTTTCCTGGCATGATTTGGGCCCTTTAATTTGTGTGGAACAATGTCGGAATAGCACAACATACCTAAGTATTGTTGCTGATCAAGTTCATCCTATCATATTGATGGCATATCCCAATGGAGATGGCTTCTTCCAACAAGACAATGCGCCATGCCACGGTGCTCGTATTGTGCAGGAGTGGCTTCAAGAACATGAGGGAGACTTTACCTTGCTTAGGTGGCCCCCACAATCACCAGATCTCAATCCAATTGAGCATTTGTGGGACGAAGTTAAAAGAGCCATCAGGCAGCTGGTTCCACAACCATCAAATCTCACAGAACTGGACAGTGCTATTCATCAGGCATGGTGTCAGATTCCTTGCATTACCTTTCAACATCTCATGGAGTCATTGCCAAGAAGAATCAGCGCAGTATTGAAGGCAAAAGGTGGCCCAATGAAGTACTGATGGGGTGGTCACAATAATCTGGCCACTCAGTATATATGTATATCCCATGTTCAAAGGCTGTTAACTCACGTTGTTTACCCATATCTTCAGAAAAAAAAATCACTTCTACTGTCGTGGTAAACAACCTGCTTCTCTATTTATAATGGTCTGGCCCTCTAGCAACTTTAGCGTGAAATTATAGCTAATTTGCTTGCAAACGTCAGGTGGTCATAATAATTTGGCCCCTCAGTGTACAATGAAATTATGCATGTTTTTGTTTTTCCTATGGGATTTATTGGGGTGATGATGTTGGTTCGCAAAGCCATGCAGGTGTCCAGCGCACACAGCGTCGCATGGTAGTCATACAAAATTATAATCCAATTGGATATAACCCCCAAAATGCAAGTGTTGAAAAACTTGCAGAGCAGCCAGTCTATTTATAATCTTGTGAAGGTCATATTATTTAGAAAGTAATCTTCACATTAGTTGACAAAGCGGGAAGAAGCATGCCCTCTGCCGGTGCATTTGGGAATGTCTACCCTCTGATCCTCCTCCCTGAATGTACACACCCCTCATAGTATTTATTACCAACATAACACGTTTATATCTCTATAGTAGGAGCCTCCATATTAGATAATATCTATGCATGAGATATCTATTTTTAATATGCAATATGATATAAGATCATATCTGCAACTTATATAAATATTAACAGTCCTAGAATTAATCTTTCTTTTAACAAAAGATAATATTAATTGATAAATACATAACCAGATTCCGATAGATTTACAAAATGAAATACTGTTCAGCAGTGAATGTGAATGAACTACAACTACTGGTAAACCAAGGGGAAATCTGCATATTGTATATTTTACAAATGTTAGTATCTGCACAATATCAAATACATAAAACTTCCATATAAAATAAAAATGATATTTAAAATAATATAAATAACATGAATAAAAATATCAAATAAAAATTGCACCAATGATCAGAAAAAGATTGAAAGAAGTGCACCTTAGTTTTCATCTGGATTTTTGAAGGATAACAAAGAAAGCCTGATCTTCCTTTCTCCTTTCTCCTTTTCTTCATGCTTTCCAGCTTTTCCTTAATGAGCATACGTGATGTTGTTAGTGAAAGCAATAACCTACAAATTTCAAAATTTTAGGTTAAGTTGTTGTAGTGGGTGACTATTTTTTTTTTATCAAGCATTATTTTATGATGATAATTAAACAAAACAGAGAAATGAAGCTAAATTATTTTTATTCTTAGTGTCAACATGCAATGCTCCACTAAAATATCAAATTGGGTATGGTCCGATTTGCTTCAAATGTCCATACCGCACAGTCTCCTAAAATAGCCCCAAACAGCAAAATATAGGCCAGAACACTGAAAGGAATGCACTTGATGAATTCCATAGGACATGCATGGAAAATTTCAGAATCTGAAAATGCTGGAAATACTCAAAAGTAGACAGATCAAAACATTCCTAAAAGGATTCAAACACTCATTTTAAAAAGTGTAGCACTGTGTATATTCCATAAAATACATTGCATTATGTACAGATGGACGTTAAAAGAATGTCATTATAAACGTTTCCATTAACCAGGTGGATTGTAGGCAAGTGTGGCTGCTCTGGGACAAGGCCCACCCTGGCGGGGAGGCAGGGGGAGGAGTGAACCCCCTGTCAGCACACAGACACGCTGCAGCCTCTGAGTGGAGAGGGGCCCAGGTGTGGCTGCCCTGGCAGGGAAATTGATTAGAGGAAGTAAGACTCAGAAAAAGGCAACCAGCAGGCACTCAGTGCTGGCATGCACAGGTGTGCGGAACAGAAGGTCATTAAGAACACACAACTAGGAGAGCGACATAGAAAGAGAAGGTGACCACAAGGTCACAAGTTCAGGATCCGCACAGACAGCAGACAGAGTAGCAGAGCGAGGGAGTGGCGCCTCTCCCTTGGGCAATGGGGGCCAGAGCTGGGGCTCTGGGGACGGGGGCTGCCCAGAAAAAGCTATGCTTGTTCTGGACCTTAAACCTTCCGTAAGATTTTTGTCAAATATAGAAAAGGGGGAAATACTGATGACGAGAGGTGCAAGACTGTGACTTGTTTGTGAAAGTGTGAAGCCTTCTCAGGACCAGAGTTTAGATACTTCAGGAGGGAAGGGGCCAACTTGAGCTGGAAGTAGGAGGGCAGTTTTTGGAGCTGGGAGGATGCAGGCTCCCTCTGTAAGCCTCAGAGATTCCCTAGCTACTCTTGTTGTTTCTTTTGTTTAGTTTTTAAGAACAGGAATGAAACATGATTACTGTTCCAAAAAATAATTGAAGTAGTATCATGCTAAGTGAAATAAGCCAGTCAGAGAAAGACAAGTATCACATGGTCTCACTCATATGTGTAATCTAATGAATAAAATAAACTGATGAACAAAATAGATCCAGAGACACAGAAACATGGAACAGACTGACATATCTCAGAGGTAAGGCAGGGGAGAGTGGGAAGAGATCAACCAAAGAACTTGTGTGCATATATGCACAACCCATGGACACAAACAATATGGTGGTGAAGGCCGGGGGATAGGCAGGGGTGGGTTAGAAGAGGTCAATGAGGAAAAAAGGGGACATATTAATGCTTTCAACAATAAAGATTTAATATATATAATTTTTAAAAGCATGAAAAAGAAACTATTTTAAAAAGAGTAAAAGAAGAAATAAAAGGCATCCAAATTGGAAAAGAAGAAGTAAAACTGTCATTATTCACAGATAAAATGATATTGTACATAGACAACCCTAGAGATTCCATCAAAAAACTACTTGATTTGCCCTAACCGGTTTGGCTCAATGGATAGAGTGTCAGCCTGTGGACTCAAGGGCCCCAGGTTCGATTCCGGTCAAGGGCATGTACCTTGGTTGCTGGCACATTCCCAGTGGGGTGTGTGCAGGAGGCAGCTGATCTATGTTTCTCTCTCATTGATGTTTCTAACTCTCTATTCGTCTCTCTTCCTCTCTGTAAAAAATCAATAAAATATATTTAAAACAAAACAAAAAACCTACTAGATTTAATAAATGAATTCGGCGATGTAGCAGGATACAAAATTAACACCCAGAAATCTATGGCATTTTATACACCAATAATAAACTCACAGAAAGAGAAACTAAAAAAAAATCCCATTTATTATTGCAACAAAAAAATTAAGATACCTAAGAATAAAGTTAACTAAGGAGGTAAAAGACCTGTACTCAGAAAACTACAGGATGTGAAAAAGAGATAAAGGAAGATATAAACAGGTGGAAGAATATACCGTGTTCATAGATTGGTAGAATCAATATCATTAAAATGTCCATACTACCCAAAGCAATCTACAGATTCAATGCAATCCCCATTAAAATACCAATGGTATATTTCACAGACCTAGAACAAACTCTCCAAAAATTTATACGGAATAAAAAAAATAGCAGCAGCAATCCTGAAAAAGAAGAACAATGTTGGAGGGATCACAATACCAGATATCAAGCTATATTACAAAGCCACTGTTCTCAAAACTGTCTGGTCTATACCATTGAACAGAACAGAGAACCCCAAGCCATTATGCTCAATATTTGACAAAGGCGGCAAGAACATACAATAGAGTCAAGAAAATCTCTTCAATAAACAGTTCTGGGAAAATTGGACAGATACATGCAAAAAAAAAAAATGAAACTAGACCAACTTTTTTTTTTTTTTTAATTTATTTTATTGATTTTTTACAGAGAGGAAGGGAGAGAGAGAGAGAGAGAGTTAGAAACATCGATGAGAGAGAAACATCGATCAGCCGCCTCCTGCACATCTCCCGCTGGGGACGTGCCCGCAACCCAGGCACATGCCCCTGACCGGAATCGAACCCGGGACCCTTCAGTCCGCAGGCTGACGCTCTATCCACTGAGCCAAACCGGTTTCGGCAGAAACTAGACCAACTTACACCATACTCAAAATAAATTCAAAATGGATAAAAGACTTAAACATAAGATGGGTAACCATAAAAATCTTAGAGGAATCCATAGGCAGCAAAATATGACACATGTCATAGTAATATCTTTACTGATATGGCTCCTAGAACAATGGAAACTAAGGATAAAATAAACAAATGGGACTATATCAAAATAAAAAGCTCCTGCACAGCAAAAGAAACTATCAACAAAACAACAAAAGAGCCCACTGCATGGGAGAACATATTTGCCAAAGTTACATCCGATAAGGGTTTAATCTCCAAAATTTATAGGGAACTCCTACAACTTAACAAAAGGAAGATAAACAGTCCAATCAAAAAATGGGCAAATGACCTAAATAGACACTTTTTGAAAGTAGACATAGAGAAAGCCAAGAGACATATGAAAACATGCTCAAAGTCACTAATAATCCAATAAATGAAAATGACAATGAGGTACCATCTCACACCTGTCAGAATGGCTACCATCAACAAATCAACAAATGACAAGTGCTGGAGAGGATGTGGAGAAAAGGGAACCCTCGTGCACTGCTGGTGGGAATGCAGACTGGTGCAGCCACTGTGGAAAGCAGTATGAAGTTTCCTCAAAAATTAAAAATGAAACTCTCATTTGACCCATTAAGCCCACTTCCAGGAATATATCCCAAGGAAGCAGAAAACCAATCAGAAAGAATATATGCACCCCTATGTTCATAGCAGCACCATTTGCAATAGCTAAGATTTGGAAACATCCTACATGCCCATCAGTCGATGAGTGGATTAAAAACCTGTGGTACATCTATACAATGGAATACTGCATTGCTGTAAAAAAGAAATACTCTTACCATTTGCAACAGCATGGATGGAACTAGAGAGTATTATGCTAAGTGAAATAAGCCAGTCAGAGAAAGATAAATACCACATGATCTCACTCATTTGTGGGATATAATGAACAGCATAAACTGATGAACAAAAATAGATCCACAGACATAGAAGCATTGAACAGACCGTCAAACTGCAGAGGAAAGGCAGGGGAGGGGGGCAGGCAAGAGATCAACCAAAGGACTTGTATGCATGCATATAAGCAGAACCAGTGGACACAGACAGTAGGGTGTTGGTGGTGAGGGCCTGTTTTGGGGGGCAGGAGTGGGCAGGGAGAAGTCAATGGGGGAAAAAGGAGACATTTGTAATACTTTCAACAATAAAGAATATTTTTTAAAAGAGTAAATATGGATGAAGAATATTATTGTAATAGTCCAAGTAAGATATGATAAGGGACTGAATTGAAGCTTAGAAAGGATCATAAGAAGGTTTAAGAAATATTTTGAAAAATAGTCAGGTCTTATTTAAGAGTTCGGAAGGTGAGAGGGGGGTAATAGATAATGAGTCTGAAAACCCTAATTATTACAATCCAGTGGACAGCTTTCTCATTAACTCAGATACAAAATGCTGGGAAACGAGTTGGTTTCAGGAAGTAGATAATGAGATTATCTTTGGACATCCTGATCTGTGTATTCCTCTGGTAAATCCAGGAATGTAGAAAATAGAAATGTAGGTCTAGAACTTAAAGGTGAATTTTGAATTACTGAAATAGGTTTAGACTCAAGAATATAGAGCTAGTAGTTAATGTTCATTTAAAAATGAGAGACTAATAGTGAAACATGATACATGTATTGGGTGATAACTGTATGGCTGCTTTACATATATTCATTTATTTAATTACTAGATGCCCGGTGCATGAAAATTCATGCACTGCTGGGGGGAGGTTCCCTCAGCCTGGCCTGCCCCCTTTCAGAGTCTGGGAGCCCTCAGGGGATGTCCTACTGATGGCTTATGCCCGCTCCCCAAGGGGAGCAGGCTTAAGCTGCAGTCTGGCCTCCCTCTGTGAGAGGCAACCAGGAGGATCAGGGGAAGGCGTCGTCCCCATAACCTGCTGCTGCTGCCAAAGCCAGCCACCAGGGCTGGCCTACCCTCAGCCCTTACTTATTAGGGCTGGCCCCGCCCCCCCTGCCCACTTGTGAATGGGGGGGCAATATGGGGCCAGGCCAGCTGAGGGAGGAGCTGTGGGAGGTTGAGGCACGGAGTCTCACCCCGTCCAGCCTGTGCAGAGGCTCTAGGGCCATGGGCCGCCCCACCTCTCCCAGTGCCCACCTCTGCAGATGGAGGGGCCAGGCAGCGCAGGTGGGACTGGCCTGGGCCCACCAGTGTCACCCCGTCTCCCATACCACAGGCCCTTGACTCTTTCAGCTGTTGTGTCCCTGTCCAGAAGGGCATCCAGAAGATGTCTGGTCTCATTAGCATATTGTCCCTTTATTAGTATAGATTACAACTTACTTCCTATAAGTTGGGTACAGTTTCCTGTATATAGGAACTTAGAAACTTGTCCAGGAATGGGAGTGGCCAAGTCAGGATTCCCTCTCAGGTAGTTTGGTGCTGTGGCACAGATGCTTAGCCAACACTTATGCTGACCCTCAGCCAGCAACTGACAAGAAGGAAACCTGGGGAACACAGACATTTAGGGGCAAGTGGAGGAAGAGAGACCAACGAAGACCACAGAAGAAACCCCAGGACAATGGAATGTTAAGAAAAGGAGAGGATGAAAAGGTTTCAGGGGGGACACAGCCCACTGTGTCAAGTGCTGTCATGAAGTCTCAGATGCCTGTATATGGGGTGAGCACCAGAGAGCAGTTTAGTTCATGTGAGGTGATGGGAAGGGAGGCTGGACTGCAGTGGGCTGTGGAGGCAATGGGCATAAAGGACAAGGGCAGTCAGACTCTGTAGAAAGGAGAGGGAGAAGGCTGCAATTTGATGATATTGAAATGCAAAAATTGAACTGGAATACACTGAATTCCCGGGTTCTTGTCTCAATGGTTTTGAAGAATGAAGCCACGGACAAAAGGTGAGAGATGAAAAGTACAGAAACTTTATTGCAAGCAGACGCTTCCTCTAAAATCTAATTCTAAATTCTAAGCCTAAGACTCTGTCCCTCTGGATGGACAGAGGGGCCCCTGAAGAGAGTACTGCTGCTTCTTTGTCTTGAGGCATTAAGTAGGCTGCAGTTCTTTGTCTGAACCTGACCCCTTCTTGTTGGTCATAGAATTAGTTTTCAAAGCCCAAAGCCCATGTGGTGTCCCCATTTTCTCTCCCCCTTATCTTGATGGTTGGAGTCACTTTTGGTTTATCTTATAGCTCTCCCAGTTGTGCTGGCAGAGAAAGCTCTATCTTATGGCTCTCCCAGCTACTCAGGTCAGGGCTACTTTTGGCCTAACTTATGGTCAGTTTGATTGCTTAGGTCTGAGATACCTTTTGGTTTATGGCTGTCTTTAATTGCACAGGCCAGATATATTTCTATTAACCTATGCCATTTCGCTATCCTCCATACAAGTAAGATAAGCACCCTGGCATCTTCAAATCTCCAGTATGGGTCAGAGGCAGCAGAAGAGTCAGTTGGATTTTCAGAAAGACACACACACAACTCATATTTATAAACATAAATGACCGGGAAGCCAAAGGATGTTTGAGACCAGCAGAGTCTTTCCTCTCTTTTTCAGCAAATGAGCTTTAAAAAAAATTCAGGCAGTTTTTTTAAAATATGTTTTTATTAATTTCAGAGAGAGGAAGAGAGAGGGAGAGAGAGAAATAGAATAATCAATAATGAGAATCATAATTGTCTGCCTCCTGCATGGCCCCTACTTGAGATCAATCCACAACCCTGGCATGTGCCCTGACTGGGAATTGAATTGTGACCTCCTGGTTCATAGGTCAATGCTCAACCACTGAGCCACACGGACTGGGCCAAACTTGAGCTTCGTGTGTCCAGCGGGTATTTCCTCACCCCCTAGACTTCCCCTTACAAAATAACAGCCATAACCTCCACTTGAAATCCCAGGGCAAGAGAGTTATGGGCCTTTATCAGTAGGAAGGAGGGAGCTCTGTGGCCCGTCCCTTTGAATCAACTGACTCAGCTCTTACAAACCCATGTGACCACAAATTGGCCAGGTACATGGGACCTCAGTCAATGGAATGTTGTGACCACCTTTTTTTTTTTATTGATTTTTTACAGAGAGGAAGGGAGAGGGATACAGAGTTAGAAACATCGATTAGCTGCCTCTTGCACACCTCCTACTGGGGATGTGCCCGCAACCAAGGTACATGCCCTTGGCCGGAATCAAACCTGGGACCTTTCAGTCGGCAGGCTGACGCTCTATTCACTGAGCCAAACTGACTACGGTGTGACCACCCTTTATTTGCCCACCCTAATCCTTTTTATTTTCTATTGGCATTCTTGGCTCTCTGAGATCTTCTTCTCCCTACCAAGCTTCCAATAATGTCCCTGGACTACCACTCTCATGCTATCCCACCCCCTACCCACCAGCCATGTTTAGAATGGCTTATCTGGATTAAACTCCATGATCTTTAAATAACATAAACTTAATATTTTTTTGCTTTCTGGCCATTGAATGATAACTAAAGATGAAAGATATGCCACTTTACATTCTGAATCCATGGTCTAAGTGGCCAAGCCCACCTTTGTCTGGCTTGCCACCCCAGCAGCAAGGAGAGGGCAGACAGATGAGAAAATGAGTGGCAGAAGCTTGGGGATGGAGTTCGTATCCCTTCCCATGAGCTGTCCTAAATAATTCTCTTCTCTTCTCTCCAGCAGACCAACAGGGAAGCCTTCTGTTGTCAATCATCATCTTTGGTTTGGAAAGAACAGACTCATTCTGCATAATACATGGGTCCTCCCTAAATTACAAATATTCTGTGACTGCAGATTTTCCCACTGCTTCCATGTATACCTTAATATCAACTTAAAATTTGTCTTTGCTGAGTCAGAAAAATGATAGACTAATTAGTTGTGGCAAGATTAGAAGTAAGAGCCAGCAAGTAACCATGTATCCTGGCCAGCTTCCAAGATGTACGACAACACTCCCATATTCTTCCACAGCTCATGTGGGTTTATTTTTCTGTTTCATTTCCTTTTTCACTGGCTTCCAACAAGTCTTCTCCTTTACTGATGGCTGGAATCATCTCAGGTTTGCTCCACTGTGTGTCTTATCTCCCAGACTTCAGCTCACCCTAACTTCTTAACCATGCCTAAATCTGTTGGCATATTCAGAAAAGATTCTTATTCTATTTCAGTGGCTTGCTCTCCTGGGAGCCAAAGTTTTTAATGACTGAATGATTAGTTTGATTGTCTGAAGTAAACAATTTTATAAGATCAGATCATACCTGAGATCAAATAGAAACAAACACACATTGTTAAGACTCTTTGCTTTCAGTGTTAGGTCAAGATACACTAAAGCAGGGATAGAAGTAGAGAAACTATGGAGCTCATGGTAAATGTCACTTCAGTTCTGATCTCTAAGGCCAGTTTCCCCAAAGGCCCTGACAGCTGCCTCTGCTCAGTGCACTGACGCTGGGAACCTCTGGTAATGGGTTTCCTCCCCTAGCCTGTTGCATATCTCCTGTCCCTGTTTGGACATCAGGCTACAATTCTGGGTTTTCTGGATTTCTGTTTTTTCCTGGTTCAGGTCACAAAGAGATCTAGTACCCAAAAAAAGGCCAAATGGTAGGCAGGCAGGTAGGATAGTCCCTAGGAAACCAGGTGGTAGAGTAGGATAAAGATTGTTCTTAATGTAATAGTAAAGGCACTATCCATACACCCTGCCCCGCCTGCTAATCCCCACTATTACCTCTCTGGTCCTAACATCCCGAGGACTGCTGCAGTATCCCGACATCACTCTTTGCAGTGACATGGTGTTTTCATACTCATGGACTCACTTGGTCAATGGAAGATATTATTCCACCCGAGGACACAGAAGCATAAAAAGTTTACTGGTGAAATGGGTCTTGGAAAGCTCGTCCTCATTGACCTCATGGAGAGAAGACCTTCTGCCACAAGATCATGCTGCCTCCCCACTGGAGGGGCCTCTTAGATGTATCAGCTTCTTAGGCATTTATTGGCAACTTAACAGTAAACTTCCAGGGTCCACGGACTTGCTTTCTTTATCTTACATCCACAGCGCTTTGCAGGCATTGTGCGCTAAAACTTGGTTCTCAAGGTCAATTGAATTGCACTTAGCACCCTATTCTAAATGCTTTTTTATGAAATATTCTAATTGGTATATATAAGCCTTCACTCATCAATCTGATCCCAGTTTTCCAGGGCAGAAAAACTATCTTTTCCATTATCCTGTGCAGTTCCTGGCATATACTGGCTGTGTAAGAATTTCTGGGTGAATTGAAATAAATGGGTTATTTATAAATATATGTGGCCTCTTCTACATATTCTACATATTTTTTTGTTGTTTTAAAAGGAAGAGAATGTTCCCTGGTGTCCCTATAACTTTTATGTCCCTGGTCCAATGAAGATTTCCCACCCTCAACTTTTTGAGGTTGAGAGTAACATGCATGATGTGAAGACAAGAATCAGAACTTTTTCCTCTTTAGCAGGCCTCTTGCCACGAAGGTGTGGGAGCACAGCTCCTCGGACACTGGGTATTAGATGAAGATATGAGAAGTTGAAGGCATGTGTAGGAGAGACTTCATTGTAGACCAAGTAGACATTGCTGCTACAGGAGCCATCAGACAAAGTAGTTCTCAAAGTAGCCCCACAAAAGCAGCCACACACCAGCTGGTCAGTAGTACATCTTTATACCAACTTAGACAGAAGAGGGTTCTTGCCAAATAGTGACATCAGTGTCTGGGTTATAGAGAGGTACGCCTGCGCAGTGAATACAGTCAAACCTCTGTGTCATTGTCTTTGCACATGCATATGGCAAATTGGCCTTGACCACCCAGCGTACTCCAATTAGGATTCCCACACTCCTCCCCTTATGCAGGATGGTCTTCTAGGGGTACCTTGGCCCATTTTCCAGTTCCTTAAACACGGAGTCTAAAATAACAATACAGACTGTAGTGTGTTAGGACCAGTACTCTGGCCCTAATGGTAAAACTTAAGAATGCCCAGCTTTATATCCCTGATAATCCATCCCACTAGTCTTGGAGGGGGTCATGAGAAAGGGCTTGTGTAGCCTGTACTTCACTATCTCTTACAGGGCACTGGTTACATCACCAGGGATGGGTCAAGGGGTATAACTGTCACTTTCCTAAGAGGATAGGAGGGCTATCCATGGCCCTTCTCCTGTAATGGACCATGGTCAGGTCCACACTCCCTGTTCCCCCTCTGCCAAGGCAGGAGGCCTTGGGTTGCAACAGTTCATCTGTTGTTTTCACCTGCACATGCAGTGTCTGAGGACACCTCCACATAAACTCATCAAGCCCAACCTTTTAGGCTAGGTGGGTCCACCCCTAGGTGGAGCTCACATTTCCTGTTCCCACATGGGGTGGTAGCCTACTGGCCACTATTGCTTGTGCCATCATGGCAACTACATAGTAAGCCTGTAAAGACAACCCAGCTGTCTGTTCTAATGGCCAAAATAATACTTTGCCCAGTATCGGAACGACATAGTTCATCGGTGTCCAGACAGATAGTCACAGCTGTCCATGTAGCAGGGTTCTTCCTTACTAGACCCATCCGTACACCACATGGTCTCCGGGAGGGTGGCAGACCCTCTCGGAACGAACTAGGGAGTAGCTCCTCCACAGGAGTTTCGTCCCTTGACAGGGCCTCATATGTCACAGGATCCAACAGGGTTTGCAATTCCTGTGACAGAGGGCTGGTCCTCACCGCAGCCCGCTGTTCCAAATAGCCCTCCCCTTTGCTAAAGTTGGGGTTTGTGCCGCTCCCGACATGAGCATGGTCACACAGGCCTGCAAGGCTGCACATCGCTGCCAATTGTCTCTCAGCAAGAGAGTGTGACTCTCAGTTTTCTTCCATAACTGGGACTGAAACTTTCTCCGCCCACGTGGGTGACTGCCCTCTTGACAGCTGGGTGCCCTTCACTACTTCTGGGGTTGGACCCTCTGTCACCCACTTGTGGGGCAACTTACGGGAACAACGGCGCCAAGTGGGGACTGGACACTCACCAATCGCCCCAAAGACTGACATAGGTCTGCAGACCAATATAGGCCTGTCATAGACTACTGGCAGCTGCGTTCAGAGACTTGGAGGTTAACAACATCATTAACACAATGGAGCAATGGCACCGTGGGAGGCTTGCTCCAGGCAGCTAAATCTTGTGCCGGTCTACCACATAGTGGTATCACCCTAACACCAGAGAGGGGCAGGCTATAAGATCTGTCATAGCCGGTTCTGCAGACTATAATGGAGGAGTCCCTTTGTTCTCTCCTCTGCAAGCCACGGCCAGGCGCCAGGTGCTGTCAGTCTCCTCACTGGCCACACGGGAGAACTGCGGGGCTGTGCAGGGCGGATGATCCTCACCTTCTCCAGCCCAACAACATCTATCAAATCTCCCCAAGATGCACTCCAGCCTGGGAGAGAGTTGCCAGCCACACATGGACAGCTCGACCCCCACACCCATCTATATGAGCAATGGAGCCTCACATCTATCTGGGCCACCAAAGAGCAAACTGCAGTCTGCACCGGTGGTTTCAACATATGGCCTCTGGGCCCCCCAACCAGGTGCTTGGCCTGTTACCTTAGGCATTGTCCACACATAGTCACAGATCTCACTATCCCCTTCTCTCACCACTTGACATCCAAGTCTCCAGCGAGCTGAACACTACCAGAGCTGCAGTGAAACTCAAATCCTCTTGTGCATTGCAAAATGCTCATTACCCACAGAAGGTCAGGCGCCTGCCCCCCTAACCCCCTTGCCATCTCTTTCATGCTCCTGCTCCTGCTCCAGCTCCCTCAGTGGCTGCTGCAGTGAAGCTCGGCTTCATCTTTGCCTCTGCCCAGCTTCTGAAGGCTCTTTCTCTCCCAGACCATGCTGCTCCCCGCTGATTTTTGGGACTGGTCCGTCAAGGACACCAAGGTCTTCTCCACCGCCACCAGCGTCATCACAACCTATTCCTAATTCCTCAGAGGGGGGTCCAGAACATCAGGACTGCCGCTATGGGATACCACAGCCTGGTCAGAGGCAACATGACCTCTGACTGGGCTGATGGGGCACTTACACCTTGATCCTGCTCAACTACACCAATTGTGGGAGCACAGGTCCTCCAACACCGGGTATTACATGAAGCTATGAGAAGTTGTAGGCATATATGGGAGAGACTTTATTGTAGACCAGGTAGCCATTGCCACTACAGGGGCCATCAGACAAAGTAGTTCTTCAAAATAGCCCCACAAAAGCAGCTGTTTACTGACTGGTCATCAACACTTGATACCAACTTAGACAAAAGAGGCTTCTTGCCAAGTAGTGATACCAATATTTGAGCTGTATAAAGGCACGCCTGCACACTGCATACAGTAAAACTGCTGTGTCATTGCCTTTGCACATGCATATGGCAAATTAGCCTTGACCATCCAGCGTATTCTGATTAGGGTTCCCACAAAAGGTATGTGTCCCTGAAATTTTATTTGTTACTCCTGTAGGTCAGTTGTTCTGCAAATTATTTGGGGTTGGAGGAGATAATGCTTGCACTCATCCACTAGGAGTCCTCTTATGTGGGAACTAGCACTAGGAAATTCAGTGTTCAGCTCAATAATTGACAAATTACAGTATAGGTATGCCAAGAAATTCCAGCTTTAGGTAGAAGACATAGCTCTGTTTCTATCAGTACCAAGATGATTTATGTCTTTGGACAGAAGATAATTCAGGCTTTTTCTAGGAATGTTAGGAAAGAGGCAAAGATTACCTTTAAAATCTGACTTCTTCCATTGAAGAAGATGCAGTTTGACATTTGTTTGTATTATGGTCTTTCTTAGTGGTTTGGGTGGTTAAGGTAATAAAATTTCATAGTTTGTTATTGTTTTATTTTGTTCAGGTTAAATTAACTTTTGAAAAATTGTTCCTCTGTGTGAAGGATGTCTCACTTGCATAAACCAACATACAAATAATTTGAGGAGGCCCCAGATGGTAAGCCAAGCCCCAAAGAAATAATATTAAATGTCTTATTTAATGATGAAATCATTAGCAAGAGAACAAAGTTGAGATATGCCAATAACTGCATTTCATCACTGAAGATCATTCCTTGAACAATCACTTCCTGTCAAGAGGTTAAAGAAAAGCTATGTTGACATCAGTAAGAAACCCATAATGTTTGGGAGGCATATATGAGGCAAATAGTGAAGTTTTATGAAGTAAGAATTGTCTTTGTCTAGGGGAAAACAAGGCAACTCTTGGGGCTCAAGTGAGCAAGGGGGTTGATATTAGTCAATGAGTAATGCAAGTGAAGCAAGGGTCTTTGCATTCATAACCTCTATAGTGTTGTCCTTCCATTCATTTCTTTAGCACATATTCATTGAGTGCCCAATCTGAGCTGGAACTGTGTGAATTAATAGAAAAACTGTCATTTGCAAAACAGACATGTTTTCTGTCTTAGAAAAATATTGCAGCATACACAAAGACATACATTTCTTATCCAGAATAGCAGAACATTTCTTGCAAATAAAAATTACTAATACCAATTCAATAAGAAAAAGATCAAAAATTTCATTTAAAATTTCATAATAAAGCATAGTAAGAATTAATAAATTGTGAACACACAATAGTATATTTTATTATAAATAAGCACATAAGTAATTATATATTGACTAGAGGCCCGGTGCACAAAATTTGTGCATGGGGGGGAGGGTCCTCTCAGCCCAGCCTTCACCCTCTCCAATCTGGAACCCCTCTCACAATCCTGGACTGCTGGCTCACTTGCTTGTCTTCCTGGTCACCTCCAACTGCTCCCCACTGCCAGCCAGGTCACCCTCAACTGCCCCCCCGTCAACCTGGTTGCCCCTCACGGGCCCTCCCCCCACCAGCCTGGTCACCCCACACAGCCTGCTGTTCAGTCATTTAGTCATCCCTCACCAATCCCCCTGCCAGCCTGGTCATAGGCAGCCATAATACCCAGTGAGGGTGTGAGGGTTAATTTGCATATTACCTCTTTATTATATAGGATTATCACATAATCAAGTAAAACTATAAAAGAATTATAATGCTGACTGTTGGTAACTACAATGGGGATCTTTCATTTATTGGTTGATGAGAATTTAAATTGCTATAAAATTTTCTATCATAACTACAATATCTCCTCAAATTTAAAATATCTTCTCTTATGGCCTGATGATTCAAATTTTAGAAATCTATCCTAAGACACAATGGCATATATTACAATGCTACATGAAGATTATAGTACTGTTTTTAAGAACAACAACAAAGAATACTAATCTGAATGTCCATTAATAAGGCATGAGCTAAATTAATCAAAGTATGTTCCCTCAATAGAATATTGTATATCTGTATGAAATAATGAGATCAGTATTAGGACAAAGCATGCAAATTATGCTTCATAAAAGCAGACCCAAATGACAAGTTGAATTCCTAGAGATCTTTCCCTCTGCATCCCTGGTACCTTACCAACCATCTGACACTTGGTTGCACCCCTCAGAGATGCTTTGAAACTCCTGAGATAGCTTCTCCATGCCTCAGAGTGAACACTTTTTACCACCCATTCCACTCCCCATCAACACTGCCTCTCACACAAGGAAGCAGCCATGTTATATCTGTCTTGCCCTCTCATGTCCTGGCTATTATTTTACCCCACCTTAGTCCATACTGTACCGAGGAAGAAAGTGAGGCCCAGCTCTGGGGGTCTGGAGAATGATTATCATAGGAAGGGGTGGTCCATGATCCAGTAGAACCATGTTTAACTTTGAATACTGACAGGTTTTAAGGCACATTTTTAAACTGACACTTTTTTAACCTCACCATTTGTATGCTTTTTGTGCAAACTATTGCTGAAGGAGAAGAATGAATGTGGAAATATATGGGTCATGAGCTAAGGGTTGCTTTCAGCCTATGCTTTGTGAGGTCAGGGAATGGTTCAAGGCCAAGCATTCTAGCAGGTGTTGCAAACTCAAATTCAGTGCTGTCATTGGGTGACCTATGGGGACCTAGTATGGCTGGTAAAGTACAATGAGGGAGTGTGAAGTGTTCATTCAGCAGATGGAATTGATGACCCTGATGATAGTTCTCTGCTTTCATCAATTCAACACACCTAACTGCCAGGGTGCCCTCAGAGGCATGGAGGCGAGCACAGGAAACATGATGCCAGTCCTCACCAAACTGCTGTCCATAAGGGTGATGTTCATCTCTGCTTTGGAACCGGATACTGGAGAGATGCAGGGCACATGGGACAGAATACACATATATCACACACAAAGTTCCTTTCCTCTTAGGATCACTCATTGAGAAATATCTTGTCATTTTTTCCAGAATATCATGGAAATGGCTGTTGTTTTAACCCACAGAGACATTGCAGGGCTGTGTATTTAAGGAGAAACTAGACAAGCTTTGATTGCTACTAGTGGGAACTTTCCATCCAACTCTTCACTACTCTCCACTCTTCCTGGGGGACTCGTGTGGCAACAGGTATAGCCAGCAACAGACCCCATACCTCACGTCCTTATGTCCAGTTGATAGCTGACTTCACCCCTGCAGTGACCTTGTAATTAATGCAGGAGTAAAGGTCACCAGGCCCCCTGCCCTCCTTTGAAGAGACCACACAGCACAGGCTGAAGATGGAGCCCCAGCCTGTGAGGCTCTACAGCAGACCCTGACGGACTGGGGACGCCTCCAGGGCTGTGGCCCTGATTCCTCAGGCGCCTCTTACTCCCTCCCAGGATGCTCCCTGGGGGTCAGAGGCCAGGCCTGGCATGACAGCCACGGGGCCTGAGATTGATTGCTGGGGAAGGCCTGGCTCCACAGAAGTTGAAACCGTCTGACTTGAAGTTGACCTTGAGATTTTCTCTCTGCATTAAGTACTTTCTGATAAACCAAATAAATCTCCTCTTGTTTCAGTGACAGGCAGCTGGGCTGTTATTTTTTGCTTTGGGCAAATCTTCAAAGGGGGGATCAACCCGCATGTCCCAGAGGGAGGAGAACTAGAGCCAAGTCTAATTCCTCAGCTGGGGAGGGGCTTAGGAAGAAAACCCTCAATGGCCCTGGGCAGACAGGAGGATCCTGAGAGGGGTGTGTAGCTCCTGGCCCAAGAGAGAGTTGAGGGCACAAGTGAATCAAAGCAGAACCAACACACTTCCCGCGACGGCAAACAGAGGTGCTTGTTTTCCTACTTCCCCTTCCTTTGAGGAGATTTCTGTTTGCCTGGCCAGTTTCTGGCCTTTGCTTTATTGATCTTGTGATGTCAGAGAAGAAAATTGAAAGACCACCAGAAAGGCTAAGTTAATCTGCTTTAAAAAGGGCAGAAAGCTATGCATGATGGGAAAAAATTTAAGAAAATAGACAATAGACCCGAAGAGACAAGAGAAGAAGAGGAGTGAGTAAAGAGCCAGCCTAGGTCATGTTTCCCAAGTGTGAGTGGGAGCCTCTGGGTGTGAGAGGAGAGACTGAGATGCAGTTCACCATCTTATAAATGAAAGGGCAAGAGAGAGACAGAAAGAAGGCATTTCAGAATTTTGGATTTGGGTTAGCAAGTAATCCCCATGTAGTGCTTTTTTCTGTTATTTCTCAGTGTTTTTGGGGTATCATCTGAGTTTTACTTCTAAACACATCTTGCTGTGTTGGGGCTGGTTTTATGGATTATGTGATTAAACAATATCACTCACCGAAGCAGTGGGTTCCTGAGACCCAGCATCCAAAAGGGCTCCAGATGCCGCAGGCTGGACGCTGTGCCACCAATAGTCTGCGCTCTGGGCTGACAGGAGCTCAGGTGGCACAGCCTGAAAGCTGAGCCTCCTCAGTGACCATGGCTGAGAGGGCTCAGGATAATGGGGACCTTGCACCACATTCCCCCTAGAAACCCTGCACACAGTGGTTTTCTCTCCACCTTTGGCTGACAGCAGTGGCCTCATGGGCACTGTCAGGCTCTCCCCATTCCCTGGAGATCTAAACACAGCTTCCCGATACCAATCTCTCAGCTTCGTGCCCGCCCAACTGGGCCCTCCTTCCGAGCTCCCCTCTCTAGTCCCTCCTCCTTCAAGGCTCTGACCTCAGGCCATTTCTCTGCCCTTTTCTTTCTCTCTCTTTTTATTTAAATTTATTTCCCCTTTATTGATTAAGATATTACAAATGTGTCCTTATCCCCTCAATGTCCTCTCATCCCCCAATCCTGCCCTCACCCTCACCCCCTGTTGTCCACATCCATCGCTTATGCTTATATGCATGCATACAAGTCCTTTGGTTGATCTCTCCCTCTCACCCCCACCCTCCCCTGCCTTCCCTCTGAGTTTTGAGCATCTGATCGATGCTTCTTTGTCTCTACATTTGTTTTTGTTCATCGGTTTACGTTGTTCATTATAATCCACAAATGAGTGAGAGCATGTGATATATATCTTCCTCTGACTGACTTATTTCACTTAGCATAATGCTCTCCAACTCCATCCATACTCTTGCAAATGGTAGGAGTTCCTTTCTTTTTACAGCAGCTTAGTATTCCATTGGGTAGATGTACCACAGCTTTTTAATCCATTCATCTGTTGATGGGCACTTAGGCTGATTCCAAATCTTAGCTATTGTAAATTGTGCTGCTATAAAACCAGAAACACCAACCAGAAAGAATATATGCATCTCTGCCCATTTTACTTCAAGAGTCATCTCATTGGCCTCACGGCTTTAAATAGCAAACTAATGAAGCCTCCAAAACTCCAATCTCTGGCCTGACATCTCCCTGATCTCCACAACCACATCTGTAACTGCCAGGTGGCAGCTCCATTTGGGTGTCCAACAGGATCTTCAATATCACATGACCAAAGCTGAATCCTGAGCACCCTCCTCCACTCACCCTAACCCTCCCCTAGCAGCTCCCATCTCAATAAATGTAAGTCATCTGTTCCAGCTGCTAGAAACAAAATACTCAAGTCGTCTTCCAGTTACCTGTTTCCCATCCTCCCCAAATCCAACCCACCAACAAATCCTTGTCTAGTTTCACAATATGCTCAGGAACTGGTCACTTCTCACACCTTCTTGCCACTGCCACATCCTTGTCCAAACCACCAACAAATTACCACAAAGTCTTCCATCACCTTGAACTCAGGCATCTGCCTCTCAACCACATCTGTGGGCTCAGTAGGGTCATGGCACGCCTCCGCTTAAAACAAAACAGTGGCTTTCAAGCTCTAAGTACAGTATCACATGTGCACATACACCTATCCTGGAACGCCACTTCCCTCTTAATTGGTTGTATTGGTTTTCATATCACTAATCACAATATACCACATTTCCATGTTTCTTTGTTTTCTGTCTCCCCCTAGAATGTAAGCTTCATAAGAGTAAGAATTTGTCCAATTTGTTTTATCCTTATGGCTGACATATGGTAGGTATTCACTTAATATTAGTCAAATTAATTAATAGGTTACTTTTCTGAGCTTTATTCTTCCTTTATCTAAGCCAGTATATGCACTGCAAGGAATAACGGTTGAAATAGTGTATTATCCTTCCCAAGTAGTTGCTATTCCTTTGGGCAAGATGATTGTATTTCCTATCCCACTGATTCCCACTTGGCCTGCTGACTTGCTTTGGCTAACAAAATGGGAATTTAAGGAACTGACACCACTCATAAGTTGCAGCTTGAAGAGCCAGAGTGTGGTTCCCTGGTGCTATCTTACCAGACAGGAGCTAATTCTTCATTTTCATCCTGGAATGAAGAAAAATGTGGGACGTAGCCACACGCTATCCACTGAGGATATGGGCGATAAGAGAGAAATAAGTGTTTGTCTTGTGAGCCACTGAGGTGTGGGGGCCATGTGTTATGCAGCATAAGATACCCAACCCTTGGCTGATAAAAGGGGGAGAGGGATGCACGCTGGCTCAGGGATGTGTCTGTGATGTGGGGTTCTGGCCTTGGTGAGTGAGTGCTCTCTGGACTGAGTGTGCCCATCCTAGTTAGGAATTCTCCAGGGATAATCTTCTATCTCTCCAGTTGGAAGGGGACATGTAGAAGAGCCATCCCATACAGCTATAATGTGGCCTTCACTTTTCCGTGATGTGAATGGGCCAATGATGCTGACACACATTCGACAGGCACCGGCTACAATGTCCAGACCCGCTCTAGCTCTCGCTGATTCTGAAACAGATGGAGGAAAAGTAAGAGCTGCCGACAAACTCAGTGTCCTTCGCCTGGCCCGGGAGTTCTGTCAGGGATTCAGAGCAGGAAGGGAAATGATCGCAACAGCCTCGAACTGCACAGAGGTGGCGAGGCCAATGAGGAATGTCTTCTGTTCCACTATTTCAGGACTAAGGAACATATTCACCAAGCACTGAATTGAGCGTAGCTTCCCACGGGCAAGATTCCAAATCATGGGCTGTGTGTGTGTGTGTGTGCGTGCGTGTGTGTGTGTGTCCCTTATCTGGACCTCCATACAAAGTAAAGCAGACTTTTAGGATTTAGACTTGAGATTCCCACAGCTCCAATTCAGAGGCCTTGGGACTGAGGGGTCTCTGTCCCAGGAGGATGACCTCCCCTCCGTGTCCGCAGCTCCTCTTGAACTGTGGAGGGCTGAGCTGCAGGCGCCAGGCTCCCTCCTGGCCATTCCCTGAGGTCTGGCTGCCTCCGTGGATCAGGGCGATGCTTTGCATTCTGTTCTCCACACAACAATGCTTTTTTTCCTTTCTAACAAAGGATTTTGTCAAGTAAACAAAGTGTATTGATGAATGAGAGAGACAGGAGGAAGGCCCTGACTTCCTGTGGAGGGTCAGAGGAGGCTGAGCTGCCATGGACTATCTAGAGGCATGTTCGCAAAGGAGTGGGCTGCAATGAATCGGTAAAACCAAGAGCATTTTCCAGGCCCCACAGAGACTGGAATCATGGCTGGGGACAGGCGTGATGCCTGACCTTGACCTCCTGTGCCATGGTCCCTGCGTGGAGCTTCTGTGCGGTCCTCTACAGGCTGTTGATGCTCTTGCTTTAAAATTGCATCATCTGTCAGTAGCAATTGCAGCCCTGGCTGAACAGCATGGGGCATTGGGTCAGAGTTGACTGAGAAGTCAGACAACATACTAGATCATGCTCATCAGACATGGCCGTTTGTAATTCTGAAGCACAGACCCTGTGAATGCTCAACTCTTGAAAGATGGCTGATCCCTAGAGCCTGGGAAAGCACCGCTGTCCTGCAGAGCTGTCCCCGGGGATGAGAACTGCTCACACGATTCCAGCACCTGAGCAGCTTATAGCAGGGCCATCTGTTCACAGTCTCACTTGCTGCACATAAAACTCATGCTGTTGCTATTCTTACCAGCAGACCGAGTCCTGCAGAGAATGAGACTGCATTAGAGGAAGCAGGAGACCACTACTAGTATACATAGCCATCATCTTGGCAAAGCTCCAGATTACAAATGATAGCCCAGGATGGGGGCGGCACTGCCGATGGGTTAGGTTCAGTCCACACCATGTTTCTCAACAAAACGACACAATTATTTTTTAAAAAAATATGTTTTTATTGATTTTAAATACATTTTTAAAAAATATATTTTATGGATTTTTTTTTACAGAGAGGAAGGGAGAGGGATAGAGAGTTAGAAACATCGATGAGAGAGAAACATGGATTAGCTGCCTCCTGCACACCCCCTACTGGGGATGTGCCCACAACCAAGGTACATGCCCTTGACTGCAATAGAACCTGGGACCCTTCAGTCCGCAGGCCAATGCTCTATCCACTGAGCCAAACCGATTAGGACTGTTTTTATTGATTTTAGAGAAAGAAGAAAGGATAGGGAAAGAGAGATGGAAATACCAATGAGAGAAAAACATCATCCATTGGCTACCTCCTTCACAACCCCTACAAGGATTGAGCCCGCCACTTGGGCATATGCCTTGACAGAGAATCAAACCAGCAACCTCTTGGTTCCTGGGTCAACACTCAACTACTGAGCCACACCAGCTGGTTGCATAATTTTTTCTATGTTCAATTGATTTATTTAATTTAAATTCTTTATTGTTTAAAGTATTACACATGTCTCCTTTTTCCCTCATTGATCTCTCCCCAGCCATTCCAACCTCCCAGCACATCCCCTCACCCCCTAATGACTGTGTACATGCGTTATGCTCATATGCATGCATACGATTCCTTTTGTTGATATCTTACCCCCTCTCCCCTTCCTTCCCACTGGATCTATTTTTGTTCATCAGTTTATGTTGTTCATTATATTCCACAAATGAGTGAGATCATGTGGTATTTACCTTCTCTGACTGGCTTATTTCACTTAGCATAATGAGGTCCATCCATGCTGTTGCAAATGGTAAGAGTTCCTTCTTTTTTATAGCAGCATAGTATTCCATTGTGTGGATGTACCACAGTTTTCTAATCCACTCTTCTGCTGATGGGCACTTAGGCTGTTTCCAAATCTTAGCTATTGTAAATTGTGCTGCTATGAACATAGAGGTGCATATATCCTTTCTGATTGGTGTTTGTGATTTCTTGGGATATATTCCTAGCAGTGGGATTACTGGGTCAAATGAGAGTTTCATTTTTAATTTTGTGAGGAAACTCCATACTGTCTTCCATAGTGGCTGCACCAGTCTGCATTCCCACCAGCAGTGCACGAGGGCTCCTTTTTCTCCACATCCTCCGCAGCATTTGTCATTTGTTGATTTGTTGATGATAGCCATTCTGACAGGTGTGAGAAGGTACCTCATTGTCATTTTGATTTGCATCTCCCAGATGATTAGTGACTTTGAGCATGATTTCATGAATTTAAATGACCTATTTTGTTTTTTAAAATTATTGTATGTTGATACACAATAATTTTTAGAAACAAGATAGGTCATTTAAATTCTAGATACATGGTTGTTCTTAACCTTGAAAGATCTGCTAATAATGGCTCCAGATTGTAACATGGCAACGATTTGCCAGAACTGAGTGGCTGATTGTTAGCATGCATCCTTCCAAGGCACAACCCCCCATTTCTCGTGTTAGTTTGAATCTGGAATCTTATAAAACATTGATTAGTAACAAAAGGCACCTGGAGATACTGGGAAATATGTTGTATTTGACATGTCAGCTTCTTCCCAGCAAGTGTGGTGGAAAGCACGTGAGCCCGGCCAGGAAGCTGTGTCCACTCTGTCCGTCTGCGCTGTGCCTCCATCACTCCAGGCACCGGGCACTGCGGATCAGGTCACCTGTTTTCTGGTGAAAACTTCCATGATTAGGGGTCTCCTTCCTGCAGCGTTATATGCCCACAGGGCTCCTTTGACTTCTGCCTAATTATGAGAGTGGGCGTCCTGGATGACGCTTTGAGAGGAAATACAAGAAAAAACCAGCACTTTGGTTGGTTGTCCCATTGGTTGTTCCAATCGCACTATGGCGGCCTGTGCAGGCACTGCCTCGTCCTGAGCAGGAGCATCGTTGCTGGGGAACGGGTTTCACAATGACAAGCCGCATCGTGCTGTTCCTCAATCCAGGCCTTCCTCTTCCTTCAGAGCCGCGGGCTCTATTGCAGCAATGGCAAAACAGCAGCAGCTGGAAATAGCCCACCGGCCGGCCGTCTACAACTCACTGAACACACCCGGGATGGCCACCACCCACTTCAGGGGAGTCAAAGCTGCCATCACTTTCTTGTCCTCCGAGACATTTGCCCTGACACTGCAACACGTCAGGTAAGCAAAAGAAGGCATCACCCCCCTCCCACCATCCAAGGGGAACACCAGTGCTGCCTGATGCCAGTCACCGCACCCCTCAGCTGCCAGATCGCAGCCCAGACAAGCCTCCGGCCTTTGCAACACACTGAGGACATGCCCAAAGGGAACAAATCCTCAGCAAGCTGCAGAGCAACGAAGTCCTGATGTCTGCATACCCCTAACCCTGCCACAACGTGATCACTAACTCACACCTTAATTGACTCCTAACCCAAAACTTATTTAAACTTTAACCAAGAATAAACTCTGATCTCAACTCCACGTGGGTCCTTTGCACCCAGCTCCCTCTCACCCAATTGATCTTGGGCTTTAATTAGTTACGTGCTATGAAGACATTTTTCTGGGTCCTAATTCTGACTCCCCAGGGTCACGGTGACTGGAAAGGGTAGCCCATGTCCCATGTCACTAGTGGCTCATAAGTGGTGAATAGCCCCACCCCTGACCTCTGGCAGATCCTGGGACATTATCTAGAGAGCAGGTGCACAGTGACAAACTCTGTTCCTAGGGGCCTTAAATAGCTCCACTCAGGAATGTCCAGTTTTGAAATTGATTGAAAAATTTAACAGAATAAGTATTCCAAATAAAGGACATATATATCTATATAAAAATTAATGCATTATCTTTATTGCCTTCACTTTGAGGGAGACAGATAACATAGTCTAAAAAAAAGAAGAGGAAGGAGGAGGAGGAGGTGAGAGAAGGTGGAGAGGTGGAAGAGACAAAGAGGATGGAAAGAGGAAGAGAAGTAGAATGTGGTTGAGGAGGAAGAAGGGAAAGAGAAAGTTAAAGGAAAGTAGAAGGGAAAGGGGGAGAAAGAGTTGGGTAGAGGGAAGAGAGAAAATGATTAGGAGCAGGAGGAGGATGAAGAGAATCATTTAAAATACCAAAAACAAACGAACAAACAAAAATATCCCACAACATCTACCAAACCACAGTGTTATTATACCTTCCACTGGCAGAGCTAAGCACCAATGTCTTTACTTGCCTGGTGGCAGCAGTAAGATCCTTGTAAGAGAAATCATTTCAGAAAGACACGGCTGAGGAACACTTCCAAGTCCTGCCAGCCCACCAGCTGCCAACAGACGGGCTTCACCACTCGCAGGCTCAGCCTGGGCCCGGCATTGGCCCAAGCAGGCCCTGGCCTGAGGTCCCCACAGGAAATTTCCCCTCAAGCCTATGAAATAACCCAGTAAGAAAGGTCTCTAGTCCTAACCAGTTTGGCTCAGTGGATAGAGTGTCGGCCTGCAGACTGAAAGGTCCCAGGTTCGATTCCGGTCAAGGGGGCAAGGGCATGTACCTTGGTTGCAGGCACATTCCCAGTAGGGGGTGTGCAGGAGGCAGCTGATCGATGTTTCTCTCTCATCGATGTTTCTAACTATCTATCCCTCTCCCTTCCTCTCTGTAAAAAATCAATATATTTTTAAAAAAGAAAGGTCTAAAGCATCATAAAACACCTATTACCGAGAAACTGAGTCTTCAAAGAGTTAAAATATGGCGAAGCAGGACAGCCTCCAAAAAGAAAATAGAAATGAAAGCCTGTACCCCACGATTGGGCAGCTTTGTCTCCGCTCCTTCTCCTTAGCAGGTGCGTCACTGGCCCTTAAGGATCGGCACAGTTGTCTTCATTCATGTCCAGAGCGCTCAGAGACACAATATTGCTCTCCGAGTGTTTAACCTTCTCTCAGCACCTACAGCCCCTTTGGTCAGATCCTCATGGCGACGAGACGCGGAGACAGGAAGCTCATTGTCCAGTTGGTGTCCATGTCCTTTTGAGAGAGAATCACCACATGGAAGCATCACCTTCCTCCCGGCTTCGAGCTCGGCGCCCCTGCTTTCTCTGTGTGTGTTTCTTGGAGTCCCAGCTGCCTGCTTCAGTTGCACATTTGCAGTGGCTTTTGGCACCTCTGGGCCCACTCAAGGTTCCAGTCTTGTGTTTTCTTTGAAGGAAATTCTGTTTCCCAAGTTTACACCTGTGTCCACATCCTCTTCTGCCGGGGTTCTTGTCCCAGCATCAAGAAGGGTTCAGGAATCTGGAAAAGGCACTGTGTAGATGACACAGGAATCCAGAGACTAATAAAGAGTCCGGAAACGAGATGTAATTTTGAAAGTCATTGGGGGTCAGAGGACCTTCAGCTAAAGGAATTGAAGACTCTCTCCTTATCTAGGACCCCTGCTTTTATTAACACAATTGTCCTAAGGCAAGGTGGAGATAATACACTTCAAAGGGTAAGGTTTCAAAGGGTACAGAGTAAATTGTCAGTTTGGGGGAATTAGCCTACGGCTGTACAGGTGTTTGGCCAGTAGGAGGCAATATCATGTAGATTAAGATGCCCTTTAACTGTCTGGCAGCCACAATCAGTTTCCTATTCAGGTTTGGGGAAATGCCTTTAGCCATTCCCAACAGGTGACTAATGTGTGACTCAACCCTGTGGAGTCCCCAGGTCTCATCAACCTTTTGATGAAACTCTTGGAATTATGACACGCTGGGATTGGTCCCCGGCACGCTTCCCTCACTTTGCCCTGCTAATGTGGGCAGGAATGTGGCTCACGTGGAACCGATGCCACGCAGCGGAGTGATCCTGGGTGATTTCCGAGGCTCAGTCATAAAGGGTGATGCAGCTCCCACGGCATGAGCTGGAACACACCCTTTGAGCCCAGAGTCCTTGTGTAACTTCCAGCTCCCCTGAGACCTACATAATGGAGAAGCCATGTCTGTGCACTCCAGTCCAACAGCCCAGAGGATCTCCTAGCTGGAAACCAACAATAACTATCCGTCTGTGAATGAGTTATTTTTGTTAACTTAAACATTTAAACCTTAAAGAATTTTTGTGAGTTTGAGCCAAACTGTCGACAATTGCTGGGAAGTAGAATCTCAACATATTGAGATAATGCTCCGGAGAATGACATTTTTGCACCTTATTTTATAAATTACCATCAAAGGAGGAGACATAAGTGGGTTACGTTAAATCCACTGGTGATAGATTAGGGAGGTGGGAGAAAGCATGGGTGGGGAACCGCTGGGATTGGATAAAAGGTAAAATTATAGACACATACTTCTTTTACTTAAGTGAATGCAGGATAGTTAATAGTCAACAATTAACAAGATAACAACAATGAGGGAATTTCTGGTCTCTGCCTGGTACATTGTTGTGCCCTGAGGGGTCTGGTTAAAGGAAAGCTACAAGTTACCCTGACTTCCCCAGGCATGTTATCTAGATGCAAAAAGACAATAGGCTCAGTTAAGATCAAAGTTGATCTTTGTTAGGGAAATACTGGCCTAGGACATGACTACCCACCACAGACTGCTTTTTAATTAAAATATTTAGTTTCAGACCCTCCTCTGTGGCGACTCAGGTCTCTGAGTCTGCACGGCCGCCACGCAGGCCTCCCGGGCTGTCAGGTCAGCGTGGCCCTTCCGTCCACACTTTGCATGTGCAGCCTGCCAGGCTTCCAGTTTTGTGACGTTTGACTGCACCCACATGACGGAGCCTGAGTAACGCAGGCCCTTCCCAGATCTCTGATCAAAAGAAGTTGTAAGCAAACCAAAGAGGCAATTTTAAGTTGCTTTGTTTTAGGGTAAGTTGTTATGCAGCAGTGACAGCTAGAATCATGCTGGATGGGCAGCAGATTTCTTTAGCATATCTGTTTATGTGGATTAACTTCTTCCCCCACACCCCCACCTGCTCCAGAGAAAATTAAACTTAAATACATTTCCCATTTGAAGCTTCCACCAATCTTCTGTTTGCCTGGGATTTATATCTGAGCTGCCATTGGAGATATGAAGCATGTGTGGCTGTGGTGAAGTTTGTTGGAATGTAGATTAGACAACTTAATCTAGAACATTGCTATCCATTGTTAATAGAAAATCCCTTTTCCTTTATTGGAAAGGCTACCTGGTGTCCTCACTTCCAAAGGCCTTGGGCCACAGTCTTTGAAGGTTGGCTAAGGTGGCTGGAAACTCAAATATCCCTAGGCATTGCTATTCAGCTAGTTAAAATGTCACCAACAAAGGGTACTGGGATTTTTTTTTTTTTTTTTTTTTTTTTTTGGCAGAAACCAAGCTTTTGGTCTCTTTCTGGCTGTTGGTCAAGACAACAAGATCCAGAAGCCTTCCTCACAGCTAAGTGCAGGCTGCTGTCTGGCATCTGGGAGGCATTAAAAATAAGATACATTGGAAATAAAATATTTTGCATACTTAATATTCATCTGAGTAATGAAATCACCATGCTATCTTAACTCGAAGAACCAAAGTAAAGCGACTCAGACTCTGAGGTAGAAAATAACAATTCTGTCCTACTGCTCCTTTTAACGTTCAGTGCTCAGTGGAATCATTGAGAATTTGGCCTATAGCATGAATAAATCATAACAGCAAACCTAAGTTAAGTTTCTTATTAGCCCACAAAAAAAATAATTATATAAAAATAAACAGAAATAGGCCAGAGTAAGTAGATTTATGTGTAAATTCAAGGTATTAAAAAATGTTTCTTGTTATGAAAGCTTAATACTACTGAGACTTTTTTAATTGTGAAGAAATGGGACAATACCATTTAGGAAAGCAACCAGAAATGATTTAATACATTTCATTAACATTTTCTCTTAAATCCAGTTAAAATATATGTAAAATCTTCTGAAGCAAGCAAACAAAAACTTCTTAAATCTTAGATGATTATCTAAACATCTGTCCTGACTCATTTAAAAATGACTTTGCAACCCAGCCAATGTGGCTCAGTGGTTGAGCATCAACCCATGAACCAATTCCTGGTTAGGGCACCTGCTTGGGTTGCAGCTCAATCCCTAGGGGGGCACGTGCAGGAGGCAGCATTGATGTTTCTCTCTCATCAGTGTTTTTATCTCTCTGTCCCTCTCCCTTTCTCTCTCTAAAAATAATCAATAAAAAACATATTAAATATGACTTTCCAAATACTATTTACATTACTGGCAAATGGTTTTCAGATAGAATCTTCATCTGAGAAGTTCTTGAATCACAATCATATTAAGGATACTCTACTATCAACTAAGCAGCTGGAACTCTATTTAAAAGTATAAATATTTTATAAACTCTACAAATTAATTCCAAGAATATTTTGGAATATATATATCATTGCCAAATATGTTCTCCCATCAAATGGGCTCCTTTTTCATTTTGTTGGTGGTTTCTTTTGCTGTGAAGAAGCTTTTTTATTTTGATGTAGTCCCATTTTTTAATTTTCTCCTTAGTTTCCTTTGCCCTAGGGCAGTGGTCAGCAAACTTCAGCCCCTTGAGTGTGGCTCTTCCACAAAATACCACATGGGGTGTGCACGCACAGTGCGATTGAAACTTCGTGGCCACACTCAAGAGGCCAAAGAGCCGCATGTGGCTCAGGAGACGCAGTTTGCCGACCAGGGGATGTATCCACAAACATATTCCTACAAGAGATGTCTGAGACTTTTTTGCCTGTGGTTTCTTCTAGGATTTTTATGGCTCCCCGACTTACATTTGGGTCTTTTATCCATTTTGAATTTATTCTTGTGTATGGTATAAGTTGGTAGTCTAATTTCATGTTTTTGCATATATCTCTCTAATTTTCCCAGCACCATTTTTGAAGAGACTGTCTTTACTACATTGTATTCTCTTGCCTCCTTTGTCAAATATTAATTGAGCTAATGGTTTGGGTCCATTTCTGGGGTCTCTGTCCTGCTTCATTGATCTTTATGCCTGTTCTTGTGCCAGAACCAGGCTGTTTTGATTATGGTGCTTTATAGTATAACTTGGTATCTGATATTCCACTTTGTTCTTCTGTCTCAAGACTGCTGCAGCTATTTGGAGTCTTTTTTGGTTCCATATAAATTTCTGGAGTATTAGTTCTAGATCTGTGAAATATACCATTGGTGTTTTAATACAAGTTGCATTGAATCTATAGATTGCTTTGGGTAGTATGGGTATTTTAATGATGCTAATTCTGCCAATCCATTAGCATGGTATATTGTTTCATTTATTTGTACTTTGCTCTATTTTTTTTTTCAGTGTCCTATAGTTTTCCGAGCACATATCGTATACTTTCTTGATTAAATTTATTCCTAGGTATCCTAATTTTTTGTTTCAATGATAAATGTGATTTTTTTAGTTTCTCTTTCTGAGAGTTCATTATTAGTGTACAAAAATGCTATAGATTTCTGGGTGTTAATTTTGTATCTGTATACATTTTCAAATTCACTTATTAAATCTAGTCGTTCTTTGGTGGAGTCTTTAGGGTTTCTATGTACAATATCATGGTATCTGTGAATGATAGTTTCACTTCCTCCTTTCCAGTTTGGATGCCTTTTATTTTTTCTTCTTGTCTGATCATTGTGGCTAAAACTTCCATTACTATGTTGAATAACAGTGGTGAAAGTAGACATCCCTGTCTTGTTCCTGTTCGTAGGGGAAATGGTTTCAGTTTTTGCCCATTGAGTATGATGTTGGCTGTAGGTTTGTTATATATAATCTTTATTATGTTGAGTTATGATCCCTCTATTTCCACTTTGCTGAAAGTTTGTATAAGAAAAAGGGTGCTGTATATTGTGGATGTCTTTTTTGCATCTATTGATATGACTGATTTTTATCTTTCATTTTGTTTCTGTAACGTATCATATTTATCGATTGGCAAAAATTGTACCGGCCTTACATCCCTGGGATACATCCCACTTAGTCATGGTGGATAATCTTTTTAATATGTTGTTGGATCCGATTTGATAATATTTTGTTGAGGATTTTGGCATCTATGTTCTTCAGGGATATTAGCCTATAATTGTCTTCCTTTTTAGTGGCTTTATTTGGTTTTGGAATTAAAATAATGCTGGCCTCATAAATGGAGCTCAGAAGTCTTCCTTCCTCTTAAATTTTTTTGAATAGTGTGAGGAGGATAGGTGTTAGTTCTTCTTTGAATGTTTGCTAAATCTCACCTGTGACGTGGTCTGGTCTAGGACTTTGTTTGTTGGGAATTTTTTTGGTTTTTTTACTGTTTAAATTTCATTAGTTGTTATTGGTCTAGTCGGGTTTTCTGAATCTTCCTGATTCAGTTTGGAAAATTGTATGCTTCTAGGAATTTGTCTATTTTACTCAAGTTGTCCAATTTGCTGGCATATTGCTGTTTGTAATATTTTCTTACAATACCTTATATTTCTGTGGTTTCTGTTGTTACTGCACTTCTTTTGTTTCTGATTTTGTTTATATGGGTCCTCTCTCTTTGTTACTTGATGGATCTGGCTAAGGGTTCATGAGTCTTGTTTATCTTTTCAAAGAATCAGCCCTTTGGCTTCAGTGATCTTTTGTATTTTTTTTTTTTTTGTCTCTATGTCATTTATTTCCACTTTGATCTTTATTATTTCCTTCCTTCTGCTTACTCTGGGCTTTTCCTGTTCTCTTTCTAATTCTGTTAGTTGTAGTGTTAGATGGTTTATTAGATACTTTTCTTGTTTCTTGAGGTAGGCCTGTAGTGCTGCTCAGAACTGCTTTTGCTCTGTCCCACAGATTTTAGGTTGCTGTATGTGCATTTTCATTTTTTCCAGAAAGTTTTAAATTTCTTTCTTGATCTCCTTAATAACCCATTTATTGTTTAATAACATGTTATTTAGCCTCCATGTGTTTGAATATTTTGATTGTTCTTATTGTAGTTGATTTCTAGTTTTATGCTATTGTGATCTGAGAAGATGCTTGATAGGAATTCAATCTTCTTGAACTTAAACAGAGTTAGCTTGTATCCTAACATGTGGTCTATCTTTGAGAAAGACCCATGTGCACTTGAGAAGAATGTATATATGGGGTGAAATGTTCTGTAATTATCAATTAAATTCATCTAATCTAGTGTGCCATTTATGGTCACTATTTCCTTATTGATTTTTTTGTCTGAAAGATTTTTATAGTGAAGTCAGTAACATATTGAAATCCCCTCCTAATGACTGTATTGCTGTCAACCTCTCCAAGAGGTTTTTAATATATTTAGGTGCTTCTAAATTTGGTGCATTTGTGTTTACCAGGGTTGTATCCTATTGTTGTATTTTTCCCTTTAGTATAATGTAGTGGCCTTCTTTGTCTCTTGTTATGGTCTTTGCTTTGAAGTCTATTTTGTCAAATATGAGTATTGCTACCCCTGATTTTTTTTCCCATTTGCATGGGATATTTTTTTTTTAATCCCTTCACTTTCATCTTCTGTGAGTCTTTTGTTCTGAAGTGAGTTTCTTGTAGGCAGCATATATATGGATCATGTTTTCTTATCTACTCTGCTACCATATGTCTTTTCATTGGAGCATTTAATCCATTTACATTTAATGTTATTATTGATAGGTACTTATTTATGGCCAGTTTTATTCTTTATGTTTATGTTTTTCTCTCTATATATTTATTATTATTACAGTAGTCCTGTTAACATTTCTTGCAATGATGGTTTGGTGGTAATAAAGTTCTTCAGTCTTGTTTGTCTGGGAAGCTCTTTATTTCACCAACTCTTTGGAATGACAGCCTTTCTGGATAGAGTAGTCTTGGCTTCAGATCCTTGCTTTTCATTACTTTGAATAATTCATGCCATTCCCTTCTTACCTTTAGAGTTTCTGTTGATAAATCAGCTGGAAGCCTTATGTGAGCTCCGTTGTAGATAACAAATTGTTATTCTCTTGCTGTCTTTAAGATTCTTTTTTTCCTTAAATTTTGGCATTTTATTTATGATATGTATGAGTGAGGGCCTATTTGGGTAACTCTTGTTTGAGACTCTCTCTCTCTGTGTGCTTCCTGAACCTGTGTGACTTTTTCCTTCACCAGGTTAGGGAAGTTTTCTGCCATTGTTTCTTCAAACAGGTTCTCAATTCCTTGCTCACTTTCTTTTCTTTCTTTCATTCCTATGATGTCAATAATGGTATGTTTAATGTTTTCTCACAGCTCCCTTAAACTGTACTCCTGTTTTCTTGTGTGTGTGTGTGTGTTTTTTTTCTTTTTGGTCCTCTGATTGAGTGAAATTTTCTACCCTGTCTTCTAATTCACTGATCCAATCCTCAGCTTCTTCTAATCTGCAGTTTATTCTTTCTAGTTTATTCTTTATTTCTACTGGCTGTTTTTCATAGTTTCTATGTCTTTTTTTCATGCTGTTTAGCATCCTTTTAATCTTTACTCTGAACTCTATATCTGATAAATTGCATACCTCTATTTCATTTAGCTCTTCTTCTGGAGAATACTCTTGTTCTTTCATTTGGGGTTATTTCTTTGTCTCGCCATTTTGGCTGTCTGTTTGGGTTTGTGTCTATGTATTAGGTAGATCTGCTATGACTCCCAGTCTTGGTAGGGTGGCCTTGTGTAGTAGGTGACCTGTGGCACAGTCTCCCTGGTCACCAGACCTGGGTGCTCTAATAATGTTCCTTGTGTGTTGCATGGGTCCTCCTGTTGTAATTGTGCCTTGATTGCTTTTGGCTCATCCATGCCTGGGCTCAACCCTCAGGCTGGCTGACAGAGAGGCTCAATCCCTAACACAACCTGTAGGCTGGTGTTCAGGTGTTTATCACATAAAGTGGAATTTACCTCAGCGGTGTTTGGAGCTGCCAATTGAAGCTTATTGTGTCCTGCTCTGTTGTCTGGAGCTGGTCACCATGTTTATTGGATTTGGGCCTCTTTGGAGGGTCTCTGCAGGCCAATGTCAGGCGTTGTCTATGACTAGACCTGGGTACGCTGTTTGAAGCTATCAATGATCTGCAGTGTGTGGCTCCCTCTGGGGGACCGGTCCATGTGAAAAGGGCTGAGCTGGGCACCAATGCCTGCTTCTCCTAGCTCCAGGCCCAGAAGGTAAGGCAGAGACTCAAGGCACTCAGAGTTCCACCTCTGTCTGCAGGCTGTTAGTCTTAGTCACTTAATAAGGGCTTAGCTTTTTAATGTCTTACATATCTGTTTGATTTCTCAGCCTCCTGGGAATTTGAAAATTCCTCAAGAGAAAACTTCATGCAGAATGGTGAGCTTGTTTTTCCGTGATACTCCTCTCCAGAAATTTGATTACTCAAATCCACCCATTCCCAGAACTAAAGTTCAAGATGTGGGTCAAATTAATAACATTTATCAATCTAATGTATCAGTCTAAAGAAAGTGTGAATGCCATGTAGTTCTGTGGAAAGAACTTAGTATGAGAACTAGTTAACAAAGTTATTGAAAACATCACAAAGCCAAATAAGGGATGAGAAATCAATACAGAGATTTGCAACAACAGAAGACTGTTTCTACTCCCAGGACAGGTGAACAATGTTAGGAGGTGTTTATAGAAGCTAGGAAATTAGTCTATCAGGTAGACACCAGAATCAGAACAAAGGCTGCTCACACAAGTAGGGATTACTCAGACCCAACCAGTACCAGAAAGAGAGGAAAAATGTGATCTCCCCTCCCCCTGCCTGCCGCTTATTTTCCAAGGCATCTTTTAGATAAACCTAACTGGTAATTGAGGGAGAGAGCTGGAGAGATGCTGGATCAGTCTTCTTTGTGACCCCAGAGTACAGATACTAAATGCACATAAGTGCAAAAGGCAGCTCACTAGGAAATTCCCTTTGGAGCAATGAGCAGGGAAACTGGTAGAATACACACGATGCCCAGGTCCCATCATCTTGTTTCACTGACTGAAATATTCTTTGATTGGATAAAAGATGAAGTTAAAGAAAAAAATGGCTTAGCCAATTCAAAGATATTTCTAATATCAGACAACTCTGGAAGAGAAAAATCATTTCAGCAGTAGCCCGTTTAGTGGGTCTTAACCAAGATACTTTTAAATAGAACAGGATAGGATAAAATAGAGCACATCACAACATATAGGGACATCAAGAGAAACTATTTGTTCAACAAGTTTAAAATTTGGCTGTCACACGGAGTTATTTAAAGTTGGTTTCATTTCACTGAAGAGGAAGCAGACAAGGATAATTTCATTTAAGAACAGTGAGTCAAGACCTTTTAAAGAACAGAGAATGAGGAAAGAAGATTAAGTGTTCTTGGAAAAAAATCCAAAAGTGGCAAGTGAAATGCAAATTTTAAATATTCCCCAGCTAGTCGATAAATCCTTACAAATAGGTGGCTTGTTCATCAGAATTGAAACAAACCCTTGAACTTTGATTTTCATTAGTCTGGGTACATGTGCCTCAAAGACTCTAAATTTAGACCATCACCTGTGTGGGGAAACATCTGACAGAAGGAACAAATTACCTCCTCACAGACTCATCTTATTTTCCTCCATTTTTCTCAGGTGTTCGAAGATAAGATAACAATTGCCCCTCGCTGGTGTTCAAGTGTTTTTTGGCTGGGATAAGTGTCTCTAGTCAAAAGAAGGGCCTACTTTCTGAAAGGCAATTTTAGTTGTTGTAATTAAGCAGTTCTGTGACAAGGGCTTGGTCTTGGATCTGAGTGGAGCCAGCTGTCTCTCCCATCACCGCCTGAGGTGATTAGGAAGTTTCAGGGGAGCAAAGGAGTTGGCAGGTGGGAGGCAGGTGGCACAGAGGGCAGTGTTCTGCTTTCATCAAATTGGTAATCACTTCTATTAAAACAGGAGGGTTTATTCTGATATGTTTCTGCTAATTAAAAACTTATCAATTAGGATCAATTTGGTTTCAAAAAAGGAAAGAAAGTCAAATAATATTAAACAGGTTGTATGGCCTTCAGTTTTGAAGAGCTCAGGTTGGGGCCGGGGCCAGACGCAGCTTGATGGGAAAGTCTGATGAATCCACTGAGATCTGGTCTCTCCCACTCTGTTCACCAGGGTCCTCCTCAGAGTGGTTTCAGGCTCAAACCAGCTGGAGAGCCACCTGGTCACAGGAGCCTAAGCAGGGTTGGGGCTTCCATTCTCTCTGGCCTCAACCCGTCCCTTCCCAATGACTACCTATGAAATCTTTTAAATCTTATTGACTTTTATTGGACACTAAAGGCCTGATGCACGAATTCATGCATGGGTGGGGTCCCTCCGGGTGGCCTATGGGGATTGGGCCGAAACCCACAGTCCAATGCTGCCTGCAGCTCCTACCTGCTGCTCCCACTCATCCTGGCCCCACTGCGCCTGCCGAGGGCTCACGCCCAATCAGTCCTGATCGGGAGAGGCTCACACCGCCACAGCAGTGCTTGCCAGCCATGAGCCCTGTGTCTGGTGCCCTCACAGGGGAGTGGCCTGTGGGATTGGGCCGAAACTGGCTCTCTGACATCCCCCGAGGGGTCCCATATTGTGAGAGGGCACAGGCCAGGCCAAGGGACCCCACTGGTGCATGATCGGGGCCGGGGAGGAACTGCGGGAGGGCTCCAGGGCATGTCTTACCCTGTCTCGCCCAGTCCCAATCGGGGCCAATCGGGGGCTGCTGGCAGGGGAGGTATGCAGGAATTTGGCCAGCTGGGGAGGGACTGCAGGAGGGCTCCAGGGTGTGTCCGGCCCATCTCGCTCAGTCCTGATTGGTTGGACCCTAACAGCAAGCTAACCTACCAGTTGGAGCTTTTGCCCCTGGGTGGTTAGTGCAAGTCATAGCCACTGGTCACTTGATCAACTATCTGCCCCCTGGTGGTCAGTGCATATCATAGCAAGCAGTTGAGTGGCCTTAGCATATCATTAGCATATTACACTTTGATTGGTTGAACAGTCGACCAGTCACCGGACAACCGGACACTTAGCATATTAGGCTTTTATTATATAGGATTATACCCTTGAATCAGTCACTCTAACCTGGTGACGAGCTTTGAATTAGGTCACACCCTCCACAGGGATCTGTACAAACACCTGGGCAATGAATGAAGGAGGGAGAGTCCTTCAGAGGGAAATACAGATATTTAACAAAAGGGAAGAGATATTTAACACATGACAAAACGGATGCCCTCTTTATATGATGGGCAGGTCCACTTAGCCATGGCATGAGGGCTTCCCCATGTGCAATAGGCTTTAGTTTGTAGCTTGTCTTGCCAGTTCTTTTCTCTTATTACTCCTTTGAATGGATTTGGGAAAATTATGGAGAATGTTCTTAAAAGTGACTTTCTTCTTGGAAGGAAAGAGAATAAGAGCCTTATCAGAGATCATGACTTCTTTTATACAAAGGTGATTTACTGTATTTTAGGTATACAAATATATATTGCAGCAATATGTGAGCATTTGTGCATCATATCTCTAATAAAGAATACATTGCCAGTAGGAATAAAGCATGTTCAAATATCTCTTTAGAATTTTCCCCAGTCCTTTTCCTTCCTTTCCAGAAAAACATTATTCTGATTTAGTAACTGTATTCCTATGCCTGTATTCATATTTTAACTACATTTTTATTAATTTCTAAGCAATGTGTTTACATTTTATAAATATATATTTATTATATAAAATATATACAGTTCTTACATACTTAGCCATATGTTTATTACAACTTTTTTCTCAGTTATGTTTGATATATGTAGTTCTAGTTCTTTCATTTACTATGGTGTTGTATTCCATTTTTTAATATATCATAACTCAATTGATATATTAAAACAGATGGTAGGCATGGGCACGGGTTGCAGATCTCTCTGTCAGGGGTAATGTTGCTCTGAGTGTTTGTCTGAGTTTGCTGGCATACACATCACAGACAGCTCAGTGGTACATGGATGTGGAATTACCAGCCCTGGGATTTGGGAGCAGTGCCCACAAACATAGTCACCGGACAAGTACAGTATCCCTGTGCTCACATACTTGCCAACATGACATCAGCAGACTTAACATTTTGCTGGCTGAATAGTGTGAAATTTGTGGTTTAAATTTGAATTTCCATGATTACTAATAACATGGGACATTTTGTCATATCTATACTGGTTATTCAAATTTCTTCTGTGAATTTTCTGTTTAGTTTTGCTGATAGCACTACCCAGTGTATTTTTCTTAATGATGTGCAAAATTTTTATATTATTGTATATATTATTTATTTTGGGGGGGAGTGGTTTATATGTGTTGCAAATATACTATATATTTTGAATTTTCATTGTATATGTCTATTTCTTAATAAATAAAATATAATTATAATGCTATCAAAATTATTGATTTATTTTTATGATTTGTGTTTTTGTGCCCTAATTAAGAAGCCCTTCCTTACCTGACATTTAGAAAGATGCTCTTCTGCACGCTGGCCAGGCTTTCCTCATCACTGGGAGGGAGGAGGGATTTATGACAGTGTTTCACAGAAGGAAGCTCATCTTAGGGAGAAGTGGCTGGAAACATCTGCTAAATTAGTCCCGTCTTGCCATCCCTACCAAGCAAGCCACACGCACACCAATGTTTGCTCTTAGACCTCAAATGATCTTCTCTCATTGTGGCCAGACATCACCTGATGGGTGCCAGTGGCTGAAGAAAAGCAGGCGCAGCCAGAATCAGTTTGCCCAGGGTTCCCCCAACCCCTGCCCCTGCCTCAGTGCCCCATGTTCTCCAATCCCTTGCCCAACCAGAGAAGCATCTGGCCAGGACGCTTGTGAGGCACCACACTTACCCTGACAGAATATCTGGAATCACTTGACCTTAGTAACCTTTCTCCAGCATTAGTTTTCACCCAGTTGCGTGGCCACTGGAGCACAGGTGCAATGAAGCAGAGGAAGGGAACACGCTGACTACCAGCAGCCAAGAGGCCTGTGGCCTAGGGTAAGCCCATCAATATGCAGGAGCAAGCTCGTGGTGAGTGAGTCTGAGATGAGACCAGGAATGAGGCTGTTCGCCAAGCTGCAGTACAATCCCCATTCTCTTCCCTACCGTCATTACAGCAACTCGTCTCATAACAAGCAACCGACTCGACTCCGCTGTTGTCTAAAACTTCTCACTGCACCACCCTTGGCCTGTGGTGGCCCAGACCCCCCTGGGCATTTCCTGACACTCCCAGGTGGGCCCTGTGTCCCTAGGGACTGGGTACTTGCATTTGCAAAGACCCCTGAGCAGAGACTACATTGACAGTAATAGGCCTCTCCCATGGGATGGACTTGGCATTTCCCTTTCATCGATTCAGTTTTTGTTTCTCCCATAATAATTATTTTAAAATTTTTTTCACAAAATTGAGCAATAAAACTGTGCATTTCATGATTCGCAAACTGACCAGGAGATCAAAGAGTTAGATATTTCCTCTTGTGAATATCAGGATAAAGAACTTATGCTGGGCTATTTTGGGGTGGCTCCCGCCCCTCTATTTTCCCTTTCCTTTTTCCCATGCTACATTCCTCCTCTTGAGTTAATGAATTCTGAAGGCCGCCATTGAAATAGCAATGGGGTGTTGTTACTCAATGCTCAAAGGGAGATCCTGGGGTCTCAGACCTTGAAGAAAGTCTTACTTATTTTAAAGACTGTTATCTGTTTCAATAAAGAAAGACCTAAGAATCTTTCACAAGTCCTTTAGCTTTTACGCTGACTCTCCAAGGCATCTCACTGTAATGATGACTACACTTTTTTGCTCTCTCCTAACCCACTTTGGAGGGTGGATGGCCTCCCCGGGAGTCTGCCCAGCCCCATGGCGCTTTGGCACCAGCAGCTTGACCTCTCCCTTCTTGTAAAGCACAGCATGCCTGGGTAGCAAAGGAAGAGCTGGCCAGGCAGGAAGGCACAGGGACTGCTCTTCTGACCAGAGAGAGGGCCCATGTGAGTCTTCTCCCCCAGCAAGTGTGGGGCCCTAGACAATTTGGCTCAGTGGATAGAGTGTCCGGCCACGGACTGAAAGGACCCGGGTTTGATTATGGTCAAGGGCACATGCTGGGTTGTGGGCTCAATCTCCAGTAGGGGGCGTGCAAGAGGCAGCCAACCAATGATTCTCCTCATTTATGTTTCTATCTCTCTATCCCTCTCTCTTCCTCTTCAGCCACTGGCACCCTTCAGGTGATGTCTGGCCACAATATGAGAAGAGCATTTGAGGTCTAAGAGCAAACATTGGAAATCCCAGGTAGAGTCTAGGGGGCCAGATCTAGTATCTGTCCCTCTGCTGGGCTGGGAGCTTCTGAGCACATTCAACACTCAGACCACAACTTCATAAAAGAAAACAACAACAAAAATACACACTTTTTGGGGGGGAGATGAAATAGTCAGTTATATTTAAGGCAAATCTCATGCATTCTTTCTGGGTGGCTTTTTAGTGTTATTTATTGAGCCCTAGAGGGACAACCCTTTGCAAAATATGGCTTTAAAACTCGGCAAACAGACTGTTTGCTGGAGCCTGGTGATCTGGTGCAGGGTCAGAAAGGTGTAAGGGGCCCTGAGTGGTTTCTCCTGAAGTGGTTTTCTTCTCCTGTCATGAGAGTTTCTGACCTTTCACCTTATTATCAGCCTTAGATTCCTGGCAGCTTAGTTTTTAACAATTTTCACTCTTGCCTCTGATTTTCACTTAAAGAAACAAAGACAGCTTTGCAGAATGCCCTGTGTATAATGGAATCAGCATCTTATTTAAAACAAAGATTAAAATTCTTCCATGGATGAACCTAGATCCTTGGGCTTGGTCTCACAGAAACCTTCTTCTCTTTCTCCCCCTCACAATTCTGCTCATCCCACCTCATTAATGGCTCCAAGGTTATGCCACTTCCCATATGTTACTTCTAACCTCTGGACTATGGATGCAAGTTTCTAAATCCTAAACCCTAAGCAAATGAAACAGCATTGGATTTCCAAAAAGACTTTGTAAAACCTAAGAAGGAAGGAAAGAAAAAAGAAAGTAAACATGGAGAAGATAAAAAGCAAAGAAAGTCAGTCACCTGTCATTCCCTATTAAATGCTTTATTTGTTCAACAAGCATGTATTGAGTACCCATTAAGTGCCAGGAGCTAACAATACAATAGTGAGCTGCCTATTAGCCCGCCTCCTTGGAACGAATGGTCTAGCAGCAGTTTGGGTCTATATTGCAACTTTTGTGAATCTATTCTTTACTTCCATACCCATTTCCGCGGGGGGGAAAAATACAGGAGGAAAAGCTATGCCTTGACTTTGGTCTAATTCTAAATACCCAAGAGCATCTTACTGATCTTCCGCTCTGCCCCTTCCACTTGGCCCTCGTCCCTTTACTATGAAACGCAGAGCTGCACATGCGGAACTTTACATACCTGGGGCAGGAGGGCTGTTCTGCATGTCAGCTACAGATGTGGAACTTTACCATCAACCCAATGGACATTTAGAATCAGGGCCACAGGAAATGCTTAGGTTCCCCTCCCCACAAAATTTTTTTTTTGGTTGGAAAGAACAGGAGATAACACAGCCTTGAGGAAAATAAGAAAATCTAGACCTCGGAACCAATTCATTCTGCCTTGTTTTCATTGCATGTGTGTATGCATATGCATAAGTTAGCTAAGAAACTAATAGAGACCATATACATTTTCTTATTGCACATTCTGCACTGTCATTATAGAGAATACATGTAAGATTGTATAAACCATACCTAGTGGGTGGAATATGGAAAACTACTTCTGCATTTGGGATTGCCCATTTTCCAAGACCACATTGGCTACATAACTTTATTTCTAAACTAGAGGCCCAGTGCATGAATTCATGTACGGGTGGGGTCCAGCTGGCCCAGCCCCAATCAGGGTGGATAGGAGCTGGGCCTGTCAGGAGGAGGAGATGGTGGGAAGTTGGCCAGCCGGCCTGCCCGGACCGGGGCTGGATCAGGGCCCCTGATCAGGGTAGGGCTGGCTGGGGGAAGGAGCTGTGACCAATTGGCTGGTGGGCCCTGGCCCTGATTGGGATTGCAGGCTGATTGGGGGAGGGGCTGGCCATGGGGAGGAGCTGTAGGCCATGGGCCAGCAGGCCCCACCCCCAAATGGGGTGGGTGGGGGGTGTCAATGAGGGGCCAGAGGCCTGAGGGAGAGGCCATGGGTGGTTGGCCAGCCAGCTGTGCCCCTGATCAGGGTAGGGGGGCTGATCTGGGGTGGAGCCTGGTGGGGGGAGGGGCTTCAGAAGATTGGCTGGCCAGCCCCGCCCCCTATTGGGGTGGGGGGTGCAATAAGGGCAGGCCAGCCAGGGGGAGGGGCTACAGACCTATCCTGGTGGGGCGGGCTGATCTGGGGTGCGACCAGTGGAGGGGGAAGGAAGGAGATGTTTGGCTCTAAGGCTCTGCTCTTGATCCGGGTGGGA
Organism: Myotis myotis; assembly: GCF_014108235.1. Classification (NCBI taxonomy): domain Eukaryota; kingdom Metazoa; phylum Chordata; class Mammalia; order Chiroptera; family Vespertilionidae; genus Myotis; species Myotis myotis. Next base: position 849,733 of record NW_023416329.1, on the reverse strand, counting down.
GAGTCCAATCAGGGGCAGGCCGGAATGGGGGAGGGGCCGGAGGTTGGCCACCAGCCCCACCCTCTGATCCTGCCAGTTCACTGGCCACAGTGGGTGTCATAGCAACCGGTTGTTAGGTCCTTATGTCAGTTATGGTAGCTGCCTTTTTATATAGAGAGATGGCCAAGATATTATGGACATTTGAAATCATGAAAAGACTGGAAATTGGAAGGTAGGCAATGAATAAACCTAGAATTTTAAGCTCTAGGACAAGTAAAAAAGTCATGATTTCAGTTCACATGTCAACAAGACAATTCCCAGAATACCAATATGAAGTTCTTGAGAGATGATTGTCATGGGAAATGACAACTGGATAAACTAATTACCTGACTTTAGAGAATATGATTCCTATGACCCAATATTTGGGGTATGGATATTGTTCTTGGCCAAATTATACAGGCTCCATCCAATTTCTTGAAGTCTCTCGATAGGCAATTTCCTGTTATACAAATATAATGAAACCACAGTGAATTTGCTATTTGAGATAATGGTAGCACCAAGTGAGGCAGATTAATGAGTTATCTAAGATCTTCTAGAGCAGCGGTCTCAATCTGTGGGTCGCAACCCCTGTGGGGGTCGAACGACCCTTTCACAGGAGTCGCCTAAGACCATCGGAAAACACATATATAATTACATATTTTTTTTGTGATTAATCACTATGCTTTATGTTTAATTTGTAACAATGAAATTGGGGTCACCACAACATGAGGAACTGCATTAAAGGGTCGCGGCATTAGGAAGGTTGAGAACCACTATTCTAGAGCATTTGGCCTGCTTTATTCATTCATTTCTCAATTATCTCTACGGTATAACTTAAGAGGGCTTACATGCTGTCGCCTGGTATCAGGCCAGGAGAGTGACTGCAGGTGATTCATGATAACAAAGGTGTGAAGACGCCCAGGGTAGATGTGGAGGAGCCAGCCTGGCATCATAAATCACTATTTTCATTTTATTTTATAAAGTCTGTAGTTTTTCTTTTTTCAATAGTGAGCATTTGCTTCCCGGGAAATAACAAAAATTGAAAAGAGAAATTGACAAATATTACTATCAAAGAGATGAGAAGTCTGATGATAGAATTCATGGGCTTATCACTTGAGAATTGGTTGAAGTGACTATAGGTGTTTATTTTGAAGAAGAAAAGCATTAGAGGCCATGAGCATTATTTTTATAATGTGAAAAGGCCAGTAATGTAAGGTCGGATTAGACTTAGGCTGTGTCAACTCAGAGACTGACCACGGGCAAGCATCATTATAAAAGGCTGCCTCTCTCATCATCAGGGTTGCTCTGTAATGGGTCAAATAAGAGTTGCTGGGCAGTGGCAAGGCCCCTGTTACTAGAGGTATCCAAGATGGTGGGTGACCTTTTGAAGTGGACTGTGATAAAATAAAATTAGGAATGGTCATAAATTAGTATTCTTTCTATGCTAAGCCTTTTCATATCTTATATCATTTAACACCTGCTTCAGTGAGGTGGGCATTATTTTCCCAGTTTATAAATGAGAACATTGAGGCCAGAGAAAGGAAGCCACTTGCTAAGAGAACACAGTGAGGAAGTGATAATCCAGGAGTAAAAATCCAGCCCCGCTGGCCTTTCCAGAGCTTCTGCTGAGTTAGAAGCAAATAGGTGAGGAGCCTGCAGCTGAGCTGCCAACCAAGCCCTCCTCTGTGTCTTGATACTGCAGCCTCATAATATCCAAGAGCTGATCTAGGCTTCGTCCTGGCTCTGAAGTTGACTTGCTAAGTGAAAATTAACAATGCACTTATCTTCTATGTACCTGTCTCTCCATCCCTAAACTGAAATAATACTCATAATTATCTTGTAAATAAGTTGTAAAAAGCAAAATTGCACAATGACTGGCACATGGTGCATGCTCAATACATTTCAGCTATTATTAATAGTATCTATTGAGACTAAAAAGATAAAATTATTTCCAACACAATTTAACATCTGATATCACATAGAAAATACCTAATTATAATCAACATCTGCACTATTTGATCAATATGTTTGTGTCTTTCCCTGAAGGCTCTGGGAATGCCTTCTCCCTATACTCCCTCTACCACTGCTCAATGAAAAGCATATTAGAGCCAGGGCAATTGGTCCAAATGTCCTGGCTGTCAACTTTGTGTTCTTCCTCACCAGCTCCCAGGGAAGTCATGATGCCCCTGCTCTTAGCTCTAGAAGAAATCCTGGCCAGAGTAGGTATCATGCTTTAACCATATTGTTACCATGACCATTACCCCTTGCGCCTGCTGAGGTGGCCTGCCAGCCTCAACTTCTCAATCTAGTCACCTTTCTGGAACTTGGCTATGTCTGGGTTCTAGCCCCACGTGATGACGCGCTATTCTGCACAGCTCTTTCATCTTCTTTCTGTGTAGGTTGAACCCCATCCTCTATGCTAGTCAGTATCAGCTGAGAAGGCTCCTAAGGCAGGTGGGTTACCAGGGCAATGAAGTGGCCCCTGCTTGGTGCTAAGCAGCTGGGGCGGGAGGAGGGTGGTGGCAGCATCTATTCTAGTGCTTCCCCTATGCAAGGACTCACGCTAAGCATTCTGCAAAATGTATCTTACCCGCGTCTCACAATAATCCCTCGGGACAAAAACTAAGAGTATCCCAATTATAAATGAGAAAATTAAAGTTTAGAAAGGCATTTCCTTTAAAAATAAAAATTTCAGTGCAAGATAAACCATTGAGACTTTGTTCAATTAATAAAAATTCCCTCTCTTATTCTTTTAATTTAGTGGAAGGAAGTATCAGGTGTTACCAACGCTTCTTGGATCAATATTAAATATCAGTTCTCTATGAAGAGACGGACAGAGGAAAATGTGACAATCCATGGCATCTCATTTCTGCCATGGGTCTCTGTGCAAGTGACTTGCAATGGCCAATGAGGAGAATCTGTGATGTTTCCCCAGGGAGCCTATGCCACCTGGAAGCCAGGTGCCCCGCCTTGGGGGCGACTAGCCTATGAGGAGAAAGCAGACACAGTTGATCATCGCTGCTCTATGCCTTTATAAATTCAGGCTTGACTGAGAAGCTTTAAAACATGATTTTTCTCTAACTTTTAACCTTAAGGAAATGTCTTTAGCTTCTCAGTCTTTAACTTCCTTCTTCAAAACATTAATGCAGTTCTCCTCATTGAGATGCAGCCGATGTCATGGAAAAGGAGCAGGTCTGCATGCCCCCTGCTCAGACCCGGTGTGCTGCTGGGTCTGAGTTCATAGGGTGGTATCTGCCCTCTTGTGGGGAAGAGGTAGTTGCTCACCTGAAGCTGAGGACCTGCGCTGAGTCTGGGACTCTGACAAGGAGGATCACAATGAACACCTTTCTCCTAACTTCAGACATAACGTAAACGAGACAAAACGGCCTCTGCCCACCTGCCCGAGGAGTAAGTCTTGGAAAACCGTCTTCTTCGTGATCAGCAGTTTGGGACCTTCCCCAAGGCATTTTCCTTCATGGTGTCTTCAGTCCCACGGAGGTGCCTGCAGTTCTCAGGGATAATCTGAAAGTCTAAATTGAATGCAAGGGTAGAATTCCTGGTTTTTCACTTGAAAAGTCTGAGTACAAAGCCTGCCTGTGGCTGAGTGGCCGGTGTGTGCCTGCTGGAGAGCAGCACTTTCCACCTCAGACCGCCAGCAGGCCAGCCCTTGGCATAGGAGAGCAGCACAGTATGAGGGGAGCCTAGTGTGCCGGGACGTCCCAGGAGAGGGAATGGAAACCTTTTGAAATGGTGGTTTGACATCAGCATAAAGCAAGGGGAAGCCCCACCTGGAGCAAGAGAGGGGCCTTTTCTTCTTAGACCACAACTCAATTAAAATGTGATATGAACTTGCATTGGTTTATTAGTGAAATCGTATCTAGCAAAGGCCCATATGACAGATTCTGTGTGTTAAGTGGCGGGTGCTGAAACACCCAGAAATACCAGTGGGGGAGAAGTGTGCTCACTGCACCCAGGAGAAACCTAATGTGCTCGGCCGCCGCTAGAATGCAGCCCGTTTGCCCTTTTGTATGTTCTCTCGGACATTAGAAGCGCTACAAGCCGAGGGGCGCATGTCCCACCCAGCCAGGTTCTGTTTACGCTCCACCGACAGGCCCTTGTGCAAGTGGTGGAAAAGGAAAGAACAATTGAAGTCATGCTGTTTGTGACAGGTATGATCAGATGCCTGGGCTTCAGCAGATGGCAGAGGTGTGCCAGGCATGCTAAGTGCATTCTAGTGAACCACCCACTTTGGTGCTGCATGTAGCTGAGGAAATGCTGGGGGGGGGGGGGGGTATGTTTATTCTATCACCCATTGATTTCCTAGAACCCATTAGAAGCTTTTCCTATCATCCCTCAAGTCCATCTAGTGTAGTTTTCTATATGAAATATCTCCCTGCTTGGATTCTTAGAGTGTTTTCTGTTTTCCTGACCAAATCCCACCTGAAAAAGGGATACTACTGGGATGAGGTAGAGGGGGCGGCTTAGAAAAAGATGCTGTTGGAGAAAAGAGAAGACCCAGGTGAGGACTTCATCAGCTTTTCTGGGAATGCAGAGCTGGAGGCTTGCTGTTGATGCCATGCCTGTGATGCCCACAGTCACAAGATGGCAGCACCCAGTTCCCTCAGCCCTGTCAGGGTAGCAGGCATGCGGCAAGGCCGGGCCCACCACCAAGCTGGCCCGGCCTTGCCACATGCCTGCCTCCGGAGTCCCCCAGTCCCCTCAGCCCCCAGATGCCCAGGCCGGCTTGAGGTGCAGGCAAGCCAAGGCTCTCAGCTGCCCAGCCACCCAGGACAGGCACGAGGCACAGGCAAGCCTCAGATGGTGGCTGCCCAGCCACCCAAGGCCACCTGAGGCTCAGGTAACCAGGGCCAGCCAAGGCTTGCGCTGCCAGCAGTGGCAGCAGCAGAGGTGTGATGTAGGCGTTGCATTCCCCTGATCACTGGGTCACCTCCTGCCCCTGAGGGCTCCCGGATGGTGAGAGGGGGCAGGCAGGGCTGAGGGACCCCCCGTTTCAGTGCATGAATTTTCATGCACCAGGCCTTTAGTAAAATATAAACAGAAATGTAAGATGTTAAAAGTGAAATAAACTATATGTACATACATAATAATTTGGGTTTTTTTATTGATTTTAGAGAGCTAGGAAGGGAGAGAGAGACATTGATCAACTGTCTCCTGCACTCCCCTTAATGGGGATCAAGCCCACAACTCAGTTTTGCCCCTGACCTGGAATTGAACCAGCGACCTCTGGGTGCACAGGACAATGCTCAACCGACTGAGACACATGGGCCAGGACAAATAAACTATATTTTTAAACATATTGTTTATGGTATTGGCTTTGTTTTTTTATTAGCTAGTACCTAGGGCAAAGCTCCCCCAGATCACAGTGCTTTTCTAGGTATTTCAAATAACTTTCTGGATAACTGTGGGTTTTTTTTGGCTGATTCTTTTTAGATCTTATTATATTGCCAGTGTTTTTACCTCTCAATGTTGATAATTTTCATTCAATGAGTGAAAATGTCCATGCTGTCATTTTATCACCATTCTCTTTTGCTTGTACTCTAAGTAGGACCTTACTCTGTACTCAATCTGCAATTTCTGTGCCAGAATTTTTGCAGCCATTTGTCTTTTATGAAAAGCTAGTTTAGTTGAAATTAGGTAAGTGATAAATCTTTTAACAGGCAGACAGAAACTTTAAAATGTCACCATAAACCAAAAGTGAATGAAGTACACTGTACCACTGCCAACTGCTCCTGTTTGGAACCCTGGTATCTCATCAGCTAAACATGAGGTGGGAACATCCAACCTATAGACCAAGTAAAGATACTAGTGTCAATCCATTTGTTAAAATATAGTGAAACTTCACTATCTTTTCATAAGATATAGAAATAGAAGCCCTAATATTTCCTATCCATGTTGCCATGAATGACCTTGAGCACCCCCTGAGTGTGTATTACCCATTTTGGAAACCATTAGTAAAGGGCACTGTTTCCCACCAGGTGGTTCATGAACTGAGAAGAAAGTATGATTTTATCTTCCAGCAATTCCTGACTTGGTTCCTGCCCTCTTCTGTCTTTTAAACAATGGCTATCCTTCTTCCACTTCCCCACAATATTCATTAAGAAATGCATTTAGAACTGAAAAATATGTTTGTAATATACTATGACCAAGCATTCTGTCTTTTTTTTACATAGTATCTTCAGAAAACCCGAACCCAAAGCACGGTATTACTTCTCCACTCACAACTTATGAGAAAAGGAGATAATCATGTACCTTTGAGGTGAGCAAACCAGTACTTAGTCAGCAAGGACCTGGACACAAGCTGGCTGGCCAGCCCTGTGCTCAGAGCAGGGCCTGAGGAAGGACATGGCAAGCCTGAGTCCCAGTTCCCTGGGTCACTGAGAATTCACACCAACTGCTGCAGAATATCTGAAACTCTCCACAGGTCACTCTCACGAGACAACCACAAAGACAACACTCATGATGCCATGACAGCGACGCTCCTCTCTAGGAATCTTTCTCTTAGTGTCACCAGAGTTGCTATTTCTAGCTTCATCTCTACACAGATATTGTAGAGACCCCGAGAAGTTTAGGGGAGTAGAAATTGGTAATTAACTCTTATGTATTAGGTTTTCAGAATTACTAGTAACTGAAAATGTGTGAGTTTCACTAATCCATGAAAATAGATTTAAAACTTTATATAGAAGTCAATGAGCAATTAAAGAAGGTTTTGCACATGAACACAACATAATGGCTTATGTTTTCAAACAACTCTGGCAGGAGCTTTCTCAAGAGAATGCCATGTGGCTAGAGTTTATTTTCTTGAAACACCTATATTTTCTGAGTTTCTTGCATCCCTTTGTTTCATTAAGTGCCCCTGTGAAAGTGTAATTTTTTTGGTCAGCAGCCTCAAATCTTTGTCTAACAACTGGTTCTATCTGCTGACCACTGCTGGGCCTGGGAGAATCACACAGTCTTATATCACCAGGCCACACAGAGGCCCCAAGAGAAATAAGCTCAAGTCAGGATTCTGTGATTACACACTGAGCTCCCAGGTGTCTGAAGACTTCACTACAACATGACTCCTTTTATTTCCAAAGGACAGAGACCCGAGCTTGTTTTCCTACAACATTGTCATCACCTTGTCAGTAATAAACTTAGGAGCAAGTTCTCAAAGCAAATGAGGGCCACCATGTGTGACAAGGAGGGGAATATCTTCAGGAAATGTATTTCAGTTCCCAGGGCTTACTGTCAACAATCACAAGGGTGAAAACTTTGAAAGAACCTCTCATTATTATTTCATTGCATGGGTGTTAGTAGATTTAAATTCAACAGCTTGCTTGTGGAAAACCCTAGCTAGACTTAAATATCCCTTAGCCATCTAAATAATCAAGGAAGGAAGAATTGGAAAGGAAGAATGGAGGAACAAAAGGGGGAGAAAAGGAAGCATATTTTCTGATTCTATATTTGTGACAGACGACAAAATAATCATTTTCTTGTGTAATTTACTTATTGCTTATATACTAGTATCCCAGTGAAGGCAATATCCATACCTTACCAATTTTAGATAAATATGATTGTATTAATCAAAAATGAAGAATCTAGACAGGTTCTGTCAAAAATATGCCTTATTAGAAGTCTCATTTAAAAATAACCCATGAAGGTAAAATTCCTTTTTAGTCTTCATAGAAAAGCTCTCCCCTTCCTTATGATAGTCCAGATTGTATACATCTTCAATGTAGAAGTTATTCCGGGGGAAGTGCCAAGATGGCAGCAACATAAGTGGAAGTTACACCCACCTCCTCCCAGGACCAAACTGGAATTGCAACTAAAATAAAGAGCAGTGAACCTGAATAACCAACTGAAGACTAGCTGAAGAGAAGTCCTATAACCAAGGATTTATAGTACAAACCACATGGAGACAGGTAGGAAGGGAGGCAACACAAAAAGGGCTGGCCCTGCTCCCACGGACTGCAGCTGAAAACCTGGAGGGACATCTCAGCTGCAAAGGTTCCTACTGAGGTGCATGAGGTCTCACCCAGCACCAGAGCTGGGAAGAGGTGCCCACATAGCATCTGGCTGTGGGAATCAGTAGAAATTCTTAACAGCAGGAAGATACTGGAGTATGCTAGAGACCCAGATGCCTTTTTAAAACACCAGGGCAGGCATAAAAATCTCATTTGCATTGCCGGAGTCCAACCCCAGCAGGTCCAGGGGTCCCCAAAGGTGTGGATGGAGTCGGCGAAGAAGGAATGACACAGAGACAGCGTTCAGTTGATCAGCAGCCTAGCCAGGATCTCTAGCCAGGATCTCCAGCCAAGTTCTGGTCTGGATCTCCAGCGAAGTTCTGCTGTTTATTGTCTTGTTACATCCGTATTTATACCAGTTGATTTTAATCCTGTCAATTTCTATTACAAAGGTTAGGGCGTTTCTTATCTCCATTCCAGGGAGTAAAGATTATGTAGCTTAAGCATGATTGTTTGTAGTGATTAACTGCCCGCCTGGCACTTAGTTAAGGAGTTTCATCCCCTCCCTGACTTCAGGGAAAAATTCCTACCTGGGGAAACAACCTTTCTCGGAGAGGTGACCTTGGTTAAAACACACAGCGCTAAGGGGAGCAAACATATTAAGAACAGTATGCTATATACGCCAGGTCCCTTGAAACATATGCTGTGCAGATGTTTCTTTCCTGCAGCGACTGTGTCAAGCAGCAAGGATGGACTGGCTTCCGGCATTGCATCATCCCAAGGATCCAGTGGAGGGAGAGCAGAGTGGACGAGAGTTCTGTGAGGGGAGATTGAGTTTTGTGGCTCTGAGACGAAAACTAAAGGGTCAGCTGCCAAGGTTTCTGTGCTGAGTCCTTCTCCAACACTACAGACATCTTTATTGGGTAGAGCATTTCAACATCATCCAACATCAGCCTAAGAAAATTCAATAGCCCAGCCTCCAGAGTCCCTGTAGCAACCCTGCCCCCACAGAGCTCACACCCTGAGAAGGAATCAGCTGCCTAGATCCAGTGTATAGTGGTCTGGGAAGAATCAGGGGTTGTCAGTGGCTGAGTTGCTTGGCTCTGGGATGGAGGCCATTCCCCTATCTTTCCTTGAGCCTGACTGGCATCTCCTCTTCATGGGATATCCACTATCTGCCGGGAGCCGGTCCATGCTTGCTGTTTCAAGGGACCTGGCATATATGGCATACTGTTCTTAATATGTTTGCTCACCTCCTTGGCACTATGTGTTTTAACCAAGGTCTCTGAGAAAGGTTGTTTCCCCAGGTATGGATTTTCCCCTGAAGTTAGGGAGGGAATAAAACCTCTTAACTAAGTGCCAGGTGGGTAATTAATCACTTTAACTACGAACAATCATGCTTAAGCTACATAGTCTTTACTCCCTGGAATGGAGATAAGAAACGCCCTAACCTTTGAAATAGAGATTGATAGGATTGGAATCAACTGGTATAAATACAGATGTAAGAAGACAGAACCAAGAGAAGACAGAACCTACACACAGAACTTAGAAGACAGAACCTACACAGAACCTAGAGACAGAAGAACTTCGCTGGAGAGAACATGGCAAAAGATCCTGGACTGAACCTGACTACAGAAATTGGCAAGAGAACCTGACTAGAACCTGGTGACTGAACCTGGCTGGAACCTAGTGAGGGAACATGACTACAGAACCTGGCTGGGGAACCTAGCAAGAGAACATGGACACAGAACCTGGCTGGAGATCCAGACCAGAACTTGGCTGGAGATCCTGGGTAGGCTGCTGATCAACTGAACACTGTCTCCGTGTCCTTCCTTCTTCGCCGACTCCATCTACGCCTTTGGGGACCCCTGGACCTGCTGGGGTTGGACCCCGGCAACTATCCCCACCCTGTGAACTCCTGGTGTCACCAATCTCCCAACTACTAGTGGCCCTGCCCTGCCCTGTCCTGCCTATCTGGGGCTCTTCTGGAGGTGCTTGCAGAATCTGGAATAGACTGAGTTGGGGGGCCATTTATCCCTCACATGCCTAAACTGTACAGAGCCATCCCTTCACCTGGCCAAATCTTGGACTTTGGGGGCCTCATAAACTCTGTTTCACCATGATGACTCCATGAGACCTTTCCCTGCTACAAAGGTCTGCTGGCAGCTGGTACATGGCAGCTAGTCTTGGTGTACCCTGGAACTTTTGCTGAGTAGCCTCAGACCCATCACTGACACCAAGTTTGAATGTGTATCCATATGGAAAACACCACTTGCACCTACCTAGTGACTGGGAACCTACCTCATACAACTTGAGTACTTCCAGAAGCTCTTCCAGTGACTTAGTCTAACAGGCAGCCAGCAGGCGGGGGCATGTGGAGGTGGTAGTGGTGAATCTGGGGTGCCTCAGGCCTTGTGCTGTCTTGGTCTGGTGTAAGAAAGCCTTGGTGCATAGCTTAATTCTTCCCACACACACCCAGCCCCAGCAGAGGCAGCCACAACTGCTGAACATTTTGTAGCTCCAAGCAGGTTGTCCAAGGCCAGTGTTTGACATTGACGTGAACCAGAGTCCCTCCCAAGAGTTCCCACAACCAGTATACCCAGTGGAAAACTACACACACATCAGAGCTAGATCTAATTAGCTTCAAGAGTGGCATATACAAAGGGAGATGTCAGCAGACTGGAGAACCTGATGAGGTAAATCATACTTTGTGTGACCAGCACCTACACAGCAACTCATACACTGTGGTTGGGGTGTAACCTCACAGTCAGCCAGCCTGATAGTTGATCCTATACATGAATGAGCTAGTAAAAATCAAGACTCAGTTACAACAGGAAGGCTCACGTAACCCACACAAGGGACATTCTTGGAGCATCCAGCTCAAGTGTTCAATGAGGCAGCACTACTGATCCTGCAGAACACCTACTACATAAGGCCATATAACCAAGACAGATCCATATAATATATACAAACAGCGTGATGAGCATGGCTCAGTGGTTGAATTAAGAGATCATGGTTCAATTCCCAATAAGGGGCACATGCCCAGGTTGTAGGCTCAATTCCCAATGGGAGATGAGCATAAAGCAGCCAATCAATGATTCTCTCTCATCATTTGTGTTCCTCTCTCTCTCTCCCTTGCTCTCTGAAATTAATAAAAATATGTTTTAAAGAATACACCCAAACAAACACAAAGAGGTAGCTAAATGAGGAGACAAAGAAACAGGCCCCAAATGAAAGAGTAGGAGAAATCTCCAGAAAAAGAGCTAAAATAAATTGAGGCAAGCAATCTACTAAATACAAAATTTAAAAACAATGGTTATAAACATGCTCAGAAAACTTAGGAGAAGAATGGATGAAATCAGTGAGAACCTAAAGACCTAGTAAGCATGAAAAAGGATAACAAAACTATAAAAAAGAACAAGTCAGAAATGAAGAATACAATATCTGGAATGAAGAATACATTAGAAGGAATAAACAGTAAGTTGGATGAAGTAGAGGATCAAATCAGTGATTTGGAAGACAATTTAGCAGAAAATACCCAATTAAAGAACCAAAAGAAAAAAACACTTTTTTAAATGGGTATAATTTATGGGACCTTAGAAACAACAAAAAGCATAACAGCATTAGCATGATAGGTGTAGCAGAAAGGTGAGAGAGAGAGAGAGAGAGAGAGAGAGAGAGAGAGAGAGAGAGAGAGAACTAGTTGAAGAAATAATGACTGAAAACTTTCCTGACCTGGTAAAGAAAAAAGACACACTAGTCTAGGAAGCATAGAGAGTCCCAAACAAGATGGACCAAAAGAGACCCACACCAAGATACATCATAATTATAATGGCAAAATTCAAGACAAAGGGAGAATCTTAAGCAGCAGTAAGAGAAAAACAGTTAGTTACCTACAAGGGTGCTCCAAAAGGATTGTCAGCTGATTTCTCAACAGAAATAATTCAGTCCCGAAGGGATTGACATGAAATATTCAAAGTAATGAAAAGCAAGCGCCTACAATCAAGATTACTTCCCCAATAAGGCTATCATTTAAAATTGTGGTAGAAATAAAGAGCTAAAAAGGGCAAAAAAAAAAAAAAAAAACACTAAAGGAGTTCATTACCATCAGGCTAGTATTCAAAGAAATGTAGAGTCTTCTTTAAGAAAAAAGAAAAAGAAAGAGGAACATAGTTTTCTATTTATATAAAAACCCTCAGTGTAATGTCACATCCGAAGCTCGATCAACCAGAAGGAAGTCAGTCCTGCACCCTCCCCCAGCTGTTTCCTGGAGGGCGAGGTTTCAGGCAGGAATCCACCCTTGGAGCGTGGAAGTACTGAGTCCTGGGTTGCCTTGCCAAGGGCTGCGCCCTCCCCGAGCTGTTTCTCGCGAGGCCTGAGGGAAGAACCTACCCTCGGAGCACCAGGAGCACCCAGCAGCAGTAAATCCTGGGTTGCTGAGGCAGAGGCCACAGCGTGGTAGAACTCTGGGTCTGGCCCAACAGGGGACATGGCCGGCCTTCAAAACAGACCCTGACAGTAGGTAAGAGGCAACCGCATTCCTCACAGAATCCACTGTTGGGCAGCTTGTTGTCAGTGGCATGCCAGCCAGGAACCCCATTCACCTGCACCCTGGACCCTGACAGGAGGGAGGAGGGAGCCCCATTCCTCATGGAATGGACAGGTGGCCAGCTTGCTATCAGGGGTCTGCCAGCTAGGAATCCTATTCATCTGCATATCTGTATAAAGTTTTAATACATTATATTAGAGGTAGTGATAGTACTGTTTTACCCACAGCATCTACAGGAATTGCTGCAAATTTACTTCTCGGTGGAAGCACCTTTCATTCCCAATATAAATTACCAATTCCATTAAATGAAACTTCAATTTCTAGACTCAATATAAACAGTGAAGTTGTTAAAACGATTAAAAATGCCCAACTTCTCATTATTGATGAATGCACCATAGCATCCAGTCATGGTATAAATGCCATAGACAGATTACTAAGAGAAATTATGAATTTGAATGTGTATTTGGTGGGAAAGTTCTCCTTCTTGGAGGGGATTTTTTACAATGTCTCAGTATTGTACCGCATGCTATGCAATCGGCCATAGTAAAAACAAGTTTAAAGTATTGTAATGTTTGGGGATGTTTCAGAAAGTTGTCTCTTACAACAAATATGAGATCAGAGGATTCTGCTTATAGTGGATGGTTAATAAAACTTGGAGATGGCAAACTTAATAGCAGTTTTCATTTAGGAAAGGATATTCTTGAAATCCCCCATGAAATGGGTTGTAATGGATCTATTATTGAAGATACCTTTGGAAATACTATATCTACAGATAATGTTAAAAATATATCTAAACGTGCAATTCTTTGTCCAAAAAATGAGCACGTTCAAAAATCAAATGAAGAAATTTTGGATATACTCAATGGAGATTTTCACAAATTTGAGTGATGATTCCATTGATTCAACAGATGATGCTGAAAAGGGAAATTTTCCCATCGAATTTCTTAATAGTATTACTTCTTTAGGAATGCCATGTCATAAATTAAAATTGAAAGTGGGTGCAATCATCATGCTATTGAGAAATCTCAATAGTAAATGGGGTCTTTGTAATGGTACCAGATTTATTATCAAAAGATTACAACCTAATATTATCGAAGCTGAAGTATTAACAGGATTGCAGATGGAGAGGTTTTCTGATTCCAAGAATTAATTTGTCCACATCTGACACTGGCCTCCCATTTAAATTGATTTAATGATAGTTTCCCATGATGCCAGCATTTGTGATGACTATTAATAAATCACAAGGACAAACTCTAGACAGAGTAGGAATATTCCTCCCTGAATCCATTTTTTCACATGGTCAGTTATATGTTGCTTTCTCTCAAGTTCGAAGAGCATGTGACATTAAAGTTAAAGCTCTAAATACTTCAGCACAAGGGAAATTAGTTAAGCACTCTGAAAGTGCTTTCACTCTCAATGTGGTATATAGGCAGATATTAGAATAAGTTTAATCACTTTATCAGTCATTGTTTGCATCACTGATGTTTTATATCATGTTTTTGTTGTTTTTATATTATGTTTTTGTTGTTTTCATCATGTTTTTGTTGTTTTTATATCATGCCTCTGTTGTTATATCGTTTTGTTACTGTTTATTTATTAATAAATTTATATATTATTTTCATATACATTTTACTAATTTCCTTTAATCTCTCACATTTCTATTATAGAGAATGGCAAATAGCAATATTAAAATATTTCCACTAATTAATTCCCCTTTAATGTGCATGAATTTCGTGCACTGGGCTACAAGTAAAAGAATAAAATGGTAATAAATATGTACCAATCAATAATCACTTTAAATGTAAATGGCTTATATGCTATAATCAAAAGATATAGGGTAGCTGGATAAATAAGAAAACAAGACTCATCTATATGCTGTAAGCAAGAGACCCACCTAATAATGAAAGATACGCACAGACTAAAAGTAAAGAGATAGAAAAAGATATTTCATGCAGCTGGGAATGAAAAAAGCTATGGTAGTAATACTTATATCAGAAGAAAATTGACTTCAAGACAAAGAAGGACATGACATAATGATGAAGGTCTTAATACAACAATAAGATATACCACTTGTGCCCTAACTGGTTTGGCTCAATGGATAGAGCATCGGCCTGCAGACTCAAGGGTCCCAGGTTTAATTCTGGTCAAGGGCATGTACCTTGGTTGCAGGCACATACCCAGTAGGGAGTGTGCAGAAGGCAACTGATCGATGTTTCTCTTTCATCAATGTTTCTAACTCTCTATCCTTCTCCCTTCCTCTCTGTAAGAAATCAATAAAATATATATTTTTTTAAAAAAGATATACCACTTATAAACAATTATGCACCCAACATAGAACCACCTAAAATATGAAGTAAATATTTATGGACATAAAGGGAGAGATTGACAGTAATACAGTCATAGTAGGGGATTTTAACACCCCATTGACTTCAGTGGATATATCTTCGAGGCAGAAATTCAACAAGGAAACAGTGACCTTAAATGACACCAAAATCAGATTGATTTATTTGAAATCTTTAGAACATTTCACCTTAAAGGCACAGAATAGATATTATTTTCATGTGCACATCAGACATTTTCTAGGACATACCACATGTTAGGACACAAAACAAGTTTCAAAAAATTTAAGGGTATTGAAAATCATATCAGGTATCTCCTCTGACCATAATTGTGTGAAACTAGAAATCAGAAGAAAAAAATGAAAAAAAAAATGTAAACACAAGAAGGCTAAATAACATGTCATTAAACAATGAATGGGTTCATAATAAGATAAAGGAAGAAAGTAAAAAATACTTTAAAATGAATATAAGAACACAACAACCCAAAATCTATGGGGCACAGCCAAGCAGTCCTAAGAGGGAAATTCATGGCATTACAGACCTACCTCAAGAAACCAGAAAAATCTTAAATAAATAATCTAATTTTACACATAAAGAAACTAAAAAAAAAGAACAACAAGCCAAGCCCAGGTTGAGTAGAAGGAAGGAAAGAATAAAAATCAGAGCAATAATAAATGAAATAGAGTCTAAAAAAATACAAAAGATCAATGAAACCAAGAGATGGTTATTTAAAAAAATAAACAAGATTGATAAACCTTTAAACAGATTCACCAAGAAAAAAATAAACAGGACCCAAATAAAATCATAAATTGAAAACTAGAAGTAACAACTGACACCACAAACGTATAAAGGATTATTAGAAAATATTATGAAAAACTATACAAACAAATCATACAATGTGGAAGATATAAATAAATTCCTAGAAACACATGAACTTTCAAAACTGAATCAAGAAGAAACAGAAGCCCTAGCTGATGTTGTTCAGTAACTGGAACATTGACTCCTGCACTAATGGTCACAGGTTCAACTCCCAGTCCTGGTTGGGGCATCTTCAGAAGGCAACCAATTAATGTGTCTCTTTCACATGGATATCTCTCTCCCATCTTTCCTTTTCACTCTCTGAAAAAAATAAAAAATAAAAAATAAATCAGTGGAAAAAATATCCCCAGGTGAAGATTAACAACAAAAAAAGAAGAAACAGAAAAGTGAACAGACCAATTAAAGCAATAATAAAAAAAACTTCAAACAAACAAAAGTCCTGGACTGGAAGGCCTCACTGATAATTTTCATCCAACATTCAAAGAAAAAATAACACATGTTTTTCTCCTACTACTTCACAAAATTCAAGTGGAAAAAAAAGACTCACAATCTCATTTTATGAGGCTAGTATTATTTTTATTCCAAAACCAGGTAAAGATTACAAAGAAACAAATTTATAGGCCAATATGCCTGATTAACATGGATGCTAAAATCCTCAACAAAATACTAGTAAATTGAATTCAGCAATAAATTAAGAAGTTCAGATTTCATGATCAAGTGGAATTTATTCCTGAGATACAAGGTTGGTATAATATCCACAAATTAATTAATATGATATACCACATAAACAAAATGAAATACAAAAATAATATAATCCTATCAATAGATGCAGAAAAACTTTTGACAAAATTCAACGCTCATTTATGATAAAACTCTCAGAAAAGTGGGAATAGAGGGAACATACGTCAACATAATAAAGGCCATATATGACAAACATACAACCAACATAATACTCAATGGTCAAAAACTAAAAGCATTTCCTTTAAGATCAGGAACAAGACAGGGATGTCCACTTTCACCACTCTTCTTCATCATTTTACTGAAAGTCCTAACCATAATAATCAGACAAGAAGAAATAAAAGACATCCAAATTGGAAAGGAAGAAGTAAAACTGTGGTGTGGGTGTGTTTTGTTTTGTTTTGTTTTGTTTTGTTGTTGTTTATTTTGTAGATGACATGATAATGTACTCAGAGAATCCTCAAGATTCCACCAAAAAACTACTAAAACTGATAACTAAATTCAATAAAGTAGCAGAATACAGCATAAATATCCAGAAATTGGTTGCAAGGGTAACTAAGAAAACAATCTCATTTAAAATTGCAAAAATAAAATAAAATACCTATAAATAAATATAACCAAAGACTTAAAAGACCTGTATTCATAAAATTACAAGAGACCGAAAAAAGAAATTGAATAAAATACAAATAAGTGGAAGTGTATACAATGTTCATGGATAGGAAGAATTAACATCATTATAATGTCCATACTACACAAAGCAATCTATATAATCAATGAATTTCTATCAAAATATCTACTTTTTTATAGAACTAGAACAAAAATCCAAAAATTTATATGGAACCACAGCAATCTTAAGAAAGAAGAACTAAGTTGGAGGAATCATGCTACCTGATATCAAACTATACTACAAGGCTATAGTAATCAAAACAATATGGAACTGGCATAAAACTAGACAGATAGATCAATGGAACAGAAAGAGAGCCCAGAAACAACCATTACATATATGATCACTTTCTATTTGACAAAGGAGGCAAGAGCATAGAATGGGGTAAAGACAGTCTATTCAATAGTGTTCAAAACATTCGACAGATATGTACAAAACTGAAACTAGACTACCTTCTTACACCATATACAAGAATAAATTCTGGAGACGGAAGATGGCGGCGATATAGGCAGACGCGTCCCAGGTCGTGTCCTGGAGCAAATGGAGTGAGCAGCTGAAACTAATAACACCCACACCGAATTGGTGAAATTGCTCAGCTGGTGAGACGGTTTGCAGCCGGGAAGAGAAGAACTCCCCTGGAAAGGTTAAAAAAAAAACAACAGGGATTTGAGCAGGAAAGTTTGCCAGACCTCTGAGCCCAGAGAGTCGGAGGGAGACCGCGTGGCAGACAGCCGCGTCCCTTGGGACAGGCACAGCCCCTGACGGGGGAAAGGAGAACCTCGGGATTCCTGGCGCCACCGGGGGAATTGAGAGCTGGGTTCTGTGATCACAGAGGACTGAGCCTAAAGGGGGCAGCCTGAAGAGCTGACCAGACCATGCAGTCCCAGTAAGAGAAGAAGCTTACAGAAACCAAGCCTTCCCCGTTTCCACGGCCGGCGTTTGTTTGTTTGTTTTCACTGAATCCTGTTCATGGGACATTTTGGATACAGACACTCACCTGTGCTGAAGAGAGGGAGAATGTGCGGAAGAGTGGAATCTGGGGAGAGACTGAAGAGAGAAGGGGGCCGGGAGAGTTGGCAGCGAACTGAGTGCTGAGACACCCCTGAACCCAGGACTGGGGCAGCCATTCTCTCCAGAGAGTGAGACTCCTCCCCTCAGCCCCTAGGCAAGGAGCACAGCCACACCCAGATTCCACCCTGCACGAGATCAAGGATTAAAATAACCTGATCAGTCCCTGGGAGTTAACAGGGTCTGGCCTATAGAGGGATTTTCAATCCCAGCAACAACACAGCGCCCGTAACTAACTATTACGCAGCCAGCTCTGGGCAGTGAACTTCCACTGGACAGAGAGGCCCTATAGCCTCAGAGGCCAACCCCAGAACACTGCCACCCAGAGGCTGACCCACAAACTGACTCTTTGCTAAACACAAAATAAGGCAGTCTGGAAAACAAATGCGGCCTGCTTTAAAATAAGGACTGTGGTTTACAACACAGAGGAACAGTGTATCACAGGGAAACTCAACACTCTCCTGAATACCTGGCAGGTCTAAGGCGAGCCACACTGAAGAATAGAAGAACCGAAGGACCTTCACTACTGCAATTTTTTTTTCTTTTTTTTTCACCTTTTAACTAAGAAACCATTTTTTTTTCTTTTTTTTCTTCTTCTTTTTTTTTCTTTTTTCTTTTTTTTTCTTCTTTTTCCATCACCTGATTTTACCCTTTTAATTACTACCTTCTTATTTTTAACCAGTATTATTACTGCTACCATTTTACCATTTTTTAAAGTGCCATTTTATTTTCCCTTATTTTATTTTGGGATTAGTGTTCTCCATTCTATTTTCATCGTTATATTATTGGTTGTTTCTAGTTTGCATTCATCTCCAGGGAGCTGATGCTGGAATTTGTTGGGATTAGTGGCTGTTCTATAGGAGTATTCTCCTCATATAAAAAGTCTCTTCCCCTCTTCCACTTCATTCTCTCTTTTCGCCCTTTTTTTTTTCTTTACTTTTTTTTCTTTTCTTTTCTTTTCTCGCTTTTATTTCCCCCCCTCCTTTTTCCCAATTTCATTTTTGCACTCCTTTTTTTTGTCCCTACTTTTCTTTTCTTTTTTCTCTTTTATCTTTTTCTCTTCCTTCTTCCTTATCCCCTAATTCTCTTAATTCGGGTGGTCACCTTTATTTGGGGTTATTAATATCGTGAATATATTTGTGTATAGTGCCTGGTACGTGGTGCCTTGTTGTGTTGTATTTTGTGCCTTTAAATCAACGCAGCAGATCCAAGTAACAGCAACCTCCTGAGCACCACACTCTCTGCTGAGGAACAGCAGCTGTACGTGAAACCTCGCCCCACCAGCCAGAAGAGCCACCACAGCAGTGAACGGCACCCACCAGAGGAGCTGCTGCCAACTGAAGAGCAGCTGCTACCGCAACCGCCCGAAGAGCAACCACAGACCAAGGAGTCACTGCCACCAAGGGAGCAACCACTGAATGACTCAACATCTAGATATGTCAGTGAGATCAAACATGGGGAGACAAAGAAACCCCCAAAGGAAAGAGAAGGAGGACTCTCCAGAAAAGCAGCTAAGTAATACAGAGGCATGCAACATGACAGAAAAAGAATTCAGAATAAGGGTCCTAGAGTGCATAAACCAGATGGAGGAAAAAATTGACGACCTCTGCAAGAAGCAAGAAGAAACAGATGAAAAAATCAATAACATATGGAAGAAGCTAGAAGAAATAGATGAAAAAATCAACAACTTAAGTAAGACCCAAGAAGAAATGAAGAGTGATATAGCTGCAATGAAAAACTCCATTGAAAGTATCAACAGTAGACTAGGAGAAGCGGAGGACAGAATTAGTGAATTAGAAGACAAGGAAGCAAAACACACCCAAAATGTACTGCAATTGGAGAAAAAAATTAAAAGACAGGAGGAGAGCCTAAGGGAGCTTTGGGACAACATGAAATGAAACAACATACGAATAATAGGGGTACCAGAACAACAGAAGGATGAACAAGGATTAGAAAACCTATTAGAAGAAATAATATCAGAAAACTTCCCTGAGGTGGGGAAGAAAAAAGTCACACAAGCCCAGAGAGTCCCAAACAAGGTGAACCCGAAAAGACCCACACCAAGACACATCATAATTACCATGGCAAATGTTCAGGACAAAGAGAGAATCTTACAGGCTGCAAGAGAGAGACGGAAAGTTACATACAAGGGATCTCCCATTAGATTGTCAAATGATTTCTCAACAGAAACACATCAGGCCAGAAAAGAATGGACAGAAATTTACAAAGTGATGCAAAGCAAAGGACTGAATCCAAGAATACTCTATCCAGCAAGGCTATCATTCAAAATTGAAGGGGAAATAAGAAGCTTCACAGACAAAAAAAAAGGCTAAGGGAGTTTATCACCACCAAGCCAGCAATGCAAGGAATGCTAAAGGGACTGGTATAAAAATAAGAAATAAAAAGCTCAGAAAGAAAACAGCCACACAAAAAAAGAAATGGCTACAAACAGGTACCTTTCAATAATAACTTTAAACGTAAACGGACTAAATGCTCCAAACAAAAGACATCGAGTGCCTGAATGGATAAAAAAACATGACCCATACATCTGCTGTCTACAAGAAACCCACCTCATTAGAAGGGACTCACACAGACTGAAAGTGAAAGGATGGAAAATATCTTTCAGGCAAATGAAAAGGAAAAGAAAGCTGGGGTAGCAATACTTATATCGGACAAAATAGACCTCAAAGTGAAGGCTATAACAAGAGATAAGGAAGGCCACTTCATAATACTAAAGGGATCAATACAACAAGAAGATATAACGCTGGTAAACATATATGCACCCAATGCAGGAGCACCCAAATTCATAAAAAAAACTCCTGGAAGATATCAAAGGAGAGATCAACAACAATACAATCATAGTAGGGGACTTTAATACACCACTGACAGCACTGGATAAGTCCTCTAGACAAACAATCAGCAAAGATACAGCAATCCTAAATGACTCACTAGATCAGATGGACTTAATAGACATCTTCAGAACACTTCACCCCAATGCCACGGGATATACATTCTACTCAAGTGCTCATAAGACATATTCAAAAATAGACCATATATTGGGTCACAAGCAAAGTATCCCCAAATTCAAGAAGATTGAAATCATAAAAAGCATCTTCGCAGACCACGATGGCATAATATTAGAAATAAACTACAATAAAAACAACCCAAAATACTCAAACACCTGGAAGCTGAATAGCATGCTATTAAATATTGATTGGGTTACCAATGAAATCAAAGAAGAAATTCAAAACATCCTGGAAAGTAATGACAATGAAAACACAACAATCCAAAACCTATGGGACACAATGAAAGCAATCCTGAGAGGGAAGTTTATAGCTCTACAGGCCTATCTCAAAAATCAAGAAAAAATGATAGTAAATCATCTAACTCTACAACTCAAAGAATTAGAAAGAGAGCAACAAGAAAAGCCCAGAGTGAGCAGAAGGAAGGAGATAATCAAGATTAGAGCAGAAATAAATGACATAGAGACCAAAAAAACAATACATAAAATCAATGAAACCAAGAGCTGGTTCTTTGAAAGGACAAACAAGATTGATAAACATCTACCCAGGCTCACCAAGAAGCAAAGAGAGAGGACCCAAATAAACAAAATCAGAAATGACAGAGGCAAAATAACAACAGACCCCACAGAAATACGAATGATTGTTAAAAAATACTATGGACAGCTCTACTCCAACAAACTAGACAACATGGAGGAAATGGACATATTCCTGGAAAAATACAACATTCCAAAACTCAATCAGGAAGAATCTAAAAATCTCAACAGGCCAATAATTATGGAAGAAATTGAAGCAGTAATCAAAAAGCTTCCAGCAAACAAAAGCCCAGGACCAGACGGCTTCACAGGGGAGTTTTACCAAACATTCAAGGAAGAACAAAAACCTATCCTCCTCAGACTACTACAAAAAATTCAAGAGGAAGGAACACTTCCAAGCTCATTCTATGAAGCCAGCGTCACCCTAATACCAAAACCAGGTAAAGACAACACAATGAAAGAGAATTACAGGCCAATATCCCTCATGAACATAGATGCCAAAATCCTCAACAAAATCTTAGCAAATCGGATCCAGCAGTACATCAGAAAGATCATACACCATGACCAAGTAGGATTTATCCCAGGGATGCAAGGATGGTACAATATCCGCAAATCAATAAACGTGATACATCACATAAACAAATTGAAAGAAAAAACCACATGGTCATATCAAATGATGCAGAAAAAGCATTTGACAAAATTCAACACCCATTTTTGATAAAAACTCTCAGCAAGGTGGGAGTAGAAGGATCATACCTCAACATAATAAAAGCCATATATGACGGGCCCACAGCCAACATCATACTCAATGGACAAAAACTAACACCATTTCCCCTAAGAACAGGAACAAGACAGTGATGCCCCCTCTCACCACTCCTGTTCAACATAGTACTGGAAGTGTTAGCCATTGCAATTCGGCAAGAAGAAGAAATAAAAGGCATCCAAATTGGAAAAGAGGAAGTAAAACTGTCCTTATTTGCAGACGACATGATATTATATATACAAAACCCTAGAGACTCCATCAAAAAGCTACTAGACTTAATACATGAATTTGGCAATGTAGCAGGATACAAAATTAACCCCAAGAAATCTGAGGCATTTCTATACACCAATAGTGAA
The DNA here is from genome assembly GCF_014108235.1 of Myotis myotis. Classification (NCBI taxonomy): domain Eukaryota; kingdom Metazoa; phylum Chordata; class Mammalia; order Chiroptera; family Vespertilionidae; genus Myotis; species Myotis myotis. Next base: position 826,899 of record NW_023416329.1, on the reverse strand, counting down.
CTTTCAGAAAGAGAGATTATAAAAACAATCCCGTTTACCATCACACCAAAAAAATTAAGCTACCTAGGAATAAACTTAACTAAAGAGGTAAAAGACCTCTACTCAGAAAACTACGGGACGTTGAAAAAAGATATAGAGGAAGAAATAAACAGATGGAAGAACAAACCGTGTTCATGGATTGGTAGAATCAACATCATTAAAATGTCCATACTACCCAAAGCAATCTATAAATTCAACACACTTCCCATTAAAATACCAATGGCATACTTCAGAGATCTAGAACGAACTCTCCAAAAATTCATCTGGAATAAAAAAAGACCCCGAATAGCTGCAGCGATCCTGAGAAACAACAAAGTAGGTGGGATCTCAATACCAGATATCAAGTTGTATTACAAAGCCACTGTTCTCAAAACTGCCTGGTACTGGCACAAGAATAGGCATATAGATCAATGGAATAGAATAGAGAGCCCAGAAATCGGCCCGAACCAATATGCTCAATTAATATTTGACAAAGGAGGCAAGAACGTACAATGGAGCCAAGATAGTCTCTTCAATAAATGGTGTTGGGAAAATTGGACAGATATATGCAAGAAAATGAAACTAGACCACCAACTTACACCATACACAAAAATAAACTCAAAATGGATAAAGGAATTAAATGTACGACAGGAAACCATAAAAATTCTAGAAGAATCCAAAGGCAACAAAATCTCAGACATATGCCGAAGCAATTTCTTCACTGATACAGCTCCTAGGGCACTTGAAACTAAAGAAAAAATGAACAAATGGGACTACATCAAAATAAAAAGCTTCTGCACAGCAAAAGAAACCATCAGCAAAACAACGAGAAAACCCACTATGTGGGAAAACATATTTGCCAATGTCATATCTGATAAGGGCCTAATCTCCAAAATTTATAGGGAACTCATACAACTTAACAAAAAGAAGATAAACAATCCAATCAAAAAATGGGCAAAGGACCTAAATAGACACCTTTCAAAAGAGGACATTCAGAAAGCCAAGAGACATATGAAAACATGCTCAAAGTCACTAATCATCCGAGAGATGCAAATCAAAACAACAATGAGGTACCATCTCACACCTGTCAGACTGGCTATCATCAACAAATCAACAAACGACAAGTGCTGGAGAGGATGTGGAGAAAAAGGAACACTTGTGCACTGCTGGTGGGAATGCAGACTGGTGAAGCCACTATGGAAGACAGTATGGAGTTTCCTTAAAAAACTGAAAATGGAACTCCCATTTGACCCTGTGATCCCACTTCTAGGAATATATCCCAAGAAACCAGAAACACCAATCAGAAAGGATATATGCACCCCTATGTTCATAGCAGCACAATTCACCATAGCTAAGATCTGGAAACAGCCTAAGTGCCCATCAGTAGATGAATGGATTAGAAAACTGTGGTACATCTACACGATGGAATACTATGCTGCTGTAAAAAGGAAGGAACTCTTACCATTTGCAACGTCATGGATGGAAATGGAGAGCATTATGCTAAGTGAAATAAGCCAGTAAATGAAGGAAAAATACCACATGATCTCACTCATTCATGGATAATAGAGACCATTATAAACTTTTGAACAATAATAGATACAGAGGCAGAGCTGCCTCAAACAGATTGTCAAACTGCAGCGGGAAGGCCAGGGAGGGTTGGGGGGCAGGAGGTAGGGGGGTAAGAGATCAACTAAAGGACTTGTATGCATGCATAGAAGCATAACCAATGGACATAAGACACTGGGGGGTAGGGGAGGCTAGGGGACTGTCTAGGGCGGGGGGATAAAATGGACACATATGTAATACCCTTTGTAATACTTTAAGCAATAAATAAAAAAAGGAAAAAAAAGAATAAATTCTAAATCGATTAAGATTTAAATGTAAGGCTCAATATCATAAAACTTTAGAAGAAAACATTGGTAGGAATGAATATATCTGGGAAATTTCTATTTATTTTCTGATAAATTTTCTCATGTAAGAGAAACAAGAGGAAACATAAACAAATGAGACTACATCAAATTAAAGAAGTTTTTGCCCCACAAAGGAAAACATTACCAAAATGAAAAGATAACCCATTGAATGGGAGAACATATTCACCAATGATAAATCTGATGAGGGGATAATAAGCAAAATTTATGAAATTATACAACTCAACACACACACACACACACACACACACACACACACACACACACACACTCCAATTAAGAAATGGGCAAAAGACCTGAATAAACACTTCTCCAAAGAGGCCATACATTGGCAAATATGTTCTCCCACGCAGTGGGCTTTTTTGTTGTTTTGTTGATTGTTTCTTTTGCTGTACAAAAGCTTTTTATTTTGATGTAGTCCCATTTGTTTATTTTCTCTTAGTTTCCATTGCCCTAAGAGCTGTATCAGTGAAGAAATTGCTTCAGCATATGTCTGAGATTTTGCTGCCTGTGGATTCCTCTAGTATTTTTATTGTTTCCCATCTTATGTTTAAGTCCTTTATCCATTTTGAGTTTATTTTTGTGTATAGTGTAAGTTGGTGGTTTAGTTTCATTTTTTTTTTTTGCATGTATCTGTCCAATTTTCCCAATACCATTTATTGAAGAGACTGTCTTGACTCCATTGTATGTTCTTGCCTCCTTTGTTAAATATTAATTGAGCATAGTGGTTTGGGTTGATTTCTGGGTTCTCTATTCTATTCCATTGATCTATATGTCTATTCTTGTGCCAATACCAAGTAGTTTTGAGAACAGTGGCTTTGTAATACAGCTTGATATCTGGTATTGAGATCCCTCCTACTTTGTTCTTCTTTCTCAGGATTACTGCAGCTATTCAGGGTCTTTTTTTTTTTTATTCCAGATGGATTTTTGGAGGGTTCATTCTAGGTGTGTGAAATATGCCATTGGCATTTTAATTGGGAGTGCATTGAATCTATAGATTGCTTTGGGTATTATGGACATTTTAATGATGTTGATCCTACCTATCCATAAGCACGGTATGTTTTTCCATCTGTTTATGTCTTCCTCTATCTCTTTTTTGTGTGTCCTATTGTTTTCTGAGTAAAGGTCTTTTACCTCCTTAGTTAAGTTCTCCAACATTTACAGGGAACTCATGCAACTTAACAAAAAGAAGATAAACAACCCAATCAAAAAATAGGCAACGGACCTAAATAGATACTTTTCAAAAGAAGACATGAGGAAGGCCAAGAGACATATGAAAAGATGCTCAAAGTCACTAATCATTTGAGAGATGCAAATCAAAACGACAATGAGATACCACCTCACACCTGTCAGAATGGCTATCATCAACAAATCCACAAATGACAAGGGGTGGAGAGGATGTGGAGAAAAAGGAACACTCATGCACTGCTGGTGGGAATGCAGACTGGTGCAGCCACTGTGGAGAACGGTATGGAGTTTCCTTAAAAAACTAAAAATGGAACTCCAGTTTGACCTAGTGATCCCACTTCTAGGAATATATCCCAAGAAACTAGAAACACCAATCAGAAAGGATATATGCACCCCTGTGTTCATAACAGCACAATTAACCATAGCTAAGGTTTGGAAACAGCCTAAGTGCCCACCAGCAGATGAGTGGATTAGAAAACTGTGGTACATCTACACAATGGAATACTATGCTGAGATAAAAAAAGAAGGAATTCTTACCATTTGCAACGTCATGGATGGAACTGGAGAGCATTATGCTAAGCGAAATAAGCCATTCAGAGAAAGATGAATATCACATGATCTCACTCATTTATGGAATATAATGAACAACATAAACTGATGAACAGAAACAGATCCAGAGACAGAGAAGCAATCAGACCATCAAACCTCAGAGGGAAGGTAGGGGAGGGTGGGGGTAAGGAGGAGAGATCAACCAAAGGACTTGTATGCATGCATATAAGCCTAACCAATAGTAGACACAGACACCAGGGGGGTGAGGGCATGAGTGGGTGGGGGGGGGGCACTGGGGGGATAAGGACACATGTAATACCTTAATCAATAAAGATAAAAAATTAAAAAAGAGACTATACAGATGGTCAATAGATATATGAAATGATGCTCAATGTTACTAATCATCCGGGAAATGCAAATTGAAACCACAATGAGATATCACCTTACACCTATCAGAAAAGCTATCATCAACAAATTAACAAGCAATAAGTGTTGGTTATCAAGTGGAGAAAAAGGAACTCTCATGCACTGTTGGTGGAAATGCAGATTGGTATAGCCACTGTGGAAAACAGGATGGTGGTTCCTCAAAAAAGTTAAAAATGAATCTGCCTGATGACCCAGCAATTCCATTTGTGGGTATATATCTGAAGAAGCTCAAAATACTAATTTGAAAGAATATATGCATCCCTATTTATTGCAGCAATATTAATAATAGCCAAGCTATGGAAGCAAGCCGAGTGTCCATAAATAGACAGAGAAAAAAATCAGTGGTGCTACAAATATTACTCAGCCTTAGAAAAGAATGAAATCTTACCATCTGTGACAGCATAGGTGGACCTAGAGGGTATAATGTTAGTGAAATAAGTCAGTCAGAGAAATACAAATACCGTATGATTTCACTTATATATGGAATCTGAAGTACAAACAAAACAAACAAAACAGAAACAGTTTCTAGATACAGAGAACAGACTGATGATTGACAAAAGATTTGGAATTGGGGGACTGGGTGAAAAAGGTGAAGGGATTAAGAAGTACAATTGGTAGTTTCAAAATAGTCATGGGATGCAAAGTATAGCACATGAAATAGTCGATAATACTGTAATAGCTCCACATGCTGCCAGTTGGATACTGGAAATATCAGGGGTCACACTTTGTAAAGTATATGGTTGTCTATCCTCTATGTTGTACACCTAAAACTAATACAAAATAATGTTGAATATAAACTGTAAATTGAAAAATTTTAAATATTAAAAAAATAATTTTAACAAATTATTATAGTTCTTTCTATTGTCTACCACAAAATATATCTTGACCTGCTTAATGTTTTTGTTCAGACAGCTACAGCTTATCTCAAACAATGTAAGACTCTTCACTCCAGAGGTCTCCTCAGCTACACCAGTCTCTCTGGTCAAGCACTCTTTCCTCTGTCTTCCATTTTGCCCACCTTTCCCTCCTGGTAAGATGTATGCTTTGACCCAAGGAGCAACAACACAGTAGCCAAAGCTGAAGAATGAAACACAGAGGACTTGCTGGTGTGCATCCTGTGCACTACTCACGCACTACCCCCTGAGTGCCCTGCTCAGGGACCCTGAGCTCCCAGGCAGGCCTATGGCCATCCTCTCCTCCCAATGCTCCTACCAGGGGAGACCCCTACCTCACTTTCTCCACAAGGAAACACTCTCTGTTATCATAACAGCTCAGCTGTGACCTCCACTGGGAGCCTGCCCTCCACCCCACACCCCTTCCCCCTACCCCCTGCCAATTCTTTGGGCTGTAAACAGTTCTTTCACTGCACTTAAGTGGCTTTATACAATAGTTTTTATGCCCACAACCATGGGTAATAAGCTACTAGATGACAGGGTACTCAGAACATTTGTCTCCAAAACTTGAGTTTACAGTCCTCAGTCAATATTGCCCCATGTCCCAGTGAATGGACAGACGAAATAAGCCAATGGTAACTCGGCAGGAGCTAGTGCCTGCAGGTGAAACACTGCTTTCAGCCCTGCTTCCTCTCCAAGGAGGGCTTGTGTCGGGATCTGGGCATTGCTGGGGTTACTACTGCTCTGTTATTGTTCTCTAGGTAGCAGTGGAAAATGAAAATGAAATCCATTTTGTGGAACAGTAAACAGCGACAGGTAACTTGAGTCTCTGCCACCACAGAACCTTGACATTAAGTTGGTATTGCATATGACGATGCCATTGTCACAAACACCCACACACCCGCTTCTCTTTGAAATTCATTATTACTATTTTAAATTGTTGTCCACAATTAAGCTGGCATGTAGGTGTGATTCCAATAAATGTTTCTAAACAGAGAGAGGCCATTAGAGTTTAAAGTGTTTAATTTAAGAAGAAATGATGGACAGTAACCCTATAAATGAATGACTTCCAAAGAACTATGGGAAGGCAGAGTTGGGCAGTGAAAGCTGCCCAGAGCAGGTGGTCAGTGAGCACTACTCTGTCTTCTCCTGTCCCCAAGAGTTCTTGGGGAGCAGAGCCCAACCCCAGCTGGTCCAGCAAGTGTAACACAGTTTCCTTTACTGGCAGAAGAAAAAGTCAGTTGTTGGCCTCCTAGGAGTTTTGGAAATCTGCAAGCGCTCTTGGGAGTGACTCCTTCCATTCCAGAGTCATGTGATTAGCCCAAATTGGTCCAATTGTTCAAATAACTGAGAAGTCCATGTAATTCCCTTGAAGTTTCTGTCTGGTTCCACTGTGAGTACCTCAATAGACTGAAGCAAAACCTTGTCAGAAAGAGAAGGACCCTAAGAGAAGTGCTTCTAGTGGGTTTCATGCACTTTGGGCTGGAATTGGGGCCCTTCCCTTCCCCCTGAAGTCCTGGCAGGGCCCTGAGTATCTTAACCACCTTCTGACAGGAACACCAGAGATAAAGGTCAGTACTCACCAGGCAGCTGTTTGCAGGCTGCCAGTCCACACACTTTCCTCGGACAATAACCCCAGATGTCCCAGTAAAAATAGCAGCCCCAAGAGAGGCTCCTCCAGCTCCAGTGCAGAGGTGTTGTCCTTCCTGTGAGAGCAGGGATTGTCTGTGGCTCTTGGTTTATGGGAGAAGTTGCCCTCGGGCTTGGGCATCTCTCTGATGACTGCTGACCTGCTTCAGCCTCTGTAACTGCTCCTCTCCTCTGTAGCCTGCTGTCTGACCATGATGGTGAGAAACTCATCCCGGAGGAACTACTGTGCAAGCCCCCCACCCAGAGCTCCCCCAGGGCACTAGTCACAGGAAACCTCTTTGGCTGGTATCCCTGGAACAGTGATGCCCACTGTCTTCAGGGCTCGCTGTAGCATCTCTGGGGCCCCAGGGCACTCACGGATGCCTAATAATATCTGGATGCCCACAGAGCAATCACTGTGTCCTCAGCATATATCCTCCCCTAATTGTGAACAAGAAACAGGAGCCAAGACCTGGTAAAGACACCAGCCTCACAGCAAAGTCTCCCCCAGCTTCCTCCCATGCACATTACAGTTGTCTTTTAAAAAGTCAATCTTGCCTGGTTATCACAGCATGTCATTTCATATCAGATCATATCATGCATATATCATATCATGTCACATCATATAGATTAGGAAGAGGCCAACATTGAGTGCTGGGAGAGGTACATGGATGGGATTCGGGAAACCTCAGCACTATGGATGTTATGCAAAATACTTTTCCTGTCTGAATATCTGCATTGTTTTTCACGTAGAAAAATTCCCATAGTTTTTAGCAACTTTTCAAAGGGTTTTGATATGCAATATGGCTAGCAACCAGAAGTTTAGAGGTAATCCTTCAAAGTACGTTAGACATTTAAGGCCATCATTATGTAGAAGTTTCCGCGGTTTACCAGATGTCCCTGACCTCAGGGGTTAGGAAGTCTTGACCAGTTTGGGGTCTCCTTTTGCTCCACTGAGCCTCTCTTTTCCCATTTCCTGTGTCTCTCCCAGGCTTCCTATTTATCTGTATGCAGACACACCCACTGGTCCACATTCTCACTCAAAAGAAATGTTTTATTTGTTATTCGGGTATATTAATAACAATAGAATATGTATGCTTATTTTGTCTGTATCCAAAGAACACAAGACACCTACAACAAGGCAGATTTTCTTTTAAAATAAATAGCTGTCTCACACTTGTCATATTTCTCCTGACATGACAGTTTGTCTTCTTGCAGGTCCCGCATCCTCTGGAAGACACTGCTGCCAGGGAGGAGATGCCGGTCAAGCCCTGCCGCCCTGGGCAGTTAACAGCAGTTCTCTGAGCTCGATCTGTGTCTAAATGGGAGGCCAAAGCTTTACCAAGTCTCTTCAGAAAAGTGCACAGAGTGGTCTCCTGTCATAAACTTCCAAATCCAGGCACAACATGGAAGTGCGCAGGGGTTTCTCTTTCAATTCTTCCTGTTGTCTCATTTTCGCCCAGCGTCTGTTGAGGAGAGTGGCTGTGGATACCAGTCCCTTCCCCATTAGTGCAACAAAACCCACAAACCATGACACAGTCACCTCTCCAGCATGGGGACGATGTGAAAAATTACCAGCCCAACACTGGGCATTGCTGGGCAGCTTTCAGACTTGCATAAATATCTTCTATTGTTGCACAACAACGCCGCCAGGTTGGCAGGGAGAGAGTAATTCGCCTCAGGTCACAAAGGCAAAGACATCTTCAAAGAGGTTGCACTCACCCCACAGGCTAACACCCAAGACCAGCTGACCTGGAGCGTTTCTTTTGATTATAAATTAATCCAGTGCTTGTCCCATTTTACCAGACTGTCTCAAATTTTAGAATACAAAAATCCAATCTTAATGATGACAATTACATTTTCATGAGAATTCTCAATTTAGTCTCTAGGTTTCCAGTGTAAGAAGGTAGGATTTTTAAAAGGTCCTGGGTGGTACATCTTTAGGATAGTTATGAGATCCTAAGGAATGTCAGGCTCCTATAAGATCTGCCCTTTTCTGATGTCATAATCAAAGTAATTGCAAAAGCGACTCCATATTCTCCTTTGCATCTCAAAAGAACACAATTAAGGACATAAGAAATGCCTCCCAGCGTTACTCCGATGACCTCAGAGGCTTCTTCCCCAGAAAACCCAGAGCCCACAGCTGGTCCCACGCAGCATCCCTGGCGAGCTCCCAACACCCCTGCCTGAACTTACCAATGGCTATTTAACCCTCTTCACTTCCCGCCTTTAAACACCCATCTCCCTGCTTCTTCACATGTTTATTGACGTAGATCTTCTGATTATATGCTTCTGACTTCTCTTCAAATATCGACCCAAGGGTAACATAGAAGTTAAAAGGAATGAGAAAACTGACCGAGAGAACTGCGTTTCTCCCTGGTGGCTGGTGCACTTATCTGGCACATACATGACATCCCAGGGACACTAAAACAAGAAGAAAAACATTTGCTGATGACAACATTCCACTTCTTCTCTTCTTAGTCTCAAATACTGTTACATATTTTAGGAAGTCCTCTGATTAAGACAGCCCTATAGAGATTGTGGTAACAACTGCTAATTGAAACATGAAGTCACGCCATAATTATTCACTCCATGTTGCATCGCCCTGCATCCCTTCTCCATTCCAATAAAACAGCAGCACTATTGAGTCCTCAGGGCCCCAGGGACCTTGGGGCCCCATCCTTTTCACCCTTTCAATTTCTGTGCTAATAATTATAGGATAAAGTTCATCCACTGGGACAAAAACCCATCTGCCTTGTCAGAGTCAAAGTGAAGCAAATTTCTAGGTATTGGCAGGCTTCAGCCTTCTGTGCAAATGCAAATAAACAGACATAGACACAAAGCTACCATTCTTAGGAATTTGCAGGGGAAAAAAGTTGAAATGACCAAGAAATGTACAGCAGATGCCCAATCTCACTGGTAATTAGAGAAATTAAAATTTGAATGACATACAATATTATTTCACACCAGCAAATTAGCAAAAACTTAAAAATATGAAAATTCCAAGTAATGATGATGTTGTAGAGCTGTGGAGAGATGTATTACACCACCGGTGGGCATATAAACTGGCCCAACCACTTTAGAAACTATTTGTAAATATCTAATAAAGGGGAAAATTTAGACACCTTAACACTCGGTATCTTTGTACCAACATATATATTCTATAGACCATCTTAAAATTGTGCCATAGGAGCTGTATATAAAATGTTCATAGCAAAATAGTAAGTAAGTGCAATATATCTACACAATGAAATATATTGTAATATATTCACATATAGTTCTGAAAATAAGTGAGTAGAGCTGGAAAATAAATATAAATAAGTAAATAAATCTTACCAATTGGACGTTGAACAAAAAAAAAAAAAGAAAAGAAAGAAAATTGCAGAAGAATATGTGCAATATAACACAATTTACACAAATTTGAAAAACACGCAAATAAGTACTGTATATTCTTTAAGGATGCTTAAATGGGTAGTAGCAGGACAAAGAAATATGTTGGTGTATGTGGACAAAAGGGGCCACATGCTAACCTGACAGCTCAGGGGAGGCCTGCATGGCGGTCCTGAAACTCAAAGACCCAAAGTAACCACAAAGGATGGTCTGAAATTAAACTTTAACTAAAAGCAGTTATGGTGGGTAGTTGTGTCCTAGGCCTGTATCTTCCCGGACAAGATCAATCTTTACCTTAACTGAGCCTATTGTCCTTTTGCATCTAAGATATAAGATACCTATGAAATGTCAGAGTAACTTGTAACTTCCCTTTTTCCAGACGCTTGGGGCACAACCAAAGGTGCCTGGGCTCTGGATGGAGACCATAAATTCCTTCATTGTTGTTATTATTCTTATGTTAATTGTTGACTGTTAACTATCCTGCACCCACCTGAGTAAAAGAAATATGTGTCTATCTTTTTACTTTTTATCCAATCCCAGAGGTTTCTCCACTTTGCTTTCTCCTGCCTCCCTAGTCTATCACCAATGGATTTCATGTAACCCACTTACTCTCCTCTGAATGTAATGTAAAAACCAAGGTGAAAACCCATCATTCTCCAGAGCATTATCCCAATTCCTTGAGATTCTGCTTCCTGGCAATTGTTGACAGTTTTGCTCAAATAAACTCACAAAAATTCTTTACAAGTTTGAATGATTTTACTTTAACATGTGAAAACACCAGCTCAGTATACTGGGCACATTTTAGCAGGTGGACCTCCAAATAATCCAATTGATGTTTACTATGCAGGGGCATCAATTAATTTTCTGTTTCTTGGTATTATTGCACATAGGTGTTTATTGTATTTTCTTATAGTTTTATATATGTAAAATCTTTCATGATTTATTATTTTTAAAATTGCAGTGACTTGGCTGTATGTTGAACCTCACTACACTAACCACGGCTACTATCACTCAGTTGGGTTCTGAAACTTGGGATGGTAGCCTTGCCACTGGCGGTAGGACGGTGGGAGTGGTCACCCGCCAGTGGAAGCCAAGTGAGAAGGTCTAACAGTTAACGTGGATATGGGCCATTGGTCCTTCAAAGAGAAGGTCAGCGAGTCCTCTCCACAGAATAAGGCCATGAATGTAAAAGGAAAAGAGAGAACACAGGACGCTCACGAGTGTCATTTAATGTTGTTTCTGAAAACTTAGCTGAACTCTCCATCAAGGGGAAATTTATTCTTGTAGCTGACCCTTCTGGGTCAGGGACCCAGACCAAGGTCCTTCTGTGTAGTGCAGTTCGCACAGCTCATGAAATAGTTTAGGCATTGGGAAACATTATCTTTTGGATGACAGGATGGCTGCATTATGACATTGAAATGAGTTTTCCAGGTAGATGTTTGCATTCTGTGTGCAGCTCAGGGTCCAACCAGCAAGAAAAATCAACCAAAAAATGAGTTCTTGTGTCACCTCTGACACGAGTGTCATAGGTTCGCCATCACTGCACTAGGATAACCCAGAACTTAGAGAGATCTCTCTAAGCTGCCTCTTTCCTGTATTGTCCTATGCAATTTGTTTCTCTTTTCTTCGCCAGTGCACACTTCACTAAACATAAACGTGAAACAAGTGAATAGGGCCTAGGAATCTGAAGACACTGCAGGCACTTAATACCCAGTGAGCAGGTCAAGAAACCAGCCAGCAGGGTGGAAAGCAAACTCACTCCCCTAAAGAGGGAGACATCCACCTCCTCAGCCAATTAGTTGGATAAGCTTTGGGCAAGTGATTTCCAACTACAGTGAGGTGTTGATCCGAAATGAAATGAGCCACCAAATCAGTATGGGTTTTACAATCCAGACTAATTGGTTAAATTCTCTCTAAAGGCTTTGGAAGATGCCAAGTGAAAAAGCAGACTAGTCTTCCAACTGTTGAGAGTTGATCCCTGCAGTGCCACGCCAGGCCACAGGACGCCAGAAGGTGGCACATGTCCTTCCCCAGCATAGAGAAGGAACCCAAGAGGAAAAGAAAACATAAAAACTGAGTTGTCTAAATATTTTGACTGAAGTTTTAGTACAAATATTTTCAAGGAAATGTTGAGTACCTTATCATCTGATCTTCACTTTAAACAGGAATGGGCTCCTGTTCCCTTGAGGTCTGAGGGAAGATAGAGTACAAGCATCTTCACATTCTTAAGTATCAGCTTGTTTCTCCTGGAAGCCTCTGGTTTTGAACCTCTCCCTTCAGACTGCTTCGATACAGTCCAGTCCAGTTTGGCAGAAACTTCCTGGGTTCGTACCATGGTTCCAACACTCCAATACCATAGTCATGGGCCATTAATAACCTCCCTGGAACTCAGTTTCCTCATTTATAAAGTGGAAAAAAGAATGAGCTCTACCTTGTTTGGGCTGAAGTGAAGATGAAATGAATGCTGAGTGCTCGACAAGTATCTCCAAACAAACCCATTTTCACATCATTAGTGATGTGTGTGTGTTCAAGGTGAAGACAAGGGCATTTCATTTCACACCACAAAATAAGCAACTTAATAACACCTAACAGCAGATATACTTAGTCTCCCTCAAATATGTTTTGGCTGCTAGGGTTTGGAAATCCATCTTGCAATTTTAACTCTCGTGTAGTTTTTGGCCTCGTACCATGATCTTTATGTTCTTCAGCAGCCATTTCTTATTGCAAGAGACTGAACTCTATCTGAGCTCCCCTATCCCTAGGGTCCATACACATGGCTTTTGTTAACCTCCACAGAAATAAAGGGAAATTAAAACAACTAAATTGAAATAGCAAATAACTATCATGTGTATATTTTTGAATCCTATTCCCTTTTAGTAAATTTTAACAATCAATAAAAATGTGATATTGGACGATTTTATTTTATACTTTCTTTTTTAAATTTTATCGAATTAATTATACACAGAGCCTGAGTCACAAAGAACTGTAACCTCCTCAATATTTGGACCAAGGGGACCAATGCTAGTGAGATAAAGCTGTCAGATACTCTGGGCCTAGTAACTTGTATTAAGAAATTGCACTGGGAGATGAAATGGTAGCAGAGTAAGTGGATGCTGCAAGGACACAATCCCAGGAACAAACTGAAATTACAACTAAAATATAGAAAATTTTCCTGAATAACAGCAGACTCGTAGGAGAGAATCCTGATACCCAAGGACCAAAAGTGGAGACTGTATAAAGACTGGTAGGAGGGGCAGAGGCACAAAAGGGCTGCCTGGGTGCCCTCAGAGAGCAACTGAAGTTCTGCAGAGATATCTCAGGTGTGGGGGGTTGTCACAGAACTCTTGGGTCTAATCCCAAAGCTGGGCCTCCCAGCAGAGAACACCAGAACTGAGAAAGGTACCCACATAACATCTGGATGTGAAAAGTAGTGGGGTTGTTGTCTGCCAGGGAGTAATGACGAAAATTCAGGCACCCTCTTAAAGGGCCAATGCACAAAATTTCCTGTAGCCACCCACATTGTGCTCTGGCAGAGGGAAGACAGAGTGGACTGGAGCTGTGTGAGCAGAAGCCAGGATTGGGGACTCGGGGGATTAGAGCTCAGAAGGCAGACACCCTGAGTTTCCTTTGCTGAGTCATTCCCTCACACAGCAGAGACATCTTTCACATACAGATATTTACTTTGCCTCGGGGGAAGACAGTTGATGCACCCTATTGGAAAACACCTTGCACGGAGGACACTTAAGAGACTAAATATAACAATTAGCCTCCAGGAAGAAGCAACTGCCCCACCCTTTTAAAAAATTATCCCCACACCTGAAGACAATTTCCTGGGGCAATTCAAGTCAGAATCTATCAGTCTATAGGCAAAGGCTGTCTGTCTCTGGAGGCTTTGAGTCTTCACCTGATCTAATTAGTCAGAATCAGTGTTTGACACAATTCTGCATTAGAGATGGAGAGGCATAGGGGATCTACCTAATACAAACCAAAATAGACAACCAAAATGAGGAGGAAATAAAACAGCCCCCAAATGAAAGAACAAGATAATTCTCCAGAAGAAGAGATAAATGAAACAGAGATAAGAAATTTATCTGAAACAGATTTCAGAACAATGATGGAAAAGATGTTCAACAGCATGGAAAAAGATATAGTAACTATGAAAAAAGAACAGCTCAGAAACAAAGAATGATATAACACAAATAAAGAAAACATTGGAAGTAATTCACAGCAGATTAGGGGAAGCTGAGGATCAAATCAGTGAATTAGAAGACAGGGTTCAAAATAATCACTCAGAGAACCAAAAAGAAAAAACAATTAAAAAGCAGGAGGACAGCTTAAAGGAGCTGTGGGACAACATGGAACATAACAATATCCACATGGCAGGTGTGCCAGAAGAGGCAGAAAGGGATAGAGAATGTGTTTGAAAAAACAATGGCAGAAAACTTATCTAACCTGGTAAAGGAAAAAGTCACACAAGTCCAGGAGGCACAAAAGTCTTCAAACGCAAACAAGAAGAACTCAAACAGGCCCATGCCCAGACACATCATAATTAAAATGCAAAAAATTAAAGACAAAGAGGGAATCTTAATGGCAGAAAGAGAAAGAAAACTGTTACCTACAAAGGAGCTCCCATAAGTCTGGCACCTGATTTCTCATCAGGAACTCTACAGACCAGAAGGGAACAGTATAAAGTACTCAAGGTAAAGAAAATTAAAAATCTGAAACCAAGATTACTATATCCATCAAGGCTATTATTCAAAATAGACTGTCAAATAAAGAGCTTCCCAGACAAAAAGAAAAAAAAAAAAAAGAAAAGGCTAAAGGAGTACATCACCACCAAGCCAGCATTACAAGAAATGCTAAAGGGACTGCTGTAATGAGAAGAAGAAACAGAGAGATAAAGCTAGACATACAGAATTAAAATGGCAATAAATAAGAACCTATCAATAATAACCCTTAATGTAAATGGATTAAGTTCTTCAATCAAAACGCATAGGGTAGCTGAATGGATACAAAAACATGACCCAACTATATGTTGTCTACAACAGACCCACTTCAGAACAAAAGACACACATACACACAAGATGAGAGTGAAGGGATGAAAAAAAATTTACATGCAAATGGAAAAGAAAAAAAATGGAGTAGCAATAATCATATCTGACAAAAATAGACTTTAAAATGAAGGCCATCAAAAGAGACAACAAATATCACTACATAATACTAAAGAAATAGATCCAATAAGAGGATATAACCCTGCTAAACATATATGCACCCAATATAGGAGCAGCTAAATATATTTTTTAAAAAAAACTTGAAAATGACTTTAATGGAGAGATCAACAAAAATACGGTCTTAGTAAGGGACTTTAACACCCTACTGACTTCACTGGGTAAATCTTCCAGACAAAACTTAACAAGGAAATAGTGACTCTAAAGGACACACTAGATCAGATGGATTTAATTGACATTTATAGAACATTTCACCCCAAAGCAGCAGGATATACATTCTTCTCAAGTGCATATGGACCATTGACAAAAATAGACCACATGTTAGGACACAAAACAAGTCTCCACAAGTTCAAGAAGATTGAAATTATATCAATCATCTTCTCAGATCACAGAAGAATAAAATTAAAAATCAATTACAGTAAAAACACCCCAAAACACTCAAACACATGGACACTACACACCATGTTACTAAACAATGAATAGGTTACCAAAAAGATCAAGAAAGAAATCAAAAGCTTTCTGGAAACAAATGAAAATGAACACACAATAAGCCCAAATCTCTGGGACACAGCAAAAGCAGTCTTGAGAGGGAAGTTCATAGCACTACAGGCATACCTAAAAAAAAAAAAAACAAGAAAACTCAACAACAAACTATTTAACCCTACAACTTAAAGAAGTAGAAAGAAAATAATAAGAAAAGTCCAGAGAATGTAGAAGGAAGGAAATAATAAATATTACAGCAGAAATAAATAACATAGAGACTTAAAAATATATAAAAAAACCAGTGAAACCAAGAGCAGGTTCTTTGAAAGTATAAACAAAATGGATCAACCCTTAGTCAGTCTCATCAAGAAACAAAGAGAGAGGACCCAAATAAATAAAATCAGAAAAAAAGCAGAGAAGTAACCACTGACAACATAGAAACAAAAGGATTATAAGAAAATACTATGAACAACTATATGCCAACAAACTGGACAATGTGGATGAAATGGACAAATTCCTAGGAAAATAGGACCTCCAAAAACTGAATCGGGAGGAACCAGAATACCTGAATAGACCAATAATAACTGATGAGATAGAAATAGTAATAAAAAAAAACCTCCCAGCAAACCAAAGCCCAGGTCCAGACAGCTTCACAGGAGAGTTTTACCAAACATTCAAAGAAGAGCTAATGCCTCTACTCCTCAAACTGTTTCAGAAAACCCAAGAGGAAGGAACACTTCCAAACTCTTTTTATGAAGCCAGCATTATCCTAATACCAAAACCAGATAAAGATACTACAAAGAAAAAGAATTACAGGCAAATATCCCTGATGAACATAGATGCTAAAATCCTCAACAAAATATTAGCAAATTGCATCAAACAATATTATAAAAAGATCATACACCATGACCAAGTGGAATTTATTCAAGGAATGCAAGACTGGTACAATATCCGCAAATCAAGAAACGTGATACATCACATAAACAAATTGAAAGACAAAAATCACATGATCATAGCAATAGATGCAGAAAAAGCATTCAACAAAATCCAACACCCATTTTTGATAAAAACTCTCAGGAAAGTAGGAATAGAGGGAGCATATCTTAACATGATAAAAGCCATATATGACAAACCTACAGCCAATATCATAGTCCATGGGCAAACACTAAAACCATTTCCCCTAAGAACAGGAACAAGACAGGGATGTATACTTTCACCACTTTTATTCAACATAGTACTGGAAATCCTAGCCACAACAATCAGAGAAGAAATAAAAGGCATCCAAATTAGAAAGGAGGAAGTAAAACTCTCATTATCCACAGATGACATGATATTGTACATAGAAAACCCTAAAGACTCCACCAAAAAATTACTAGATTTAATAAATGAATTTGGCAATGTAGCAGGATACAAAATCAGCACCCAAAAATTGATCGCTTTTTTATACACCAATAATGAATTATCAGAAAGAGAAACTAAACAAACAATCCCATTTACCATTGCAACAAAAAAATTAAGATACTTAGGAATCAACTTAACCAAGAAAGCAAAAGTTCTGTACTTAAAAAACTACAGGACATTGAAAAAAGAGAAGAAGATATAAACAAGTGGAAGAATAAACTATGTTCGTGGATTGGTAGAATCACCACCATTAAAATGCCCATACTACCCAAGGCAACCTACAGATTCAATGCAATCTCCATTAAAATACCAACAGCATACTTCACAGACCTAGAACAAATACTCCAAAAATTTATATGGAATAAAAAAGGGACCCTGAATAGATGCAGCAATCTTGAGAAAGAAGAACAAAGTTGGAGGAATCACAATACCAGATATCAAGTTATACTACAAAACCACCGTAATCAAAACAGCCTCGTACTGGCACAAGAACAGGCATATAGATCAATGGAACATAACAGAGAACCCAGAAATTGATCCAAGCCGTTGTGCTCAATATTTGACAAAGGAGGCAAGAGCATACAATGGAGTCAAGAGAGTCTCTTCAATAAATAGTGTTGGGGAAATTGGACAGACACATGCAATAAAATAAAACTATACCACCAACTTACACCATACACAGAATAAACTCAAAGTGGATAAAATACTTAAATGTAAGTTTTGAAACCATAAAAATCCTAGAAGAAACAATAGGCAACAAAATCTCAGACATCTCTCATGGCAATATGTTTACAGATATATCTCCTAAGGTAAAAGAAAGTAAGGAGAAAATAAGCAAATGGAACTATGTCAAAATTAAAAGCTTCTGCACAGCCAAAGAAACCATCAACAAAATAACAAGAGAACCCACTCTATTGGAGAACATATTTGACAATGATACATCTGATAAAGCGTTAAAATATATAAAGAACTCATATAACTTAACAAAAGGAAGACAAACAATCCCATTAAAAAATGGGCAAAAGACCAAAATAGATAATTCTCCAAAGAGGACATACAGATGCCCAAGAGACACATGAAAAATGTTCAAAGTCACTAATCATCTGAGAGATGCAAATCAAAACAACCTGTCAGAATGCCTACCATCAACAAATCAACAAAAGACAAGTGCTGGTGAGGATGTAAAGAAAAAGGAACCCTAGTACACTATTGGTTGGAATGAAGACTGGTGCAACTATTATGGAAAACAATATGTAGTTTCCTCAAAAAATTAAATATGGAACTGCAATTTGACCCACTTCTAGGATCCTAAGAAACTTGAAGCACCCATCAGAAAGAATGCATGCACCCTTATGTTCATAGCAGCACAATTTACAACAGCTAAGATCTGTAAACAGCCCAAGTTCCCATCAGTAGATGAGTGGATAAAAAGCTGTGGTATATTTCCACCATGGAATACTATGCAGCGGTAAAAAAGAATATCTTACCCTCTGAGACAGCATGGAGGAACCTGAAGAGTATCATGCTAAGTGAAATAAGTCAGTCAGAGAAAGACAAGTATCACATAATCTCACTCATATGTGGGATCTAAGTAACAAAATAAACTGATGAACAAAATAGATCCAGAGACATGGAAGCATGGAACAGAGTGTGGACTCTCAAAGGGAAGGTGGGGGAGGGTAGGTGGTGGAAGGTAATCAACCCAAGACCTTGTATGCGTATATGCATAACCCAGGGACACAGACAATTGGGTACTGAAGGCCTGGGGTGGGGGAGGGTGACGGGAGCGGGCTGGAGGGGGTCACTAGGAGAGGAGGAGAAGGGGACATATGTAATACTTTCAACAATAAAGAATTATTTTTTTAAAAGGAACTTGCACTGTAACCTAGGAACCCCAGGAAGGGACTAAAAGGCCTTAAGCCTGAGAGTGAGCTGCACAGCAACAGGGTGGCTCTGGCTAAGACTCAGACTGAGTGGGGCAAGAGCAGGTAGAGACTGCAGTGAGGAGCTGACGCAGAACCAGGGCCATGTGGGCGCTGCAGAGAACGGATCCACACAGCACAGAGACAGAGGAGCAAAGGCAAGAACAAGGTCATGGAAGATGCCCTGGCCTTGAACCTGAGACAGCCAAGCTCCTCGCTAACTGGAGTCAAGTAATGTTATTTCTGGTCTTAAGTTTCCTTGTCTGTAAAGGAAGGGATTGAATTGTGTCATGTCTAGGACCCACTCCAGATTCAATGCCTATGGTTACTCTTCTTCCAGGACCATTAATAAAAATCAACTTCACCTTAAATTAAAGAAAAGATAATGGAAGCTTACCGCTGGTTTGTAAAATGTAGATGAGAGCAACAGACAGATTTAAGAACTGTTTGGGATATGGAATAAAAATACTTTGGCACTGGCCTGGCCAGCATGGCTCTGTGGTTGAGTGTCAATACCTGATCGGGGCACATGCCTGGGTTGTTGATTCGATCCCCAGTGGGGGGGCGTGCAGGAGGCAGCTGAATCAATGATTCTCTCTCATCATTGATGTTTCTCTCTCTCCCTTCCTCTCTTTACCTCTTTGAAATCAATAAAAATATATTTTAAAATATACATTTGGGCACTGATTCCTGCACAGATTGAGATTTTAATAATGACAAGTTTTTTGATTGAATATCTAGATAAACTAGATGAAAATTTGGTAGAGTCCTCATTGAGATTAGGAACTCAGATGAAGACATCAGCCCCAGGAAGAAAACTACCTGTTCAGTGTGAACCTGCTTGTGCACCACAGATGAATGCTGACCTCAGACCTAAAAACCCCACTGGTCTCATCTGGTAGACCTTTGACATTCCTCAGAGCATTTGACTCTTCCCAGGTAACATCTTCTTAATTCACTCCTTTTCATAATCCAGGTTATCTCCTGGATATAATTAAAACTGAAAATGTATATTTAAAAATAATTAGCATGGCTTAAGTTAAAGATTCTTAATAGTTCTAGAGAGGCATATTTATCTCAGAGATAGAGTTCCAGGAAAAACAATACCCTCCGCTAATAAATTAGTAACCTCTTCAACCAAAAATGATCTAATCAAACATTTTATATCAAATAAACTTTTAAATCATATTCCTTCTGCACTGCCATTTTATTTATTTACTTACTTGTTTGTTTAGATTTCAGCTTTACTGAGGTATAATTGACAAAAGTATAAGATATACAAGATATATCATGGTGGTTTGATATATGTGTACCTTGTGAAGGATTCCCCAGAGCTAGTAAATTTGCATACTTATCACCTCACACATTTACCTTTGTGTGTGTGTGTGTGTGTGTGTGTGTGTGTGTGTGTGTGTGTATGAAGACCATTAAGTTCTACTATCTTCGGAAATTTCAGTTATGCAATACAGTGTAATCAACAATATTGACCATATTTCAAATTAGAACCTCACACCTTATTCTTCTTATACTTGAAAGTCTGTACTCTTTTACCAATCTCTTCCTATAATCCCCCTCTCAGTCCCTGGCAACCATTTTCTACTATTTCTGAGTTTAACTCTTAGCTTTTCTTTTGTTTGTTTTAGGTTTATATATAAATATAAGTGATAGCATGTAGTATTTGTGTTTCTCTTTCTGGCTTATTTTGCTTAGCATGATGGACTCAAGGTCCACATATGCTGGAGGCAAAGACCAACAAGTAGTTAGCATAATAAATGTGAGAGGTCCTCAGAAGACTGATGGACCTTGGGCTTTAGCAAGGGCTAAAAGCTATGCACCAATTGTTCTGTTGAGACAATGGTGGCTCAGGGCAATTCCCTAACTTGATAATCTTTTACTGTTTATCAAACCTTACCTTTGATATGCTTGTTTGCTTTGCTAAAGGGCAAATGCATATTCTAGTAAATAAAAAGTTATGGGTCTGGAGATTTGGGGAGCCATTCCACTAGAGAAGGGCCTCTGCCTGGTTCCCCTAAAGCAGTGATGGCGAACCTTTTGAGCTCGGCGTGTCAGCATTTTGAAAAACCCTAACTTAATTCTGGTGCCGTGTCACATATAGAAATTTTATGATATTTGCAACCATAGTAAAACAAAGACTTATATTTTTCATATTTATTTTATATATTTAAATGCCATTTAACAAAGAAAAAACAACCAAAAAAATGAGTTCTTGTGTCAGAGGTTCACCATCACTGCCCTAATGCCTTCCAAATTTATATTTCTTATCTAGTATTTCCATTTGCATGTGGCCCCTTCTCCAGATTCTGAATCCTTCCTGCAAAAGGTTGCGGCACACACATGTTGTTGCAAATGACAGGATGCCTTATTTTTTTTTTATTTATAATTAAATCTTTATTGTTCAGATTATAACATTTGTTCCTCTTTTTCCCCCCCATAACTCCCCTCCTCCCAGTTCCCGCCCCACCCTCCGCCCTCACTCCCCACACACTGTCCTCATCCATAGGTGCACGATTTTTGTCCAGTCTCTTCCCGCATCTCCCACACCCCTTTCCCCCCCAAGAATAGTCAGTCCATTCCCTTTCTATGTCCCTGATTCTATTATAATCACCAGTTCATTCTTTTCATCAGATTATTTATTCACTTGATTCTTAGATTCACTTGTTGATAGATGCATATTTGTTGTTCATAATTTGTATCTTTACCTTTTTCTTCTTCCTCTTCTTAAAGGACACCTTTCAGCATTTCATATAATCCTGGTTTGGTGGTGATGAACTCCTTTAGCTTTTCCTTATCTGTGAAGCTCTTTATCTGACCTTCAATTCTGAATGATAGCTTTGCTGGATAAAGTAATCTTGGTTGTAGGTTCTTGGTATTCATCACTTTGAATATTTCTTGCCACTCCCTTCTGGCCTGCAAAGTTTCTGTTGAGAAATCAGCTGACAGTCGTATGGGTATTCCCTTGTAGGTAACTGAGTTTCTTTCTCTTGCTGTTTTTAAGATTCTCTCTTTATCTTTTGCTCTTGGCATTTTAATTATGATGTGTCTTGGTGTGGTCCTCTTTGGATTCCTTTTGTTTGGGGTTCTCCGCGCTTCTTGGAACTGTAAGTCCATTTCTTTCACCAGGTGGGGGAAGTTTTCTGTCATTATTGCTTCAAATAGGTTTTCAATATCTTGCTCTCTCTCATCTTCTGGCACCCCTATAATTCTGATGTTGGTACGCTTGAAGCTGTCCCAGAGGCTCCTTACACTATCCTCGCATTTTTGGATTCTTTTTTCATTTTGCTTTTCCGGTTGGGTGTTTTTTGCTTCCTCGCATTTCAAATCATTGACTTGATTCTTGCGCTCCTCTGGTCTGCTGTCGGGAGTCTGTATAATATTCGTTATTTCAGTCCGTGTATGCTTAATTTCTAGTTGGTTCCCCAATATAACATCGAGGGTCTCATTAGTTTTCTTGTAGATCTCATTAGTTTATCGGCGGCTTCTAAACAGTTCTTGAGAGACCTTAAAAGTGTGGTTCTGAACTCTATATCTTCCATTGACAATTTTGTCCTGTTTCTTTGTCTCCGCATTTTGTTATGCTTCCTTGGTGCCCCCCCCAGTGGTCTTTCTTCGCAGTCTTATAGTTAAGCCTTGATTGTTGTAGCTAATACCAGGGAGGGTTTGACCCACAGGCCAAGTGGCTATGAGAATCAGCTGTGTCAGCAGTGAGAGAACTTCTGTCCTCTAGGAAGGTGCTAATCTAGCCTTTGCCTGAGGCTATCCGGCAAATGCCTCTGTGCAGGGCTTGGGCAGGGCGGGTCGCACAGGATCAACAGGGTGGGCTGGAGAGAGCAGTTATGGCGGCTCTCAGTCCTGTCCCCAGGGGCTCTGCCTCTCTGAGTCCCAGCACCCGCTGCAAAGCTCGGAGAGAAAGCTGCACTCGCTCTGACCGAAGCCAGACAGTCCCGCTTCTCCCATTTGAGTCTGGGTCCCTAAAGACTGCCCGGATCTGGAGCTCAGAGTCTGTGACTCCCTCCCCATTGAAAACGCCAACCGCGCCCTCTGCTGCCAGCCCACTCTGCGCACTCCGCACCTCAGAATTTGACTTCAGCACTGTGCCTCCTCTGAGTGTCCGTATGCGTTTCTCTTTCCTCCTAGTTGTAGGACTTCCACTCAGCCAGCGTTCCTGTGGTTCTGGGTGATGTCCGTTCAGTTTTTTAGTTTCACTTTTGAAGTAGTTGCTCAAGGCAGCAAACTCCTGCGTTAACCTATGCCGCCATCTTGGTTCTCTCCAGGATGCCTTATGTTTCAAAGCTGATTAATATTCATCCATCCCACATCTTTATTTATTCACTCATTGGTGGGCACTTAAGTTTTGTCCACAGCATGGGCTTCTGTGAATATGCTGTTATGAACATGGGAGCTCAGACATCTCTTTGAGATCCTCTTTTCATTTCCTTTGGATATATAATCAGAAGTGACATTGCTGGATAGCATGGCAGTTTTATTTTTAACTATTTGAGGAAACTTGATACTATTTTCCAAAAAGGTTGAATCACTTTACATTTTCACAACAGTGCACAAGTGTTCCCCTTTCTCCACATCCTTGCCAACACTTGTTATCTGTGTTTTTTATGATACCCATTCTAAGAGAGGTGAGGTGATATCTCATTGTGGTTCCAAGCACCTTTTCATGAGCTTGTTAGGTACTCGTTTGCCTTCTCTGGAAAATGTCTATTCCATTCTCCTGCCCATTTTTTAATTAAATGGTTTGTTTTTTGCTATTGCAGTGGCTTGGATCCCTTATATGTTTTGAATATATATAGTAGTGCTGACATAAAAACAGACACATGTATCAGTGGAACAAAATAATGAGCCCAGAAATAAACTCATGCAAATAAAGTCAATTAATTTATGACAAAGGAGCCAAAAATATACAATCCAATGGGGAAAGAATAGTTTCTTCAATAAATGGTGTTGTGAAAACTAGACAGCCATATAAAAGGAGATTCCTATTTTACATTCTCATAATCAACTCAAAATGGATTAAAGACTTGAACATAAGGCCTAAAACCATAAAAGGTCTGGAAGAAAACATAAGGAGTAACCCCCTCAGCATTGGTATTGGCAATGATTTTTTTTTTATTTGACACCAAAAGCAAAGACAACAAAAGCAAAAATAAATAAGTAGGACTGCATCCACTAAAAAGTTTCTTTATTAACAAAATGAAAAATCACACTCCACAATGGGAAGAAATATTTGAAATTTATATATCTGATAAAGGGCTAACCTGTGTCGTTTTTGTCTTTCATGATTTGAGTTGTTCTAATCTTTGAAAAGTATTTATGTTTACTTGCTTTTAATAAATGCTACATTGTAAAGAGGTTCAAAGTGATATATTTTTTTCCAAAGAGCCTTATATTCTCTCAAACCACATATTTATTGGGTTTCAGGAAAATTCTACAAACTGATTCTAACTGCATTTTAGAAAGTGAGGTTTATGCATCCAATGTTACATGGAAAACTGCCAAGTATTAACCATATATCCTTTGCACTTGCTCACTTTGTACCACTTGTCAATTACCTGACATTTGTAGAGAGCACATTAGACTCCCTGACACTTGCTTGACCTGGAAATGGCTGCTCATGGATGGGAACAGCCAGGGACAGAGGTGTGGGCTGTTTTGGGTCAGGGAAGGATGAACAAGTTACTGTAGGGCTGTGTGTGTGTGTGTGGGGGGTGCTTAAAAAGGCCAACTTATATCATGAAATTGGATTAGCAATTGTTCAAATAATCAAAATATAGGTGTGAGTATAGTCCCTCAGAAATGGTCTGTGTTTCCTAAGACAAGGTGTGATCATCTGCTCAGGATGCCCTAACAAAATACCTCAGACTAGATGGGTTAACCAGAATGCATTTTCTCACAGCTCCAAAGGCTGGAAGCTTACCTCAGGCAGCCAGCATGTCAAGCTGAGGTCTCTGCTCTTGGCCTGCAGATGGAAAGCTTCTGACTGTGCACATATGGCTTCCCTGGTGTGTGCACATGGAGAGAGATCTCTCTCATACTCTCCAGTAGCCACCAATCCTATGGGATCAGCGTCCCACACTTATACTCTCACTTAACTGTAATTACCTTCTAGAAACCTATCTCTAAGTACAGTCCTCAGCATAAGGATTTGGGAGACATACAGTTAAGTCCAAATTACAAAGTAATAGAATAAAAGGGACTTATTTCCATGATGGTTTGAACACATGTAATCATTCAATATCTCTAGGTCCTCAAATGAGCACAATGGATGTGGGTACTATCCAATTAGTGATGCTTAATTTGACTATTGACAACTAAATATTGGTTCTCGTGACCATCTTATTTCTTAATACAAGTAAATGCATTGCTCTGGATTCTTACTAAATCTGAAACTGTTTCTTAATATCAGTAAAAATACAAATGAGATATTCAAATAGTCAGAAAATCAACACCTTCTTGGCTCTCTTATCTTTTCCTACCTGTAAAATGCTTAATGTTGAAGTCAACATAAGAACAATATCAGTTTCTATCAGCATTTTGAAGCTATTTTTCCTGGTCTATTTTCGTAAAAGAGAGAGGAAGGGTTTAAATTTTCCAAATATTTTGGATGGGAAATCCCATATAATTGCATCATTGTGGGCCACACATCTATCCTGAAGCAAAACTTCTTTGCAACTAAATCTCCTTCAAAAGTATTATTATATCTGTATGTGCATGTTCTTTCATCAATTACATTGGATTCAATCAGATTTGTCACATAAATCAAGAACTGATAAATTCTAGCATGGAGTGTTGTGACCCTCCAGAAGAGGCAACTATCCTTGATCTCTAAACTGAGTTATTTTAGGCAGAAATGGGAGAGAATGGGCACTATAATTAAAGTAACATAGTCATCAGAATCTAAAGAATTCACACTGTGTTGTAGAGGCTGTGAAACACAGGGTAAGGATGGGGTGGTAAGGGAGGTATGAAGGTGCATTTACTGTTGTTGCTCACTCTCAGGAGTCAGAGACGGGATCCATGTCAGAAGTTGGTGTTCCAGGTAGGGAACCTATGCCTTGACAAGCACAACTTCATCCTTAACCTAATTCAATTCCAAGTCTAACTCAGAAGTGACTTAAACCCTATATTTGCAAAAACAATGTTTAAGGTTGTGTTTCCTTCTTTTCACACCAGAAAAAAGTCTTCCTCTGAGGTCACAAAATATTATATGCATGGCCCCTCCAAGGGGCCATGATGGTCATGAGAACCAATATTTAGTTGTCAATAGTCAACTGCCTATATTTACTTGTCTAATTGTCTGATATAACCTGTCAGAAAATAATGTTATTTATTGATGATGAGGGCTGTATTTTGCTACTCTTTGTTATAGTTATAGGAGTCAGGATATAAAGATAGCTCCTGGATGAGTCCACACATATGTAACTTTCTGAAGTCACACGATGAAGTTCAAAATAGGTATGCATTTGGTGCAATGAGCATAAGGTGAAAGGAGACAGATAGGGTAGGCAGTCAGGCCCCAAGGTAAGGGATTCTGACTTCTCAGTTGAGAATAGGGTTGAACACTGACGATTCAGCACCCTGGATAGCACCGTGGGTGATCCAAATAATATTTGAGAAGAGCTTTTATCTGCAAAGAGCTCAGAGTGATGTTCTGATGTTCTGTGTTTGGTAAAAGGACCTCGTGCTTATAATAAGTTTTGTTCTTAGTGTCTCATATCTGTCCTCCCATCCCTCCCAGCACCTCAGCCTCAGCAGCAGCGGCCAGTGAAGCACAGGCTCCTGGCCAGCCGTTAGGACACCTACAACCTGGCAAGGTGCAACCAGTGGACAGGGTGGTCTTTTACCTTTCAAGGATCATTGGCCTCTTTGTGTGAATTATATTTTGCTAAGTTGGGAATAAGGACCTTGGCCCTTAACAGATATGAAACAGACAGTCAAAGACGATTCATCTGCCTTCCTCAGTTCATCCGGCTCACACATGGCTTCTTCTATATGCTTCACAACCAACAGATTTTGGGTTTTCTGATTTTATTAAAAGAACCGGTCTCAATTCTTTTTTTTGCCTCAAAACTCCCGTTGTCTTTATTAGGTGCTCATTGTAGACTTTTCTGCTTAATCATATAGCTTATCTCTGGTAACTCATAATGGAGACATAGGAAACACATCATTAGGTAAGCAACCTGAGCCAAAAATTGGCTATACTTTTTAAATGCTGATGTATGGAAATTTAAAGTCTTACCTTAGCTGACAGATGGCAAAAGAAAATGGTCACAGCATAGCCTGTCCTCCACACTTCAGTGCTTTGTCAAATAAGAATAAACCTATTTAATTAATATTGATTTAACACTGACTGTCCTTGAGGCATATTACCCTTTGACACATTTATACCTTCAAAACTGCCAAAATTTCAAAATGTACAATAAAAAATTCAAATCCATTTCCAAGCTCAGGGGTATTGTGGTTTGTTATCACCAGTTTCCAGCTACTCCAAGAAGATGCCACGTGTCATAGCAAGTGGCAATGTCTTTATTTATGACTTCCAGTAATTAGTTAGCTTTGCCAGACATTTCTCATGCAGGAATGGGACTTTAGGGAAGGATAAAAGATTCTGACTATATTTGGCTTATGATCCTTGCATTTGTTAAAACATGACCACTTCACTTTGATAGAACTATTAGACAGTTATTTCTAAGTAAATAACACAAATGAGACATTTGTTTATCAGCTGGAAGAAGAGGGAAAGTTAATTATTCTTGACAACTTCTATCTGTTAATTTTAATGAGTCAATATCCAGAAACCCTTACTTACCTACGGAAGGCATTTTCATTTGAAAATTTGTTTACTCAACTCCCACTCTTTGACTCTATCCACATTTCCAGCAAGGCCTAGTAAAATTACGTTGCTCTGGGAGGAAGATGTACATACGCATCCATAGGTCCATGGACCACCTCTGAGAGCCACACTCCATTTCCAGTCTCAGCTAGTAGACCAACAATTCCACATGTGAGTTACACTCA
Organism: Myotis myotis; assembly: GCF_014108235.1. Lineage (NCBI taxonomy): Eukaryota > Metazoa > Chordata > Mammalia > Chiroptera > Vespertilionidae > Myotis > Myotis myotis. The sequence goes on along the minus strand of NW_023416329.1, from coordinate 798,796 downwards.
AATATCTTAAGTTGCAGCGCCCTCCTTTGTGTCAGGTGCAGATCCCAAAATGTTCCTAACTTCAACCCCCACAATGAGTGAATGACTAGCAAGGAGACCAAATATTTGCTGAACTTTCCAAGTAGATACTGATGGGAGAAGGAGGTAGGAAGCACTCATTCAGTCCTCACCACCTTAGAAGTCATTTACCCTCAGAAGTTCTCTGCCCAGATCTGGACAAAAGCATTTGCCTCATAATTCCCTAACAGTGTGATCAGGAGCCCTCTTTCCGGGCACTGTAGAGCCAAAGTCAGAACCCTAGTAGTGAAAAATCTCAGCTGCATTCCCTTTGAATTTTTATCTCTGGTAATAATGGGGTGGATTTTTAAATCATAAGACAGAAAACAGAAAAAAGCTCTGGACCAAGGTGAGCCTTTGCTCCCCCCGTTTGAGGAAGGATCATGGTCACAGGGAATGGCACAGCATTCTTGGCACGTGGTTTAGGCTAAATGCTTGGGCCTGAAAAAGGTCAAGGCCAAACTAGTTGACAGATCAGAATGATTCTGAGTGAAAGTGCAGAAGTTGGGACAGGTGAAAGTGAGAAGGCCGTCTCTGAAACAGTCTTTGCCAGAAACAGTTAGTCCCCAAATCTTATTGCTGTGAGGATGTGATTTTTCAGACACTAATGCCTAATTTTCTTTCTGGAATTATTTTGCTCTCCTTTCTGCTTTGCTTGTATAAGTCATGGCCTTTTTCCCTGGATTATGACCCTGCTCTACCTCCAGTCTTAACATCCATGGCTGCAGGTCATGTCTACACTCCCTTCAAGTAATTATAACCGAGCTGTGCATTTTGGTACATTGTGTACAGAGAACTATTGTGCAACAAGTCTCTGTCTGAAAGCCATTGGGTTACTCAAGTGACTGGAAGAGTTATTTGATTATCCCAGTTCCATTCCAATCTCTGTGGCAGCTCCTCCAGTTGGCACCTTCTTTTAGGAACCCAGGGAGCCACACCTTAGCCAAGACATCTCCCAATGCAGGGTCACAAGGAAGGCTTTAATGGAGCCTCTCATCATCATTTTTAACCATGAAAAGGTAGTTGTTATAATGTTATATGCGGGCATCTTTCAGAAGTCCTTTGGGAAAATGCCCCCATCACAGTCCCAAAGCTTCTGACTCTCATCACATACTTCCAAAAAAGTTAAAAAAAATTGTTTTGGAAAAATTGGAAATAATAATCATGGTTAACTATTATTCTCAAGTAAATCACCTCAAAATAGGTGTGCTTCTTTTTCCATAACATGTTTTGTATTATTTTTTCAAACATAACATGTCGTGCTTACAAAGTTCAATTAGAGACATCTGCTTACAAGCTGAGCTAACTCATTGTTTAATATTTCTGTGAAAGAACAGAAAGAAGGGGTTGCATTTAGATCTGCCTCCAATGACTCATGCAGTTTTCATTGTACATCATTATTGTCAATCATTTCTGCTCCAAACTATTAAAAGGGTTGGGGGAAAAAAATCAACTTTGAAGTGTTATATGGTTATATTCAAACTTTATATTTTGATTCTTTCTAAAAGGTAAATATTTGAAACAAAAGAATATTGCAAGCAAAGGGAGGATAAAAACCATTGTTGTAATATCAGAATTGTTAGTAATATTGGTTGGACTGGAAAATGCAAAAGCAATTTCTAAACATTTGACTAAACTCTAGTCTCTTGATGTCTTAAATATTGTGCTTCATTGTTCATTGCATATAAAAAATAGACCAAGGCTACAATTTTGGCAAATAACTAAAATAGGGGAAAAAACCCCAGACCAGGGAAGAATTATCTTAAAGCTCTGGAAGGTATAAAAGGGCCTTCTACTTCCCTATTTGCCAACCTGCAAATATCAGCCTTCTGAGACTTTCTATATACAGATTGTTATACGTCCACCTTACGTAACAAAATATAATGATTCATGAACAACGCTCAGATGAGCTCAAGCATCCCTTGAGTGTTTCATTAGCCATCCCTGTGTTCAGATTGATTTATAGGCCTTGGGTTCCTCGTTTCCTCGCCATTAGCCATCATTACACCATATGACTCCCCGCAGTCCTCAGCTTACTGCTTCTGGGGAGGAGGTGCAATCCTGCCCAGCTGTGCTGAGCTAGTTTTCACTACCACTAATTTTCTGCCAGAACCTATGAGTAATGTCACATTTCATGCTGTTCCAATAAAAACATCTGCTCCTTGGCAGGGCTAGTACAGAGCTTGATGGAAAAACTATAGCAGTCCCCAGGGAGGAAAGGTAACTGAGAGACTTTGTCAGGAAAAAAATTGAGTACCTGCCTAGGCTGACACAGCAGATCAAAAGAAAGACAAAAGAATGAAGTAATCGGGTCATGACCCAAAGACTTATAGACATTCATTCATTTACTCTACAATATGAGCACCTACAGCATCCTAGAAATTGTGAAATAGAATTGTTATGTCTGTTGGACACAATCCCTTAGAGCAGGAGATCTGGGATGAGCTCCATGTTTCTGCTTTACTGGGCTGTGCAACCTAATAAAAATAGCTTAAATTTATGAGGCCCCTGGTTTCTAATCCTATAATCTATGTCATAATATATCTATATAACACTGCATAATATATATTTGTATAATATGATCTATATAATAATCTCCCAAGCCTCAATTTATTGATAGAAATTCATGGAGAATGATATAATAGGAGGCATTTAGAAAAACACATTGATAGATGATAGATACAGTAGATAGATGATAGATATAGGTAGATGATAGATAGATCATAGAGAACAAACTCTTAAGAGTAGGACATTCCCCACATAAACACTCAGGCATCCACTATAGAAGAAAGGCAGGTTCTCACAGCACCCAGCTAACAAATAAGTGTCGTCTCCATACTGCCACCTCATGGACCAAACACAACAGTCAACAGGACACATATGGGCACGTGTAGTTCTGTAGGCCATGATCTTCAGCATCATGATCAGATGATACTGAGACATTAGGAAACATGTCTAAGCATATACTCTAGCATAAGATACTGTCATTCAACAGAACTCTCTCAAGCCATCAGTTTCTCTCTATTTACAGTCTCTGAGAATATTCGAACTTATTTACAGGATTGTTTTCTCCTATACGGGTGCTTTGCTGAAGTAACATTCACCTTTCTGCATTAACACAATGTGTTACCACTGCTTGAGGAGCTGAATCCATTTATATGAAAGCTACAAGAACATCAGGTAAAATAATCATAAGGGTTACTTACTATACTCTATTCAGGTTGTCCTATACTTCCTCACAGATCCCACTACTTGTATCTCAAGGTGGAAATGGGATGCCTTAGACCTAATATTCTAAATCCTTAAATATCAACTATTAGGTAATCTACCTTTGCTACCCAGAATGAGCACTGAACAATGCCCTTTTTAGCCATTGTTTTCAAGCACTAGTCCAGTGATGGCGAACCTATGACACGCGTGGCAGAGGTGACACGTGAACTCATTTTTTTTGGTTGATTTTCTTTGTTAAATGGCACTTAAATATATAAAATAAATATCAAAAAAATATAAGTCTTTGTTTTACTGTGGTTTCAAATATCAAAAAATTTCTATATGTGACACGGCACCAGAGTTAAGTTAGGGTTTTTCAAAATGCTGACACGCCGAGCTCAGAAGGTTCACCATCACTGCACTAATCTGTTCTCCCACTGTTCCCACAACTACATGACCTTCATGGCCCATCTGGTCCATGTCATGTCATAGCCAAGAAGCTGTCCAAGCAGCTTGCCTAATAATCCTTTCCACTGACCCACCTCTTGTTATTTCTTGATGTTTGGTAGTTGGCCACTTTGAGAGGGAGGCATCCAAAGGCCCATTTCTTAGTGAAAGAAGAACATCCCTGAAAAAGAGTAAATAAAGTTTTTTTAAAATTGCAGAATGAATAGATCCAAAAATTAAAAAGAAGAATCATGGAGTCTCTCCAGTCCAGATCCCCCAGACACCTCCCGCCAAAGCCCATTTGTGGGCTCAGGAACCCCATTCTATTCCTGAGAACATGTCAGAACTCTCTTCTTAAGAATGAAGGATAAATGAAAGATGAAATAAAGGATGAAGGGTGAAATGAAGGGTAAAGAAGAGCAAAAGGTATAAACTTCCAGTTATGAGATAAATAAGTCCTGGGATGTAATGCACAGCATGGTGACTATGGTTAACAATATTGTATTGTATATTTGAAAGCTGCTAAGAGATTAAAACTTAAAATTCTCATCACAAGAAAAAATTATAGCTGTGTATGGCAATAAATGTTAACTGAAATATTAAGGTAATCATTTTGCAACATATACATATATCAAAGCATTATGTTATACACCTAAAACTAACACTAGGTTATATGTCAACTGTATCTCAATAAAAAGAAAAAAGAATTTAGGCCAGAAATTATGGCATTTTGAGTTTCCTCTTAATATTTGCCACTAGTATTGCCTATCCACATCTATCTTTTTTAAAAAATATATTTTATTGATTTTTACAGAGAGGAAGGGAGAAGGATAGAGAGTTAGAAACATCGATGAGAGAGAAACATCGATCAGCTGCCTCCTGCACACTCCCTACTGGGGATGTGCCCATAACCAAGGTACATGCCCTTGACCAGAGTCGAACCTGGGACCCTTGAGTCCGCAGGCTGACGCTCTATCCACTGAACCAAACCGGTTAGGGCTATCCACATCTATCTTATCACATCCTCTGCCTCACAGTTCTGCAAAGGTGAGGACTGATGATAAATATTTCTTGTTATGCCCAATATTCTTACCACCTTGCTGTGTACTACACACACACACACACACACACACGCACACACACACACACACATATCCATTTTTTCAAAAATCTATTGAGAAATTACCTGCATTTGCAGAGTTCTGCTATGAACAGGGTTTACAAATATTAGCTTCTTCCTGTGGTTAAGCATGACACACTCACTCCTCACCCTCTCCACTCTTCCCACCAGCACCTTCATCCCCAGTTCTGTCAGTTTCCTCCCACCACTCCAGGCTGACAGTGAAGTCAACAGCACACATCATATGTGCCACTCTTTCCAGGAATAACTTAGGTTCTCATTCTATCTCAGCCTTCTTGACTCTTTGACCTTATTATGCCAGTTTGGTGTCCCAAATGGCCATAGTATTGAAAAGGAGAGAGTTTTATAAAAGAAATGCCCACTTTTAAGCTCAATTTTATGTTCACCTCCTCGATGTAGATGAAGACCAAAGAATATGCTAATTATTATCTAGTCAGGAATGAAATCCTACAGACAAAGAACAGAATTATATTTAGGCAATAGATTGCCATTTGGTAATACTGATTTATGTCAATGCTTCTCCAACTTTTAGTTTACATAAGAATTATCTGGGGAATTTGTAACAAATGGAGAATCCTAGTCTCTACCCTGAGAATCTATGAAGCCTTGAGTTGTCCCCAAATTATGGGCATACCAGGACCACACTTTGAAGAATAGTGGATTATAATTAAGAGTTTATAATTTTTCTCTTTAACTGAGATCATTTCTCTTACATTAATGTCTCCTGTGGTTATATGACACAGAGGTTTCATTGAACAAAATAAAAAAGAATAGAGAAGAAGTGACATCAGAGAAATGGCAGCATGAAAGAGCCCCTTGGCCTCTCCCCCTGAAATTTCAACAAGTTAACCAACCATAATTCAAGAAAGAAATCTCTGCTCTACACAGATGCATGCCTGAGAGACCAGCGCATTGAAACATCTAAAGGTGGGCAACTGGGAATAAACAGAGAGATGAGAAGGGAGGAAAGTGCAGATGGCCTGCAGATGCAGCCTTGCAGCCAGGAGCTCAAAGCTTGGCTTGAAGAGGAGAGGAAGCAGGCACCAGCAGATGCTTTCTTCAGCTGGGAGGAAGAGAGAACTTGGGTCGGGGGAGGCATGTGGGGGAGGCAGCCCAGCAGGGCTGGTGGCAAGGGAACAAACAGTATCTGAGTCAGCATATTTATGACAGAGCATGGGGTTCTGCCATGTGCCTCTCCACTGCCAGGCCGGGTGGGTAGTGCTTTAGACAAAGAAAAGGAATCACAGAGCTCTTCTGCTGCTTTGACTCCCCAAATTCACCTCCCATTACCCTTGGAGTCTGGTCCAGGAGCATATGATCTGTAAACCAAGAGCTATAGCAGTAGAACTGCTGTTTACCTCTCTGACTGATCCCCAGGAGGGGTGCTTGGGGTGGGACCTCACAGAGGTCAGGGTTTACCCTTACAGTGAGGACAAAACAAACCTCACCCCCAAGCAACATGGTTGTACTGTCTTATCGAAACTATGGAGGTCCAAACTGGGAGATCACAAAGGTAAAAGCATCTTGTGATTCAACACCATCTAGTGCAAAATAGTAGAAAGACATCTTTAGAGGAAGCTGCTATTGGCCATTAACATAGACAGATGTAAATAAATGCCTAGGCAAAGGAGAAGAGCAAATACCATGAATAACCACAGTAATGAGAATGACCAGAAAGAAAATGAAAAATCTCCAGAAAGCAAGCTGGAACACATGGAAATATGTGATATAAATGACAGAGATTTCAAGATCGCAGTTTTGAAAATACTAAACAAAGAGAAAACACAGACAGGCAATTCAATGCACTCAGAAAACAAATCAATGAACAAGACAAGTACTTTACCTAAGCGATGGAAACTTTAAAAAAGAATCAATCAGAAATCCCAGAAATGAAGCATGCAATTAAGATTAAGGGTGAAGTACTGAGCATAGAAAACAGAGCCAACCAGATGGAGGAAAGAATTATTGATATCAAAGATAGGAATCTAGAAATGTCGCAGAGGGAAGAAGAGAGAGACCTGAGCATAAAGAAAAATGGAGGAGCTCTACAAGAACTATCTGACTCCATCAGAAAAAGCAATATTAGAATTAAAGACATTCCAGAAGAAAGGGAGCAGGCAATGGAGAGTCTATACAAACAAATAGTGGATGAGAACTTCCCAAACCTATAAAAAGAAGTAGATCCTCAAATATAAGGAGCAAACAGAACATTCATTTCAACCCAAAGAGGTCCTCTCCAAGGCACTTGGTATTAAAACTGTCAAAAATTAATAACAAAGAAAAAATTGTCAAAGCAGCCAAGGAAAAGAATGAAGTGACCTACAAAGGAAAAACCATCAGAATATCATCCAACTTCTCAATAGAAACTCTACAAGCCAGAAGAGAGTGGAACTAAACATTCAAATGTCTGAGAGAAATTACCAGCCACAAATAATATAGCCAGCAAAATTATCTTTTAAATATGAAGGAGAAATAAATAAGTTCCCAGACATACAGAAGCTTGGGGTTTTTTCACCAGAAAACCTCCATTTCAGGAATTACTCAAGGGAGTTATTCTACCTGAAACAAAGAACATAACATCACAACACTATGAGTGAGGTCACCAAAAAGCTTACAGTACAAACAGTGTTAATTTATGACAACAAAAACATAAAAGGAGAGAGAGTAAAGGTCTGAACTGGCAAAGGAAGATGAAGATCAGATGAACTAAAAAACTACTGTGTATATACAACTTTATTTTTTATAAACCTAATGGTAACCACACACAAAAATCCCCAAAACAGATACATAGATTATAAAAGAAGAAACAGAGGAAAGAGGTAAGGAATACCACAAAAGAAAAACAATAGACAGAAACATAAAGGAAAAGAACCAATGGAGGCACAGAGCTACCAGAAAACAAAAGATGAAATGCTATAGGAAATCATTATACATCTATAATTACCTTAAATGTAAATAGTCTGTATTCATCAATAAAGAGGCACAGAATAGCAGAGTGGATCAAAAAAAAAAAAACAAAACAAAACAAAAAAACCCAACCATTGCTGCATATAAGAGACACATGTAAGCTGCCAAGCCAAAGGTGGATCCAAAGAAAAAGGGAGGGAGGGTGGGGGAGCAGAAATGAGCTCCACCCAAATAACACCCACACAGATGATGCCTGAGAGGCCAGCGCATGGAAACATCTAAAGGTGGGCAACTGGGAATACACAGGGAGCTGAGAATGGAGGGAAGTGCAGATGGCCTGCAGCTGCAGCCCTGCAGCCAGGAGCTCGAAGCTTGGCTTGAAGAGGGGAGGAAAAGCATGTGTGGCTATACTTATATCTGACAAAATAGATTTAAAGATAATAAGAGAGAGAAAACCAAGATGGCGGCATAGGTAAACACCGGAAATTGCTGCCTCCCACAACAAATTCAAAAATACAACTAAAAGACAAAATGGACATCATCCAGAACCACAGGAGGACTTGCTGAGTGGAAATTCTACAACTAGAAGGAAAGAGAAAAGCACACTGAGACTCAGAGGAGGTGTGGAAGTAAAGTGCAGAGGTAAGGGAGGCGCACGCGGCAAGGGCTGGCAACTGAGGACGCGGCTGTCTTTTTGAATCAGGAGGGAGTCACAAGCCCTTGACTGCTCTAAACTCCAGTTCCAGGTGAGTCTCTGGGGACCTAGACTCATACAGGGAGAAACTGGCTGTCTGGCAGTGGACAGAACTCAGAACTTGAGGGCGGCTTTCTCTCAAAGGTGCTTGCAGTGATTACCAGGACACTGAGACACGGGACCCCTTAGGGTAGGGATGAGGATCAGCCATAGCTGCTTGCTCCACCCTGTTGATTCCCTGAGACCCCGCCCCACCCAAGCTGCAGCAGAGGCTTTTTCATATGTATGCCCCGGCCCTTTGCAATCTGAAAATTACCTAACAAACTACAGCTGGGCCAGACAGACTCAGAACTTCCAAGAGAAGGCCCAAGGCCCCACAGAAGCTTGCATTGCTTCACAGTTGGGCCTCATTTGGGCACCTCCAAACCCCAAACAAGGAAGGGGAATCTGCAGATCTTTTCGTAGCTCCTTCTGGGTAGCCTCAGGCAGAGGCTAAATTAGCACATCCTTAGATCCAAGAACCAGTGTACCCAGTGGTCAGAGTGAGACCATCCAATTACAACTCCTCAGATCCATAAGGGACACACTCAGGGGGCAGACTCAGTGAGCACCAAAGCCCCACTGAAGCAAGTCTTGCCACATAAGGGTGTCTTCAGCACAGAAGTTCTCGCACCGTAGACACAGCTGACTCTCACAGCCAATTGGCCTGGAGGTCAATTCCTCCCAGTGATATCTACAACAATCAAGGCTTAACTACAACAAGACTGTGCCCAAAGCCCACAAAGGGGTCCACCAAGAGTGTCCACCTCAGGTAATTGGGGAGGCTGAGCCACTGGGCCCTATAGGACACCTAGCACACAAAGCCACTCTACCAACACAGGGAAGCATAAAAAATGAGGAGACAAAGAAACAGGTCACAAATTACAGAAATGGAGGAAAGCAAATGACTGGATATAGAGTTCAAAACCACACTTTTAAGGTTTTTCAAGAACTTTCTAGAAACCACCGATAAATTTAGTAAGACTCTCAAAAAGTCTGGTGAGACCGCTGATAAATGTAGTGTGACCCTCAAGAAATCGAGTGAGACCCTTGAGGTTATGAAAAAGGACCAACTAGAAATTAAGCATACACTGACTGAAATAAAGGATATTATGCAGAGTTCCAACAGCAGACTAGAGGATTGCAAGAATCAAGTCAAAGATTTGAAATACGAAGAAGCAAAAAACACCCACCGGAAAAGCAAAATGAAAAAAGAATCCAAACATATGAAGATAGTGTAAGGAGCCTCTGGGGCAGCTTCAAACGTACCAACATCCGAATTATAGGGTGCCAGAAGAAGAGAGAGAGCAAGATATTGAAAACCTATTTGAAGAAATAATGACAGAAAAATTCCCCTACCTGGTGAAAGAAATAGACTTACAAGTCCAGGAAGCACAGAGAACCCCAAACAAAAGGAATCCAAAGAGAACCACACCAAGACACATCATAATTAAAATGCCAAGAGCAAAAGACAAAGAGAGAATCTTAAAAGCAGCAAGAGAAAGACAGTCAGTTACCTACAAGGGAGTACCCATACGACTGTCAGCTGATTTCTCAACAGAAACTTTTCAGGCCAGAAGGGAGGGGCAAGAAATATTCAAAGTGCCGAATGCCAAGAACCTACAACCAAGATTACTTTATCGAGCAAAGCTATCATTCAGAATTGAAGGTCAGATAAAGAGCTTCACAGATAAGGAAAAGCTAAAGGAGTTCATCACCACCAAACCAGTATTATATGAAACGCTGAACGGATCCTTTAAGAAGAGGAAGAAGAAGAAAAAGGTAAAGATACAAATTATAAACAACAAATACATATCTATCAACAAGTGAATCTAAAAATCAAGTGAATAAATAATCTGATGAACAGAATAAACTGGTGATTATAATAGAATCAGGGGCATAGAAAGGGAGTGGACTGACTACTCTCGGGGTGGGGGGAGAAAGGGTGGGGGGGTGGGGGAAGAGACTGAACAAAAATCGTGCACCTATGGATGAGGACAGTGGGGGAGGGGGGTAAGGGCAGAGGGTGGGGTGGGAACCGGGTGGAGGGGAGCTATGGGGGAAAAAAGAGGAACAACTGTAATAATCTGAACAATAAAGATTTAATTGAAATAAATAAATAAATAAATAAATAAATAAATAAATAAATATAATAAGAAACAAAGATGGACACTTTATAATGATAAAGTGGGCACTACATAAAGAAACTATAACAATTCTTAATATATATTCACCCAATCAGAGAGCACCAAAATATATAAAACGGAGAAACAGTTTAAAACACAATCATGTTGGGGACCTTAATACTCCATTGACAGCTCTAGACAGACCAACCAAACAGGTAATCAACAAAGACATATCAGCCTTAAATGAAACACTAGACCCAATGTACATAATTGACATTTATCAAATCTTTCACCCCAGAACATCAGATTATACATTCCCCTCTTGTACACATGGAACATTCTCAAGGAGAGACCTTATGTTGGGTCACAAAATTAGCATCAACAAATTCATGATGATTGAAATAGCATATTTTCTGAACACGATGCCTTGAAATTAAAAATCAACTGCAAAGAGGAAGTAAAGAAACTCACAAATATATGGAGATTAAATAGCATACTGTTAAAAAAAATGACTGGATCAAAGAAGAGATAAAAGATGAAAGCAAAATATGTATAGAAACAAATGAGTGTGACAATATGACATATCAAAATCTCTGGGATGCAGCAAAAGCAGTAATAAGGGGGAAGTTACAGGCCTATCTCAAGAAACAAAAGAAATCCCAGGTAAACAACCTAATCACATCTTAAAGTACCAGAAAAAGAAGAACAAGAGCAACCCAAAGTCAGCAGGAAAAAAAGGAAATAATAAAAATTAGAGCAGAATTGAATGAAATAGAGAACAAAAAGACTATACAAAAATTAACTAAAGAAAGAATTGGTTCTTTGAAAAGATTAATAAAATTGACAAACCCCTGGCTAGATTCACTAAGGAAAAAATGGAAAAAACCCATATGAACAAAATCAGAAATGAGAGAGAAGTCACCACAGACATCACAGCTATACAAAGGATCATACTAGAATACTATGAAGGACTATATCCCACCAAATTCAATAACCTAGAAGAACTGCATGTATTCCTAAAAATATATAACCTTTTTAGACTAAATCATGAAGAATTGGAAAACCTAAATAGACCAATCAGTGGTGAGTAAATAGAAACAGCCATAAAAATCTCCCCCAAAATAAAAGACCAGAACCAGATGGCTTTTCCAGTAACTCAAAATACCAAAAACTCAAATAAGACTTAAAACCTATCTTTCTGAAACTCTTCCTAAAAATTTGATGAGACAATGCTTCCTAACACTTTTTATGAGGCCAACATAACCCTGATACCAAAACATGGCAAGAATGACACAAGAAAAGAAAACTACAGACCAATATCTCTGATGAGCACAGATACAAAAATCCTAAACAAAATACTAGAAAATCAAATACGACAGTACATCCAAAAAACAATACAACACAGTCAAAAGGCACGAGGATGCAAATCAATGTATGCAAATCAATGCAACATATGCATTTCAACATATGCAAATCAATCAGTGTAACACACCACATTAACAAAAGAAAGGATAAAAAAATCATACGATCTTATCAACAGATGCAGAAAAGACATTTGATAAGATACAACACCCATTTATGATTAAAACACTCAACAACATAGGAATAGAAGGAAAGTACCTCAGCATAATACAGGCCATATATGACAAACTCTCAGCTAATATCATACTCAATGGTGAAAAACTGAAAGCTTTTTCTCCAAGATCAGGAACAAGACAGGGATGTCCACTCTCACCACTCTTATTCCACATAGTTCTAGAAGTCTAGCCAGAGCAATATGGCAAGAGAAAGAAATAAAAGGCATCCAAATTGGGAAGGAAGAAGTCAAACTGTCACTTTTTGTGGACGACATGATTCTGTATATAGAACACCCTAAAGCAGTGATGGCGAATCTTTTGAGTTCGGCGTGTCAGCATTTTGAAAAACCCTAACTTAACTCTGGTGCCATGTCACATATAGAAATTTTTTGATATTTGCAACCATCGTAAAACAAAGACTTATATTTTTTATATTTATTTTATATATTTAAATGCCATTTAACAAAGAAAAATCAACCAAAAAAATGAGTTCGCGTGTCACCTCTGACACGTGTGTCATAGGTTCTCCATCACTGCCCTAAAGATTCCACCAAAAGAAACTATTAGAAACAATAAAAAATATAGTCAAGTTGCAGGATACAAAATCAATGTGCAAAAACCCATTGCCTTTCTATATACTAACAGCAAAACTTCAGAAAATGAAATGGAAAACACAATTTATTTTGCAAGTGCAACCAAAAGAATAAACTTAACAAAGAACATGAAAGAATTATATACTGAAAATTACAAAGCATTATTAAAAGAGATTGAAAAAGACATACCAAAATGTAAAAATATGGTAGGTATGTTCATGGATTGGAAGGATCAACATATTTAAAATGGCCATATACCCAAAGCAATGTACAGATTTAATGCAGTCTCCATCGAATTCCCAATGTCATTTTTTTAAAGAAAGAATCAGTGGCAAAATCCACAAAGCCTACAGTCATAAAATAGACAACCTAAATGAGCATCTAACATTTGAAAAAATACTCCATTTAATTAGTAAAAAAAAAAAAAATGTTGATTTTAATAACTATATATTTTGCCTAAATAAGCTAGGAAGTTTTTAATTAAGTGTAGTTTGTATATAGTCTTATATTGGTTATATTAGCTCCAGGTGTACAATAGAGTGATTCCACATTTTTGTACCTTACAGTATGATCACCCCACTAATTCTAGTGACCATCTATCACCATGCAAACTTATCACAATATAAAATATAGTACCTTTCACCTTCTTTACCCATACCGTGCCCTCTGGCAACCTTCCCTTTGGTCTCTGTTTTTATGAGTCTGTTTTGTTTTGTTTGTTCATTTGTTCTGTTTTTTTAATATTCCACATATAAGTGAAATCATAGAGCATTTGTCTTTCTCTGTCTGACTTATTTCACTTTTCCTCTGGGTCACAAATTGCTAGATTTTATTTTTGCATTACTGTGTAATATTACATTGTATATATACACCACATCTTTTGTTATCCATTCATTTATTGATGGACACCTAGGTTGCTTCCATATCTTGCCTATTATAATAATGCTGCAATGAACATAGGGAAGCATATTTCTGTTTGATTTAGTGTTTTCATTTTCTTCATATAAATATCCACAAGTGAAGTTGCTGCATCCTGTGCTCGGATTTTTTAAATGAAAATGCTCAAATTTAGAAAAGTAGGGGTTTAAATTGATATTATCATTTTGTAGAACAATTTAGCAATACCTTATTCATTTATTCACTAAAAATATAATTATTAAACCAAGCCTGACCTGAGGCATTGGAGATACAAAAGTGAACACTATTTCTTAAACATGGAATATATGTATTTACCACATATATTTAACTGCAAAATCTAGTACACAAAATAATATATACATATGGTATGATTTCATTTCAAAGAAAATAAATGTATGTATTTATATATGTACTAGAGGCCTGATGCACGAATTCATGCATGGGTGAGGTCCCTTGGCCTTGCCAGCAATCGGGGCCAACGTGGGGGGGGGGGGGAGGGTAGGGGAGCAGCCGGCCAGGGAGAGGGACTGCAGGAGGTTGGCCGGCCACGGGAGGTTGGCTGTGGAAGCGCACTGATCATCAGGGGGCAGCTCCTGCCTTGAGCATCTGCCCCCTGGTGGTCAATGCGTGTCATAGCAACTGGACAGCCAGTCGTTCGGTCACTTAGGCTTTTATAGTATAGATAGAAAAAAAGTTTAGACTGTTATACATTAAAGTATAATAGTATGTAATTTTAGTTCTAAGTTTATTCTTAGTTTTCATCTATTTTTTAATATCTTCCAAATGCAAATTGCTTTATATAAAAAACTCCCTTTTTGCTTATGGATTTTTAAATTAAATTTCTTTTATTTTGAGATCATTATAGATTCACACACAACTATAAGAGAGAATACAAACCAATCCTCTGTACCCCATACCCATGTTCCTCTAATGTTAACATCTTCCAAAAAGGATAGTCAGTGTCACCCAGGACGCTGACATCGACCACCCGGCAGGGAGCCTCCCATCACAGGGTGTCCACGTTGTCCTTCACAGCTAGCCTCTTCCTGGCAGAAGCCCTCTGACTCTGGAAGCGCTAATCGCCATTGCTCTATTGCTTTCCCTGTAAGAATGTTATGTAAAGTGACTCATACAGCACTCAGCACAGTTCCCTGGAGAGTCACCTGTGTTGGGTGCAGTGTCACTAGTTCACTGATTTCTATCCATGAGCATTTCCTTGGTATGGATGTCCCACATTTTGTACAGCCAGACACCCACTGAAAGACACCAGATTTGTTTCCAGTTTTTAGCTATTGCTACCAACATCCACGTATAGTTTTTATATAAACAAAAGTTTTCATTTCTCTAAAAGAAATATACAGGAGTGTGACTCCTGGGCCACGTGGTAAGTGGTCTGTTTAATTTAGTTTCAACAACACTTTCAAACTGTATCCAGAGTATCTGCACCATTTTGTATTCCTGTGAGCAGTGAGCACCATGGGAGTGATCCAGTTTCTCTGCGTCCTCACCAGCACTGGTTTGGCTCCTTACCTGCCACCCACCAACACCACAGTGAGGGCGGCCTGGGATCAGCGGGATGTCCCGGCTCCACTGGTGCCCTCGGGCGTGGCTGTGCGTGGACATCCAGGACGCCCATTTAGAGGCCAGGGGAGATGCAAGTCCCAGATCCCTGTTTGGCCTTCCCGGCGCCGCCTGGTGAGATGCTGGGTGCCTCACTGAAGTGCCACGTGGGAGTCTGGGCTCCTGCCTGACGCTTGTGTGGCTGAGGATGCAGCTTCCGTTTTTTCCTGCATGTTTGGTGGGAATAAAATGGTTTTGTCTGAAAGTTTCCTGTTTTGCGAGGCCGATCTTTCCTGGTGCTCTCAGAGAGAACGGCCTTTGGTTATGGCTTATGTGGCCTGCACTCGGCATTTCCGAGGCGCTGGCTGCCTCGGCAACTGGAATACCTGAGGCCAAAATCAACCCAGGACACATCGTGGTGTGTCTCCTGGGCCCTGCAGTCTCTGGCCAGGCTCTATTCTCTCAGCCTCTCAGAACTTCCTATGTTTGTTTTATGGATAATGTCCAAAGTTTTCAGTTGTGCATGGTGGGAAGAATATAGAAAAGTATGTCTACTCCATATTCCAGGATCAGAAGCCCTAAAAGCCCCTTTATAATAAAATGTATATGTTTATTGGGAAATGCATTCCAGTTTGCGTGGAGAGGAACAGGTGTGCGTGCTCTAGCTTACAGACAGAGCAATAGCAATTCCCCTCTCTGTAGTCTCTAAAGAAGACTTGCTTTGCAGAAACTACCCACTCCACTGAGAGGGATGAGTTTTTTAAAATTTATATTTAGTGTTGAAAGTATTACAGATGCTCCCCTTTCCCCCCCGACCGACCGTCTCCTCCTCACTCCTGCCCCCTCCCCAGGCCTTCACTTTTTTAAGGGATAAAGCTGAGTTGTGTTTTTTTTAGTATTTGGGTCAGTGATTATTGAACCCAAGTTCTAACCATCAATCTTCCTGATTGTTTCTAATTTGTTGGCTCAATAGAACTTGCCACTGGGGCTTGTACTCCCTTTTGTACACACCTTTGAACACCCTTCCTCACCCAGGAGGGCACGAGGCTTTCCCCTGGGCTGTTCATTCCTTTAAAAGTATAATTTGAAGCATTTTACCTTCACTCCTTCATGAATCTGATCCCTTAAAACTTGACATTTTCACAGGAAACTGGCCCCACTCCCCAGTTACAAGGTTGCAGTAGCTTTGCTGGCTCCTTAGGAGGCCCCTTGCCACTTTGCTTCTGCATTTGCCACTGGCGTACGAACTGCAAAGAACTATAAGTAATCCACAGTTACACACATATTAACTGGGGCAGCCAAGCAGCAGAAATAACACCGACACGTGCGACTAATCCTAGTGCGGCAATAGGTAGAAAGCCAGGTCAGAAGCGGAGTGGTGAGTGTGAGGACAGGTAGCTTAAAGGGAAAAGAGGTTCCAGGTGACATGGAGAGTTTAGAAAGACGGATCATTGCACAGTGGACAGCTTCAATTTGTGTTAGAGGCCATTTCATTTTTAAACCAATGCATTTTCACTGTTTGACTATCTATCTTGACCTGAGCATAGGCGATATTTGGAAAGGCGCATTTCAGGGGAATATGATTTAATTGTTCATCAGATTAGGCCAGTCTCCAAAATGTCACTTGCTGCTGAGTGCTGCCAACTAGACCAAGAGCCACACTCAGGGGACTTGAATATCAGGCCCAGGAAGATTGGCACCTCCCAAGGTCTGAGGCAGCTCAAAGGGGATTTTCTTCTTGGCCCATGAATGTCATCAGTTAACCTTCCTCCCTGTCCTCAAACACAGACACCACAGGGGGGTATTTGCCTTTCTGCTCCTTCTACCCTCAGCCTCAGTGAAAATCAAACACATCAACAAATAAAGGTTTGAGCTGAATTTCAACAGCATTTCCAGAGAAATCTTGCAGAGTTTATTTGGTATTGGCTGTTTATAATATAGCCTCTTCTTTTCCTTCTCCTCTTCAGTGTCCAGGTGATCTTAGATTTAAGTGCCAGCCTACAGACTCCACCCCACCCTTGCTCTTCATGTATAAGTTAAAGCCATGGGATCCTCCTGCCTGTAACAGGCTTAGAATGGAAAGTAGATGTAATCTTTATACTCTTTCATGCCATGACACATCAGCTGAAAATGACATCCAGAGAAAGGTTGTGCCCTGATCATAATAAATGTATTACAGAAGGAAGATAAAGCTATCTATATCATAAAAGATATGATCATGACGCCATAATGGCAGAATGAACAAACAACCGGTCACCAGGAGGTGTATGGAGCACCTCTTGCAGGCCGGGACCCGGCTCACGCAGGGCTGGCAGGGCCCACAGCTCACGCAGTGGAGGAGGGACCCGTGGCTCGCACAGGGGGGTGTGGGGTCCCGCCAGTGCGGCGGGTCTGGGTGTCGTGCGATTTTGCATGCTGGGCCTCTAGTAGTCTTATATATTGTCAGTGAAGTGTACATATAACTTTTTTTTCTGCAATTATTAGCCTTAATGTTAATGTTTCTCTTTCATTAGCTTTTCTGAGCACAGAAAGCTAGAACATTTGAAGCCAATGCAAAATGTTTAAGCAATTTTGCTAGGAGCCAGTGTCCTGGAAATACTGATCAAGTCATCACCACCAAGTATTTCCAGGCACTGAAGCAGCAGATTTGACCTTAGGCATTTGCCAAAAGCCTTTCAGATGTGACCCTCCCATCAGAGAGCTCAAGAGTTACAGTACTGGAATTATAATAAAACAGTAAAAGGGAACCTGTTACAAATAAATAAAAAGAGGTGAGAGGTAGATACATACATAGATAGAGACATAGATATACACAGATATAAACTGAACTTATAATACATTCAAGTTATATATATATATATATATATATATATATATATATATATATTCAAGTAATACACACACACACACACACACACACACACACACACTAGAGGCCTGGTGCCTGGATTTGTGCACAGTAGGGTCCCTCAGCCTAGCCTGCACCCTCTCACAATCCAGGACCCCTCGAGGGATGTAGTCGTGCACAAAGCGGCGGGTGGGGAGGACCCCAAGCCTGGGCTGGGTGCCATGCCCCTCCCGCTCATCCTGGCCCCTCTGCGCCTGCTGCTCCACTGCCACAGAGGCAGGAGAGGCTCATACCATTGCGGTTGTGCTCTCCGGCCATGAGCCTGTCAGTCAGCGGAGCAGCACTCCCGCTGTGGGAGTGCACTGACCACCAGGGGCAGCTCCTGCATTGAGCGTCTGCCCCCTGGTGGTCAGTGCACGTCACAGCAACAGGTCAACCAGTCGTTCAGTCGTTCAGTCATTTAGGCTTTTGTATATATACCAGAGGCACGGTGCATAAAATTCTTATACCAGAAATGGGGGTCCCTCAGCCCGGCCTGCATCCTCTCACAATCCAGGACCCCTCAGACATTCCTCTCGCAATCCAGGACCGCTGGCTCCTAACCACTGTCCTGCCTACCTGCCTGATTGCCCCTAACCGCCTCTGCCTCAGCCCCCACCATTGCAGCTTCGTCTGGAAGGACATCCAGCATGGCGTCTGGAAGGTCATTCATCTGCCTGGTCTAATTAGCATATTATATATATATATATATATATATATATATATAGTCAGTTGACTCAAGAAAATCCTGCAAAGGATGGGAAGTAAGGGTCCATACTAATAAACAGAGAAGTCTTGAGCTAAATTTATAGACATAAAAACTGGGGTAAGGCCCTAGCCAGTTTGGCTCAGTGGATAAAGCATCAGCCTGTGGACTGAAGGGACCCAGATTGGATTCCAGTCAAGGGCACATGTCTGGGTTGCAGGCTTGATCCCCAGGAGGGGGCAGGCAGGAGGTAGCCAATCAATGACTCCCCTCATCATTGATGTTTCTGTCTCTCTCTCCCTCTTCCTTCCTCTATGAAATCAATAATAATATATTTTTTAAAAACTGGGGTAAGTTTTAGTGCTTATCTTGTATAGTTCAGCAAGGATTCATGAAATAGTTATTATTCCAGGATTTTCTCAAAAGCATAGTAAGAGTATAGAAGGCATGTTCAGGATAAATTGCCAAGTAAAAGAAGCATTTCATAATTTTATTAATGTGATGTCAAAGGGTTGGTATGAATTGTGGTTTGAGAGCCATGGGAAATTAGGTGAAGATCTGATATGAATCATAACTGTACAAAATTCAGTGGACTTCCAGACAATATGGCTGAGAACTTGTGGGGGGAAGAGGGTTACTTTACCTTACAAAAAGCTTCTGAGACTCACTCATGTCATTCAAAGTCTCCAAGTTTGGCTATTTCCAGAACCTATCACTAGTGGGATAAAGGCACAGAAAGCTGGATCCATGGTTTACGACCAGTTTTTCATGATCTGACAAGCCC
Organism: Myotis myotis; assembly: GCF_014108235.1. Taxonomy (NCBI): domain Eukaryota; kingdom Metazoa; phylum Chordata; class Mammalia; order Chiroptera; family Vespertilionidae; genus Myotis; species Myotis myotis. Next base: position 779,150 of record NW_023416329.1, on the reverse strand, counting down.
AGCTGGACCTGCTTAGATGACCAGGATCAGGGACTTGGCTCCCAAAATCCAGGAGTAGGTGTTTGGGTGTCATTCCAGTCATTTGGGGTTAGCTGAGAATCTTTTTCAAGCATGGTGGTAAAGACAAAAGATTGGCATCTGGAGTTTAGATTCCAATCTCTCTCTGTTGATGATCAGATATGTGTCCTTGGGCAAATCATTCCATACATGAGTTCCTGTATAAATACTTCTCTCTTTTCCACGACCAGCACAGCTAGAGAGTGGACAGAAGTCCTGAGTAGGGGCGACTGGGGATTGAGAAAATGAAAGAGACAGACACAAAGACAGTAGGGAAAGCTGGGACCAGGTGGGACAGCTGTCCTCTGATGGAGAGACAGTGACCCAGAGCTGATACAGCGCATTTATTTTATACAGTAAGATACCAGGAAGTTTTACTAAAATTTAAGATAAAGAAAATATGTGCATTCTTGTGCTTCTTTGTAATTGTCACTTCTGGGTGGGCCCAGATAATTGTTTTTGTTCCTGGTGCCTGGCTGAATTTAGATAATGAAATCCACCCCCTGGCACTGAGCTAAGGGTCAGACTGACAACACACCTGTCTCTGGTAAGGTGTGTTTCCAGGGCTTGGCTCTGCCAGGTGCCACTGGATTCAGAAGACAATCGGCTCAGGGGCCTTTCCCAGGCACTCTCTACATCCCTGTGTCCTAATCTAGAAAATGCAGTTTGTTCTACATTCACATTTCCTAAACAGTCCTCCGAGAACTGTTCAGTAGCAGATTATATTCAAAGACAGCGACAATATTCCATATGCCCCATTTGCAATCTGACTGTTCTTCCATCAACAGAAGACATTGATTTATATCCCCCTTGAACCTAGCCTGGCCTTGGCACTTGATTCATTTCATATTATACAACAGACATGATACAGTGACTTTCAGAGGTAGACCTTTAGAAGCCTTGTTGTTCCTGTTGTTTGCCCTGATGAGACATTGCCACGAGCTCATTTGCAAGGACGCCTTTTGAAGAATGAGAAACCACATGGAGAAGACATGAGGCGATAACACCAACTGCCCAATCATCATGTACCTTCCAGCACAGGGAATCCACAGAATTATGAAAAATAACCCATCGTTGTTGCTTTAAGCTACTAAATATGGGGTGATCCATGATGCAGCATAGATAACTCTCATGGTATTCAGTAAGAAATGTGACAAATAAGGTTGGTGAAGATCAGCTGAGGCATGAAACTGGTTTCTCAAAGTGGGGTCTCTCAGAGCTTTTTTTTTTTTTAATGCTGACATTGATTCAAAACATAAGAGATGTGCATGCCTGACTTATGTAATCACAGAATGCTGATTTCCCTTGAAAACTGTCATCGCAGTGTGAGAAATGCTGATGCAGCTGAGTCACAAAGGTCCTGCCAGTCCAAAACTTCACCAGGAGCACAACGTGTTTACTCACTAATTCTGCTTGATTGCCTTGATGACAAGAAAACTCATTTCCTAGTTGGTTGCTACCAGATTTCATTATTCACTTCTGCCAAAACTGTTTCTTAATCAATTAACGGAAGAAGTCAGTATTGAAAAAATTAATGGGCAATTAAATAGAGATTAAGGAGCTATTAACCTGCAGTTTGGTGGTAGAGACTGACTGCCTGGAGGTGTAAGAGCCTGATGGATGTCGACCCATGAGAGGCTGTCACAATGATGAAGCAAGCAAAGGGCAGGCTAATAGATTTATCCATTTCCTTTTGGCAGATTGTAATAGGATATGGAATTGTCCTGCTGATCTAGGGGTCTATAGAAAGCTCTTCATTAAAAGAAGGGGATTAGAACAAGAACTTCACAAGAACTCTCACAGTCTAGTCACATGGTTAAAGTGTATACATGTGGTGCTTATTTGTAAATATGAGAGTAGGTATGGGCAAATGTGCTTGCAAGTATTGTTTTTCTTATTTTTTATTTTTTATTGATTTTGGGAGATAGGGGAAGGAAGAGGGGGAGTGAGAGAGAAATATGGATGTGAGAAACATTGATGGATTGCCTCCTGCACACCACCACTGAGGACTGAGCCCACCCTTCGGGCATATGCCCTTGACCCAGAATTGAACCAACAACCTCCTGGTGCACAGGATGACACCCAACCAACTGAGCCACATTGGCTAGGGCCACTTATTCTTATTGATCAGATGCAGCCTTCCTATGTGCATTTATGTCTGTCAGAGTGTTTCTGACTTAGTCAATGTACTAGTATGTTTGTGTAGATGTATGCTATATGCATTTTCTTCATGTACTCATGTGGTTGTGTGTGTGGAAGCAAACATGCATGCACATATACATGGCTGGGACAGCATGTGACTGATAATGACCCATGGTTTCTATGCATTTGGAGGACATAACACAGTGGCAGGAATGAGCCATAGCCAGAGGGAAGGGAAGGGGCCATCAAGATCCAGCAGTTTCCTGAGGTCAGGACACCACTGAAGTGTCTCCACTGGAGGGAAGCTTTGCCTTGTCTGGGGATGAGTGAACTGCCGCCCTGTCTTGGTGAGTTCATCCTCCATTGTGGTGAGGAAGAGCATGGAGACAGCAAATAAAAATGAATCGGTAATGAAATGAAAGCTTGGAGATCAGGTCAGCAAATCCAATCAACTCTGGCTAAGCTTAGTCCAATATCTCATTTGAAATAAAGTTGAGAACTATAATATATAAAGCTTTTTTAAAGCTTAAATTGGAATAAAAATTCCTCAATATTCTCTCTACTAATTAATGTTTTCCCCAGGCAAACTATCACTGTTTTGTTTTTTAAATAAATCAATCCAATCCAAACTCATTTAGATTCCTGTCATTCAGTAGTTTCTCAACTCTGACATTTACAGTGTGACATGGAGTTCCTCACTCTTAAGTGGATTTTACAGCTTTTATGGAGCAGTGTCAAAAACTCCATTCACATTTTACATGCATTGTTTTGTTTAATCTTTTTTAAAATATATTTTTATTGATTTTAAAGAGAAAGGGAGAGGGAGAGAGAGATGAAGCATCAATGATGAGAGAGAATCATTGATCCACTGCCTTCTACATGCTCCCTATTGGGATCGAGCCTGCAACTATGCCGGGAGCCAGTCCATCCTTGCTGTTTCAAGGGACCTGGCATATATGGCATACTGTTCTTAATATGTTTGCTCACCTTCTTGGCACTATGTGTTTTAACCAAGGTCTCTGAGAAAGGTTGTTTCCCCAGGTAGGGATTTTCCCCTGAAGTTAGGGAGGGAATAAAACCTCTTAACTAAGTGCCAGGCTGGTAATTAATTACTTTAACTATGAACAATCATGCTTAAGCTACATAATCTTTACTCCCTGGAATGGAGATAAGAAACGCCCTAACCTTTGGAATAGAGATTGATAGGATTGGAATCAACTGGTATAAATACAGATGTAAGAACACAGAACTTAGAAGACAGAACTTAGAAGACAGAACCTACACACAGAACTTAGAAGACAGAACTAAGAAGACAGAACTTAGAAGACAGAACCAAGAAGACAGAACCTACATAGAACCTAGAGACAGAAGAACTTCGCTGGAGAGAACATGGCAAAAGATCCTGGACTGAACCTGACTACAGAAATTGGCAAGAGAACCTGACTAGAACCTGGTGACTGAACCTGGCTGGAGAACCTGGACAGAACCTGGCTGGAGAACCTAGCGAGGGAACATGGCTACAGAACCTGGCTGGAGAACCTGGAGATCCTAGCAAGAGAACATGGACACAGAACCTGGCTGGAGATCCTAACCAGAACTTCGCTGGAGATCCAGAGCAGAACCTCTCTGGAGATCCTGACCAGAACTTGGCTGGAGAACCTAGCAAGAGAACATGGACACAGAACTTCGCTGGAGATCCAGACCAGAACTTGGCTGGAGATCCTGGTTAGAGATCCTGGCTAGGCTGCTGATCAACTGAACGCTGTCTCTGTGTCATTCCTTCTTTGCCGACTCCATCCACACCTTTGGGGACCCCTGGACCTGCTGGGGTTGGACCCCAGCACAACTAGGGCATGTGCCCTGACCAGGAATGGAACCATGACCTTCTGGTTCATAGGTAGATGCTCAACCACTGAGCCACACCAACCATAAGCTTTATTTAATCTTTATAACAGATAAATTTGGTTATATTATTATGCCCATTGCACAGAGGGAGCAACTGAAGTATGGAGACACCCATGATTTGTGCATGATCACACTTCTGTGCAGATTTCAGACTCACATCTACAGAGAATTGACTCTGAAACCGATACCTTAAGCTCTTAAGAGGAGAATTGCCCCAGCTTGCTCCCCATCATCTCTGTCTGTGTTGGGTCAGAATGTAAACGTGGAAGGACTTCAGTTTAGTTCTCTGGGTCTCATGAAAAATCTGACTTCACCATCATTCCTAATTCCCAAGAACATTGTTGAAAAAACTATGGACACCTAACACACACACGCCTGAAGAAAGCCTCCTTGGCGTGAATGGTTTCTTTAATTTTGCTTCAAGCCCAACTACCAGACAAAGAGGAGACCCCTTGCTACAAGGAACAATGTTGAAAGGGGTCTAAGAAAGAGCAACTGGGAGATCACTGGACTCTATGACCCCAAGGAGCAGTGTGTGGAGTCCTCTGATGCTAGGTCAGTCATGACAAGTAATGACAATGGTTCCATTTTAACCAAAATAATCCCAGAAGCTCCTTCCTTCTGGGTCAGTATGTACACAACTTTCCATGGGGCAAAATCAGCTGCTATGACATGAGCAACATGGAACAGATATTCCAGGATTGAGCTTGTCAGATAGGCAGGCACTGAGTGGGCTAAGGAGGACTCGGGAGCATCGTGGAGTTATAAAAAATTCACTTCTACACAAGGTTTGGAATTAGGTCTTGAGAGTGATCTTCCCTTTAGTTATAGAAAGTGATGAGATAATAAAATTAGCATGAGCCTTTGGTTCTGAATTTCTAAGCCTCTCTCATAAGAAGCTGAGTTGTAGCCAAATAGGAAGAGCACATTGTTGGGTTACCTTTCAAGAGAGAAAAGAAAAGTGTCAACGTGTATCATGCCAATTACTATCATAGGATCTCCAAACACATTATTTTATTGGATGCTCATAACAGCCCAAGGTGGTAGATATGATCATCTCTATTTTACAATGGAAGGTTTGAGGTGCTAAGAGAATCTCCCAATGTGCTACAGTTGGTAAGAGGCAAAACCTGACACCAACATCAGCATTTGTGTGTGTGTGTTCTACTCTAGGCCTAATCCAAGTCATAATGTTATTGTTCAAATAATTGATTTATAAAGAGGTCATTTCCCCCAAACATATGTATGCCTACCATCTCACTACCAAGGGGAAACTTTGAAATCAGTGCACTAAGGAACATAGAGTTATTCAAACAGCCTGGTCCAGCAGGATAGGAATTCTTGTGGGAAAAGTGAAAAGATTCTAAACAGAACCAGACTGCAGAATATTCTCCTTTTATTTTGGCAGCAAATTCGGGGTGTTGTCTTCTGCATCCAGTAAGTAAGACGGGACCAATGACTGCCTTCATCCCTTATCTTGTTATCTATCTCGCCACCACCTCAGCTTTGGGTGGAAGTTGTTTGATAGGCCTGGCAGTAGGTGACTGTTACAACCCTAAGACATGAACCAAACCGAGCCATTCTGGTCAGGCTGGCACTGGTTTGCATTGCATGATACAAAGTGCTGCTGCTGCCCCCATGAAGTTCTTTGTTGGGAGGAATAAAAGGCAGCCTGAGAAGAGGTGTAAGAAGGCTGACTGCAGGGCTTGTGGGCATGAAAACACTATGTTCACTCTCTCCTGGAGCATCAAGGAGTTTCCACTGAGAACTGGTCTCTAAAAGAAGGGCGGTGCTGAGAAATGGCCACATGTAGGGCTTTCCCATCAGGGAGAGCAAAGGGACAATGACAAGGGGCTAGACCCCTGAAGGACATAGTCAGGGATATTCAAGTATTGGGGGTCACTGCAGTGGAGGAAAACAAAGAGATTGGAGAGGAGCTGAGCTAGAAAAATAGCTTTGAATTTGAAAACAGTATTAGCTGATAATAAAGAGGCTTACATTGCAAGTAACTTGGCATGCACTCTTTACTTAAGACTATTATTTGCATAATAGAGAGTCCCAGAAGTTCCCTGGAAAAAAAAAAAAAGGAGCTTTAGGAGCCTTCCCTGGTGTCCATGTGGATGAACAGAGCAGATGGAGGAGTAAAGGCAGGAGTGTTCTCTGATATAACAGCAAGAATAATGGATCTTCCCCTCATTGCTTGTTCTGACCTTCATGTCTGCCTGCCACTGTGTGAGGCGCAGACCTAACGCCCTGGTGCCTTTTACCAGCAACGGCTCATAGCTGGGAGGCAGTGCTTTTGCTAAGATCCAGGTTAAAGACTTAAGGCAGGATTGGGAAATGTGCCCTAGTTTAAAATATCCAGTTGCGCCAAAGAATCTCCATGACTTCTAGGTCCCAGTGAAGAAGCCCCGGGGGCCCAAGGACAGGGCTCTGGCATGGCAGAAGGGTAGGATGCTTTCCTCCCTCCGAGTCCTAAAGAGAGAATCCTGAGAAAATGGATTCATTTTGCAGGAAATTCAACCAGTGGGACAGTGCCAACCAGGGGCATAACCTGCAAGGAGCCCCTGGGCTCAGTGCTCAGTGCTCGGAGCTGGCACTTAGAGTGCAATGTGTCCCAAGGCCAGGATGAGGGTTCACGCTGAGTTTCAGACCCAACTGGTTATAATAAGTTCTAGAAAGACCTTGTTCTTTCTTCAGAGACCCCTTACCACTCACAGGTGGGACAGGACTGTGTCTTCGGTGGATACAACACACAGGCAGGTGTCCTTCAGACCAGATACTCAGGTGTGTCCGAGTCTGGTTTGTGCCAGATAGGGCTGCGCTGGGATGCCTGAGGGAATGTTTGCCCGGGTCCTGTTTGTTGTCCCTCCCACCCTCCAATTCACATGAGGGGGTCTGGCTTGAGTTGCCCCTGGAGAGGCAGATGCAGTACAGGGTGCACTGCACCCTTCTGTCTATTGCCCCACCCTCCAGGGACCCTGATATTTGGCCCATACCTGCCAGGCCAGAGCCCTTGCTCACATCAACCCATGCTAGCCCCGTGGTCACTCAGTTTTTCCAGCTTATTTCGGACTATAGTCTTTCCCACTGCTTCCTGCTCTCCTTCAGGTTTCAGCCCACCGTTGGACCTATCAGACCTCCCATGGTCCCCACCCCACACACAAATCAGAGTCACTTGGAAGCAGTGTGCTCTTCGGTAAGTAACAAACTGCCCTCTGTCTGTTTCTTTAGCTCTAAAGCAGGCAAACGTGTAACTCCTTCAGGACCCTGTCAGGAGGATGAAACCACAGCATGAAGCTGTTGAACAGAATGGCTGACAAAGTGCTGGCTCCCCTAGATAATGAGAGAGAATGGACAATGGCACTTTGGGGGAGGGGATCAGAATGGGTGAGAGTAGAAAATACGGGAGCTTTTCTTCTCTTTTGAGTATTTAGCTCCCTGCAAAATATTTAGTTTTTAGGCTCTGGGCTCTGACCCACTTTAGTGTTGTCTAAGAGGCTCCATACCAGCTTAGCAATTCACCCAACTCTAGCTGGAGGGGTGTCTCTCTTCCAATAGTCATCTACCTTTCTCAATCCCAGCCATTTCTGGAGTGAAAGTTGCTGAAGGCAAGGGTAAGAGCTGTGCTCCCAAACAGGCATCTAATTTAGGCTGAGCCAGGTGACCCTCCTCTCTGCTCCCCAAACCCCTACACTGGCCTCATCAGAGGACCTGTTTTACTGCAATAGACTCTTATGACACACATCCCTGCAAGATGACCTTCGTGAGGACTGGGGGCATGCCTGTCCCTGCTGCACCACCTGGAGAAATCCTGGCACATGGTAAGAACTCAACAAACCCTTGTAGAAATGAATTCATGACTGAGTTAATGGAAAGGGTCCAATGGATTACTCAGGCAGGGGACTCAAAACCAGAGGGAGGACCCTAGCTGGTTTGGCTCAGTGGATAGAGCATCAGCCTGTGGACTGAAGGGTCCGGGCTTCTTTCTGGTCAAGGGCAAGTGCCCAGGTTGCAAGCTCGATCCCCAGTAGGGGGCGTGCAGGAGGCAGCCAATCAATGATTCTCACCATTGATGTTTCTCTCTCTCTCCCTCTCCCTTCCTCTCTGAAATCAATAAAAATATGTTTCAAAAAATTAGATGGAGGGCAGAGAAACTAGAAAAACAAACTACAGTTTCTGATGTGTTTCCTCCAAATTTCCAGAGAGTAGGTAAGTGTTCAGAGCAGACAAGTTTCACAGTGTTTCTGCACAAGAAAACTTTGAGGTCTTATTCTTGACCTTCTATGGTACCTGGGGAGAAACACTGTTCTTCCCAGATAATCAGCTCTGGCCATGATACTGTTCCTTTTTCCGTGTGTGTGTGTGTGTGTGTGTGTGTGTGTGTGTGCAAGATCTGCCAATCTCAACCCTGTTTCTGTGAAATGCAGCCAAGAGGCCTCTGGACCTGGCCCACGCCTTGTCGGGTAGCTGATCTGCAGCCCGGCAGGCAGATGAAGGTAGAGACAGAAAAGTGGGACTAAGGCAAGAGCTCACATTGCACTCTTCTCCATCTGCCTGAGTTAGTTTTTAATGAGGCAAACAGTGAATGTTTGAGCTTTCTTTTTAAAATATTTTGACTAGCAATTTCGTGCGTGGGAAGGTTTTAACCAGGCTGTCTCTAAAATAATGAGTAAAGAAAACAAAGTGAAACATGTTAATTTTGAAGAAAATTAAATTATGACCTGCCTGATATAAACCAATTTAGGAAAATATTAAGGGCTGAGAGAGAGAAAAGGCTCTCTTCAACCTGTCCTACCCTCCCACCTATGACCTGGCTCCGTTTAACAATCTTGGGTGCTGGATTTCATCCTGTAGAATAAGCATGATTTCATCAACATGTTCACATAGCAAGACCAAGCAGCCCCCAAGCCAAAGAGCTCTGATATACTGGTCTCAACCCTACTTCCTCCCTCACCCAGCTGATCTGCCCTGAACTTCTTCATTCTGAAATATCCTTGAGTCCATGAACAATCCTCCGTTTCTTCTCTTGTGTTCATTTCCATCCTTTCCTTTTGCTTCATTGACAGAACAAACCCAGCCTCGGGTGTAGAGAACCGGCGCCCTAGGCTGACTGTGGCAGGGAGAGGCATCCCAGGGGCCAGGCTCATGTGCACACAGCCCAGTGCTGCCAAGCTCTTCCTAAGAAGAGCAGGGCAGTGCCCTCTAAAGTTCTTTGGTTTGATATTGACGATTTCAGCTCATATGTTGTCATAAATGCAAAGACTCTGGTCTTGCAATTACTGTTTTGTCCCCAACTTTCCTCTGAGATTTAAAATATTCAAATGTAAACTCTTAAGGCAGTTTATATGATAACACTACACAATTGTAAGCTCCCCCGCCCCCCAGAAACTACATCTGTTTCCACGCACACTGCGGGAAACACTGCGGGAACCTGGCCCTCTGCGCAAGCAGTCGGGCGAGCATGCTGAGAAGGAGGATGTGACCAACCGTCCTCACACTTGCTCAACAGCCACTGAACCACCAGGATGGGTGAGCCCATCCTGGACCAGCCATCCTCTGCCTGTCCCCACCAGCTGGTGAAGGGGCCCAAGGGAACCCAGAAGACATAAAGGGGAGCCTAGCCCAGACCAACAGCAATGCTCCCTCAGAGCTCTGTGATGAAGAATAAACACGTTGTTCTAAGCCACTAAGTGCTAGGTGGTTGGTTATGCAGCAGCAGACACCAATACACTCAAATCTACAGGTATTCCACCTCTTCTCCTGCATCTCTGTCTGTCTCAGTTCTTCAGAGAATTTGTGAGTATTAACTCCAGCCTGGCAGAGCCTGGGAGGGTGCTCAGTGAGTTCAGACAGAACAGCTACAGCACAGGTGGTCCGATAACACAGTTTGGGGGGTCACTCTCCCTACAATACTTGTGGAGGTTGGCATGGAGACCACACAATCTCCTCAATTTTCTGGATAAATGTGATCATTTCTAATTATTTTTTTCATTTGTAATTTAGCTTCAGAAAATGCGGTAGTCAAGATGGACAACAGCCATCAGAAAGGCTTCCTGGAGACTGTGGAAAGTCTCTAAGTTCTGAAAACGGGTTAGGACTGGTTGATACTGAGAGGACATTCCCAGTCCAGGGAAGGGGGGATCAGGCAAGAAAAGGTATTGATTGATTCACCCAAATTATGATTGGGCAGCCTCTTAAGGCCAAGTCCTATTCTAGAAAATGTAAATAAATCAATGAACCAAACAGACAGATGTCCTGCATTGGGTGGGGGCAGGTAATGAGGGAGTCAGTAAAATATTGTTAGGTGGTGGTAAGAGCTAGATAAAAATAAAAACAGGGATTTCTAGGGGTTGGAGAGTGAGTTTCACTTTTAAAAGTTGGTGAGAGGACCTCGTGCAGCTGACGTTTGATCTGTGTCCTTAAGGAAACAAGGCTGTAGTTGCAGATGGACAGGGAGGCGCTTGCCAGGCTGCAGGAGGGGCAGGTGCACAGGTCGCAGGGGAGGGATGTCCAGGTTTTCAGGGAAAAGAAGGATGTGTGTGCAGCGGCAGCAGTTGATGGAGGTGGTAGGGAATAGAAGATGAGGTCGGAGAGGGCCTGGGCAGGGGCTTTGAGGAAGGGTGGCACGCAGCCAGTCAGCTCTCAGAAGAACCGCACTGCCTCCTGTGCTGGGAGCAGATAAGCCCATTGGGAGGCCACTGGCATAATCTGAGGGAGAAGAGATGGCGGAGGCTGTGCTGGCAGCTTTGGGAGGATGCCGTGCTGCAGCGGGAACTGTGCTATATTTTGAAGGTAAAGCCGAAAGCACTTGCTGACTAATTAGACATGTTCTGTGACATAAAGAGAGGAGTAGGAAAGAGTCTATTGCTTCTCAATTTGCCACTTATAAGGAGTAAAAACCAGTTCGGACAAGATGATGAAGAGTTTGGATGAGAACAACGCAACACAACGAGTAGGCTGCCGAATGGATGTCACACTTCGGTCCATTTGGTTGGAAGCTTAGAGATGGGATAGAAGCTGAGGGAATTTGGGTCAAGGTAAAGGACGTTTCTTGAATATCCAAAAGCACAGTCAGGGGTTAGGAATTCTGGGACTGGAATGGAGTCATGGAGGAGCAATCTGATTCCGAGGAGCCCGCTGACCATCGTCTCAGGGGGGCGGTGCTAAGAGCCAGGGGCCCACCCAGAGGCTCCAGACAGCCTGGTGGGGATGCAATGAGTGACTCAGCAGATACATCCGCACAGCAAACACACAAGCTCTCTGATAAAGGCAACTAACTCCGCCCCTGCCCTGCGCAAAGGTGACAGCCTGTGGTGGAGGAAGCCAGCCACTGGGAAGACAGGTCCCTGTCCACCCTAGGGGCGATGGCCGAGATCTACGGGGGTTGTTCTTTTTATTGGGAATTTCCATGTGAACTCCCTAGTGTAGTTTGGCAAACCTTTGATTTAAATACACATACAATGGGCAAAGTGAAGTGCAACTCGAGGAAGAGGAGGCCACGGGCTGCTAGTTCCACCTGAGACAGGTGCATTCTGCTTTCAGGAGCTGAGCCAGGTGTCAGTCCTGAGGCCAGATCCCAGCCCTCAGTGCCTCCCGCTTGTCCTCACCTGTCTTTCCCATCAGCCACCCTCAGAGGTGAACTGTCAGCCTGTCCCTGGGTCCTGGGCCCGGAGCCCTGACCAAACGCCATGGCTCAGGGTCTGATGAATCACCAGCGCTCAGCTTTCCCTCCTAGGGGATCAGTGCTTGTAGCGAAAAGGCAGCGTCTTCCTGCTCCCCGCTCTGCACACCACCCCCCCTGCACACCGCCCCCCTCTGCAGCTGTGCTTCCTGCTGCAGAGCTTCTGGGGGTGACAGGCGCTCAGGAGAAGGCGGGCCAGCCCCTGCCCTGACCAGGGTGGTGCATGTATGTTCTGGCTTCTCACTTTGGGGCAGGACCCCTGTGAGGGATGTTCCACACTGTGTCCTGGAGAGCCCAGCCAGACGGATCCCCAAAGCTCACAGCAGTAACCACAGTAACTACTCTAGGTCAGCCCCTTCCACCCACTCTCCTCCCTCACTCCCCCACTCGTGTGTCCTGGCATAAACATTGTGCTCAGCTCCTGTCCAGGGAACCCTGGGATAAAGCCTGGCATGCCTGCCCTTGGTGGTGGCCAGAGTGGAAGGTGGCTAGGATGAGGGCGTCTGCAAGCCCTGGTTGGGGGGGGGGTCCCTAGCCCCACAGGGGGGCTCTGGGAGGAGCAGGGTTTCCATCCTTTCACTCTGGCTGATGGACAAATGCCCACAGTGCTGCCCAGTGAAGGAACTCAGCTGTAAACAAGCTGATCCAGGAGCACCGCGCTCCCTCCTCCTCTCCGCTGGACGGACAGTGTGTTGGGGACCCTCCGCTGACCTTTAAGTGCCTTTCAGTGGAGAAGGAGCGGAAATGAAGCGCCCCCCATCCACATGGCGCAGCTGCGGCTCAGGACAGCGCCTGGGACGAGGAGCAGAGGCTGGGCTGCCGGTTCGTGAGCTGACCCTCACTAGCGGGCGCCCCGCCGCCAGCACCGGCCTCCAGGGCCCCTTTGCGGGCTGACGGCCGCTTGGGCAAGTCCATCCCTTAAGGAAGAGGAGGAAACTGGAGAAAACAGCAGCGGCTCCGGGACCCCATCCCCCGTCCCCCCCTTCCCTTCCCCTTGGGCCCCGACAACCCAAAGCGGCGCGGACCAGGGCAGAGTGTCTGGTTCTCTGTGTGCCCTCACGGGGAGGCAGGGGGCCTCGCCCCGCCAGACACCCGCACGCGGGGGGCGGGGTGGGGGGGGCACAGGCCCGTCCCGTCGGAGGAGGAGGGGCGCGCACCAGCAGCACCGACCAGTGGTTACAGCGCTGAGCACCGGGGACTCACCTACACAGACACCGCCCAGGGCCGCGCAGGAGGTGCGGGGCGCCCGCGGCCACAGGCCCCTCATGCCCGCCCCCCGCCCCTTCTCGGCAGCCGCGGCGACCCCGCACTCAGAGCCCTCGGCTGGAGCCACGCTGGCCTGGCCCTGCTGGCCCGGGAGCGCCCAGCCTCCCACTCGGGTTCCCCCGGGAAAGCGGCGGTGCTGACCGCCCCGGAGGCTGTGGGGGTGGCTGCGCAGGAACACGCGCAGCTCCTGCCACACGCGGGGCCTAAAGCCGCTGTCACTGACCCGCGTCGGACCGGCGGGGCGGCGGGGCGGCGGGGCGCGGGCCTTTCTGGGCTCCAGCCATCGCCCGGATCTGGTCCTCGGACTGATCAGCCTCAGCGGAGAGACGCGGGGGAAGGCGCACCGGGCCCGCGCCCTGGCGCTGCGGAGCCGGCGGCACAGAGGCCGCTGTGAAATGCGCCGCCGTGTCCGCTTCTCCCGCCCGACATGGACCCCACCCGGCGGCTGCAGGCACCGAACCGGAGCTCGCGGAGGGGAAGGGCCTCCGGTGCCGGCTGCTGGGCACGTGGCTGCGCGGGGAACGAGGACAGAGACGAGCTGGGTCACCTCCGACCCCGATGGCCGGCGGCTGCCGGGGGGGGGGGGGGGGGGGGGGGGGGTGGGGGGGGGGGGAAGGCCGCTGAGCCGGCTGGGAGCGGGGAGCGGAGCGAGGCGGGAAGCTGGGGAGCTGTGGGCGCCAGGCAGCCTGCCAAGTGAAACAGAATTAGCTACGGAGGAATGCATGCACTTAAAATTTACATATAAACAATAATCAAAACAAACTTGATGAAGACTAACTCCGGAGGGAAGTGTTGGCATCAGGCTTCAGGCTGTAGTCACGCATCGCAGCTCCTCACCCGCCTGCGCAGTCACCTTCCTGCTTTCTGCAGGGCCGGGAAGGCAACCAAATCCTCTTGGCCAAACAAATGATTTCCAGGATTATAAACTAAGGGTGTTAACACCTCTTCTTTTAAATTTATTCACTAATAATTTTAAGCCAATTTTACATGAACTAAGAGCCCATTCCTGATATCATGAACAAAAGGTTAAATTGGCCTCATTTGCCCCTGGAGAGAAAGATTATTGCTCAGAAAATACTCTCGCATCCCAACTTCTATGGGGAAAACATACTTTCTACCCATTGAAGTTGAACTTAACCACGTGGCCTGTTTCCAAGACAAACATAATGTGGGTGAAGTGGGAGGTATCAGTTCCAAGTGGAGCTTTTACACGCTTGCTGTTGAAGCTGCTGAGTACACGCTCACACAGCATTTTATAGCAGTAGTAAATCAACACGGCCACTGATAATGTTTTAATGTTATAAACTAAGAGTAGCTTCAGAAAGCAATTGGCCCTGATATTTAATTTCAAATTAATATATGGATAAGAACTATAACATCAAAACCATTCACTTTAATGTCAATTAGTACACTATTAATATTCTTTAAAATATGATTAAAAATTTTTAATGAATGAGTTATTCTTAAGCTATCAGGCAAATAGCAGGATGTGAACATATACTAACTAAATGATCTCAACTATGTAAAAAATTTATAGAGAACATAATTATTTGGGATAAGGTTTATTATTTGAATACTTTGTTGTTCACTAAATATGATCTACATATTTAAATATTTACTATATGTTATTCTACATTATATTGTAATATAGCTAAAATACATAATAATGATTTCTATTTTTGAGGGAAAGAATGCAGAACTTCAGTTAGGAAATTGAACCATGGATCAAATTGTAAAGTTATGGTAAGAATTGTGCTGGGGAGCAGATAGGTGTACACTCATGGTGGATATTAATTTTGCATGAATACGTGAGGTTTACATTTTTAATTTCTTTCTCTGCAATATGTTAGCTAATTGGGAACGCTGTCTTATTATTTTTTTAAATCAAGTGTTTTATTTTTTCTTTCTAAACTAAAAGATGGTCTGTAATAAATTTTCAAATAATAGAAATAAGAGTTTCGCAGATATTGCTCTCATAAATTGTATTATAACTTGGCTTTCATTTTTAAATAACTGATTTTTTTACCATTTATTGTAATACACCCACAGAAAGTAAAAGAGCTGATTTTTCTATCTTAATTAATTATGTAAGTTTTACTTTTTCCTTTAGAAGAAAAGGGAGTGGAAACCCCCACGTTTTTGCACAGAGAAGATGACTTGGGAGCTGCCCTCTATTCTCCAAACACAGGGCTGGGAGAGGCTGTGGCCTGGAAGCCCAGGGCGGGCCCCAAAGGGAGAAAGGGGGTGAGTGATCACAGCGATGGAAAGAATGAGCTTCACTTAATTAAGACACACAGCACTATCCCTGAAAATAGCATTGCACAAGGCATTGCACCAGCAGGGGCACCCCAGGTAAACAAGACATGTGGGTCTCCCCACTGCTGTAAAGCTGAGTTTGTAGTGATATTTTTTTCTTTTATTTTTTTTAAATTTTGTTTTATTGCTTAAAGTATTACAAAGAGTATTACATATGTCTCCTTCCCCACCCCCTTTTGTGTCCAATGGTTATACTTATATGCATGCATACAATTCCTTCAGTTGATCTCTTACCCCCACTCCCTGCAACCCTCTCTGGCCTTCCAACTGTAGTTTGACAGTCTGTTCAAGGCTGCTCTGCCTCTGTATCTATTTTTGTTCATCAGTTTATAATGGTCTTTATTATCCATAAATGAGTGAGATCATGTGGTATTTTTATTTCATTGACTGGCTTATATCGCTTAGCATAATGCTCTCCAGTTCCATCCATGCCGTTGCAAATGGTAAGAGTTCCTTCTTTTTTACAGCAGCATAGTATTCCATCGTGTAGATGTACCACAGTTTTCTAATCCATTCTTCTGCTGATGGGCACTTAGGCTGTTTCCAAATCTTAGCTAAGGTAAATTCTGCTGCTATGAACATAGGGGTGCATATATCCTTTCTGATTGGTGTTTCTGTTTTCTTGAAATATATTACTAGAAGTGGGATCATGGGGTCTAATGGGAGTTCCATTTTTAGTTTTTTGAGGAAACTCCATACTGTCTTCCACAGTGGCTGCACCAGTCTGCACTCCCACCAGCAGTGCACAAGGGTTCCTTTTTCTCTGCATCCTCTCCAGGACTTGTCATTTGTTGATTTGTTGATGATAGCCATTCTGACAGGTGTGAGGTGGTACCTCATTGTTGTTTTGATTTGCATCTCTCGGATGATTAGTGACTTGAGCATGTTTTCATATGTCTCTTGGCTTTCTGAATGTCCTCTTTTGAAAAGTGTCTATTTAGGTCCTTTGCCCATTTTTTGATTGGATTGTTTATCTTCCTTTTGTTAAGTTGTATGAGTTCCCCATAAATGTTGGAGATTAAACCCTTATCGATGAAAACATTGGCAAATATGTTCTCCCATGCAGTGGGCTTTCTTGTTGTTTTGTTGATGGTTACTTTTGCTGTGCAGAAGCTTTTTATTTTGGTGTAGTCTCATTTGTTTATTTTCTTTTTAGTTTCTATAGCCCTAGGACAGTGATGGTAAACCTATGACATGCGTGTCAGAGGTGATAAGCAAACTCATTTTTTTGGTTGATTTTTCTTTGTTAAATTGCATTTAAATATATAAAATACATATCAAAAAATAAATCTTTGTTTTACTATGGTTGCAAATATCAAAAAATTTCTATATGTGACACGGCACCAGAGTTAAGTTAGGGTTTTTCAAAATGCTGACACGCCGAGCTCAAAAGGTTTGCCATCACTGCCCAAGGAGCTGTATCGGTGAAGAAATTTCTTCGGCATGTGTCTGAGATTTTGTTGCCTTTGGATTCTTCTAGAATTTTTATGGTTGCCCATCTTACATTTAAGTCCTTTATCCATTTTGAGTTTATTTTTGAGTATGGTGTAAGTTGGTGGTCTAGTTTCATTTTTTTTTTTGCATGTATCTGTCCAATTTTCTCAATACCATTTATTGAAGAGACTGTCTAGACTCCATTGCATGTTCTTGCCTCCTTTGTCAAATATTAATTGAGCATATTGGTTCGGGCCGATTTCTGGGATCTCTATTCTATTCCACTGATCTATATGTCTGTTCATCTGCCAGTACCAGGTAGTTTTGAGAACACTGGGTTTGTAATACAGCTTGATATCTGGTATTGAGATCTCACCTACTTTGTTCTTTCTCAGGATTGCTGCAGCTATTTGGGGTCTTTTTTTATTCCAGATGAATTTTTGGAGAGTTCGTTCTAGGTCTGTGAAATATGCCATTGGTATTTTAATGGGGAGTGCCTTGAATTTATATATTGCTTTAGGTAGTATGGATATTTTAATGATGTTGATTCTACCAATTCATGAACATGATATGTTCTTCCATCTGTTTATGTCTTCCTCTATCTCTTTTTTCAATGTCCTGTAGTTTTCTGAGTAGAGGTCTTTTACCTGCTTAGTTAAGTTTATTCCTAGGTAGCTTAATTTTTTGGTGCAATGGTAATTGGTATTGCTTTTTTAGTCTCTCTTTCTGTAAGTTCACTATTGTTGTATAGAAATGCCATAGATTTCTTGGCGTTAATTTTATATCCTGCTATATTGCCAAATTCATTTATTAAGTCTAATAGTTTTTTGATGGAGTCTTCAGGGTTATTTATGTACAATATCATGTCATCTGCGAATAAGAACAGTTTTACTTCTTTTCCAATTTGGATGCCTTTTATTTCTTCTTCTTGTGTGAACGCAATGGCTAGTACTTCCAATACTATGTTGAACAGGAATGGTGAGAGTGGGCATCCCTGTCTTATTCCTGTTCTTAGGGGAAATGGCTTTAGTTTTTGCCCATTGAGTATGATGTTGGCTGTGGGTTTGTCATACATGGCTTTTATTATGTTGAGGTATGATCCTTCTATTCCCACCTTGCTGAGAGTTTTTATCAAGAAAAGGTGTTGGATTTTATCAGATGCTTTTTCTGCATCAATTGATATGACTCTGTGTTTTTTTTGTTTCAATTTGTTTATGTGATGTATCACATTTATTGATTTGCAGATATTGTACCATCCTTGCATCCCTGGGATAAATCCTACTTGGTCATGGTGTATGTTCTTTCTGATGTACTGCTGGATCCGATTTGCTAAGATTTTGTTGAGGATTTTGGCATCTATGTTCATGAGGGATATTGGCGTGTAATTCTCTTTCATTGTGTTGTCTTTATCTGGTTTTGGTATTAGGGTGATGCTGGCTTCATAGAATGACCTGGGAGGTGTTCCTTCCTCTTGAATTTTTTGGAATAGTCTGAGGAAGATAGGTTTAGTTCTTCCTTAAATGTTTGGTAAAACTCCCATGTGAAGCCGTCTGACCCCAGGCATTTCTTTGCTGAAAGCTTTTTGATGACTGCTTCAATTTCTTCCATAGTTATTGGCCTATTGAGATTTTTAGATTGTTCCTGATTGAGTTTTGGAAGGTTGTATTTTTCTAGGACTATGTCCATTTCCTCCAGGTTGTCCAGTTTGTTGGAATAGAGTTGTTCATAGTATTTTTTAACAATCCTTTGTATTTCTGTGGGATCTGTTGTTATTTCTCCTCTTTCATTTCTGATTTTGTTTATTTGGGTCCTCTCTCTTTGCTTCTTGGCGAGCCTGGCTAGAGGTTCATCAATCTTGTTTATCCTTTCAAAGAACCAGCTCTTGGTTTTGTTGATCTTTTGTATTGTTTTTTTTAGTCTCCATGTCATTTATCTCCACTCTGATCTTTATTATTTCCTTCCTTCTGCTTACACTTGGCTTTTCTTGTTGCTCTCTTTCTAACTCTTTGAGTTGTAGGGTTAGGTAATTTATTACCATTGTTCCTTGTTTTTTTTTTTTTTTTGCAGTAGGCTTGTAAAGCTATGAACTTCCCTCTCAAGACTGCTTTCTCTGTGTCCCATAGGTTTTAAATTGTTGTGTTTTCATTGTAATTTTTTGCCATTATGCTTTTTATTTTTTCTTTGATCTCTCTGGTGACCCAGTCATTGTTTAATAGCATGCTATTTAGTCACCATGTGTTTGATTTTTTTGGATTGTTTTTATTGTAGTTGATTTCCAGTTTTATGCCATTGTGGTCTGAGAAAATGCTTGATATGAATTCTATCTTCTTGAATTTGAAGAGACTTTGCCTGTGACCCATTATATGGTCTATCTTTGAAAATGACCCATGTGCACTTGAGAAGAATGTATATTCTGTTGCTTTGGGGTGAAATGTTCTGAAGATTTTATTTAATTCCTTCTGATCTACTGAGTCATTTAGGATTGATGTTTCTTTGCTGATTTTTTGTTTAGAGGATTTGTCCAATGGTAATAGTGGGGTATTAAAGTCCCCTACTATGATTGTATTGCTGTCAATCTCTCCCTTGATATTCTCCAGATTTTTTTTTTTTATGTATTTGGGTGTTCCTGCATTGGATGCGTACATGTTTACCAGAGTTATTTCTTCTTGTTGGATTGCTCCCTTTAGTATTATGAAGTGGCCTTCCTTATCTCTTGTTATGTCCTTCACTTTGAGATCTAATTTGTCAGATATAAGTATTGCTACCCCAGCTTTTTTTTCATTTCCATTCACCTGAAATACCTTTTCCATCCCTTCATGATCAGTCTGTGTGAGTCCTTTGTTCTGAGGTGAGTTTCCTGTATACAGCAGTTATATGGGTCATGTTTTCTTATCCACTCAGCTACCCTATGTCTTTTGATTGGGGCATTTAATCCATTTACATAGAAAGTTATTATTGATAGGTACTTGTTTGTCACCATTTTTATTCTTTACCCCTGTGTTCCTTCTTCGTTTCCTATTTTTTCTTTTTACAAAAGACCCTTTAGCATTTCTTGCATTGCTGGTTTGGTGGTAGTAAATTCCCTTAGTCCTTTTTGTCTGTGAAGCTCCTGATTTCACCCTCAATTTTGATTGATAGCCTTACTGGGTACAGTATTCTTGGATTCAGATTCTTGCTTTGCATGACTTTGTATATTTCATTCCATTCCCTTCTTGCCTGATGCGTTTCTGTTGAGAAATCTGTCGCTAGTCTGATGGGGGATCCTTTGTAGGTAACATTCTGTCTCTCTCTGGCCACTTTTAAGACTCTTCCTTTGTCATTGGTGTTTGACAATTTAATTATAATGTGCCTTGGCATCGGATTTTTTTGGTTCATTTTGTTTGGGACTCTGAGAGCTTCTTGGATTTGTGTGAGTTTTTTCTTCCCTATATCAGGGAAGTTTTCTGTCATTATATCTTCATATAGGTTTTCTATTCCTAGCTCAGTTTCCTCTCATTCTGGCACCTCTATTATGTGGATGTTGTTTCATTTCATGTTGTTTTCTTAGGCTCTCCTCCTGCTTTTAATTTTTTTTTCTCGAAGCTGCTCTGCTTGGGTATTTTTTCCTACCTTGTCTTCTAGCTCACTGATGTGGTCCTCTGCTTCTTCTAGTCTACTGTTGATGCTTTCTATTGAGTTCTTTATAGCAGTGATGTCATTTTTCATTTCTTCTTGGTTCTTCTTCATTTTCTCTTGGTTCTTACACATATTGTTGAATTTGTCTTCCATTCTTTTCATCCACCTTATGACCATTTCTCTGAATTCTTTCTCTGACAAGTTGCTTGCCTCTAATTCGTTTACTTCCTTTTCCGGTGATACATATTTTTCTTTCATATGTGGACTATTTCTTTGTCTCTCCATGATCTCTCTTCTCCGGGTATCTGGTTATGTAGTTTTCTCTCTCCTGCATTGATTTAAAGGCACAAAATACAACAGAACAAGGCACAATACACAAGGCACTGAACACAAATGTTGTCACGATACTAATAACCCCAAATAAAGGTGACCACCAGAGAAAAGAGAATTATGGAATAAGAAATAAAGAAGAGAAAAAGAAAGAAAGAAAAAAGAGGGGAGAGAAAACTGGTATCTTAAGCCAGCCAAAGGAATGACATTTCAATTTTTCATTTTTATTTTTTTATTATTATTTTGTTAGCTTTTTTTCTTGCTTTTTTCTTTGTTCTCCTTTTTTTGTTGATTCCTTTATTTCCTACTTCTTTTCACATTATTTTTTCAGCCACGTGAGCAGCAGACACATGAGCGGCACGCTCTTGTCCAGGGAGCATCAGGCCCATGAGCAGCCTACCTCAGGCCTAAGAGCATAAGCCTCATGTGGCCTGCCCCTGTCCAAGGAGCAGCAGCTGTGTGAGCAGCCCACTTCCCCGTCCGAAGAGCAACAACCATGCAAGCAGTCCGACCTGTCCGAAAAGCAGCAGCCACACAAGCAGTCTACCTATGTCTGAGGGCGGCAGCCTTGTGCAGCCCGCCTCCATCTGAGGAGCAGGAGCTGCGCACAGCCCACATCCTGCACTAGACTGAGGAGCAGCAGCTGCTCAAGCATCTTGCCCTTGTCCAAGCAGCAGCAGCCGCAAGAGCAACCTGCCACCATCTGAGGAGCAGCATCTGTGTGAGCAGCCCACCCCCATCTGAGGAACAGCAGTCCTGTGAGCAACCCGGCCTCATTCAAGGAGCTGCAGCACCCCACCCTGGTCCAAGGAGCAGCAGCCACATGAGCAGACCGCTCACGTCCGAGGAGCGGGAGCCCTGCACAGCACGCACCGGTCCGAGGAGCAGAGCCACAACAGCCTGCACCTGTCCGACGAGCAGCAGCCCAGTCAGTGGCACGTCCCCGTCCGAGGAGAAGCAGCCACACGTGCACCTCACTCCTGTCCAAAAGCAGCAGCCTCGCAAGAATCCCACCCCTGTCCGAGGAGCAGCAGACTTGCAATCAACCTGTCCAAGTCCAAGGAACAGTAGCTCCACAAGCAGTCCACCACATCAGAGGAACAACAGCAGCATACAGCCAGCCCCCATTCAAGGATAAGCAGCCATGTGAACAGTCCGCCCCAGTTCAAGGGGTAGCAGCTGCATGTGTAGCCCTCCTTCATCCAAGGAACAGCAGCCTCGTGATCAGCACACCCTCTGTCTGAGGAACAGCAGCTGTGTGTGAAGCCTCCCCCAACCAACCAGAGGAGCCACCACGACTGTGAACAGCACCCACCAGAGGAGCTGCTGCCAACTGAGGAGCAGCTGCTACCACAACCACCTGAGGAGCAAGCACAACCCAAGGAGCCACTGCCACCCAAGGAGCAGCCCCTGAATGACTCAACATCTAGATATGTCGGTGAGATCAAATATGGGTAGACAAAGAAACCCCCAAAGGAAAGAAAAAGGAGGACTCGCCAGAAAAGCAGCTAAGTGAAACAGAGGCATTCAGCATGACAGAAAAAGAATTCAAATTAAGGGTCCTAGAATGCACAAACTGGAGGGAGGAAAACAATCAACAACTTATGCAAGAAGCAAGAAGAAACAGATGAAAAAATCAATAACTTATGTAAGAATCAAAAAGAAACAGATGAAAAAAATCAACAAATTATGTAAGAACCAAGAAGAAATGAAGAGTGATATTGCTGCAATAAAAAAAAACACCATTTAAAGTTTCAACAGTAGACTAGGAGAAGCGGAGGACTGAATTAGTGAATTAGAAGACAGGGAAGCAAAACATACCCAAACTGAACTGCAACTGGAGAAAAAAATTAAAAGACAGGAGCAGACCCTAAGGAAGCTATGGGACAACATGAAATGAAACAACATACAAGTAATAAGGGTGCCAGAACAACAGAAAGAGGAACAAGGGTTAGAAACCTATTTGAATAAATAATATCAGAAAATGTCCCTGAGGTGGGGAAGAAAAAAGTCACACAAGCACAGAGAGTCCCAAACAAGATGAACCCAAAAAGACCCACACCAAGACACATCATAATTACCATGGCAAATGTTCAGGACAAAGAGAGAATCTTAAAGGCTGCAAGAGAGAGATGGAAAGTTACATTCAAGGGATCTCCCATTAGATTATCAAATTATTTCTCAACAGAAACACATCAGGCCAGAAAATAATGGACAGAAAATTAAAAAGTGATGCAATGCAAAGGACTGAATCCAAGAATACTCTATCTAACAAGGCTATCATTCAAAATCGAAGGGGAAATAAGAAGCTTCACAGACAAAAAAAGGCTAAGGGAGTTTATCACCATCAAGCCAGCAATGCAAGAAGTGCTAAAGGGACTGGTGTAAAAAGAAGAAATAAAAAGCTCAGAGAGAAAACAGCCACACAAAAAAAGAAATGACTACAAACAAGTACCTTTCAAAAATAACTTTAAACATAAACGGACTAAATGCTCCAACCAAAAGACATCGAGTGGCTGAATGGATAAAAAAAAACATGACCCATACATTTCCTGTCTACAAGAGACCCACCTCAGAAGAAGGGACACACACAGACTGAAAGTGAAGGGATGGAAAAATATATTTCAGGCAAATGGAAATGAAAAAAAAAGCTGGGGTAGTAATACTTATATCTGAAAAAATAGGCCTCAAAGTGAAGGCCATAACAAGAGATAAGGAAGGCCACTTCATAATACTAAAGGGATCAATACAAAAAGAAGATATAACCCTGATAAACATATATGCACCCAATGCAAGAGCACCCAAATACATAAAAAAACTCCTGGAAGATATCAAAGGAGAGATTGACAACAATCCAATCACAGTAGGGAACTTTAATACACCACTGACATCACTGGATAAATCCTCTAGAACAGCCGTGGGCAAACAACGGCCCGCGGGACGGATCCGGCCCCTTTTGAAATGAATAAAACTAAAAAAAAAAAAAAAGACCGTACCCTTTTATGTAATGATGTTTACTTTGAATTTATATTAGTTCACACAAACACTCCATCCTGGCTTTTGTTCCGGCCCTCCGGTCCAGTTTAAGAACCCATTGTGGCCCTCGAGTCAAAAAGTTTTCCCACCCCTGCTCTAGAGACACAATCAGCAAAGAAACAGCAATCCTAAATGACTCACTAGATCAGATGGACTAAATTGACATCTTCAGAACACTTCACCACAAAGCCACAGAATATACATTCTTCTCAAGGGCTCATGGGAAATATTCAAAAATAGACCATATATTGGGTCACAAACAAAGTCTCCCCAAATTCAAGAAGATTGAAATCATACCAAGCGTCTTCGCAGACCATGATGGCATAATATTAGAAATAAACTACAATAAAAACAACCCCAAATACTCAAACACCTGGAAGCTGAATAGCATGCTATTAAATATTGATTGGGTTACCAATGAGATCAAAGAAGAAATTCAAAACATCCTGGAAAGTAATGACAATGAAAACACAACAATCCAAAACCTATGGGACACAATGAAAGCAATCCTGAGAGGGAAGTTTATAGCTCTACAGGCCTATCTCAAAAATCAAGAAAAAATGATAGTAAATCATCTAACTCTACAACTCAAAGAATTAGAAAGAGAGCAACAAGAAAAGCCCAGAGTGAGCAGAAGGAAGGAGATAATAAAGATTAGAGCAGAAATAAATGACATAGAGACCAAAAAAACAATACATAAAATCAATGAAACCAAGAGCTGGTTCTTTGAAAGGACAAACAAGATTGATAAACCTCTACCCAGGCTCACCAAGAAGCAAAGAGAGAGGACCCAAATAAACAAAATCAGAAACGATAGAGGTGAAATAACAACAGACCCCACAGAAATACGAATGATTGTTAAACAATACTATGGACAACTCTACTCCAACAAATTAGACAACCTGGAGGAAATGGACATATTCCTGGAAAAAGACAACAATCCAAAACTCAATCGGGAAGAATCTAAAAATCTCAACAGGCCAATAACTATGGAAGAAATTGAAGCAGTCATCAAAAAGCTTTCAGCAAAGAAATGCCTGGGGTCAGACGGCTTCACATGGGAGTTTTACCAAACATTTAAGGAAGAACTAAACCTATCTTCCTCAGACTATTCCAAAAAATTCAAGAGGAAGGAACACCTCCCAGGTCATTCTATGAAGCCAGCATCACCCTAATACCAAAACCAGATAAAGACAACACAATGAAAGAGAATTACACGCCAATATCCCTCATGAACATAGATGCCAAAATCCTCAACAAAATCTTAGCAAATCGGATCCAGCAGTACATCAGAAAGATCATACACCATGACCAAGTAGGATTTATCCCAGTGATGCAAGGATGACACAATATCCAAAAATCAATAAACGTGATATATCACATAAACAAATTGAAACAAAAAAGCCACATAGTCATATCAAATGATGCAGAAAAAGCATTTGACAAAATCTAACACCCTTTCTTGATAAAAACTCTCAGCAAGGTGGGAATAGAAGGATTATACCTCAACATAATAAAAGCCATGTATGACAAACCCACAGCCAACATCATACTCAATGGGCAAAAACTAACACCATTTCCCCTAAGAACAGGAACAAGACAGGGATGCTCACTCTCACCACTCCTGTTTGACATAGTACTGGAATTATTAGCCATTGTGATTAGACAAGAAGAAGAAATAAAAGGCATCCAAATTGGAAAAGAAGAAGTAAAACTGTCCTTATCCACAGATGACATGATATTATGCATGAAAAACCCTAAAGACTCCATCAAAAAACTATTAGACTTTATAAATGAATTCGGCAATATAGCAGGATACAAAATTAATGCCAAGAAATCTATGGCATTTCTATGCACCAATAGTGATCTTACAGAAAGAGAGACGAAAAAAGCAATCCCATTTACCATCGCACCAAAAAAATTAAGCTACCTAGAAATAAACTTAACTAAGCAGGTAAAAGACATCTACTCAGAAAACTACAGGACGTTGTAAAAAGAGATAGAGGAAGACATAAACAGATGGAAGAACATACCATGTTCTTTGATTGGTAGAATCAGCATCATTAAAATGTCCATACTACCCAAAGCAATCTATAAATTCTACGCACTCCCCATTAAAATACCAATGGCATATTTCACAGACCTAGAACGAACTCTCCAAAAATTCATCTGGAATAAAAAAAGACCCCAAATAGCTGCAGCAATCCTGAGAAAGAACAAAGTAGGTGAGATCTCAATACCAGATATCAAGCTGTATTACAAACCCAGTGTTCTCAAAACTACCTGGTACTGGCAGATGAACAGACATATATATCAATGGAATAGAATAGAGATCCCAGAAATCGGCCCGAACCAATATGCTCAATTAATATTTGACAAAGGAGGCAAGAACATACAATGGAGTAAAGACAGTCTCTTCAATAAATCCTGTTGGGAAAATTGGACGATACATGCAAGAAAATGAAACTAGACCACCAACTTACACCATACACAAAAATAAACCCAAAATAGATAAAGGACTTAAATGTATGACGGGAATCCGTACAAATACTAGAAGAATCCAAAGGCGACAAAATCTCAGACATATGTGGAAGCAATTTCTTCACCGATACAGCTCCTAGGGCATTGGAAACTAAAGAGAAAATAAACAAATGGGACTACATCGAAATAAAAAGCTTCTGCACAGCAAAAGAAACCATCAACAAAACAAGAAGAAAACCCACTGTGTGGGAAAACATATTTGCCAATGTCATATCTGATAAGGGCCTAATCTCCAAAATTTATAGGGAACTCATACAACTTAACAAAAGGAAGATAAACAATCCAATCAAAAAATGGGCAAAGGACCTAAATAGACAACTTTCAAAAGAGGACATTCAGAAGGCCAAGAGACATATGAAAACATGCTCAAGTCACTAATCATTCGAGAGATGCAAATCAAAACAACAATGAGGTACCACCTCACACCTGTCAGAATGGCTATCATCAACAAATCCACAAATGACAAGGGGTGGAGAGGATGTGGAGAAAAAGGAACATTCGTGCACTGCTGGTGGGAATGCATACTGGTGCAGCCACTATGGAAGACAGTATGGAGTTTCCTCAAAAAACTAAAAATGGAACTCCCATTTGACCCTGTGATCTCACTTCTAGGAATATATCCCAAGAAAACAGAAACACCAATCAGAAAGGATATATGCACCCCTATGTTCATAGCAGCACAATTCTTCATAGCTAAGATCTGGAAACAGCCTAAGTGCCCATCAGCAGATGAATGGATTAGAAAACTGTGGTACATCTACACAATGGAATACTATGCTGCTGTAAAAAAGAAGGAACGCTTACCATTTGCAACGGCATGGATGGAACTGGAGAGCATTATGCTAAGTGAAATAAGCCAGTCAATGAAGGAAAAACACCACATGATGTCACTCACTCATGGACAATAAAGACCATTATAAACTTATGAACAAAAATAGATACAGAGGCAGAGCTGCCTCGAACAGACTGTCAAACTACAACGGGAAAGCCAGGAAGTATTTAGGGGCGGGAGGGTGGGGGTAAGAGATCAACTGAAGGACTTGTATGCATGCATATAATCATAACCAATGGACATAAGACACTGGAGAGTAGGGGATGCTGGAGATTGTTAACAGCAGGGGAAAAAAGGAGACATATGTAATACTCTTTGTAATACTTTAAGCAATAAAACAATTTTTTTAAAAAAGAAATCAATCCCACTTATAATTACATCAAAAAGAATAGGTTACCCAGGAATAAATTTAACCAAGGAAGTGAAAAACCCATAGTCTGGAAACTATAAGACATTGAAAAAAAAATTGAGGTAAATACAAATAAATTGAAAGCTACACTGTTCTCATGGGTAGGAAGGATTAACATCATTAAAAGATCCATACTAACCTGAAGCTATCTATATATTCAATGCAATTCCAATGAAAATACCAGTGTCTAGCTTGTTTTGCTCAGTGGATAGAGTGCCGGCCTGTGGACTGAAAAGTCTCAGGTTCAATTCCAGTCAAGGGCATATGCCTAGGTTGTGGGCTTAATCCCCAGTAGGGGGCGTGCAAGAGGCAGAGATCAATGATTCTCTCTCATCATTGATGTCTCTCTCTCTCTCTCTCTCTCTCTCTCTCTCTTCCTTCCTTTCTGAAATCAATAAAAATATATTTTAAAAAAATACCAATGGCATTTTTCACAGAACTAGAACAAATAATCCTAAAATTAATGTGGAACCATAAAAGATGTCAAATAGCTAAAGAAATCATGAGGAAGAACAAAGTTGGAGTTATCAATTTTCCTGATTTCAAACTATAGTACAAAGCAAATAGTGGCCAAACAGTACTTTACTGACACAAAAACAGACAAATTCTATATAATAAAAGCCTAATATGCAAATCAACCAAACGGCGAACAACAAGTGCTATTATGTGCACTGACCACCAGGGGGCAGACACTCAATGCAGGAGGTGCCCTAGCCCACAGGCCTCAGGCCAACCAAGGCAGGTGCAAATGGGGGCCCCCAATCACCCCATGGTCGTCCCACAGAGGGAGGCTACCAGCAGCGGCGGCAGGGGTCAGGGCCTGCGAGTGGGCAGTATCAGGCCAGCCAAGGCAGGTGATAGCGGGGGCCTCTCCAATCGCCCCACTGGTTGCCCCACAGATTGGCCCTGATCACCGGCCAGGCCTAGGGCCCCTACCCATGCACGAATTTCGTACACTAGGCCTCTAGTAGATCAATATAACAGAATAGAGAGCTCAGCAATAAGCACATGTTCATATACTTAATTAATATACAACAAAGAAGGCAAGGATATGCTATGCGGAAAAATTGTGTCTTCAGTATATGTTGTTGGGAACTCTGGACAGATACATGAAAAAATGAAAGTGGACCACTTTCTTGTACTGTATATAAAAAAATAAGCTCAAAATGGATTAAAAGCTTCAAGGTAATACTTGAAACCATAAAACTCCTAGAAGAAAATATAGACAGTTTTCCTAACTGGTTTGGCTCAGCAGATAGAGTGTCAGCCTGCGGACTGAACGGTCCCAGGTTCGATTTCGGTCAAGAGCATGTACCTGGGTTGTGGGCATATCCCCAGTAGGGGGTGTGCAAGAGGCAGCTGAATCGATGTTTCTCTCTCATTGATGTTTCTAACTCTGTATCCCTCTCCCTTTCCCTTCCTCTCTGTAAAAAATCAATAAAATATATTTTTAAAAAAGAAAATATAGACAGTAAACTCTTGGACATACACTCAACATAAAAAAACAAGCAATCTGAGAAAACTGGGCAGAGGACCTGAATAGAGATTTTTCTAAATAAAACATACAGATGGTCAACAGAGATATGAAAGATGCTAAACATCACTAACCAGAGAAATGCAACTTAAAACTAAAGGAGATATCACCTGACATGTCAGTATTATTATTATTAAAAAGTCAACAAACAACAAATATTGGGGAGGCTGTAGAGAAAAGGGAACCCTCTTGCACTGTTGGGGGCAATGTAAATTAGTGCAGCCATTATGGAGGTTTCTTGAAACATTAAAAATAGAACTGCCATACAGCCCAGCAGTCCCACTTCTGAATACTTATCCTAAGAAAACCAAAACTCAAGATTAAAAATGGTGGCAGAGTAAGTGGATGATGCACAGACACGCATGGGACCTAAGAATCTATGATAATCACCCGGGACCCTGGGTGAGATGCCCAAGGCTTCAGTCTGGAGGGAGGGGAATACAGCTGCAAACAGGGAGGGCCTGTTGCCAACTGGGAGGCTGAGGAAGGAAGAGGAGAGAATGCTTTCTCAGAATATTGCTCCTAATGCCTTTATTTCAACCTGGAATTACAAATTGGATGTTCAGGCTGGAAAAAAGCTCAGAGGCTATTTAATCCAACCTTTCAACTGATAGGTTGGTTGAAGGTGATGCCCAGAGGCCAAGTGACCTGCCAGTGGTGGCAGCGCAGGTAACGGTTCACAG
The DNA here is from genome assembly GCF_014108235.1 of Myotis myotis. Classification (NCBI taxonomy): domain Eukaryota; kingdom Metazoa; phylum Chordata; class Mammalia; order Chiroptera; family Vespertilionidae; genus Myotis; species Myotis myotis. Next base: position 749,366 of record NW_023416329.1, on the reverse strand, counting down.
GTGGGTGCAGAGAGAGCAGGCGGCAGAGCCAAGACATCGCCAGGAATCTGAAACCTGCTCCCCAGGTGAGCATGTGATGCCCCAGCCAGTCCAGCCTCATTGCCACCTTGCCTGGGCCACAGGGTGCCCAGATACTTGCTAAATGTTATTTCTGGGTGTGTCTGTGAGGGTGTTTCTGGAATAGATGCAGAACCAGGGACTCAAATGCCACCAGGATTCCTTTTCCCACCCTTTGCCTCTGCTTATTTCTGAGGACTTGCTTACTTGCTCCTTTTCAGAACTGATTTCTGAAACAGGGCCACGGCTGCTGGCAGTTCCACATCCAGGTCAAAGCAAGCAGGCCGTCCCACCCGTGCCCAGGGAAGGGTGAGTATTTGTGCCACATTCCCAGCCCTGTGTGGATAGGGGTGGGGATATTATAATAGGAAACCTTAATTAGAGCCACATCATAGGAGTGAAAGAGCCACTACCTCCAAAACCACAGAGAGCCTGGCCAGTGGCTCAGTGGTTGATCATAGACCTGTGTGACCAGGAGGTCACGATTCGATTCCCAGACAGTGCACATGCCCTGGCTGCGGGCTCGATCCCCAGTGTGTGGTGTGCAGGAGGCAGCCGATCAATGATTCTCTCTCATTATTGATGTTTCTATCTCTCTCCCTCCCTCTCCCTTCCTCTCAGAAATCAATAAAAATATTTAAAAGCAAACAAACAAACAAAAATCCACAGAGATTTGGACAGGGAGGAGGCTCTTCACGCTCTCTGTGTGCCACATGCCCGTAGACGGAGCCCCAGCCGTGACTGTAACTGGTAAGGGCCTCAACACAGACTTAAAAATTGAAGATTGACCTTGTTTATGCCACAACAATCCATGTAACAATCTCAGTTTATTTGCAAAAAAAAAAAATGTATGTGCATGACCACAGAGACAAGAGAAGAGGCCACAATGGTCCTAGGATCAGTACTGGATAGGGGTGGAGTGTTAGTAGGTACCATGGGTAAAACAGAATTTCATTTCTCAATCTAAAAATCACTGGGGACTAGAGGCAGAGTGGCCTTTGGAAGATAAGTTAAGCTCTCGGTTTCTCAGCTTAGGGAACTGAGGCCACATAGAGAAAGTGACATCAAAAAAGGCACAAATATTTACTCAGAAGGCTTAGGGCCAGAAGCAGAATTTCCAGAACCCAGCAATATGTTTTTCCCTAGTCTCTCCCCAAGAAGGTCTATTACTCAGGGCCACCCAACCGTAGATGCTTCTTCCCAATCCCCCTGAGATGAAACTAGGTGGAAAAATCAATAATCCTCATTCCCTCTCTAACCCTCCCTCTAATTGTCCAGGTTTGTTAAGCCCTGGCGGTAGCCTGCTTAAGTGGGTACGGGAAGGAGGGAGGAAAGAGGTGCATTCTGCTGTCCCTTCAAAACATGTAGGGCTGTCTGCTCTGCGGGACAGCCACAGAAAGTGACCAGCCACCTGGACACCCAGCCTGGCCCCTGCTAGGACTATCATCTTGCAGTGGAGGTAAAGAAGGTGGAGGCAGAGTCTGGGAGGAAGAAAGAGGAAGACAAAATAGTAAGGGAAATTAGGGAGACAGGAAGTGAGGGGGGGAAAAAAGAAAGGAAAAAAAGAAAAGAAAGGCAGGAAGAGACAGACGTGGGAGGGCCACACAGAGAGAAAGAGAACCGCGGTGACGGGGTGAGAGGCAAGGACCACAGAGCTGTGAGTTACGATGTCACTGATGCAGCCGAGAACAATGCCTGGTTACTGACTGACCAGGACCATGACACCAAGAGGCCTTGGCAGAAGAATGAGCTGAGAGCAAGTCTAGCGTTCGTTCCTGCCCCTGGCCATCCAATCGCAGCTTTACTAGCAGCTACAGTGGCTCTGAAGCCATGAGCTGAGAGTGACGCCAGGCATGGCTTCACTATGCTTGCCCAGAGGCCCTGTGCTGGCTACGGAAGGCTTCTTACAGGACAAGACATTGACTTAGCATTCATCCAATATGCATTTATTCCATGTCCACTGTCATCTCAGACAGTGGAAAGCCTTGAACTCTCAATCTCCTGAGCCTAGGCTCCCATCTGCTGCCTTCCCGTTGGCAATATTATTATTCCTCTTTCATCACTTCCTCTCCCTCTTTTCCTTCCCCTCTCCCTCATCCTTCTTCTTGTTCATCATCATCTTCTTCAGAGCCACTACTCTTTTTAAAATATGTTTTTATTGATTTCAGAGAGAGGAAGGGAGAAGGAGAGAGAGATAGAAAAATCAATGATGAGAGAATCATTGATTGGCTGCCTTTTGCACATCCCCTATCAGGAACTGAACCATGACCTCCTGGTTCATAGGTCAACACCCAACCACTGAGCCACACTGGCCAGGCTGGAGCAGCTACTCTTTATTGAGTATTTACCATGTGCATGGCATTGTATTAGTATGTTAGGTATGCTACATCTGATTTGCACAATAACTGTGTGATGGGGGCCCTATCTATATCCAAGTTTTGCACAACCAAGGCAAACAATGGATGATTGTATAATGTTCTTGAGAACAAGCAGCTGCTGCTTGTCAGACTCACACCTCTTACTCATGAAATCTTCTGTATTCCAAAGGCTTTAGAATGAGCTAAAGAAGAGGAAAAAGTGGGGCATCTATAGAAACTTGTCCACAAGCCTCCAGCACTTCAACATTCTATGCGTTTCAGGTGCAGGGACATTGTCAAGTACTAAAGGAAGCTCTTTACCCAAAAGATGGGTTGGCCTTTAGAAATGTTTAAATAAACCCAATTCTGTTGAGCATGTATATCCTTTGTACCAGAAGACCGCATGCTTTCTCGTTCCCTAATATGCTTGCACTTTCATTCACTCAGTGAATAATTATGGAGTGCCTACTTTGACACTATTCTGAGTTTTTAAAATATAGGCATAAAAAAAAGACAAACAAAATTTGTAATACTGTGAAGGGAGTCAATTAGTAGACCAATATGTAATATAAATGCAGATAGTAATAATTGCAATTAACAAAAAGAGGATAGCAATGGGATGTGCCTTTTCAGATTATATGGCCCATGTCAACTCTTTGAAGATGGACATTTAAGTAGAAGCCTAAATGAACTGAGGGGCTGAGCTAGGGCGACATCTGAGAGAAGGGCAACCTTGGCAGAGAGAAGCACAGGTGCAAAGTCCCTGGGGAGAGTCCTTTGTGTGCTCAAGGGACAGTGAGGAGGCCAACATTGCTGGTGAGAAGATGAGGTCAAAGCAGGTACCAGATACTTTAAGGCCTTGAAAGCTTGATATGGCTTTGGCATTTTACTCGAAGAGTAATATCAAGTTAATGAATGTTCCAATTCACACCTTACCATGGTCCCCTTGGCTTCAGTGAAAATGCAGGAAGTGAGAATGCATGAAGGCAGGCAGACCAGGGGAGTCTGTGGCTAGGTCAGTAAAGGTCCTGATGGCTTGGGGCAGTGGTGGAGATGATGTTGTAAGCATGGTCAGACTCCAGAGATGTGCTGATCAGCTGGGTGTGCAGTGTGAGAGAAAAGGAAGGAGCCTGACCAGGAGGGTGAGTTGAGGCAGCATGCTTTAATTTAGAGGGTACTGGAGAAGTAATTTGGGGAGAAGAGGAGAGAAAAATCCAGTATTCAGTTTGAGACATGTACAGTTGGAGATGACTGTGAGGCATCTAAGTGGACATGTGAACTATGCAGTTGGATATATGGCTAGGATTCTAAGAGGAGAAGCAGAAATATGACTTATTAACATATAGATGATATTTAAAGTCATAGCACTAGACAAGGCATCCAGGGTACACATACAGATGTGAGAGAAGAGGGCAGTGATAATCCCTAGGCATCCAACATGTAGGATTAAGAGAATGAGGAAGCTCCAGCAAAAGGAATGTGAATGAACACCAGTGAGGGGGGTGGGAGCCAGAGCTGGACACCCCAGAAACCAGGGAAGGCAGGGCTTCGGAAAAGGAGAGACCAAAGTGTCCTGCAATTCTTTGAAGTGCCCAGGTCTCATCTTTCTGCCTGGGCTGCTGAGAGCCCAGCTGAACAGGAAGGCCATGTGAGAGCCAGAGGAGGTATGAAGTTCCTATAACCAGGGTGTCTTGACATCACGAGCTGGACTCTGGAAAATGTCAGTCCTGAGAGACAACAAACCAGATGTTAGCCAAGAACAAAACCCTGCAGGACTCAGACACATCTCAGGGGCCACACTCTTCTCAGAGCCAGCAGTGTGCCTTTGCCACAGGACCAGCCCGAGGTCACCGAGATCCTGTGGCCAGAGTAGACAGCTGCTTCTATCTCAGCCCTAAGATCCTTACAGCATCAAAACAAGCTGTTAGTGTTATTTAGGAATATTCTTTATGTTATATTTATTTAAGAATTTCAGTGATGCGGTTCTGAAAAGTGGGCAAGTCCAAAATCTGGAACATACTCTCGATCCCTCAGACTCACAGATACCCCCCAAGTCCCTACTCCTCAGGCTCACGGATGCCCCCCAGGTCCCCACTCCTCAGGCTCACGGATGCCCCCCAGGGCACAGGACCAGCCCACGTGCATTTATTTTTGTATATGATGTAAGAATGTGGTCTAATTTCATTTTTTGCCTGTATTTAATTTTCCCAACTGAAGCAGGGGGTCCCTTGGGGGTGAGGACGACGGAGCCCCAACGCACTAGGGCATCTGCATGCACGACTCCGGAGACCAGGTTTGGTGACGCAGATCCGTTTTATTGTGGAACTACAGGGGTATATATAGCATGAGGGGACCAATCAGAGGGAGACACGTTGCTACAGGTGACCAATGGCTGAAAGGATGGGGTACTGTGCACGTGGCTCTAGGAGTTCATTCAGGCGGGCGTTGCTACTTCCTGGTGTGCCGAGGAAGCATGTCATGGTGGAGTGTGCTCACACCATTGCAACAGCCACAGCGCTGAGACATACTTCCCGAGCTCTACGTACACCCAACACCATTTATTGACTAGTATCTCATTGTATGTTCTTGCCTCCTTTGTGAAATATTAATTGACCAAAATAGCATGGGTTTATTTCTGGGCTCTCTTTGCTATTCCATTGATCTAAATGTCTGTTTTTATGCCAGTATTATGCTACTTTGATTACTATGGCCTTCTTGTAGTAGTTTAATATCAGGTAGCATAATTCCTCCAACTTTGTTCTTCTTTCTCAAGACTTCTGTGTTTCCTAGCCTGGTAGCTCAGTTGGTTAGAACATCATGTTGATACACCAAGGTTGTGGGCTCAATCCCTGGTCAGGGCACATACAAGAATCACCCAAAGGATCCATAAATAAGTGGAACAACAAATATCTCTCTCTCAAATCAATAAATTAAAAAAATTAAAAAAACAACATTGCTGTGTCTATTCTAGTTCTGTGAAATATGCCACTGGTGTCTGTGTCTCTCTCTCTCTCCTTTTTTTTTACAAGGCAAATATCTTTACTTCTGCAGGGTACGTACCAACACAGAGTCTGGCAGCATGTACAGTGAGAGGGCGGTCCACTCAGGCTTTTATGTCTGACACACGTTATCTGGCCTTCACTCTTGACTGGTCAGAGCTTAGGCTCACATTCTTGCGTGATTGGCTAATTTAAAGGAAAAAGGGAGGGGTTGACCTTTGCCATTTCAAAATGGCAGTTGCCAAGTCATATAAGCCAAAATGGCAGCTGCCTAAACTCCCTTCTTTGACAGAAAAGATTACTTGTTTATTCTCACAATTCCCCTCTTTTCTTACTTAACTCTTTTCTTCAAACTCGGCTAACATCCATTGGCTTTCATGCTCTGCAGTGCCTAGGAGAAGATTGCTTTGCTGTTTGGTCAATGCGGTTTCAATTAGCCTTTGGGTAAGAGCCCCAATCACGTGGTGATATAACATCCCATCATTGTAACTCCTAATCTGATTATCAAAGAAGTGAATATGAATACCATCATTCCCTTCCATTTTCTGAACCATTGCTCTAGTAAATCAGAGAAAGGATCCTCAATCCCATGATTCTCAGCTCACTCATGAGCTAAAGTTGTTAATCCCTATAGGATCTCAGTGATGGTTCCATCTGGCTGTGTTGTCAGGGATGAATGTACAGTCCTGGCCCACAACATTACACATATCCTCCTTTTTCTGTCTGAATCAGATCCAAGGCCAACCTACTCTCCTAGGCCATCCTGCTGGTGGCATCTAGCTGTTCAGTTATACCTTTCACTGCATCGCAATTATAGTTAGCAGTCCTTTGCTGGTTATAGTAAATATAATTAATCCAACCCACATTCTTGTTCACAGTAGTCACCAGAACAGGACAGATTCGAATCCTGCAGCAATCTGATTTCTAGCCTTAAACTCCTTTGGCAGCTCTCTTGGAATCCCAATAGGATCTGTGTAAATATGGGGATCAAGGAGCCCCCTGGACTCTCTCTCCTTTTCCTAGTTTGCCCATTGAAAAAGGTTTACGATATGCCAAAGTGAAAGGGATAGCCAATTGTATCAGAGGGCAAATTCCACTCCATTTGCTGGGCAAGGGTCCCCCACAACACCGTAAGACATCAGCACGGGGTACTGACAGTGCAGCACGATGGGCTTCTAAGGCTACTTGGCCGTTTACACATCCGGATAAATTTTTCATAAACTCTGAGTACTGTTCCCCCTGACCTTGAGAGGCAGGAGGTAGATGGGGGCCGGATCATTTGGGGAGACCCTTGCTCTCTACCTCTGTTGGATGGAAACAACAGGGAGAGAGTCTTACAGGAAGCATTTCCCCAGGAGGTTTCCTCCTGGGACAAGGCAAGCACACATTCCATCCCGTTACTGAGGTCCATCTGAATGGGAATGGGACCACTTGGGCCTCTAGCCTTCCTGCCACACAAGAGCAACAGTTGCTTTTATTTAGGGTGCGTACAGAATATTTAATCCATTCCACCCAGGCATTCATTTTCTTATTTCCTATTTCTATTTGCATAGTGGTGGCAGTGGCCTAGGGCCATGGTCATCAAACTGCGGCTTGAGTGTGGTTCTTCCTAAGCCTTAGGAGTACCCTAATTAAGTTAATAACAATGTACCTACCTATATAGTTTAAGTTTAAAAAAATTGGTTCTCAAAAGAAATTTCAATCGTTGTCCTGTTGCTATTTGGCTCTGTTGACTAATGCGTTTGCCGACCACTGGCCTAGGGGATCTTGTCCTGTGACATCTACTCCTAAATTTGTCGTAGCCAATCTTTTGGCCTAAAAGCTGAAATATCCAAGTCATTCAAGTTACCTATAATCAATAAGTTAACTGGGTAAGCATGATCCGGATTGTACACCTTTCCCCGGCCCACATTGCAAGCCTCTGCAATTTTTCAGAGGCCTAAAGCAAGTAGAACCCAGTACATGGTGGTTATTAAGACAGCTCACAGTATTTTTAGCATTAATTTCAAGGGGATATCGCCTGGTATAGCTGTCCAAGTTGAAGTGTCTCCACCCAGAGAAGCTGGTAGTCTATCCTTAACCTGTGTGTCATGGGCCCAACCTCATTCTGCAGACAGAACTTCAGTCTCAGTGGTAAGCAAGACAAGGTGGGGTCTTTCCCAGGAGGGTTCCAAGTTGTTTCTCTTCCAAGTCTTGATTAGAACAAATGTAGTCTCCTGGCTGATGGTGATGAACCAGAAACTCGAGAGGAGGGTCTTGAGCTAGGAGGCACTTTAACCTAAGAGCATTAACAGAGTAGATAAGGGCTAACCAAAATGAGATTTATTCTCTCATAAAAAATGACACTAATTAGATTTTTTCTATCTGCCTCCCTGAGTACGTTGATATAAGGTATTTGCCCTCAGATTAGGGAGGCAAAATGCCAGTCATTTAGTCTTAAGTGTCCTTGGTTTAGGGAAGATGGGATTTACTATGTAATATAAAGACATTCAAACCTGTAAAGAATGTGATTTTATTTGAGCCAAACTGTCAACAATTGCTGGGAAGCAAAATCTCAACATATTGGGATAATGCTCCAGAGAATGGCAGTTTTTCATCTGTATTTATACATTGCAATCAAAGGAGAGGACGTAGGTCGGTTACATGAAATCCATTGGTGATAGATTAGAGAGGCAGGAGAAAGCAAGGGGGATTGGATAAAAAGTAAAATGATAGGCACATACTTAGGTGGGTGCAGGGTAGTTAACAGTCAACAACTAACTTGATAACAATAAGAATGAAGGGATTTATGGTCTCCTGGAGTCAAGGGCATTTGGTTGTGACCTGAGGGGTCTGGAAAAAAAGGGAAGTTACAAGTTACCCAGACACTTCAAGGATATATTATTACAGATGCAAAAAGACAATAGGCTCAGTTAAGGTAAAGGTTGACCTTGTCAGGGAAGCTACCGGCCTAGGAGATGACTACCCACCATAACTGCTTTTAGTTAAAGTTTAATTTCAGACCATCCTTTGTGGTTACTTTAGGTCTTTGAGCTTGCAAGACTGCCATGCAGGCCTTCCCTGAGCTTGTCAAGTTAGCGTGTGGTCTCTATCGTCCACAATTAGATAGCTCCAAATTGCTGTTTAAACATCTCAGTTTTCCTATTCTAATTATCCTGGCTTACTGGCATGTGTCATTTATATTACTTCCTTTCAACATTTCTCTTTACAAAGATTTCCCTTCTTCACAAACCTTACAACTTTCAGAACTCCCTTTCTTTTTCTTTCAAAATGACACCAAAACCATAATTTCTTTTCAATTAGAATCCTTAACCCTTAGAATCCTTAATTTTTAGATGACAAGTAAATAATTAGCATTCCTCAGATTAGAAATATATTCACATTTTAAAGAGATATTTTAAATAAAATACAAGGCTTATTAATTAACAGATTCAAATCCATCCTCTAGATCAGGGGTCCTCAAACTACGGCCCGCGGGCCACATGCAAATACAAATATTATATTTGGTCCCGTTTTGTTTTTTTACTTCAAAATAAGATATGTGCAGTGTGCATAGGAATTTGTTAATAGTTGTTTTTTTTTTTTAAACTATAGTCCGGCCCTCCAACGGACTGAGGCACAGTGAACTGGCCCCCTGTTTAAAAAGTTAGAGTCTAGATTCTCCAAACAAGCCATACTCAGATTAATATTTAAGTACTCTGTTATTTCAAAATACCTAGATATTTAATAATTTCTACCATTTAACCCAGCAAACTCAAGGTTTTAAGTTATATGCCTCCGGGATCTGGGAGTCAATCTTGGATCTGGGAGTCAACCTTGGAATGTGGTCCATTCTCATTCAAGAACTGTCCATTATCATGGAAACATTAACCTTGTTGTGCAAACAATGGAGTCCCACCCCAGCCCACATTGCCTACTTCTCCATGCCTGTAATCCTACTTCCCCGTGTAATCTTTGTCCCTATGTTCATAAGCCAGTGAAGAGAAAACTAAGTTCCCAAAAGATAGAAATCAGTAACCAAAATTACATTACAGACATACAGACAAAAAATCTCACTAACTAATAGTTTCTGGTGGCTGACACCCTGAGAGGGAAAGCAGGAAGAGTCCCAAAGATTAAGAATTCTTGGCAGCTTCTGGGATGTTCCTGCAATCTCTGACATGTGTTCATCCTCACCACAAATAGCTGGGCTCCCCCAAAGCAAGACATGCCCCCTCTTTAAACAAATTAAGCCAAACAACAAAGAGACAAAAAACATCAACAGAAACACTCTTATCTACACTAATAAAAGAGAAAGATTCAAATAAATCATCATTCCACCACTCCACTACACCCACCAGACAATCAGGAGCGAGCATGCAAATTAACCCAACTAAGATGGCGGCGGCCACAGAGTGGGAGCGAGCAGGAGGCTTGGGTTGCCCCTGGCGATGGAGGAAGCTAAGCTTCCTGCCTGCCCTGGACGGCCCTGGGCTCCTCTCAAGGCTACAAAGTTTCAATTACAGAAGACAAATAAATCCCAGATACCTGTTTCCAGCTGGCTGTGGCCTTCCCTCAAGGAGGCCCTGATAAAAAGAAAAAAATAGAAAAAAAGGAGAGGCTGGGAGCTTGGGTCTCTGCCCTCAACCCCTCACCCAGGCTGGCCCACCCCCATGGGGTGAGGGTACCCACTGGGGGGTTTGACCAGCCTGCAAACAGCCATCAGCCCCTCACCCAGGCTGGCCAGGCACCCCAGCAGGACCCCCCCACCCTGAAGGGGCTGTGGCCACCCTGCAAACAGTCATCAGCCCCTCACCAAGGCTGTCCAGGCACCCCAGCAGGGACCTCCACCCTAAAGGGGGTGTGGCCAGCCTGGAAACAGGCCTCTATCCTATATAATAAAAGGGTAATATGCAAATTGACTCTAACAGCAGAACGACTGGGAATGGCTGGTCACTATGACACACACTGACCACCAGGGGCAGACGCTCAATGCAGGAGCTGCCCCCTGGTGATCAGTGTACTCCCACAGGGGAAGCTCTGCTCAGCCACAAGCCAGGTTGATGGCTGCCAGCACAGCGGTGGTGGTGGGAGCCTCTCCCGCCTCCTCAGCAGCACTAAGGATGTCTGACTGCAGCTTAGGCCTGCTCCTTGCTGGCAAGTGGACATCCCCGGAGGGCTCCTGGGCTGCCAGAGGGATGTCTGACTGCCAGCTTAGGCCCAATACCCTGGGGAGTGGGCCTACGCCAGCAAGTGGACATCCCCTGAGGGGTCCCAGACTGCGAGAGGGCACAGGCCAGGCTGAGGGACCCCTGCCCCCCGGGTGCACAAATTTTTGTGCACCAGGCCTCTAATGTGTATATATATATATATATATATATAAATGACCATTCGACTGGTCACTATGACACATATTGACCACCAGGGGGCAGACACTCAACACAGGAGCTCCCACAGCTGGAGTGCTGCTCAGCTAACTGATGGGCTCCAGATGCCCAGCTCATGGCTGGTGAACGCAGGTGAGGCAGCGGGAGTGTTCCTCCCCCATCCGGACCAGGACTGGGATCGGGACTGGCTTTGGGACTGACTGGGCGCTAGCCTGCAGGCACTTCTCAGACATGGGCATGCCAGTATTGCCTTAGGCCAGGTGCGCTGAGACTGCAGCAGAGCAGCAGCAAGCCTACAGAGTGGCGGTGGCAGCAGGTACAGTGGCGGCAGGAATGAGCGGGAGTGGTGTGGTGCCCCGCCTAGGCTCGGGCTCCTCCCCAGCTGCCTTCCACTTCACACACTACTACATCCCTATGGGGATGTTGGATTGCTGGTTTCAGCCTGATTTCCACAGGCCACGCTGAGGGACCCCACCAGTGCACAAATCCATGCAAAGAGCCTCTAGTATACAATATTTACAGGTGCACACAGCCCATAGACACCACAGAATGCTCTGAATAAAAAACCACCGAAGCAGAGCAATGTCTCCTGTCCTTGGTTCAGGAACTGTCCTCCCTCTGAACCTCAGCATTCTCCCCAATGGACTATTCAGGGGAATGTATGCCCTAGGCCTAGAATGTTTGTTTCCCATCCTTGGAAAGTCCCCCATATTGGAGATTCCTTGCACTCCCCAAGATCCACTTTGTTCCTCTCTGGCCACTTCCCTCACAGGAGAACAGAACTGCGGATCAGAACTCCGCACTCTCTTTCTGTCCAAGACACATCCCAGTCACATACACCCAACCTCTGAGGACACCCAATTACCAAAGTAGTACTCAGTCCATTTCCCACCTTGGCTCGTGCATGAGGTTATCTCATTGCCACAGCTCTTGCTTGGGCCCTTCTCGCGTTGCTGGCTGAGTCTCGATTCCGAGCTCATAGTCAGCCTGGGAGTAATGGCTGTCCCTCCTCACTGAAGCTGCTGGAACTTGGCAGCAGGATGCGCCTCCTCAGGAGAGGAGTCCAATGCCCCCCAGAGCAATCAATGGAATCCTGGATGGGCCCCCAAAATTGTAGAAATAAGATGAGCCCCAAAACCAGGGGACCTGGTAGAACACAAAGGATACTTGGGAGCCAGACAACAAGGCAAATACCTTTACTTTTGCAAGAGGGTGTGTACCAACACAGGGTCTGGCAGCATGTACCACCATTGGTGTCTTGATAGGAATCACAGTGAATCTATAGATTGCTTTGTGTAGCATGGACATTTTAACAATGCTAATTCTTCCTATCCATAAATATGCTGTATGCTTCCAACTTATTTGTACTAGTATCTTCTTCAATTTATTTCTTCAGTGTCTTATAATTTTTAGAGTATAGGTATTTTACATCCTTAGATAAATTTACTGCTAGATATTTATTTTCATGCAATTGTAAATGAAATTGTTTGCATTTCCTTTTCTGATACTTCATTATTGCTGTATAGAAATGCAACAACTTCTGGATATTTATTTTGTATCCTGCTACTTTACTGAATTAAGTTATCAGTTATAGTAATTTTTTGGTGAATACTTTAGGGTTCTCTATATACTTTTTCATGTCAACTGAAACAATGACTGTTTGTTTTGAAGTTTTTATTACTGCTTCAGTTTTATTAGTTGAAATCAGTCTACTCAGATTTTCTGCTGCTTCTTGATTTTGTTTTGGGAAGTTGTATATTTCTAGGAGTTTTTCCATTTCATCCAGATTGTCCAATATGTTGGCATATAGTTGTTCATATTTTCTTACAATCCCCTTTGTAATTCTGTGGTGTCAGGTATTACATTTCCTTTTGCATTTCTGATTTTATTTATTTAGGTCTCTCTCTTTTTCTTGATGAGTCTGGTTAATGTTTGTCAAACTTGTTTACTTTTCAAAGAACCAGCTCTTGGTTTCACTGGTCATTTGTATTGATTTTTTAGTCTCTATGTCCTTTTTTTCTACTCTAATCTTTATTATTAACTTCCTTCTACTAACTTTTAGCTTTAATTGTTATTCTTTTCTTACTTGTCTTTAAGTATGAAGTTAGACAGTTTATTTAAGATTTATCTTGCTTCTTAAAGTAAGCCTGTATTCCTATGAATTTCCCTCTTCAGAGGGCTTTTGCTGTGTCCCATAGGTTTTGGGTTGTTATGTTTTCATTTTCATTTTTATTTGTCCCAAGGGTACTTTTATATTTTTCCCTTGATTTCATTGTTTAGTAACATGTTATTTAGCCACCATCTGTTTGTGTGCTGTTCAGGTTTTTCTCGTAATTGCTTTCTCATTTTATACCACTGTGATTGGTAAATACATTTGATACATTTTCAATCTTAATTTATTGTGATTTGTTTTATATCCTAACATGCGTCCATCCTAGAAAATGTTCCATGTGCACTTGAAAAGAATGTACGTTCTACTGCTTTGTGGTAAAGTGCTCTGACGATGTCAAATAAATCAATCTACTCCACTGTGCCTTTAAGGCTGCTGTTTCTTCGTTGATTTTATGTCTGGAAGATCTATCCATGGACGTTCCTGGGGTGTTAAAATCACCCACTATGCCTTTGTTACTGTCAATCTCTCCCTTTATGTCCATCCAGATTTGCTTTATGTATTTTGGTGCCCATATGTTGGGTGCATAAATGTTTACAAGGGTTATATCCTCTTGTTGGATTGACCCCTTTATCATGTTGTGTTCTTTGTTTCTTACTATATCCTTGGTTTTAAAGTCTATTTTGTCTGATATGAGTATTGCTACCCCAGCTTCTTTTTTCCATTTGAATGAAATCTCTTTTTCATCCCATTACTTTTAGTCTGTGTGTAAATGTTTTAGATAGCATATATATGGCTCTTGGTATATTGCTTTGTCTCCCCATTTTGGCTGCCTCTTTGTGTTTATTTCTATGTATTAGGTAGATCTGCTATGTCTCCCAGTCTTGGGGGGTGGTCTTATATAGTAGGTGTCCTGTGGGACCCAGTGGCACAGTCTCCTTGATCACCTGAGCTGGGTGCTTTGGGCATGTCCTTTGTGTGCATTATGTGAGCCCTCCTGTTGTAATTGGCTCTTGATCATTGTTGGCCTATTCGTGCATGGGATCAACCCTCGACTTGCTGACTGGGAGGGTAGATCCTAACCACAGCATCTGAGCTGCTGTGTAAGTGCTACAACAGGAAGTGATTTTGCTTCAGCAGGGTGTTGTGCTGCTGAGATAGCTTTGTATATGCCACTTGTGAAGCTAATTGGATCCCGCTCTGAGGTCTAAAGCTCTCCACTGGGTGTGTCTGTTCTGGGATTTTTGAGGAGGGACTCTGGTGCAGGTCAATCTCAGATGCTGCCTGAGACTGGCCCTAGGCAACCTCTTTGGAGCTACAAAACGACCCACAATTTTTGGTTGACTTTGCTGGGCCTTAATGTGCTTGGGAATGACCAGGCTGCATGTCAAGGTTGGTTTCCACCAGCATTGGCCTGAGGGAAAATCTGAAAAAGACCCAAAGCACCCTGAGATCTGCTTCTGCCTCCTCTGAGGCCGGCTTCCTGTAAAGCTGTCACTGAAAGAGCCCCTGGCTGCACTCTAGCTGCATTGGACAGGTTCTCGGTGAGTCTCCAGGTATGGGCAAGTGTTGTTTACCAGGCTGATACAGGTTCAAGCTCAATGTCAGTGCTGGGTCTGAGGTCACTTAGCAACAGTCCCAGAGCATGTTCAGTCTAGCTGTCTCCTGCCAGATGCCTGCAGACCTTGGTGGCAAGGAGGAGTGTTGGGCAATCTTCAATGTGAGGCCAGCAGAGTTTATCAGGCCCAAACAGAGCAAGATGGATCATGTGAAGAGAAAGCTCAGCACCAATTGGGTGTATGCGGGGAAAATGGCCCTAGTCCTAGAGCCACACAACTGAGTCTGTGTCGAATTCTACCCAGTCCTCCTGGAGAGTCCAAGCTCGGCAGTGGCGCCACCACAAGTTGGGAGGGCAGGATTCGTGCATCTCCTATGAGGGGGGAGGTGCCTGTCAGGTTTGGGGGAAGATGAAGAGAATGGTCCCATCACCAGAGCCACTCAGGCAGTCTGTCTTAGAGTCTGTCCAGACCTCCTCAGCAGAGCTGGCCCACCAGGAGTTGGGAGGACAGGCCTAGTGAATCTTCTGTAAGGGGGAGGCACCAGTCAGTTTCCCAGAAAAGTTGGGGTCATAGCCCTCCTCCCAAAGCCACACAACTCAGTTACTGACCCTCTTGGGTCCGCTTGGATCTCTCTGTCAGGCCTAGGCAGCCGAGTCCTCAGCAGGGAGTGACCTCAGCAGGTTGGGTGACAGGGAGTTCAGAGGTGGGGCAATGGCATTCCTCCAGACTGATGCCTTAAGGAGCCGGGTGCTCCATCCAGGAGAGATGGCATCTGTGGTGTGGGAGAGAAACTCAGCACAGGGACCCTTGTGGCTGTCCTGCCACTCACTCCCCAGAGCCACAAACCTTCATCTCTCCTCACAGGACTCTAGTCCGCTCTGCCCTCCCTCTGCCGAAGCCCAGGGTGAGTGGCTGAGAAGGGGATTTTGTTCACTCATCGTTTAAGAGGGCACCTGTCTTTCTAGCGGACCTCTGTCTCTCCCTGGCGGACAGTCTCCAGTGATTTTCACAGCCAGATGGTATGTGGGCACTTCTTCCCAACTCTGGTGTTGGGGGGTGGGGGGATGGGCTTCTGTTGCTATGACAACACTGGGGGGAACCTGCCTTGGGTTGAGACCTCACACTCCTCAGGGGGGACCTTGGCAGCTGCCTGTGGGAGCAGGGCCAGATCTTCTTGTGTCTCTGCCCTTCCTCCCAGTCTCCATGTGGCTGTTCTATAAATCTGGTTATAAGACTTCTGCTTATCCAGTCTTCAGTTGGTTATTCAGGTTGATTTTTCTGTATTTCAGCTGTAATTCCAGTGTAGTCCTGGGGTGTGGAGTTCTCCACCTACTCCACTGCCATCATGGGTCCTGCTCCATAACCACCTTTTCATGTGAGCATGTTCTTGGGGAGCTGCTTCCAACCCCACAACCACGAGGGGTCCTCTTCTCTTGAGATGGCCAAAGGCCATTGCCATGACATTTTCTTCCATTTCTGAGTCTGTGTTTACCTAGACCCGCATTCCAAACAGCATCATCTTATCTTCTCCGGCCCTGACCCTAGGCCAGCTGTGGGCAAACTATGGCCCGTGGGCCGGATCCGACCCGTTTGAAATGAATAAAACTAAAAAAAAAAAAAAGACCGTATCCTTTTATGTAATGATGTTTACTTTGAATTTATATTAGTTCACACAAACACTCCATCCTGGCTTTTGTTCCGGCCCTCCGGTCCAGTTTAAGAACCCATTGTGGCCCTTGAGTCAAAAAGTTTGCCCACCCCTGCCCTAGGCCCTTTGAGACAATCATGATCTCTCACAATGACAGCTATTTGGAAAGTAATCTTACATAATAATGAAAACAGTTGCCATGCAATGGGCACTGGCTGTGCTGCGCAAAGCTCATCACCTGTGGGGAGTTCTTAGAATCTGTACAACAGCTGCACGATGTGCTATCATCACTCCCACTTTGTAGCTGAAAGACTTGAGGTTGTATTGCTAAGAGGCCAAGCCCATCGTCCTAAGCACACTGTTTCTGGAAGGATAGGGATTGAAGGTCCGTCCCTCTGCTAGCCTCCCAGTGTCCGCCCTCCTCCCACCCCCAACACACACACACACACACACACACACACACACAGCCAGGAAACATCCCTCCCTGTCCTGACATCCACAGAAAGAGGACCCGGGCTCAGGAAGTCGGCTCTGCTACTACAATGCTCTGGTTCTATGCGGTGAAGCACGTTTCTTACCATTATTTTATTTTGTGAGCCAGTATTTTTGTAAATTATAGACTGGAGGGACCGTGTGTTTCATGAACAATCCTCTTACTGGCATGTTATTCTGAAGCTTGACTTGTTCATTGTGACACATGCTGTTTACGGAACATGCAAGCAAATAGAGGGCAGTGAAGGGAAGCTGGGGAAAGAACACATTGAAATCTGCACCGATGCCAGCTAAGAGAACCCAGCTCCACTTTATTATTACGACTTTTAATAAACAGTCATTCGAGTTCTAAGGAGAGGGGAACACTCAGAGGCCCAGCAGGAGAGCCATAAAAGAAATGTCTAACCCTGAAATGAAAACATGTTTATCACATCCAGAGCTGGTCTTCTTTATTATTCTAAATGAATGCAGGATTGTTAAATACCTAGCGGTGTTCTGAGGCATAAGGCGGAGCTGGTGCGTGCAGGGAGGTGGGGCTCCCTTCCCCTCCTCCTCACCCCCCTCCCCAGTCCCGGCTGCTGCTGGAACAGTCCCAGCTGCACGGAGGGAGTGCTGGCCAGTCAGGCAGGCTCACCACCTGATGAACTGATAGCTCCTCTCTGTCCCCCAAATCCTGGGAACGCCTCTGGTCTCCCTGAGGAAAACAAGCACCACCCATCCAGAACTAAGGAGAGAGCCGCTTGCAAGAAGGCCTCAGAGAACAGCATCGCCTGACTAAAGAAGGCAGAAGTGGCCTGGACGTCAGAGCCAAGTCCAGCTGAAGGGTACGCTATTATGGTTCAGCTGCTCTCTGCCTCAGAGAAACTGTGTGTATGGAACCAAGTTTGTCAGCATGGAAGTTAGATAAGAAGAAACTGTGAGCGAGTGTCCTGATGTCGCTCAGCACGGCCCGGGCACAGAGCAGGCCTCGTCTGGGAGCATCCTTGGTCACTGGACAGAGTTTTCTGCTGGGGGTACTTGACCTTGAGGCTGACAAGGTGAGGCGCCGCTGTGCTGGACTGCATTCCCCCACTTTGGAGGCAGCGCATCCCCGGGCACAGCTCGCTCAGACTGGACACGCCAAGAGGGTGGGCAGAGCAAAGGAAGTCTCCATATGGCCGCTGCCACTGCTCCCCTGGGCTGAAGGAGCAGGAAAGGGGGTGCTCACGGGAATCAGGAGGAAAAGAGAAGTGTGGGCATACCTCCTGGGAAGAGCTGTGACCTTTCACCTGCGGCCCAGCCAGTCCCAGGCAGCCTTGAAGGAAGGAATCCAAACAAAGAACTGGCCTGACTGCACCCCTCCCTCTGACCACTTGTGGGCGCTCTCCATCACACACCCCACCGGCAGCCAGTGGGAAAGCGAGCACTGTGACTCCATTCCTATAGACCAGTGGTCGGCAAACTTATTAGTCAGCAGAGCCAAATATCAACAGTACAACGATTGAAATTTCTTTTGAGAGCCAAATTTTTTAAACTTAAACTATATAGGTAGGTACATTGTTATTAACTTAATTAGGGTACTCCTAAGGTTTAGGAAGAGCCACACTCAAGGGGCCAAAAAGCCGCATGTGGCTCGCGAGCCGAAGTTTGCCAACCACGGCTATAGAACACCTTCCCCGGCAGAGAGGGCTGGGTAGAGAGTGTGGGGGGAACGAGGTGCCTAGGCCAGCATCCTGGCAGAGAGCCCACACAGAACAGCCCACGTTTAAGTTCTGGCCCTGCTGCCGTGGCATGGCCGGGAGCCAGTTACTCCCCCTCCTGAGCTTCAGCCCTCCACCTGAGGTGAGGCGGCAAGCATTTCCTCCCTGTGGGGTTGCCGTAAAGATGGAGGCTTTGCTAGACACCTCATGTGTCCTGTCTCACACCCGCCCAGACCAGCAGTTTGGCTGGCCCTGGCTGCTCCAACTGGCTGCACAGAGGGAGCCTCCCAGCCCGGCCAGCTGCCAGCGCCTCCCGCATGCTGCCCTGAGCCTCCCTGCACGGTGCCTGCAGGAGCCCAGAGCTAGGCCATCACGGGCCCTGACCTGCAGAAGAACTGGCTCCCAGCATAACCTGCGACCAGTGAGGGACAGAAACCAGGGGTGAGCACCTTCGTGTCCCCCGACAAGTCCAGAGCCTGTTTATCCAGAGGCCCTTCGGTGGGACTGAAGCCCCAAGCCACCTGGGATGGCCTTCCTTTCTCCCCTACTTTACTCTTCCTGGTCCCCCCCTCCTGTTCCCTGACATCACATCTCCAAATACCCTACCTTCACTCACCTGTGGTCCCAGGCCCTGCTTCGGGGAGAGCCACCCTAGGGTTGTGAGAGTGTTGGTGCTCAGCACACAGCGGCCACTCAGGAAATGGTGCTCTGAGGGATATAATGATGACCACCGACTGCTCTTACAATCCCTGACACCTGGAGGGAGTGACCAGGTGCAAGAATATCCAGCACAGCACAGAGGAACTTCGCAACTGGTTCACTTGCTGGTCTTTGGGGAGCTCTAGAGCTCTGTGCCCTGACCTCTGTGCCAATGGTCAGATTTGTCTCTTTCTAGGAGAAGACACCTTTCTCTGGAAAAGCGAACCCCACTGTCCTGGAAGCCACAGGAGCCCGTGGCTCTGGGAGTTGCTTCGCGTTGAGCCATCTCTGCCTGGGCCTCGGAAAGAAGAGGCAGCCTGGAGAGTCAGGTCCATTCGGGGTGTAACCCGTGGCTTCTCAAGGCTTCCACCGCTCCCCACCACGCACAGCGAGGCCGTCTCTAAAGACCCTGGGCCTGGCACCCAACCACATGAAAGCTCAGATCATAAACGTTTGCTTTTACCGAGTGCACTGTGGTCCAAGAACTGGGCAATGTGTTTTGTATTTAAGCCCTACAACAGCCCTTTGTGGCAAGAAGCACTGTCCCCTTTTTAAAGAGAAAATGGTGAGGCTCAGAGAAATGACACAACTTCCTCAAATGACTAAGCAGCAGATGTGAGATTCAAACACAGGCTCATCTGATTCCTAAAGCAGCACTCTTCTGCTGTCTGGAAAAAGAATAGTAATGCAAATAGCCAGGTATGCTTCAGTCTCAGTCAAGTGCTAGAGCAGTAGTTCTCAACCTTCCTAATGCCGCGACCCTTTAATACAGTTCCTCATGTTGTGGTGACTCTCAACCATAAAATTATTTTCGTTGCTACTTCATAACTGTCATTTTGCTACTGTTATGAATCGTAATGTAAATATCTGATATGCAGGATGTATTGTCATTGTTACAAATTGAACATGATTAAAGCATAGTGATTAATCACAAAAACAATATGTAATTATATGTGTGTTTTCTGATGGTCTTAGGCGATCCTTGTGAAAGGGTCATTCGACCCCCAAAGGGTCGTGACCCATAGGTTGAGAACTGCTGTGCTAGAGAATACTCTGGAAATAGTAGAAAAACAACATGAATAAGCAGGAAGGAAGGAGAGAGAGAGAGAGATATCTGACTTACGTATTTTCAATCCTCCCCTGTTTTTACATCTAAGATGAAAGGCAGATAAAATAGTCCAAACAGCAGAGAGGATGGGAGAAACAGCTCCCAGGCTTCTGTGCTGTCCTCACAGTGGTTCTGCAGAAGTCAGCCCTGAGGCCTCTGACCTATGAGATGTTATGGGAACCCAAGCATCAGAGGGGGAAGCATGCTAACCCACCTGAATGCAGCCCCACCCTGGCTTCTCGAGAGCAACCCCAATGAAGAGCGTTAATGGCAAGTGCCCCTGGTCCCCCACTCTGCTTGCTGCTGAGAGGCTTGGGATGACACCGCGAAAGAATCACAGTTGCTTCCGTGGCTGGAGACATGCTGAGCCCACAGCTTCCGTTCTCATTTCATCTCATGAAGTTCAGCGAGTACTGTAAGACTTGGAGGCAGCATGTGGCATACAGCATACGTTGCATGTTCATATGCCATTGCTCTGTCCATAAACCTTCATTAATTATTAATGAGGCCAATGAATTTGAGATCAGATACTTTGCACATTGACTCTTACCAAAATAATATTTTCCAACTCGCAAATTCCCAAAAGAGTCTGATTTTACCAGCAATGCTCGCCGCTAGCTGCTGCTCACAGACTCGCAGCCAGCGCGCGGAGCTCCTGGCGGGAGCAGGCAGGTACCTTCCTAGCACTCAGACCCATATCTATTCACAACTGCGGGCTTTGGGCCCCAACCATGTGACATCAACTGTCAGCGGTGCCACTAAAGCAAGGCATTCTCTAGGGCTTTAGTGTAACCACTGACAGGTCTAAAAGTGAAAACAAGCTTTAAGAATGTTGGTTTTCTAGAAACAATAAAGTTCCATTGGTACTTCGGAAAATAGTTCCCTTATAAATACAACTATGTAATCTTTGATTTTATAATTCAGAATAACTTAATGTCATCCTCTGATGCACTGAGATCGCCTTCCTCTGGGTCCACTATGGGCAGCACAGGATTCCCCAGGCAGGGGCTCAGCTGGACCGCCAGTTAGAATCGCTGTCTCAGAATCTCCCTCTGAGTCAGACTGGCTTCTGCGTCCTGGCGCTGCCCGTTTCCTTATTGATCTTTTGGCTGAAAGATCTGTCCAGTGATGTCAGCAGGTGTTAAAGCCCCTACTATGCTGTTGTTGATGTCTCCGTTAAAGTCCTCTAGAATTATTTTTTATACCTGAGGCCCCAGTGCACAATTTTGTGCACCAGTGGGGTCCCTTGGCCTGGCTTGTAGGATTGGGCCAAAACCAGCTCTCTGACATTGCCCAAGGGGTCCTAGATTGCGAGAGGGTACAGGCCAGGCTGAGGGACCCCACTGGTGCACAATCGGGGCTGGGGAAGGACGTAGGAGGTTGGCCAGCTGGGGAGGGACCTAGGGAGGGCTCCAGGGCATGTCTGGCCCATCTCGTTCAGTCCTGATCAGCCAGACCCCAGCAGCAAGCTCTCCTACCAGTCAGAGCGTCTTTCTCCTGGTGGTCAGTGCCCATCATAGGAAGCAGTTGAGCGGCCTTAGCATATTACACTTTGATTGGTTGACCGGCTGACTGGATGACTGGACACTTAGCATATTAGGCTTTTATTATATAAGATATGTGGGTGCTCCTCTATTGGGTACATCTGTGTTTACCAGGGTTCTATCCTCTTGTTGGATTGATCCCTTTAGTGTTTAGGAGTGGCCTTCTGTGTCTCCTTTTATGGCCTTTGCTTTGAGTCTGTTTTGTCAGAGATAAGTATTGCTACCCCGGCTTTGTTTTGTTTCCATTTGCATGGAGATTTTTTTCTTCATTTCCCTTCACTCTCAGTCTGTATGAATCTTTTGTTCTGAGGTATGTCTCTTGTAGACAGCATGGGTGTGTCGTGTTTTCTTATCCATTCAGCTACCCTATGTTTTTCAATTGGAGCATTTACTCCGTTTACATTTAAGGTGGTTATTTAAGCATTGCTGCAAGAAGGAATGATGAAGACCTGTGACTACACTCAACAAGGGCTCTGAAGATGGTGCTGCAAGTCTACCGTTCAGTATCTCCCACACAGACAGTGAGGTGATTACTACGTTCCTCTTGGGAACTGGGCGTCGGGATCTTAGAAATGAATAGTCAGCTCATCAGCGGTAAATATCTAATACTCACAAGTCACTATTTCTGGGTCCTCCATCCTCAAACCCTCAGCAATCTTGACCTTGAGTCCTGATTTAAATTGTTCTTCATCCTGGGATTTATTTCCTTACAGAACATCAATTTTATTTTACATTTTTTGACATCAAATCCTTATGCTTTGTGGCATTAAATAAAAAATCTGTTGCCTAACAGACATTTATATTGTTATCCCCTTGCAACTGCAGCAGATGAAATTACTTTCCACCGAACTTCTGTGTTCATTTCAACCCTTCAAATAATTTAACATGAAGCACTTGGAACTAGACTCTGCTTTATGTTGGAAACCAAAAACATGCCTGGATAGATTAAGGAAGTTATTGAAGAAAATCAATAAACCTGAAGATTGTTTCATTATTAAGGTTCCATTTAAAGTTCCATGAGGGATGAGGGAGAGCAAAGAGCTTTCCGTCCTAACCGGTTTGGCTCAGTGGATAGAGCATTGGCCTGCAGACTCAAGAGCTTTCCGTGTTCTGATTCACAGCCAAGGACCATCTCTGCTGTGCTCTGCTGTGCTTCCTTCTCTGTGCTACAGCTAGTTTTAAAGGGTTACGCACAATTTGGGGAAGAATGAGTGATATCTGTCATTTTGAGACAGTTTCAGCAAGCTCATCCTTTCTTATATTAGTTTTTTAAACAGCCTTGGCAACTCATATACTCTAGAAATCAGCCACCTCTCCCAATATGTCCCATGACTAATGGGTTATGCCTGATGCATGTAGAAGATGGTTAAACAGAAGCTGCTAAAGTGCATCTTCTGACGGGCAGCCCAGGTTTCTAGTAATAATGCCCTGAACAAAAGAAAACAGGGGTCTCATGCATGCATGGCCAGTGAAGACATAATCTAACTAACATCAGCTTTGAAAAACAGTCCAAGTAAAAGGTAAGACCTGTGACTCTCTGGGTTTGACACTCATAGAAGGGGCAGGACTGGTATCAGATTTGGCGTCTCCGCTTTAGAGGAAACAGTGTGATTCTACAGCAGCCTCAAGTTGTCAGTGCAGGAAGGTAAAGTGGAAAGCTAAGATGGCCAAAAGAATCTGAAAACGAAAAGAAAAATGTCTAAAATATCAGCCATGAACAATTGGAAAGACATGCCATAATCTTAGGCAGAAGCAGTCAATGTCACAGAGCTCTTCCTTAAGTTAATATAGAAATTCAGTGCATTAGCAATAATATATCATCAGATTGTATTCTGGAGCTATGCAAGTTAAATACACCATATATTTGAAAAAACAAGCAAGAATAGCCAGAAAAATCCTGAAAAAGAAGAGTGCGGGCTGGTGGAGATTGTTGTAGCTAGCCCTTTTGGTTATTTTTCTTTTTTAATTAAATCTTTATTATTCAGATTATTACAGTTGTTCCTCTTTTTCCCCCCATAGCTCCCCTCCACACAGTTCACACCCCACCCTCCTCCCTCACCCCCTCACACACACTGTCCTCATCCATAGGTACACGATTTTTGTCTAGCCTCTTCCCGCACCTCCCACACCCCTTTCCCTCCCAAGAATAGTCAGTCCACTCCCTTTCTATGCCCCTGATTCTATTATAATCACCAGTTCATTCTGTTCATCAGATTATTTATTCACTTGACTTTTAGATTCACTTGTTGATAGATGTGTATTTGTTGTTCATAATTTGTATCTTTACCTTTTTCTTCTTCTTCCTCTTCTTAAAGGATACCTTTCAGCATTTCATATAATACTGGTTTGGTGGTGATGAACTCCTTCAGCTTTTCCTTATCTGTGAAGCTCTTTATCTGACCTTCAATTCTGGGTGATAGCTTTGCTGGATAAAGTAATCTTGGTTGTAGGTTCTTGGCATTCATCATTTTGAATATTTCTTGCCACTCCCTTCTGGCCTGCAAAGTTTCTGTTGAGAAATCAGCTGACAGTCGTATGGGTACTCCCTTGTAGGTAACTGACTGTCTTTCTCTTGCTGCTTTTAAGATTCTCTCTTTGTCTTTTGCTCTTTGCATTTTAATTATGATGTGTGTTGGTGTGGTCCTCTTTGGATTCCTTTTGTTTGGGGTTCTCTGCGCTTCCTGGACTTGTAAGTCTATTTCTTTCACCAGGTAGGGGAAGTTTTCTGTCATTATTTCTTCAAATAGGTTTTCAATATCTTGCTCTCTCTTCTTCTGGCACCCCTATAATTCGGATGTTGGTGCGCTTGAAGCTGTCCCAGAGGCTCTTTACACTTTCTTCGTATTTTTGGATTCTTTTTTCATTTTGCTTTTCTGGTTGGGTGTTCTTTGCTTCTTCGTATTTCAAATCGTTGACTTGATTCTTGCAATCCTGTAGTCTGCTGTTGGGAGTCTGCATAATATCCTTTATTTCAGTCAGTGTATGCTTAATTTCTAGTTGGTCCTTTTTCATAACCTCGAGGGTCTCACTAGATTTCTTGAGGGTCTCACTACATTTATCGGCGGTCTCACCAGACTTTTTGAGGGTCTTACTAAATTTATCAGCGGTTTCTAGAAAGTTCTTGAAAAACCTTAAAAGTGTGGTTTTGAACTCTATATCCAGTCGTTTGTTTTCCTCCATTTCTGTCATTTGTGACTTGTTTCTTTGTCTCCGTATTTTTTATGCTTCCCTGTGTTGGTAGAGTGAGCAAGGTCCTGAATAGCTATCACATTCATAGAAAGAGAATCAGCTTTACATGATGGGCTAGTTGACAGTTATGCACATTATCACCTTTGAATTAGTCTTGTCAAAACAATAAAGACTGAGTCTGACCAAGCCTCTAATCTAACTACAGGAAATGCAGGAGACACAGGAACATGTAATCAGCACAATCCAGACTTTTTATAGGACAAATGCTATCATTTCTTCAACAAATAAACTGAATGGAAGAAAAGAAGCAAGTGAGCACCTGCAGGCATCCTCAAACTATGGCCCGGGGGCCACATGCAAATACAAATATTGTATTTGTTCCCGTTTTGTTTTGTTTTTTTACTTCAAAATAAGATATGTGCAGTGTGCATGGGAATTTGTTCATAGGTGTTTTTTAAACTATAGTCTGGCCCTCCAACGGTCTGAGGGACAGTGAACTGGCCCCCTGTTTTAAAAGTTTGAGGACCCTTGATAGAGCATAAAACAAGCTATGGGCTGCAGGCCAGATCTGGCCACCACACTGTTTTTGGAACACAGCCCCTTCCATTACTTATGAATTGAGTGTGGCCGATTCTGTGCTGCGATGCCAGAGTTGCGTAGTTGTGTCAGAGATTATATGCCCCCAAACACTAAAGTATTTACTATCCAACCTTTAATAGAAATAGCTTTGCCAATACCTGGATTTAGAAATGTTGTACAGACATGAAAAATGATTATGCTATGTGAACCTCATTTTGATTATGATTCAAACAACAGTTTAAAAAATAAAAATAAAAGCAGTCAAATAAAAAGGAAGCAGAAAATATAGTGAAAGCATGTTTGAGAGGGTGTGTAACAGAAAGCGTAAAGGGTGCAGGGTAAGAGCATGGAGTTGAGAGGTCAGGGAGCGTGTGGCAGAGCAGGGCTGCGCTGAGAACAGAGTGAGACAGACCCAAGGAGAAGCCCATTAGGTTTGGGGAGCAGAAACATGAGTCACCTCAATGGGAACAGTGTCAGAAAAGCCATAGAGGTAAACCCATTAGACACCCCAGGGAAATAGAATCACTATGTCAAAGCAATACTGCACCTGCATGTTTATTTCAGGATTATGTACAATAGCCAAGATATGGAGCAACCTAAGTGTGCATTGATGAGGCGAGAGATATTTATTGTATTTGCGACAGCATGGAGGAATCTTAAGGGCATTAGGGCATTATGCTAAGTGAAATAAATCAGACCAAAACAAAGACAAATACTATGTGATCGCACTTATATATGGAATCTACAAAATTTGAACTCATAGATTCAGAAACAGACTGGTGGGGCCAGAGGCCTGAGGGACATGCCTGAAGGTGGTCAGAATGCCCAGTTATAAAGGAATAGATTTTGGGGAGGGGGCACAGCATGGGGACTAGAGTTAGCAAGGCTGTGATGTATATTTGAAAGTTGCTAAGAGAGTGGGTCTTAAAAGTTCTTATCACAGTAAAAAATGTATGTGAGGTGATAGGTGTTAACTGAACATAATTGTGGTAATCATTGAAGCTAATACAATGTTGTTTGTCAATTATGTCTCAGTAAAGCTGAGGAGGAAAAGTAAGACCCCAACCTGCACAAGTACTGCCCTGGGAGAGAAGATATCAGATGACTGCTCAGCTCCAGCAAACAAAAGAGGGGGGTATCTGGCAGTTGGGAAAGAAGCGTCCATGTTGCCCAAGGATGCCGGGGGATGCCCAAGGATGCCCGGGGATGCCCAAGGATGCCCAGGGATGCCCAAGGATGCCCGGGGATGCAAAAGGATGCCCAGGGATGCCCAAGGATGCCCAGGGATGCCCGGAGATGTCCAGGGAAGCCCAAGGATGCCCGGGGTAGCAAAGAGATGCCCAAGGATGCACGGGGATGCCCAGGGATGCCCGGGGATGCCCAAGGATGCCCAAGGATGCCCAGGGATGCCCAAGGATGCCCAGGGATGCCCAAGGATGCCCGGGGATGCCCAAGGATGTCCAAGGATACCCAAGGATGCCCGGAGATGTCCAAGGATGCCCAGGCATGCCCAAGGATGCCCAGGGGTGCCCGGGGATGCCCAAGGATGCCCAGGGATGCTCGGGGATGCCCAGGGATGCCCTAGGATGCCAGGGGGTGCCCAAGGAAGCCCAAGGATGCCCGGGAATGCCCAGGGATGCCCGGGGATGCTCAAGGATGCCCAAGGATGCCAGGGATGCCCAGGGATGCCCAAGGATGCCCGGGGATGCCCAAGGATGCCCGGGGATGCCCAAGGATGCCCAAAGATGCCCGGGGATGCCCAAGGATGCCCAGGCATGCCCAAGGATGCCCAGGGGTGCCCGGGGATGCCCAAGGATGCCCAGGGATGCTCGGGGATACACGGGGATGCCCTAGGGTGCCCGGGGATGCCCAAGGATACCCAGAGATGCCCAAGGATGCCCATGGATGCCCGGGGATGATCAGGGATGCCCTAGGATGTCCAAGGATGCCCAAGGATTCGTGGGGATGCCCAAGGATGCACAGGGATGCCTGGGGATGCCCAAGGATGAACAGGGATGCTCAAGGATGCCCAAGGATGCCCGGGGATGCCCAAGGATGCCCAGTGATGCCCAAGGATGCCCATGGATGCCCGGGGATGATCAGGGATGCCCTGGGATACCCAAGGATGCCCAAGGATGCCCGAGGATGCCCAAGGATGCCCAGGGATGCACGGGGATGCCCAAGGATGCCCAGGCATGCCCAAGGATGCTCAGGGATGCCCAAGGATGCCCGGGGATGCCCAAGGATGTCCAAGGATGCCCAAGGATGCCCGCGGATGCCCAAGGATGCCCAGGTATGCCCAAGGATGCCCAGGGATGCTCGGGGATGCCCAGGGATGCCCTAGGATGCCAAGGGATGCCCAATGAAGCCTAAGGATGCCTGGGGATGCCCAGGGATGCCCTGGGATGCTCAAGGATGCCCAAGGATGCCCAGGGATGCCCAGGGATGCCCAAAGATGCCCGGGGATGCCCAAGGATGCCCGGGATGCCCAAGGATGTCCAAGGATGCCCAAGGATGACCAGGGATGCCCAAGGATGCAGAGGGGTGCCCGGGGATGCCCAAGGATGCCCAGGGATGCCCGGGGATGTCCAGGGAAGCCCAAGGATACCCGAGGATGCAAAGAGATGCCCAAGGATGCCCGGGGATGCCCAGGGATGCCCAGGGATGCCCAAGGATGCCCAAGGATGCCCAGGGATGCCCAGGGATGCCCAGGGGTGCCCGGGGATGCCCAAGGATGCCCAGGCATGCCCAAGGATGCCCAGGGGTGCCCGGGGATTCCCAAGGATGCCCAGGGATGCTCGGGGATGCACAGGGATGCCCTAGGATGCCCGGGGATGTCCAAGGATGCCCAGGGATGCCCAAGGATGCCCGGGGATGCCCAAGGATGCCCGGGGATGCCCAAGGATGTCCAAGGATGCCCAGGGGTGCCCGGGGATGCCCAAGGATGCCCAGGGATGCTCGGGGATGCACAGGGATGCCCTAGGATGCCCGGGGATGCCCAAGGATGCCCAGGCATGCCCAAGGATGACCAGGGGTGCCTGGAGATGCCCAAGGATGCCCAGGGATGCTTGGGGATGCCCTAGGATGCCCGGGGATGCCCAAGGATGCCCAGGGATGCCCAAGGATGCCCGGGGATGCCCAAGGATGCCCAGGGATGCCCAAGGATGCGCAGGGATGCCCAAGGATGCACAGGGATGCCTGGGGATGCCCAAGGATGAACAGGGATGCTCAAGGATGCCCAAGGATGCCCAGGGATGCCCAAGGATGCCCAGGGATGCCCAAGGATGCCCATGGATGCCCGGGGATGATCAGGGATGCCCTAGGATGTCCAAGGATGCCAAAGATTGCCCAGGGATGCCCAAGGATGCCCAGGGATGCCCAAGGATGCCCAGGGATGCCCTGGTATACCCAAGGATGCCCAAGGATGCCCGAGGATGCCCAAGGATGCCCAGGGATGCCCGGTGATGCCCAAGGATGCCCAGGCAAGCCCAAGGATGCCCAGGGATGCCCAAGGATGCCCGGGGATGCCCAAGGATGTCCAAGGATGCCCAAGGATGCCCGAGGATGCCCAAGGATGCCCAGGTATGCCCAAGGATGCCCAGGGATGCTCAGGGATGCCCAGGGATGCCCTAGGATGCCAGGGGATGCCAAATGAAGACTAAGGATGCCCGGGGATGCCCAGGGATGCCCTGGGATGCTCAAGGATGCCCAAGGATGCCCAGGGATGCCCAAGGATGCCCGGGGATGCCCAAGGATGCCCAGCATGCCCAAGGATGTCCAAGGATGCCCAAGGATGCCCCGGGGTACCCGGGGATGCCCAACGATGCCCATGCATGCCCAAGGATGCCCCGGGGTACCCGGGGATGCCCAAGGATGCCCAGGGATGCTCGGGGATGCCCAAGGATGCCCAAGAATGCCCAGGGATGCCCAAGGATGCCTGGGGATGCCCAAGGATGCCCAAGTATGCCCGGGGATGCCCAAGGATGCCCAGGGATGCCCAAGGATGCCCAGGGATGCCCAAGGATGCTCAAGGATGCCCATGGATGCCCAGGGATGCCCAAGGATGCCCAGGGATGCCCAGGGATGCCCAAGGATGTCCAAGGATGCCCAAGGATGCCCGGGGATGCCCAAGGAGGCCCAGGCATGCCCAAGGATGCCAAGGGATGCCCACGGATGCCCTGGGATGCCCAAGGATGCCCGGGATGCCCAAGGATGTCCAAGGATGCCCAAGGATGCCCATGGATGCCCAAGGATGCCCCGGGGTACCCGGGGATGCCCAAGGATGCCCATGGATGCCCAAGAATGCCCCGGGGTACCCGGGGATGCCCAAGGATGCCCAGGGATGCTCGGGGATGACCAGGGATGCCCTAGGATTCCCAGAGATGCCCTAGGATGCCCGGGGATGCCCAGGGATGCCCCGGATGCCCATGGATGCCCAAGGATGCCCCAGGGTACCCGGGGATGCCCAAGGATGCCCATGGATGCCCAAGAATGCCCCGGGGTACCCGGGGATGCCCAAGGATGCCCAGGGATGCTCAGGGATGACCAGGGATGCCCTAGGATGCCCGGGGATGCCCAAGGAATCTCAGGGATGCCTAAAGATACCCAAGGATGCCCGGGGATGCCCAGGGATGCCCAAGGATGCCAAGGGATGCCCTAGGATGCCCGGGGATGCCCAGGGATGCCCCGGATGCCCAATGATGCCCAGGGATGCCCAAGGATGCCAAGGGATGCCCAAGGATGCCAAGGGATGCCCAAGGATGCCCAGGGATGCCCTGGGATGCCCAAGGATGCCTGGGGATGCCCAAGGATGCCCAAGGATGCCCGGGGATGCCCAAGGATGCCCGGGGATGCCCAAGGATGCCCGGGGATGCCCAAGGATGCCCAGGGATGCCCAAGGATGCCCAAGGATGCCCAGGGATGCCCAGGGATGCCCAAGGATGCCCGGGATGCCCAAGGATGTCCAAGGATGCCCATGGATGCCCAAGGATGCCCAAGGATGCCCAAGGATGCCCAGGGATGCCCTGGGATGCCCAAGGATGCCCGGGATGCCCAAGGATGTCCAAGGATGCCCATGGATGCCCAAGGATGCCCCGGGGTACCCGGGGATGCCCAAGGATGCCCATGGATGCCCAAGAATGCCCCGGGGTACCTGGGGATGCCCAAGGATGCCCAGGGATGCTCGGGGATGACCAGGGATGCCCTAGGATGCCCAGGGATGCCCAAGGATGCCCGGGGATGCCCAGGGATGCCCCGGATGCCCATGGATGCCCAAGGATGCCCCGGGGTACCCGGGGATGCCCAAGGATGCCCATGGATGCCCAAGAATGCCCCGGGGTACCCGGGGATGCCCAAGGATGCCCAGGGATGCTCTGGGATGACCAGGGATGCCCTAGGATGCCCGGGGATGCCCAAGGAATCTCAGGGATGCCTAAGGATACCCAAGGATGCCCGGGGATGCCCAGGGATGCCCAAGGATGCCCAGGGATGCCCTAGGATGCCCGGGGATGCCCAGGGATGCCCCGGATGCCCAATGATGCCCAGGGATGCCCAAGGATGCCCGTGGATGCCCAAGGATGCCCAGGGATTCCCGGGGATGCCCAAGGATTCCCAAGGATGCCCAGGGATGCCCAAGGATGCCCATGGATGCCCAAGGATGCCCGGGGATGCCCAAGGATGCCCAGGAATGCCCAGGGATGCCCTAGGATGCCAAAGGATGCCCAGGGATGCCCAAGGATGCCCAAGGATGCCCAGGGATGCCCAAGGATGCCTGGGGATGCCCAAGGATGCCCAAGGATGCCCGGGGATGCCCATGGATGCCCAGGGATGCCCAAGGATGCCCAGGGATGCCCAGGGATGCCCAAGGATGTCCAAGGATGCCCAAGGATGCCCGGGGATGCCCAAGGATGCCCAGGCATGCCCAAGGATGCCAAGGGATGCCCAAGGATGCCCAGGGATGCCCTCGGATGCCCAAGGATGCCCGCGGTTGCCCAAGGATGTCCAAGGATGCCCAAGGATGCCCAGGGATGCCCAAGGATGCCCAAGGTTGCCCAGGGATGCCCAAGGATGCCTGGGGATGCCCAAGGATGCCCAAGGATGCCCGGGGATGCCCAAGGATGCCCAGGCATGCCCAAGGATGCCCAGGGGTGCCCGGGGATGACCAAGGATGCCCAGGGATGCTCGGGGATGTCCTGGGATGCCCAAGGATGCCCGGGGATGCCCAAGGATGTCCAAGGGTGCCCAAGGATGCCTGGGGATGCCAAAGGATGCCCAGGGATGCCCAAGGATGCCCAGGGATGCCCAGGGATGCCCAAGGATGTCCAAGGATGCCCCAGGATGCCCGGGGATCCCCAGAAATGCCCAGGCATGCCCAAGGATGCCCAGGGATGCCCAAGGATGCCCAAGGATGCCCAGGGATGCCCAAGGATGCCCCGGGGTACCCGGGGATGCCCAAGGATGCCCATGGATGCCCAAGAATGCCCCGGGGTACCCGGGTATGCCCAAGGATGCCCAGGGATGCTCGGGGATGACCAGGGATGCCCTAGGATGCCCAGCGATGCCCAAGGATGCCCGGGGATGCCCAGGGATGCCCCGGATGCCCATGGATGCCCAGAAATGCCCAGGCATGCCCAAGGATGCTCGCGGATGCCCAAGGATGTCCAAGGATGCCCAGGGTTGCCCGGGGATGCCCAGGGATGCTCGGGGATGTCCAGGGATGCCCAAGGATGCACGGGGATGCCCAAGGATGTCCAAGGATGCCCAAGGATGCCCTGGGATGCCAAAGGATGCCCAGGAATGCCCAAGGATGCCCAGGGATGCCCAGGGATACCCAAGGATGTCCAAGGATGCCCAAGGATGCCCGGGGATGCCCAAGGATGCCCAGGGATGCTCGGGGATGCCCAAGGATGCTCAAGGATGCCCAGGGATGCCCTAGGATGCCAGGGGATGCCCAAGGATGCCCATGGATTCCCGGGGATGCACAGGGATGCTCAAGGATTCCCAAGGATGCCCAGGGATGCCCAAGGATGCCCGGGGATGCCCAAGGATGCCCAGGGAGGCTCGGGGATGCCCAGGGATGCCCTAGGATGCCCGGGGATGCCCAAGGATGCCCAGGGATGCCCAAGGATGCCCTGGGGTTCCCCGGGATGCCCAAGGATGCTCAGGCATGCCCAAGGATGCCCAGGGGTTCCCGGGGATGCCCAAGGATGCCCAGGGATGCTCGGGGATGCCCAGGGATGCCCTAGGATGCCCGGGGATGCCCAAGGATGCCCAGGGATGCCCAAGGATGCCCGGGGATGCCCAAGGATGCCCAGGGATGCCCAAGGATGCCCAAGGATGCCCGGGGATGCCCAAGGATGCCCGGGGATGCCCATGGATGCCCAGGGATGCCCAAGGATGCCCAGGGATGCCCAAGGATGCCCAAGGATGCCCCGGGATGTCCAGGGATGCCCAAGGATGCCCAAGATGCCCAAGGGTTCCCGGGGATGCCCGAGTATGCCCAAGGATGCCCAGGGATGCCCAGTTATGCTCAAGGATGCCTGAGGTTGCCTGAGGATGCTAGAGAGGCAAGGAGCAGACTGACAATGAATGTTACAGGCCTTGAAGCAGAAGTGGAATGTCTCTGCCAATAAAATTAATTTTTACAAAACTTTAGATGCCCTGGCAGGTTTGGCTCAGTGAATAGAGCATGGGGCTGAGGACTGAAGGCTCCTGGGTTTGATTCAGGTCAAGGGCACATGCCTGGGTTGTGGGCCCGATCCCCAGTGGGGGGCATGCGGAGTCAGCCAATCAATGATTCTCTCTCATCATTGATGTTTCTCTCTCTCTCTCTCCCTCTCCCTTCCTCTCTGAAATCAATAAAAATATATCTCAAAAAAACTTTAGAATTTCAATCTTTTATAAAAGTATATTTTATATATTTATTTTTAGAGAGAAAGAGAGGAAAGGAAAGGGAAGGAGAGATAAAAACATCAACAATGAGAGAAAACCATCATCAATCAGCTGCTTCCTGCATGCCTCTCCCCCCCGCCCTCACTGGGGATTGAACCCACAACCTGGGCATGTGCCTTGACTAGGAATCGAACCAGTGGCCTCTTCATTCCTGGCTCAATGCTCAACAGCTAAGCTACACCAGCTGGGCTGAATTTCAATCTTTTTTGATCACTTTGGGTATCAAAAACAGGCAAAAGTATCTTTGGTGGACAAATGCAGCTAGTACCTAGCACAGAAGTTGTGCACAGCCTGTTGGTGAATTTGAATTGAAAACCTAGAAACTGCTTATGTCTACCCACCTCAGAAAATAAACATTATGTTCATCACCACTTGGACAAAGGCCTGGAGCCATGAGAGAAGCCTCAGTTAAACCTTAGGACTCCAGAGTCCAGAAAGGCCATGCTAAAGGCCAGCTCCTCTTCCCTGGGGCATCTGGTCTTCTCCCCAGACACCAGGGAGCCAGGGTGTTTGCAGACCATCTAGAGCCAGGACCCCTGGCCACAGAGCTGGATAGACAGCATGTGCACCTGAAGGCTCTGCTTGCTGACTGCGCCCCTCCCCCTCCAGAAGCCTTTGATGGGCTTCTTTCTGTCGGCAGCACAAGATCACTTTCTCTCATTAACTCTGCTGGGTCCTTTGAGCTTTTTTCCTAAGAAGGAAAATCATGTTTAATTCAGAAGGGCTATCATTCCCTTGATGAGTGGAAAACAGCTCTAAGCTGCAGCCTGAGGAGCAGGAATAAAATCAGCATGATTGCACCCTCCTGGCAAAGCCCAGTTCACCTCCTTCCTACAGAGAGTCCCCTCGGGGGTAGAGGGATTGGGGTAGAAGCATGAGGTAGGAAAGCTTAATGGCAATAAAGCTTAATGACAACAAAGGCAGCAGCTTCCAGACAAAGGTTTGGCCTGAGCTATAGGGCAGAGCTAATAAAACAATTGGTTTTCCTCTGTAGTAGATATGCTGCCTGTGGAGCAAAGTGGTGTCCCAGAGCTGGGTTCAAGTTCAGACTGTAGCCACATACCTGCAAACAAGGTTTTAACTTCATTGATTCCCACAACAATTAATTGTTTTAAGAATATATTTTTCTTTACCTTTATCACTGATACTATTATAGATGTCCCCATTC
This sequence comes from Myotis myotis, assembly GCF_014108235.1. NCBI lineage: Eukaryota > Metazoa > Chordata > Mammalia > Chiroptera > Vespertilionidae > Myotis > Myotis myotis. Next base: position 714,862 of record NW_023416329.1, on the reverse strand, counting down.
TCTATCCCTTTGCCTCTCTCAACCCAGCCCTGCCCCCCTCTGGCCATCACCACACTGTTGTCTGTGTTCATGGGTTACACCAGGGGTGGGAAAAATTTTGACTCGAGGGCCACAATGGGTTCTTAAACTGGGCCGGAGGGCCGGAACAAAAGCATGCATGGAGTGTTTGTGTGAACTAATATAAATTCAAAGTAAACATCATTACATAAAAGGGTACGGTCTTTTTTTTTTTTTTTTTTTAGTTTTATTCATTTTAAACGGGCCGGATCCAGCCCGTGGGCCTTAGTTTGCCCACAATTGGGTTACACATATATGTTTTAAGAAAATATTGATAATACGAGAGCCCTGGTGCACGAAATTTGTGCACAGTGCGAGGGATGGTCCCTCAGCCCATCCTGCCCCCTCTCACTGTCTGGGAACCCTCAGGGGATGTTCTATTGATGGCTTAGGCCCGATCCCCACAGGCCTAAGCCAAAGTCTGGCCTCCCTCTGCAGGAGGCAACCTGGCTAATCAGGGGAAGGTGCCAGCCCCATCACCCCACTGCTGCTGCCACTGCCAGCTGCCACAGCCTCCAAAGTGTTTTCATCAACACAGACTCCAGTCCCTTCACCATGAAAAAATGACAACTTTCTTTAAGCATTTTCAAGATGTCTCTTTCATAGGATATGACATTTCTTTTTTCTTTTTTTTTATCCTCACCTGAGGATATTTTTCCATTGATTTTTAGAGAGCATGGAAGAGAGAGGGAAAGACAGAGAGAAACATCAATGTGAGAGGGACACTGTGATTGGCTGCCTCCTGCATGAACCCTGACCTAGGCCCCAGCCATGGAGGAGCCTGCAACCTAGGCACATGCCCTTGATCAGAATTGAACCCAGACCCTGCAGTCTACAGGCCGAGGCTCTATCCACTGAGCCAAACTGGCTAGGGCAGGATATGACATTTGTTAGCCCTCCAGCAGCGGACCTTTGTTTTTTCCTCCAGGAGTGAGGTGGGAAAACCCTAGATCACCTTCTTGGATTCTTATTAAGCAAGTTACCAAGAACACCGTGATGTGGTGTACAGGGAGCTCAGCCAATGAGTGGTCAGAAATGGTGTTTCCTCTGTAGCTTACATGCAGAGGTGGGACTGCCCTCGGCCATCAGTGGGCCCTCCCTCTCTCCCTCTCCCTCTCCCATTCCTCTCTCCCTCCTTCTCCCTCTCCTTCTCCCTCTTTTTCTCCCTCTCCCTCTCCCTCGGGTCCACTCTCTCTAAAAAGCAGTGAAAAAAATATCCTCTGGTGAATATTAAAAAACAAAACAAAACACAGAATAACAGGCCTCCTCTTGGAGATGCTGAATATGTAGGCCCAAAAGAGAGAATTCTTGGCTCTGTGGAGATCCCTACATGAATTTTATTAACAATATTTGGAAAATTAGCCTAAGCTTCACCAATGATTCAAGTTTGTGCTTTTCTGTGTTCCAGGGAAGAATCAAATGATCTTTTGTTTTATTGTGTCAAAACAAAATTTTGCATGTTTTAAATACATAATTCTTATTCAAATACATAATAGCAGATGCAAAAGTTCTGTTTAACTCAGTGAAGGGACTGGCAGGATGATATGCCATTCAAAGGAGATTGCCAAAGAGGAAAGCCTGAAGTAAAACTGCTAAATTAGATACAATCTGGCTAATGTCCTAAGGGACAATAAAACCATCACTTGTTGAATTGGTTTGTCTTCTAGACAGAAGTTAGTTACATCTTTAAAAGTCTGAAAATTCTTTTCATCTTCTCACTTTGCTGATCATTATATGTAACTTTCCAGTCTGTGAAGCGTCACAATATATGGAACTTACTTAATGGTAAGTAGTGTGTCAGAGTCACATGTTTCACAGAAAAGGAAATGATCCTTCTGTGGTCCTCTGATGCCCCAATTACACTGGAAGGACTTGCTGTCAACCTCTTACTCCGGGCCTGTGACTGGCCTTGGAGGCCTCAGGCGGGCCCGCCCTTTTCTCTCCCAGCCTGCGCTCGGCCACAGAAGCTGCGGGCAGGCCCTCTGTTCCTGTCCTCTCTGCTCCAGCTTCGGGGGGCTAGCCCGAGATGTAGTGTGGCAGCTTGGGCCGGCCTCCATGTCCCTGTCGGTTTCCGCTCCTGCTCCAGTGGGCCAGCCCAAGCCGCTGTGCAGCAGCTAGGCCGGCCCCCCGTCTCTGTCTCCATCTCCACTCAAGGCCTCACCTGTGTGTACAACCTCCTGTCTGGTCGTGACCCGTTACAGCATCCCAGCCTAATTTGCATATAATCTCTTTATATATATACTAGAGGGGGGGGTGGGGGGGAGGGGAGGTCCCTCAGCCCGACCTGTGCCCTCTCGCAGTCTGGGACCCCTCAGGAGATAATGACCTGCTGGCTTAGGCCTGCTCCCGGGTGGCAGAGGGCAGGCCTAATCCCTAGGTGCAATCCCTGGTTGGGCTCAGAGCTGGGCCGATTGGGGAGTTAGGGCACCACCCCCTTTCATGCACAGAGCAGGGCGGATCGGGAGGTTGCGATGCCACCCCCAGTCACGCTCAGGGTAGGGCCGATTGGGGGGTTGGGGGGCCGCCCCCTGTCACACACAGAGCAGGGCGGATCAGGGGGTTGGGGTGCCGCCACTCTCACACTCAGGGCAGGGCCGATGGGGAGGTTATGGCTCTACCCCATCACACACAGAGCAGGGCCCTTGGGGGGGGGGGGTTGGGGCGCTGCACCCTGTCACACACAGAGCAGTAGGGCGATCAGGGGGTTGGGGAGCTCCCCTGTATCAGGCACAGAGCAGGGCTGATCAGGAGGTTGGGGCACCTTCTCCTGTCACGAATAGAGCAGGGCGGATAGGGAGGTTGTGGCCCTGCCCCCTGTCACACACAGAGCCGCAGGGCAACCAGGGGGTTTGGGCGCTGCCCCCTGTCACGCTGATCCTGGTGCTAGGAGGCATATTACCCTTTTACTATATAGGATAGAGGCCTGGTGCATGGGTGGGGCTGGCTGGTTTGCCCTGAACCGTGTCCTGGATCAGGGTTGGGGTCCCCACTGGGGTTTCTGGCCAGCCTGGGTGAGGGGATGATGGCTGTTTGCAGCTGGTCACACACCCTTCAGGCTGGGGGTCCCCACTGGGGTGCCTGGCCAGTCTGGGTGAGGGGCTGAGGGCTGTTTTCAGGCTGGCGGGTGACTGAAGCTCCCAACCACTCCTTTTTTTCTTTTTATTCTGGGCCAGCTTTAGCTCTGAGGCTTGGCTCCAGCTCTGAGGCCTCAGCTGCTTAAAGCAGGTTTCTGGCCTTTGTTTGTGTTCTATAATCGAAACAATGTATAACTCCAGCTCTGAGATCCCAGCTCGCTGAAAGCAGTTTTCTGGGGTTTTGTTTAGCTTCTGTATTTGTTACAATGTTTCAAACTGCAGGCTCAGAGGCTGGCAGTGGCAGGCTGGGAATGTAAGAGTCCTCTGTCACTGAAGCAAGCAAGCCTCATGTTAGTTTCAAGCTGCCTGGCTGCCGGTGGCCATCTTGACTGGCATTTAATTTGCATATCACCCTGATTAGCCAATGGGAAGGGTAGCAGTCGTACGCTAATTATCATGTTTCTCTTTCATTAGATAGGATATATATATATAGATGTGTCCCTATGTTCATAGCAGTGCAATTCACAATAGCTAAGATCTGGAAACAGCCCAAGTGCCCATCAGTAGATGAGTGAATAAAAAAGCTGTGGTACATTTACACCATGAAGTACCATGCAACTATAAAAAAGAAAGAACTCTTATCATTTGCAACAGCATGGAGGTACCTGGAGAGTTTTACGCTGAGCGAAATAAGCCAGTCAGAGAAAGATAAATATCACATGATCTCACTCATATGTAGAATCTAATGAGCCAAATAAACTGATGAACAAAATAGGACCAGAGACAGAAGCATGAACAGACTGTTGAACCTCAGAGGGAAGGCAGGGGAGGGTGGGTGGGAAGAGATAAACCAATGAACTTGTATGCATATATGCATAACCCATGGACAGAAACAATGTGGAATGTAATGATCAAAACAAAGTAACGAAGTGGAGACAGTCTCATGGAGACAGAGAACAGACTGACAGCTGTCAGAGCGGAGGGGTGGGGCTGGGGGAGAAGGTGAAAGTGTTAAGCAAAGAAGAGCAAAGTCTCGTGGACACGGACAACAGTGTGGTGATTGCCAGAGAGAAGGGGGCGGGGACTGTGGAAGAGGGTTACGGGGGACAAATGATGATGGAAGGAGACTTGACTGGTGGTGGTAAGCACACAATACAATATACAGATGACGTATTGTAGGGATGTTGCTGCATCCTGCAGGCCTGTTTCTGGTCCCTTTGAGCGTTCTCAGCACTCCCACACCTGTGTGACCAGATCTCTGTTAAATCCTCTCGGCTAAAACGCCTGCAGTGGTTTCTGTGTTTCATGACTGGTAAAGGGAGCCAAAAACATGCCCTGAAATAGTAAGGAAACAGTAGAACCAAGTGAAGTCAAAATAAGAAAATGGCTCAGGAAAATAATTAGGAAGGAGAAATGTGGCTAAGAGGTCAGATAAGATGAAAAGGATGACACCCTCGTGGGCCTGGCTGCATGTGGGCTGCTGCAGGCCTTGAGTGCAGGTGAGTAGGCAGGTCCGGCAGACCGTCCCACTGCCCAGGTTAGAGCTGGGGTAACAGTTTGCCTCAGCTTTGCAGATGCTGTGTTTAGGTTTGTTTTTAAATCATTGTCAATTAGAAATTGTTTAATGAAGTTAAGCAATTCTTAACTTCAACAACCAGGAAGATAGCAATCTATATAAATAAAATCCTGATATGCAAATAGACCAAACGGTAGAACAACTGAACAACCAAACAACGGGTCACTATGATGTGCACTGACCACCAGAGGGCGCACACAGAACATGGCGGGCATTGGCAGCAGGCAGCAGAGCGCAGAACATGGCGGGTGTCAGCCATGGCCGGATGGTGGAGCAGGTAAGTGAGGGCGCCAGACCAAGGCGGTCGCTGTCATTGGGCTGAGCCTCTGGTGGTTACTGAAAATTCTTTGCTCCCTCGCACCACAGTCCCGCCAGGTGTTTGCACCCGCTGCCAGCGCCAGCGCCGGCCCCACTCACAACTACTGCCAGAGCCTGGCATCGATCCCAATCGCTCAGCGCTGTCAGCGGGTGTGAGTGGCGCTGCTGGCCCCCCTCACCCCTCAAGGCTTCTCCACCTCCCCCTGCTCCTGAGGGGTGATTGGGGCAGCAGCTGCTGTCAGACAGGGGACCAGAGACCGTGGCTGGAGGGGCTGGCAGAGACCTGCCCCTGTGCCCACCGCAGCCTCGTGGCCCACAGTTCCTTTCAAGGTGCACAAATTCATGCACTGGGCCCTCGTGGTTACATACCAGCATCTCCAGGACCCATTAATGCATCTGATGTTAGAACAATCTTCAGTCATACAGTAAAGTTCTCACTGTTACTTAGAATGGCCAGTCATTTTTGTTTGTTTTCCTGCTGTTTTGTTTGACTTTCTTAGGAGTTTTTAATATCTAAGAATAGACTGATTCATTCATTTCAAATATTTTATTATCACACATTTAATATAGTTAAGTAATGTGTTATTTGTAAGATATAAAATATAATGCTGAAACACCTATGAACTCACCACCTGATTTAAGATATAAACTATTTCAATGTTCTACATGAAAATCTGAAATTATGTCCTTTCTCCCACCTAAAGGTAACCACATTCCTGAACTTTTTATTTATCACTCCTCCACTTTCCTATACAGCTTTAACACATATGCATTTATCCTAATATTCCCTTTGCTCTTATTCACTGTGTGTTTTTAATTTATAAAAGTTGTATTCTTCAAAATGAGTTCTTCTGAATCTCCTTTTTTTTTTTTGTAGAGGAGATTCATCTCTGTGATAATGTATTTCTCCCTCGTACAATTACAGAATCGTAGTCTATCTTCATATGAACTAGTTCTCCACTGTGTGCAGTTTAGGGGAACCCCAAACAGTCCAGCCACAAAGCACCCCTACTCAGGCTCCCCCACCCAAGCACAAGAGCTTGCCTGCACTGGGGGGCGGGGGGGGGGGGGAAGCGACATGGGAAGGCCCGCCCAGCCCACTGGTGAATGCCAAGCTGTTTCCAAAGTGCTTTTACCACATCAGCCTCCCTCCAACATTTTGTAAGAATTGCATTGCTCCACATTCTTACCAACTCTGTGTTATGTGACAGTCAGTTTTGCCGTTCTGGGAGAGACAATTATCTTACATTAATATGTCACCTTGACATTAATGAGTCTGGGTGTCTTCTCATATGTTGATTGCTGTTTGCGTTTCTTCTTCTGTACTATGTGTCCCTTGTTCATTGTTTTACTCTGTGTACTTCTCTGTCTGATTCTGATTGAGTTTGAGGAGTTCTTTGTCCAGTTTGGATACCAGTAGCTTGTTACTTATATCAATGGAAAATCCCTTCTCCCAGGTTATAACTAGTATTTCCGCCTTCTCTCAGGTCTGAGAGGGAGGTCTCATAATTTTATTGTAGTCAAGTCAGTCAAGTTTACAGTTTGTGCTTTTTGTGTCTTGATTAAGATAACCTTTTCTACCTTAAAGTCATAGAAACATTTTGTTACATTTTTCACTCGAAATTTTTAAAGTATTATCTGATTACAGTATTTAATGCACCTAGAATTTATTTTTGTGAACTATATAAGATGTTAATCTAATTTCATTTTTTATGTATGTAATTGCCTATGCCAACACAATTGTCTAGTTTTCTTTTATAAAAGTCTGCAGTGCTGGCTCCATCCTAGTTCAAGTGTTTCTGTTTCTGGCCTCAGTTGTCTACTGTTGTAGTTGTCTGTCCCTTGACTGATGATCCTCACGGCTTGATAACAAGTCATGAAAACCATGAGGGCATGTGTTGTTGTTGTTTTCTCACGAGGGCGTTTTTCATCAACTCCTTTTCTCCTTGAATTGTGTTTTGTTCTACTTGACATTGTTCCCTTAATAAATTCTATAATCAGCTGGTTAGGTTCCAAGAAAAACTCTGTTGAGATTATTATTCAAATTAAAAAAGATCTATAGATTTTTGTGGGTTTTTTTGGGGGGGAGGTACTGACATTTTAAAATGATTGAATCTCCTGAACAAAGACTTTTTTCTAAAAAGACATGCAAATGGCCAGCAGATATTTAAAGATGCTCAACTTCACAAGCTATGAGAAAAACGCAAACCAAAATGAAACCCCACCCTACACCTGTTAGAATGCCTGTTATCAACAAGACAAGTAACAACAAGTGTTGGAGAGGTTGTGGAGAAAAGAGAAGCCTTATTCACTGCTGGTGGGAATGTAAACTGGTGTAGCCAATAAAAAAAAATAATAAAATAATAATTTAAAAAAAACAGTACAGAGTTTCCTCCAAAAATTAAGACTAGAGCTACCATCTGACCTAGCAAACACTCTTCTGGGTACTTACCCAAAAAATTTATAAACATTTATTTATAAAGATATATGCACCCCTATGTTCATTGTGGCGTTATTCACAGTGGCCAAAACATGAAAACAGCTCAAATGTCCTGTGATAGAGGACCGGATAAAGAAGATGTGGTGCATATATACAATGGAATACTACTCAGCCATAAGAAAAAATGAAATACTGCCATTTGTGACAACATGGGTGGATCTTGAGAATATCATAGTAAGAGAAATAAATCAGTCAAAAATGTCAAGAGCCATATGATTTCACTCACATGTGGGATATAAAACTGAAAGCAGCAAGTGAGCAAACAAAAACTCCCAGACACAGACAGCGGCATAGTAGTTACCACGAGAGGAGGTGAGGAGAGGTAGTAAAGGGCATCAAATCTGTGGTGATGGAAGATTTGGCTTGGGTGGTGAGTATACAGTGCAATATATGATGCTATATTATAGAATTATATACTTGAAACCAATATAATTTATTAAGAAGAATCACCCCAATACATTTAACAAAAATTTAAAAAAAAATAATAAAAAATTGAGTCTCCCTTTCAATGAACTCAGTGTATTTCTCCATCAATATAAAAATTATTTAAAATAATAAAATTTTATAATTTTTAATAGAATTCTTGTGTATTTTTTATTAAATATATTCTTTGGTCCATTACATTTTTTGTAGTTCTTCCTGAATTTATCTTTTAAAATAATAAAATTTTCTCTTCATTGTTTCTGGCACATAAAAATACAATTAATTTTTGAACATAGAGTTTATGTGTTATAAAATTTCAAATCACTGTTATCCTATATAATAAAAGGCTAATATGCAAATCGACTGAACAGTGGAACAACCGGTCACTATGACGTGCACTGACCACCAGGGAGCAGACACTCAATGCAGGAGCTGTCCCCTGGTGGTCAGTGTGCCAAAAGCCAGGTTCAGCGGCAGCACTAAGGATGTCAGACTGATGGCGCCCAAGGGCTCCCAGACTGTGAGAGAGCGCAGGCCAGGCTGAAGGACAAACTGCCCCCCGCCCCGAGTGCACAAAGTTCGTGCACCAGGCCTCTAGTTATTTATAAATACTTGCCTGTGCAATGTTCAAGGCTAGCCATATTTATATTCATACTAGAGGCCCGGTGCATGAAATTTGTGCATGGGAGGGGGTGGGTCCCTCAGCCCAGCCTGCACCCTCTTTCAATCTGGGACCTTTCAGGGGATGTCCGACTGCTTGTTTAGGCCCAATCCCACAGACATCCCTCTCGCAATCTGGGACTGCTGGTTCCTAACCGCTTGCCTGCCTGCCTGATTTCACCCCTAAAACTCAAGCTTCTTCTTTTTTTATTTTTAATATTTATAATTCTTCTTTATTTTTTATTTTAAAATTCAAGCTTCTTGAGAACATGAGGCGTTTAACATTATTCCATATTCCTCACAGAGAGCTAAGCATGGTAAACACAGCAAACACTTAATGCTTACGGGCTTCTATACAAACACTTCCAACCAGGGGTGTTTTAATAGGCCATCTCCAAAAACTTGAACTGGGAAACCTAAAAGTAGAGTGCTCAGATTTCAGGTATCAGGTATATTAGCAGGATTTCTAAGCCAATTAAACTCTAATTCTCAGCTCTCAACAGTCTGGACAAACTGCCCTTCACTATCCCCAAAGTTTTTTGTTTGTTTTGGTTTTTTTGTGTGATTCCAAAATAGAGATTTATTTACTAAGAATTATTTAGTGTTTGCATAAAAATCACCAATTATTCTTCATTGGGTTTTTAACACATGAATTCTTTGAGGGTCCCTCTATCACCCCAACACTTTCAAAATACAGCTCTTGTTAGTGCCAGGGGGGAACAGTTATGGCAGCGAGGTGTTTCCCTGGGTCTCGGCATCGGGAGGGTCGCGGCCTCCCCTCTGGGAGAACACACATGATGGGTAGTTTCTTAGGTGGGGTGGGCTGTCCCTGAAGGAAACGCTTATGCAGAAGAAGCCAGCTCAGTCGTCTGGGTCCGTTCCTCATACCTGACAGCTTCAAAATACAGTCCCCGTGGTCAAGGTCACCAAAGTCTTGCTGGTTGTTTTCAACTATAAAAAACTGTCCGGAAAAAGACAGTAGGAAAGAGTGGGGTCTATACTGACAGCAGTGTGACATTGGGCTGTGCAACCACAGGAGAGCACACAGCAGTCTGCTTTTAAAAAAATCCTGTATAATTTCAAATCAGACTCCTCGTGGTCCTTACATGGCGCGAAACATCACTGCACCAGATCCTCATTTTTAAAATGAGGTGTATGACAGTGCTCCCCCAGGGTCATGCACCATGTGGGGACCAGGGACAGAAAACCCTAGGACTTGACTTATTAACAACATTAACTGATTTTTATCACACTGAAATGAAGGCAGTCGGTCTGTGCTGCCGTGAAATTCAAAGGTGATGCAGAAGTAGGGTGGTTATTTATTGCTCTGTTAGGATATACCCCAAAAATGACTTTTCAAAAACCAGGGCTGTCCCCTGCAACCCCAGCCAGACTCAGGGCCGCTCTGGGGGACGCAGGCCAAGGCGGCCTCCAGCTGCTTCACAGTGATTCTGGCTGGTCTGTTTCTGAGGGTGCCGGCCGGGGGCACGCCTACACCTTGTAGTTGAGCTCAGCACTCATCTTGGTGTACATCTCGTAGATGACGTCAATGGTGGCCGTGTAGTTGACCAGGAACAGGCGGACCTTCTCCAGGCACTCCTCCTCCGTCACGTTCTGGCCCTTGGAGAGCACTTTCAGGAAGTCAGACTTGTAGCGCACGGCACACAGCGCTGCCTGGAAGATCTTCTGCACCATCCAGCCGTGGTGCTTCTTGAGCGCCATCTCCTAGGCCTTGGTGGCGTTGATGCAGATGAGACTGGGGTGGCTCTCATCCTGACCCGGTCGCAGATGCTCTGCAGGAGGATCTAGGTGAAGCGGAGGCCCCTTTTCAGCCACAACAGTGCCAGCGTGGCCCCAACTTTGGGCCACTCTGCCCCATCCATTTCCTTCTTTGCCTCCAGGTTGTTCTGCAGGGCCCGGAACTTGGCCAGGTTGGTGTTGTACACAGCTTTGATTTTCGTAATGTTACCAGTTATGTCTGCCTTGATAGGCATAACACTGGGGACCCAAGGCAATTGAAGAAGGGTGGCAGGTGGGACACCGCCTCCAGGAAGGGCCCCGTCTCGATCTGCTTGTCTGCGGGCAGCAGCTTCAGCAGGTGGTTGGCCAGCAGCTCCATTTTAGGGTTGAGGCCGGCGGTGATGCCGTTTTCTAATCAAATCTTCCTCTTTCTTCCCCAGCACACTCTAAACCTACTCTGGATGGACCACCTAGCCTACCATCAGGACCATGTTCTGCCCATTCGCCAGTCCCCAGTTCTGCCCCACCGCTGCCACTGATCAATTGGAGCCTGAGGGCTGGGAGGAGGGACCAAGACATTTGCCTTCCACCTGCTCACCAGTCCCCGCCATGCCACTCACCCCAGTTCCCCTGTTAGCCATCCCCTGATCAATCGGAGCCTGTGGGCCCAGGGGGATGGACCGAGAGGTCTGTCTTCCACTCACCAGTTGCCACTGCCACCAATTGATCAGAGTCTGAGGACCGGGAGGAGGGACCAAGAGGTCAGTCTTCCACCCATTCGCCAGTCCCCATGGTGCCACTCACCCCTGTTCCCCTGTTAGCCATCCCCTGATCAATCGCAGCCTGAGGACCGGGGTGAAGTGCTCAATGCACCTCTTGGTGACCGGTCATTTGGTAGTCATAGTTGTCACAGACACTGACTTTTTATATATAGTTTTATATATAAATCATCCTATATAATAAAAGGCTAATATGCAAATTGCCCCCTTGGGAGTTTGACCGACCAGGAGTTTGACTGCTCACTATGATGTTTGCTGACCACCAGGGGGTGGCGTGCAACAAAGGAAGACCCCGGCCAGCAGCCGGCAGCCAGGGAAGGAATGCCCCTGCTGGCTGCCAGCAGCTAGAGGAAGGAAGGCCCCAATCGGCCCTGATCTCCAGTCAGGCCTACAGACCCTACCCATGCATGAATTTTGTGCACCGGGCCTCTAGTATATAAATAACAGATTTCTACTACTTTTATAATTTTTTATTTTTTTCTTATCTGACGGCTCTTGCTAGGACCTTCAGTACAAGTTTAAACCTACTTCTATTGCTTCTGACAAATGGTTCTTGACTTAAACTACTGAATACATTATATGCAGTAAATTGTTCATAGATACCCTTTATCAGATTCAGGAAGTTTCTATTACCAGTATTTTCTAGTTTTGGGGGAATTTGTATTACTGAATGCGCACTGACACTTGGATGTCTGTATGTATTCATGTAGTTTTATCCTTTATTTCTTTAATGTGATGAAATACAGTAATAATATTCTAACGTTAAATCACCCAAGTTTTCCATAGGTAGTTCCTACCAAACATGATACATTATGTTTTTATATACTACTAGAGGCCCGGTGCACAAAAGTTTGTGCACTGGTGGGGGGCGGTGTCCCTCAGCCCCACTTGTGCCCTCTCACAGTCTGGGACCCGTTGGGAGATAAGGACCTGCTGGCTTAGGCCTGCTCCTGGGTGGCAGAGGGCAGGCCTAACCCCTAGGTGCAATCCCTGGTTGGGCTCAGAGCTGAGCCAATTGGGGAGTTGGGGCACCGCCCCCTGTCATGCACAGAGCAGGGCGAATCGGGAGGTTGCGATGCCACCCCCAGTCACACTCAGGGTAGGGCCGATTGGGGGGTTGGGGCGCCACCCCCTGTCACACTCAAGGCAGGGTCGATGGGGAGGTTGCGGTGCCATCCCCTGTCATGCATAGAGCAGGGCCCATCATGGGAGTTGGGGCTCCATACCCTGTCACACACAGAGCAGGGCCAATCAGGGTGTTGGGGCACTCTCCCCTGTCACACTCAGGGCAGGGCCGATGGGGAGGTTGCGGTTCCACCCCATCACACACAGAGCAGGGCCCATGGGGGGGATGGGGCGCTGCACCCTGTCACACACAGAGCAGGGCTGATCAGGGGGTTGGGGAACTCCCCCCTATCAGGCACAGAGCAGGGCCGATCAGGGGGTTGGGGCACAAGGCTTTGCAGCTCCGCTGATTCCGGGGTGTGAGGCCTTGCTGCTCTGCTGATCCCAGTGCTGGGAGGCTCTGCTTATCCAGGTGCCAGGAGGCCTCACGGCTCCGCTGATCCTGGTGCTGGGAGGCATATTACCCTTTTACTATATAGGATAGAGGCCTGGTGCACAGGTGGGGGCCAGCTGGTTTGCCCTGAAGGGCGTCCTGGATCAGGGTGGGGGTCCCGCTTGGGTGCCTGGCCAGACTGGATGAGGGGATGATGGCTGTTTGCAGCTGGTCGCACCCCCTTCAGGATGGGGGTCCCCACTGGGGTGCCTGGCCAGCCTGGGGATTATGGCTGTTTGCAGCTGGTCACACCACCTTCAGGGTGGGGGTCCCCACTGGGGTGCCTGGCCAGTCTGGGTGAGGGGCTGAGGGCCATTTTCAGGCTGGCAGTGGCTGAAGCTCCCAACCTCTCCTTTTTTTCTTTTTTTTTATTCTGGGATTTATTTACCTTCTATGGCTGTCACTGGAACTGAGAGCCGGCTTTAGCTCTGAGTCTGGCTCCAGCTCTGAGGCCTCTGCTGCTGAAAGCAGGTATCTGGGTTTGTTTGGCTTCTATAATTGAAACACTGTTGCAACTCCAGCTCAGCCGGCTGGCTAAAAGCATGTGGTTTGTTTAGCTTCTATAATTGCAACATTGTTTCTTAGAGTGCAAGCTCAGAGGCCTGCAGCCACAGGCGGGGAACCTTGGCTTCCTCCTTCACTGGAGCAAGCAAGCCTCCTGTTCGCTTCAGCTGCCTGGCTGCCGGCTGCCATCTTGGTTGGAAGTTAATTTGCATATCGCCCTGATTAGCCAATGGGAAGCGTGTCGGAGGTATGGTTAATTACCATGTTTGTCTATTATTAGATAGGATGGTTTCATTTAACAAATATCTGAAGATTTTTCCATCTATGTTTATGAGTGAGATTGGCCTATGGCTTTCTTTTCTGTGCTGTCCTCATGGGATTTTATTATTATTATAAATAAAGATTATATTATGTAGTAGAATATACATACTATTAGAATTATCCATTACTTGAGTGTTCATTCTAATTCACATGTAAAATTGCTTTGGCCTTTTTTCTTATTCTCATTGTTTTTCTGTCTTCTGAATAGGGGAATTTTTTAGTGATTAGCTTAATTTTGTTGGTTTTCATTTTTTCTTAATTTTGATAAATTATGCTTTCTGGTTTTCAAATTTATAGAGAAGTCCATTTATGTATTTTATTTTTTCTACATTTAGGCATGCTCTCCTTAATTTTTAATAATGCTTTTTTTGCTCTTTTTTAAATCTTTCTGAATATTTTAAGTGATCTTTTTAAAGAACCAATTTTGCATTTGCATTATATTTCCTTTTTTCTATTCTTTTTGTTCTTAGTCTGTTACTCACTTTTAAATTTCTTAAATTATATTCTTAGTTTACAGATTTTCTTTTCTCCTAAGATGAGCTGGAATTACCACTTCTCTTCATCCCACAAATGTCAATATTCAGTAGTTTTATTTTTTTATTCTAAGCATTTCCTAATATTCATTATGATTTTATCTTTGTTTTTAAGTATATTTCTAATTTCTGAACATGTGGAGTTTTTTAATAAAAATGTTTTTGTTGTTGAAACACAATATAATTGTATTGTTCATATGAATATAGTGTGCATACCTGTTGAGACATGATCAATATCTTAGTATGTGGACAGTTCAGGTATCACACATGTGTTTGAAAAGGAATGTGTGTTTTCCAGTTACTGAGTACACAGTTCTATATTTCTCTATTAGATCAAGCTTGTTAACTGGGTTGTTTGAATCTTCAATATTCTTATTATTTTGTCCATTTTTGCCTGTTTGGCCTTGTTTCACCAGCTATACAATCTGGGGACTCATTGGCAGAGTAGTGTTCTCTAGCTGGCATGCCTCAGCATCACCCACGACGTTTTAAAAGTGCAGGTGCCTGTCACAGCCCACATTCTGACTCCGTATCTCTGAGATGAGTCCTAGGAAGCTGCATTTTTTTTAAAGTAAACACATAATAAAAGCAATGGATCAACCAACACTAAAAGGCAAAAGTAGGAAGATTACATGTAATTACAACAGTAAATTAAGGGATACAAACACATACACATACACACAAAAGAAATTTAAAAATAATAACAAAATGTGGAGTGAATGAATAAAAATGGTAGATATTTTACTAGTAGAATGTGTTCAAACTTAAATGACCATCAACTTAAAATAGACGGCTATAAGCATAGCTTGGCATATATGAAATACATGGTAACTACAAAACAAAAATCTACCAGAGATATACAAGAAAAAAAGATAAATGAATCCAACATAACACTACAGAAAGTCACTAATAGGAACTACAAATACAATCAGAAGATAATAAAGAAAAATGACAATAACTGCACAATTATCAATAATTACTTTAAATATAAATGGATTAAATGCCCCAATTGAAAGACAAGCAGTTAAAGAAGATGTGGTACAAATAGACAATGGACTACTACTCGGCCATTAAAGAGAATGAAATCTTACTATTTGTGACAACATGGATGGACCTGGAGAACATGATGATAAGTGAAATAAGTCAGAGAAAGACAATAAGCATATGATTTTACTTATATATGGGATCTAAAAAACAAAATAAACAAACCTATTGATACAGAGAACAAACTGATGGCTGCCAGATGGGCCAGGGTTAGGGGACTTGGTAAAAAGGGTGAAGGGATTAAGAAGTACAGATTGGCCCTTAACAAAATATTCACAGGGATGTAAGGTACAGCACAGGGAATACAGTCAGTAATCTATAATAATAAAAGTGTAATATGCTAATTAGACTGGATGTCCTTCCAGACATCCTTTCGAGTGACCTTCTGGATGAAACCAGGACTACGAGAGAAGCCTGGGTCCTGGGTGCCAGAGGGAAGCCAGTGCCAGCAACCGGGGGATGGAAGGCCTTCTCTTGCACAAATTTCGTGCATCGGGCCTCTAGTAATGTAATAACTATGTATGGTGCCAGGTGTATTGGGTCATCACTTAATAAGTTCTAAATGACGTACACCTGAAACTAATGTAATATTGAATGTCAAGGGTAATTAAACATTTTAAATTATAAATAAATAAAATAAGAGGCCCCATGTAATTATGATGAACAATCAAGATCAACTAGGATATTGCTGTTGTTGAATTTTACTATGTTATATTCCTACGATGTCTTGAAAATAAATTTACCTAGCCCTGTCTTGAATCTATACAACTAGAGGCCTGGTGCACAAATTCGTGCACCAGTGGGGTCCCTCGGCCTGGCCTGTGGGATCAGGCTGAAACCAGCTCTCTGACATCCCCCAAGGGGCCCCAGATTGCAAGACGGCACAGGCCAGCCCGAAGGATTCCACCAGTGCACGATTGTGGCCAGGGAGGAATGCAGGAGATTGGCCAGCAGGGCAGGGACCGCAGGAGGGCTCCACTGCATGTCCAGCCGTCTAGCTCAGTCCTGATCGGCCGGACCCTACTAGTTGGAGCATCTGCCCCCTGGTGGTCAGTGCATATCATAGCAAGCAGTTGAGTGGCCTTAGCATATCATTAGCATAGTACTCTTTGATTGGTTGAACGTATGACCGGATGACCAGACACTTAGCATATTAAGCTTTTATTATATAGGATGAGTAAGAAAGCATTAAAAACTCCAAGGCAGGTGTGAATAACTGACTCATGGCTCATGAGATTTCCTGAAAAGATAAAGAAAAGGGAGATTTAATCTGAAAATAACCACTGTAGACAAAACTAGTCCTTCTTCCTCTGGAGATTCTCCCCAGCAGGGATGGGTTATCGATCTTGCTAGATATCTACAGGGAAGGAAGCAGGACGCTTGTTGGCCAGGGGACACCAGCAAGCATCCCCTGGAAAACCCTTGGGAGGGAGCTGAGCATACCGTAGTGCCCACAGGGACCAGGGCATGGACATCACTTGAGATCTTGTTGGATGAAGAACTTCAGGCCCCAGACTTCCTCTCTGCTACCCACTGGTCTGCGAGCGCAGGCAGCCACCTATGGAAGAAAGCCACGGAGAACTTATTTTCCGCTTTTTTTTTTAAGATTTAGCAACTTGTCCTGGCCAGTGTGACTCAGTGGTTGAGTGTCGTCCCATGTAGCAGGAGGTCACGGATTCCATTCCCGGTTAGGGCACAGGCCCAGGTGTGGGCTCCATCTCTCACACATCAATGATCTCTCTCCCTTTCTTTCTCTAAAACATAATTTAAAATAAGATTTAGCAGCTCAACACAGGCAGCACTACCAGAAACCATCTTGGCCTGGCTGGTTTCAGTCTGCCCAGCTGGGCTGAGCTCCACTGTGGTCCTGGAGCAGCCTGGCTTGCAGGGCTCACCACCAGCTTTTGGCTAAAGCTCTCCAGTAGCTCCTGGTGGGGATGAAGCTCATCTCTCACAGGTCCTTCAGGAAGGTGTCTGATCACAAGGTTCCCTGGGTGTTTTAATATTTAAAATAGTTTTTATAGCTGTGGCTCATGGAGAACAGTGTGTCTGGGCATTAAACATCCTTGCTAATGCTTTCCTTTCTGGGTTCCCTTTGTTCCTGCTTGTTGGCTGCTGGCAAGGAGTTTGATGTCAACTGCTTCTCTGTCCCTGGTCAGCTGTGGTCTTTCCTGCCTCCAGGCCCGATGATTGTTTTCTTATCTTTAACATCTAAAAGTTGCACCAGGTGAAGTCCCAGAGCTGATCATTGCTGATTAATTTTCCAAGCAGACAGTGTAACATGTTTATGTGTAGACTAGAGGCCGAGTGCACAAAATTGTGCACGAGTAGGGTCCCTAGGCTTAGCCTGCAATGAGGTACATCTTCCACCCACTTGCCAGGCCCCGGTCCTGCCCCGCTGCCCCCGCCAGCCACATGGTTCCCCTCACCAGCCCCAGGTCCTGCCCCACCTCCGCAGCCAGCCACCCAGTTCCCTTAGTCAGCCCTCGTCCCTCCCTGCCACCGCCACCACCGCCAGCCACCTGGTTCCCTATACTGGCCCTTGTCCTGCCCCACCACCATTGCCAGCCAGCCAGCTCCCCTCGCCAGCCACCCGGTTCCCCTCACTGGCCCCGGTCATGCCCCTCCTCCTCTGCCAGCCACCTGGTTCCCTTTGGCAGCCCTCATCCCACCCCACCACCTCCGCCAGCCACCCAGTTCCCCTCGCTGGCTCCCTGGCTCATAGTGACTGGTCAAGCGGTCATTCTGGTCATTACGCTTATGGTCGCTGGCCTTGTATTATGTAGGATAGATATTTTATATTACATGTTTTTGGATTATAGTTTAAATATTAGTTTCAATAAATACTTTGTTTTTCTTCTTCAGAGATTCCAATACATAAGAGATATTTTGGATCTTCTTTGCTTATCTTTTGAATTTATCTTTCTGATTCTTCTAACCTCTTTCTTAATTGTATTTACTTTTTTTGGTTGTATTATATCAGTTTATTATCCTTTGGCACTTTTAATTTAATCTTCATTTCTTACATTATGTGTCCTTTAACTTCAAATTCTTTTCTGAAGAATTTCATCCTTTTTTTCATTTTAAATGTTTTTGGTTCATTTTTCTTATTCATTTTGAATCAGTGTTAAATATTGAATCAAGGTGTTTTAATACCTGCAGATGTTTATTTAACAATATTTAATTCCTGTTGGAGAGTATTGCGTTACTGTTTTTCTCTTTTATTTCACTTTAAGGAAATGTTTTCAAGCTTAATAAGAGTGATCATTGTTTGCTTTTTTCTGTTTAGAATTGTTTTGTATGAATGCTGATTTTCATTTTCTTTCATTTTAAAATGTCTTCCATTTTTCTACATCAGCCTTTGGCCTCCTTCTGTGCAGGGAGATTAAAGCTTTTGGAGAGTCTACGGGGTTTCCCAGCTCAAGAACATCCTCTTCACTTAGTACAGAGAATACAACCTTATGGGGATAGAATCACAAATGGAGAAGGTCACAGTGTATTGAAATTTATCAGTCCTCTTTAGTGTGTGTAGAATTGTTTATTTCCCCACATGGTACATCTACCACATGGTCCATCTGCCACAGGGTGCATCTGCCACAGGGTGCATCTGCCACATGGTGCATCTTCCACATGGTGCATCTGCCACAGGGTGCATCTGCCACAGGGTGCATCTGCCACATGGTGCATCTGCCACATGGTGCATCTGCCACATGGTGCATCTGCCACATGGTCCATCTGCCACAGGGTGCATCTGCCACAGGGTGCATCTGCCACATGGTGCATCTGCCACATGGTGCATCTACCACATGGTCCATCTTCCACAGGGTGCATCTGCCACAGGGTGCATCTGCCACATGGTGCATCTGCCACAGGGTGCATCTGCCACAGGGTGCATCTGCCACATGGTGCATCTATTACAGGGTGCATCTACCACATGGTCCATCTACCACAGGGTGCATCTACCACATGGTGCATCTATTACAGGGTGCATCTGCCACAGGGTGCATCTGCCACAGGGTGCATCTGCCACATGGTGCATCTTCCACAGGGTGCATCTACCACAGGGTGCATCTACCACAGGGTGCATCTGCCACATGGTGCATCTTCCACAGGGTGCATCTACCACAGGGTGCATCTACCACAGGGTGCATCTGCCACATGGTGCATCTACCACATGGTGCATCTGCCACAGGGTGCATCTGCCACATAGTGCATCTGCCACATAGTGCATCTACCACAGGGTGCATCTACCACAGGGTGCATCTACCACAGGGTGCATCTATTACAGGGTGCATCTACCACAGGGTGCATCTGCCACAGGGTGCATCTATTACAGGGTGCATCTACCACAGGGTGCATCTGCCACAGGGTGCATCTACCACAGGGTGCATCTGCCACAGGGTGCATCTACCACAGGGTGCATCTGCCACATGGTGCATCTGCCACAGGGTGCATCTACCACAGGGTGCATCTGCCAAGTGGTGCAGCCACCACATGGTGCATCTACCACAGGGTGCATCTACCACAGGGTGTATCTGCCTCAGGGTGCATCTACCACATGGTACATCTACCACATGGTACATCTACCACAGGGTGCATCTACCACAGGGTGCATCTGCCACATACTGCATCTGCCACAGGGTGCATCTGCCACAGGGTGCATCTACCACATCTACCACAGGGTGCATCTACCACAGGGTGCATCTGCCACATGGTGCATCTACCACAGGGTGCATCTACCACAGGGTGCATCTGCCACATGGTGCACCTACCACAGGGTGCATCTACCACAGGGTGCATCTGCCACAGGGTGCATCTACCACAGGGTGCATCTGCCACAGAGTTCATCTGCCACGTGGTGCAGCCACTCCACCCCTCAGCATTTACTCAAGGGAATTAAAGCACATGCCCCTCACACCTGCACACTAATATGAATCAGAATTTTGTTTAAGTAGCCAAGAACTTGGAAACAAACGTCCACCAACAGGATAAAGAAACTGTTGAGTCCATATGATGAGATAGTTCTACAAAATAAAAATGGGGGCTGGAGGAGACTACAAATACTCACATGAATGCATCTCAAAAGAACTATGGTAAGTGAAAGAAGCCAGATTTTTTTTTTTTAAAAAAAAATGCATTCTACACGATTCCATTCATATTAAACCCCAGAAAATGCAAACTATTTTACAATAACAGGAGTGAGATCAGTGGTGCCTGGGGATGGGGAGCTTTAGAACTGGATGTGGAATCACAATAGGCACAAGGTGGCTGGGGTGATGAGCATGTTCTTCATCCTGACCCTGAAGTGGTTTCCTGGGAATACACATCTTTGCAACTTATCAAATTGCACACTATTTATACATGTGTGTGTGTGTAGCTCATTGTAAATCAAGTCGCCCTAATAAAGCCATGGAAGAGTTTGTAAAACGACTCTGACTAAGGCTGTGAATATAAATAAAAGAGGGGACTTAAGCAGGAACATAACTCTATGTGCTGGGACAAGTAATTTGCACCTACAGTGATTTAGCACAAGCACCTAAAAAAATAAAACATGACTAGAAAATACAATGTTTAATATCTGAAATTTGGATTGATTGAACCAGTACTTTATTAACTCCTAGTCCTTTAGTGTGTTATTCCATCTCTGAAAATAGTTTTTGTTTTTTGGGTTTTTTTTTAATTTGTGGGTAGATAACAGACAGACATATAGCCATACACCTATATGGATTCTTAATTTTTTTGACAAAGGAAACAGACCTTAACTGAAGCATGGCCATGCCCTGGACAGAAGCGGGCACAGCTGGCTCTTGAGTCCTCCATTTTCACTGACACTTGCAGGTCAGGTAGGGCCCAGCCAGAAGTACAAGGAAGCCAATCCCTGATTTTGCCAGTTATTTTTGAAGAGGGAAGGAGTTACATTACTAGACTGAAGAAATAGACACTGAGAAACATCCCCCTTTTGAGGGGAACATTATAAATATGACACTCCCAGTTCCTGAGTAAAATTAAGCAAAGCCTACAATTGCAAGACGACATCCTCATTAACAAACAGCAAGGACCCAGTGCAGCCAGCCCAGCTCTCTCCCCTGCAGCCCCAGAACCCAGTGCAGTAGCCCAGCTCTCTCCAATGCAGTCCCAGAACCCAGTGCAGTACCCCAGCTCTCTCCCCTGCAGCGCCAGAACCCAGTGCAGTAGCCCAGCTCTCTCCCCTGCAGCTCCAGAACCCAGTGCAGTACCCAGCTCTCTCACCTGCAGCCCCAGAACCCAGTGCAGTAGCCCAGCTCTCTCCCCTGCAGCCCCAGAACCCAGTGAAGTACCCCAGATCTCTCCCCTGCAGCCCCAGAACCCAGTGAAGTACCCCAGATCTCTCCCCTGCAGCCCCAGAACCCAGTGCAGTAGCCCAGCTCTCTCCCATGCAGCCCCAGAACCCAGTGAAGTGCCCCAGCTCTCTCCCCTGCAGCCCCAGAATCCAGTGCAGTAGCCCAGCTCTCTCCCCTGCAGCTCCAGAACCCAGTGCAGTACCCAGCTCTCTCACCTGCAGCCCCAGAACCCAGTGCAGTAGCCCAGCTCTCTCCCCTGCAGCCCCAGAACCCAGTGCAGTGCCCCAGCTCTCTCCCCTGCAGCCCCAGAACCCAGTGCAGTACCCAGCTCTCTCCCCTGCAGCCCCAGAACCCAGTGAAGTGCCCCAGCTCTCTCCCCTGCAGCCCCAGAACCCAGTAAAGTACCCCAGCTCTCTCCCCTGCAGCCCCAGAACCCAGTGAAGTGCCCCAGCTCTCTCCCCTGCAGCCCCACAACCCAGTGCAGTAGCCCAGCTCTCTCCCCTGCAGCCCCACAACCCAGTGCAGTACCCAGCTCTCTCCCCTGCAGCCCCAGAAACCAGTGCAGTACCCAGCTCTCTCACCTGCAGCCCCAGAACCCAGTGCAGTGCCCCAGTTCTCTCCCCTGCAGCCCCAGAACCCAGTGCAGTACGCAGCTCTCTCCCCTGCAGCCCCAGAACCCAGTGCAGTGCCCCAGCTCTCTCACCTGCAGCCCCAGAACCCAGTGAAGTACCCCAGCTCTCTCCCCTGCAGCCCCAGAACCCAGTAAAGTGCCCCAGCTCTCTCCCCTGCAGCCCCAGAACCCAGTGCAGTACCACAGATCTCTCCCCTGCAGCCCCAGAATCCAGTGCAGTACCCCAGCTCTCTCCCCTGCAGCGCCAGAACACAGTGCAGTACCCAGCTCTCTCACCTGCAGCCTCAGAACCCAGTGAAGTACCCCAGCTCTCTCCCCTGCAGCCCCAGAACCCAGTGAAGTACCCCAGCTCTCTCCCCTACAGCCCCAGAACCCAGTGCAGTACCCCAGATCTCTCCCCTGCAGCCCCAGAACCCAGTGCAGTTCCCCAGCTCTCTCCCCTGCAGCCCCAGAACCCAGTGAAGTACCCCAGCTCTCTCCCCTGCAGCCCCAGAATCCAGTGCAGTAGCCCAGCTCTCTCCCCTGCAGCTCCAGAACCCAGTGCAGTAGCCAGCTCTCTCACCTGCAGCCCCAGAACCCAGTGAAGTACCCCAGCTCTCTCCCCTGCAGCCCCAGAACCCAGTGCAGTACCCCAGATCTCTCCCCTGCAGCCCCAGAACCCAGTGCAGTGCCCCAGCTCTCTCCCCTGCAGCCCCACAACCCAGTGCAGTACCCAGCTCTCTCCCCTGCAGCCTCAGAACCCAGTGAAGTGCCCCAGCTCTCTCCCCTGCAGCCCCAGAACCCAGTGAAGTGCCCCAGCTCTCTCCCCTGCAGCCCCAGAACCCAGTGAAGTGCCCCAGCTCTCTCCCCTGCAGCCCCAGAATCCAGTGCAGTAGCCCAGCTCTCTCCCTTGCAGCTCCAGAACCCAGTGCAGTACCCAGCTCTCTCACCTGCAGCCCCAGAACCCAGTGCAGTAGCCCAGCTCTCTCCCCTGCAGCCCCACAACCCAGTGCAGTACCCCAGATCTCTCTCCTGCAGCCCCAGAACCCAGTGCAGTGCCCCAGCTCTCTCCCCTGCAGCCCCAGAACCCAGTGAAGTACCCCAGCTCTCTCCCCTGCAGCCCCAGAACCCAGTGAAGTACCCCAGCTCTCTCCCCTGCAGCCCCAGAACCCAGTGCAGTACCCCAGCTCTCTCCCCTACAGCCCCAGAACCCAGTGCAGTACCCCAGATCTCTCCCCTGCAGCCCCAGAACCCAGTGCAGTGCCCCAGCTCTCTCCCCTGCAGCCCCAGAACCCAGTGAAGTACCCCAGCTCTCTCCCCTGCAGCCCCAGAATCCAGTGCAGTAGCCCAGCTCTCTCCCCTGCAGCTCCAGAACCCAGTGCAGTAGCCAGCTCTCTCACCTGCAGCCCCAGAACCCAGTGAAGTACCCCAGCTCTCTCCCCTGCAGCCCCAGAACCCAGTGCAGTACCCCAGATCTCTCCCCTGCAGCCCCAGAACCCAGTGCAGTGCCCCAGCTCTCTCCCCTGCAGCCCCACAACCCAGTGCAGTACCCAGCTCTCTCCCCTGCAGCCTCAGAACCCAGTGAAGTGCCCCAGCTCTCTCCCCTGCAGCCCCAGAACCCAGTGAAGTGCCCCAGCTCTCTCCCCTGCAGCCCCAGAACCCAGTGAAGTGCCCCAGCTCTCTCCCCTGCAGCCCCAGAATCCAGTGCAGTAGCCCAGCTCTCTCCCTTGCAGCTCCAGAACCCAGTGCAGTACCCAGCTCTCTCCCCTGCAGCCCCAGAACCCAGTGCAGTAGCCCAGCTCTCTCCCCTGCAGCCCCACAACCCAGTGCAGTACCCCAGATCTCTCTCCTGCAGCCCCAGAACCCAGTGCAGTGCCCCAGCTCTCTCCCCTGCAGCCCCAGAACCCAGTGAAGTACCCCAGCTCTCTCCCCTGCAGCCCCAGAACCCAGTGAAGTACCCCAGCTCTCTCCCCTGCAGCCCCAGAACCCAGTGAAGTGCCCCAGCTCTCTCCCCTGCAGCCCCAGAATCCAGTGCAGTACCCCAGCTCTCTCCCCTGCAGCCCCAGAACCCAGTGCAGTACCCAGCTCTCTCACCTGCAGCCCCAGAACCCAGTGACGTACCCCAGCTCTCTCCCCTGCAGCCCCAGAACCCAGTGAAGTACCCCAGCTCTCTCCCCTGCAGCCCCAGAACCCAGTGCAGTACCCCAGATCTCTCCCCTGCAGCCCCAGAACCCAGTGCAGTGCCCCAGCTCTCTCCCCTGCAGCCCCAGAACCCCGTGAAGTACCCCAGCTCTCTCCCCTGCAGCCCCAGAACCCAGTGCAGTACCCCAGCTCTCTCCCCTGCAGCCCCAGAATCCAGTGCAGTACCCAGCTCTCTCCCCTGCAGCTCCAGAACCCAGTGCAGTGCCCCAGCTCTCTCCCCTGCAGCCCCAGAACCCAGTGAAGTACCCCAGCTCTCTCCCCTGCAGCTCCAGAACCCAGTGAAGTGCCCCAGCTCTCTCCCCTGCAGCCCCAGAATCCAGTGCAGTAGCCCAGCTCTCTCCCCTGCAGCTCCAGAACCCAGTGCAGTGCCCCAGCTCTCTCCCCTGCAGCCCCAGAACCCAGTGCAGTACCCCAGCTCTCTCCCCTGCAGCTCCAGAACCCAGTACAGTAGCCCAGCTCTCTCCCCTGCAGCCCCAGGACAGGAAGACCATGTTGCTGGCTGTCTGGAGAAAGCCTCAGCTCATAGAGGCTTCAAGTCAATGTGTGCAGTGCATTTTCAAAGGTGCAATGTATTCCCTGAAAAAAACAAACACACGCACACACACAAACACAATAATAACAATGCTTTGTGTCCCCAAATTAATTTAGTCATGTAAGTCATCTAAAAGACCAAAAGAAAAGAGGCATTTTTTAACTGCTGTTTATATAAGCTCCCATTAACCGATTGGACATTGAATTTGTTCCTTTTGACATTTTCTTTTCTTTAATATATTTTTTTATTTTTCAATTACAGTTATCCCCCTTATAGATCTAGTACCCATCTGACACCATACACAGTTATTACAATCTCATTGACTATGTTCTCTATGCTTAGTCACCTCCCCAGGACTATTTGTAACTACATATTTGCACTTCTAAATCCCTTTACCTGTCCCACCATCCCCTCCCCCCTCCCATTTTGTAATGTCACAATCTTCTCTGTATCTGTGAGTCTGTTTCTGTTCTGCTTATTCATTTATTTTGTTTTTAGATTCCACATATAAGTGAAATCATACAACATTTGTCCTTCTCCATCTGACTTGTTTCATTCAGAAAAACACCCTCTAGGTTTATCCATGTGGTGCCACATGCCAAGATTTCATTCTTTTTTAGGGCTGAGTCACATTCCATTATATATATGCACCCTTTGTTATGCATTCATCTATTGCTGGGCACTTAGGTTGTTTCAATATCTTAGATATTGTAATAATGCTGCAATGAAAGCATGAATGTACATTTCTTTTTTATTTAGTGTTTTGGGTTTCTTGGAATAAATACCCCCAAATGGAGTTGCTGGGTCCTTCTTTGTCTCTTGCTATATAGTCTTTGTTTTAAAGTCTACTTTGATTGGTACAAGTATTGCTCTGTTAGCTTTTATTTGTTTCCATTTTTTTGTAATATCTTTTTCTATCATTTTACTTTCAGCCTGTGTGTGTCTGTTGATCTGAAGTGAGTCTGTTGTAGAAAGTATATGTAAGGGCCTTCTTTTGTTATTCTTTCAGCCATTCTATGTCTTGTGGAGCATTTAACCTATTTGCACTAAAATTAATTGTTTATGTATTTATTGCCATTGTATTATTCATATTTTTATCTTTTTTTAAAAGATGACTCTAGCATTTCAGGTAATACTGGTTTGATGGTGATGAACTCCTTTAGCTTTTTTTGTCTGGGAAGTTGTTTATGTATCTTTCTATTCTAAATGATAGTTTTCTGGGTAGTATAGTTTTGGTTATAGGTCCTTGCTATTCATCACTTTGCAGACCAGGAGGAATTGGCATGAAATACTCAGTTTCTGTTGAGAAATCATCTGACAGCCTTATGGGAGCTCCCTTATAGGTAACTAACTGCTTTTAAGATTCTCTTTGTCTTTATCCTTTGGCATTTTAATTATGTTATGTCTTGATGTGGGCTTCTTTGGGTTCATCTTATTTGGGATGCTCGGTGCTTCCTAAACTTCTATGTCTCTTTCTTTTATCAGGTTAGGAAAATTTTCTGTCCTTTTTTTTTTTTCTAACAGGTTTTCAATTCTTTGCTTTCCCTCTTCTCTGGCACCTCCATGATGAGAACGTTGGTACACTTGAAGTTGTCCCAGGGGCTTCTTACGCTACCCACATTTCTTTTGGATTTTTTTTTTTTTTCGCTATTCAGCTTAATGTTTTCTGCTTCCTTACCTTCTGCTTCATCTGCTCTGCTCTTAATTCTCTGTAACGTACTCTTCATTTTTGACTGGTTCCTCTTTATTTTTTCTATCTGCATTTTTATGTTTCCTATCTTTTTGCTGAAGTTCTCACTACTAGTAATTTCATCTACTCTTCCTCTAAGTTCACTGGCCATCCTTATAATAAGTGTTTTGAACTCTGGTAAATTGCTTTGTCTCCATTTTACTTTCTTTTTCTGGAATTTTGTTCTGTTCTTTCATTTGTGACGTGTTTCTTTGTCTCCTCAATTTGGCTGCCTCCCTGTGTTTGTTTCTATGTATAAAGTAGAGCTGCTATGTCTCCTGGTCTTGACAGAGTGGCCTTGTGTATAGGTATCCTGTAGGGCCCAGTGGCACAGCCTCCCAGGACACTCGAACTGGGTGCTCCAGCTCTGACCACTGTGTGGTCTGTTTACCCCTTCTTGCTGATGGTGTGTCAATGAGAAGGATTTATCTCCAGACCCATCGGTTGCATGGACTGACCACAACCACAGTGGAGGACCTGCTCTGCTGTATAGGAGCTCATCCCATGGAGCAGGACTCTCATCAGTGGGGCTCTGGTGCTAGATAAGTCTGTCCCCTGAGTCTGTCACTCATAGAGGTGTTTGGGTTGTGCTCTGAGCTTGTCTTAATCTGTCCATTGGCTGTGCCAACTCTGGAGCCTCCTGGGAGGTGCAGGTCAAGTTCAGCCACTGCCTGGGACCACCCAGCATGAGCCACAAAGCAATCTGTAGATGGTTGCTAAGTTGTTGGAGTTGGAGGTTCTCTGGCAAGGTCAAACTGCAAACCAAGACCGACTGCTGCTGGTGCCAGGCCTGGGACTACTAAGCAAGATGTACAGTGCATGCCAAGGCCAGATGCTCCTTGTTGGATTTGTGAACATTGGAGAATTTAGGAAAATCTGCAGCATGAACAAACACAGGCCATTTGTATGGAAAAGCCACTGGAAAAGGCCTTGATGGGCCCAAAAGTTGGTGGGGCAGGGAATCACCAGGGCAAGACTAACTATGTCATCCAGGTTGATGGAGACTCAGATATGGAGCCTACCTGCCAGTACCATGAGGGAGGGCTCTGCAAAGAAACTGTGACTGTGCCAGTGTTTCTATTTGGGAGGAAGCTGCCCCTCCAACTCTTGCCCTGATGGCTTTATGTCCCTAGTGCCTTTTCAACTCCTGCCCCAGCACTGGAGCTCAATGAGTGAGTCTGAGTGAGCTCATGCACAGGAAGGCCTGGGTCTACAGCAGCCGCCCAATCACACTCAGCTATAATCCCCACTGGGTTTCACAGCCAAAAGACATGGGGACTTCTCTTCCTGGCACTGGAACCCTGAGCTAGGGGCCTGGAGTGGGGCAGGGGCCCTTTGCTCCTCAAGGGGTCCTTGCCAGCTGAGAAATTTCTTCTGATTTTCAACTGCCACATGTGGTGTGGGACAATCCTGTTCCAAGTCCCTGCCCCTCCTCCCAGTCTTGATGTGGCTTCTTTATATCCTGAAGTTTAGGACTTTTGTTCGGCTAGATTTCAGGTGGTTCTCAATGATGGCTATTTTATAGATTAGTTGTAATTTTGATGTGGTTGTGAGAGGAGATGAGTACCATCGTTACCTATGCCACCATCTTGACCAGAGCAAAAGAGGCTTTTTATATGTATTTATTTGTTTTAGCTGTCATGCCAATTTTTTAAATTGTTAACACTGTTAACACTATTACAGATGTTCCCATTTTCATTTTAAAGCTGTATTCCATGTAAGGAAAAAAGTTACAAGCTATCCTATATAATAAAAGGCAAATATGCAAATTGACCAAACAGGGGAACAACCAGTGGCTATGATGTGCACTGACCCTGGTGGTGCACCCCACAGGGGGAGCACCACTCAGCCAGAGGCTGGGTTCATGGCTGGCAAGTGCAGCAGCAGTTGTGAGAGCCTCTGCCCACCTCTGTGGCAGTGCTAAGGGCTGCTTGGGGGATGTCCGCCTGCCAACTTAGGCCTGCTCCCCGCTCACTCACTCACTCCCTGAGACTGTTTGTAATGTTGGCAGCAATCGATTCTCTGGGAGCAGGCCTAAGTCAGCAGGTGTACATCCCCCAAGGACTTCTAGACTGCGAGAGGGCACAGGCCAGGTTGAGGGACCCCTCCCTCAGTGCATGAATGTCATGCACCGGGCCTCTAGTTTATTGATAAGATTCATGATTAACACAGAAGTAATGACAAAGGTGCTCACAGAGAATAGTTTTTTTTGGTAAAATTTCTATAGTAAATAAACCCCATATGATTGGTCTGCCTCTTTACTATTAGATGAAACCACTGAATTAAAAAATGATAAATTGGTTCTTGTTATATATGTGTAGTATTTATAATTAACAAATGCTTGACAAATATTTGTGCTATTTTAGAGAAATAGTTGTTTGAGTAAATGAGTATTTTAAGAAATACAATATTAATTTAAAAAGTGTCTCAAAATTAGTATTGTGGAATTGAAAAATACAAGCCTTCCTCTCCCTAATATATATATATGGAAATAAAATAATAAAACCCCTTCCTTCCATCAAGAAAAATATGAAATAAATAGTTTACCTTTTACAGAGAACCAGCTTCTCTGGCAGGGAAACTGTAAAGAGACTAAAGTATTTGGTTTGCTCAGGCCCCATGTTAAAAATTGATTTTTTTGCTCATAAGAAAAGCTAACAACTCTGAATATTCATGATCTAGGAAGCTAAACAAAAACTGTCTGTGAAATAATCAGGTAGAGACAAACATGAAAGACTAAAATGTGATTCTGTTCAATCATAAGTGACAAATTCCCTAATTTGTGTTTTCCTGTCATTCAATATAAAGAGATAAGTGTTTTCTTGTCATCTTTATTAATTGACTGTTACAATCTTTATCATCCACCCTCAAGAGAATTCCAAGAATCACAGAAACATCTTCATAGGAAAAGTGCAGCGTGAGTTCAGGCGGCCTGTTCCTTTTCTATCTCCTGTTTCATTTGTATTGCAAAGCCATCAACAATGTTTTCAGTCTTTCTTTGCTCCAAAAGGGTATAAAGTAGGAAGATTCTGCTTTAGAGGATAGCTACCAGAATCAATCATACTCTTTTTACCAAAGAGTTAAAAAAACAATTAAAGGCACTCCTGATAGCACCAAAATCTAAATGTACTAGAAAGTGTTGTTTATGTTGGAACTCATCACTGGAGCGCCCCTCATGTTCTGGATTACGCAAGAATTTGCACTTAAATAACAATCATTTTGTTATCGTCTTAAAAATTTGGGGTTAATATTATTTCCTGATCTTGATTCTTTATTGAAGAAAATGTGGATTTGATCACTTCAAGCCCCGAGAGCATGCTTTTCAGTGCTGCACCTGAAGAAATGGGTGAGATACATAACTCTGTCTCCAGGAGGAAGATGCACACACACACAGGTCTTCGAGATGAAAGCTGTGATGAGAGCAGTTCTCTGTGCTGACAATGCAACAAAGACAATTGCCGTGGCTTAGGGGGCTCACTCCACCTGCAGGTCATAGTGATGTGGCCAGTTATCTCCCACCCTGGCCTGGCAGTCAGGGCTGATGTGGCTTCTGTGTGGTGTACAGAATAATGCACCAGAAACTCAGAAGCCCAGAGTGTAATGCAGGCCACCTGATTGTGGGCAGTCTGATTCTCGCCAAATATTTCAGTGGTGGTTTTTTTCTCAGAGGGGGAAAAATGATGACATTTTTTATTACATCTAAATTCTGTACATTCCAGGACTGAATAAAAGCAACAAGTAGATTAAGAATCCATTGACCATTCCCTTTCAAATTAAAACTCCAGATCTTCCAGTACTTAAAAGTAATGTACTTATTTAGAAAGTGTAGAGTTGCTGGATTTATTAATTCAACAAACTTATTGAGTTTTCTGTTTACCAGACCCTTTGCAATGGGCTTGTGATACAACAGTAAACAAAAAAATTAAAAAACCCTACCCCGTGGACATTACATTCTAAGAGGGAGAAGGGAGGATGGAGGGAAGGTAACAACAAACATCTATATGCTAGTATATATAAAAGCCTAAGGGGCTGAATAACCGAATGACTGAACAACCAAACGACCGGTCGACCAATCGCTATGACACGCACTGACCACCAGGGGACAGATGCTCAACACACAGGATCTGGCTCCTTCCTGTCTGGATTGGGCCTGCAGGGATCAGGCCAAAACTGGTTATCCAACAACCCCTGAGGGCTCCCAGATTGCGAGAGGGCACAGGTCAGGCCAAAGGACCCCACTGGTTCACAAATCCGTGCACCGGGCCTCTAGTAGTAAGTGGAAAAATCCGTATGTTGATAGGTGATCATTTCTATGGTTAAAAAAACAAAAGTGAAACCAGTTTACTAAGGACCAGGAATTCCTGCCCAAGGAGGGTGCTGGGGAGGGTGGACCCAGGCTGCGTTTATAATGGGGTCATTACAGCCAGCCTATGGAGGACGCTGGAGGAAAGGAAGGCACAAATGCAGGAGGAACAGCCAGACCCGTGAGGGGTGTCGGGTGCTGGGAGGACGAAGGGTGGGTTGGAGCCACTGGACGCGGACTCGGGGATGACAGGGGAGAGTCACTGCAGCTGGACCCTGGGCACCCGCCCTCATAAGGAGGCTGGCTTTCACTGTGAATAAGATAAAATCCTGGCAGGGTTTATGAAAATGTCACGATCTGGCTTAGCGACCTCATGAATCACTGTGGTTACTACTCTGAACATTGATCATGTGTGATGGGCAGGCAAATCGCAGGCAGGACGTCATGGTGTCATCAGGATGCTGACCAGATGTTGCCGGCTAGCCCAGGACGGGCAGGGGAGGGGCCCCGGGTGCTGCCAAAGGGAGAGCTACCGCATGTCCTGACCACGTGGGCCCTGCGTGCGCCCCATGGCTCACGTTTCCTTCCTGAGGGGACCAGGCTGGCCCCCAGCTGCACAGAGCCGGGGAGCAGGCAGAGGAGTTGGGCTGACCTGGTGAATTTGCTGAGTGTCCTGCTGCCCACGTGGAGCTGAGGTTTAGACGAGCCTCACTGGAAGGACAGGGCAGGTGGTCAGATGCAGATGCCGCTTCGCCCAGGAGGCTCGGCAAAGGTCAGGGTCGCTGGAGAGACAGCAGGCGCTGAGCCAGAGGCTCCCAGTCCCTGGAAGTCAGGCAGGCGTCAGACCAGCCCCGCGGGGAGCCGTCCCGGGAAGAGGACATACCGAGCCACCACCACTGTCCCGGGCCCAGAGGACTGAGTAGGGGAGAGGGGGTGGGCTCCCCGCACAGTGACACCCTGCCCCTCTCGTGGCCAGGGCTCAGCAAGCCACCAACCGGCAATGGCCCTTGTGCAGAATTGGGTCCTGACTCACCAGCCTAACCAGCCCCAAGGCCATGGCCGTGCCTTGACCGTACGGCTCTCAGTGGCCAGCTGCACAGCCCAGGCTCGGGGGCCTGAGTCCCGCTCACGAGGGCATGTGCAAGTCGCGGGGCGCCCCCCATGGAACCCAAGGCAGTGCGACCCTCAGCAGGCGCTGCCCCCTCCCCCTGCTGCCCCTCCTGGCGGGGTGAGGGTCAAGGCTGTGCGGGAGGAAGAGCCTGCTAGCTAGCTGTGTGAAGGGAGTGAGTGTGCTTCTCTCAGGGCCTGTGGTCAGCGAGGTTTTTGCAGAGGAAACGGCTCCGAGATGCCAAGTCAGGCCAGTGCCCCTGCTCCGGGCGGGTGGCACAGGCTCCCTGACAACAGGGGACTCGTTTCACCTGGAAACGATGGGAGAACATTCCATTCCGGGAAGGACAGCTTTCAGCACCTCGCGGCAGCCACACCCGCCCGCTCCTGGGCTGTGAGCCTGATGCACAGGGACACGTGGAGAGGCACAGGGACACGTGGAGAGGCACAGGGACACGTGGAGAGGCACAGGGACACGTGGAGAGGCACAGACACGTGGTGGAGAGGCACAGGGACACGTGGAGAGGCACAGACACGTGGAGAGGCACAGACATGTGGAGAGGCACAGGGACACGTGGAGAGGCACAGAGACACGTGGAGAGGCACAGAGACACGTGGAGAGGCACAGGGACACGTGGAGAGGGCTGAGGGCAAAGCCTCAGTCTTGTGTAAGAGGGGCTTTTCCGGTCTCTGATGGAGAGACATTGTTGCCAAGGCAGAAGGCCCTGCCTTCGCCCCCCCAGCAAGTGCAGGCATAAAAGCAGTTATGAACGTCGTTGGTTAGAGGGGGCCAAATTCTGATTTGGTAAAAGGTATATGCTCCCTCAATTCTAGCAAAGGCAAAGAGGAGAGCGGGCCAGAGGGAAGAAAAATATCACTGGGTCACTGCCAACTAATAGGGTCACATAAACCTGAAATAGAGAATAAAAGTGCTGTGACACTGATGGACGCGTTGAGAACTGAGTTAAAGATACTAAGTGCTTTAAAGCATCCAATTCCCTAAATGACATGGACACAAGGGAAACAAATGTGGTCAAGTTTATCAGCACCAAATCGGAAAGCGACTGCCAAGACTGTGAACTGCTTCACAATGACCGATGGGGCCCAGCAGCACGTCTGAAGACAGCCGTCTCCTTGCAGAGACAACAGCCTCAGGCATGGCCCAGGGCTGCCGAGGGCCTGCAGGGTCACCGCCAGGACCATGTTGGTAATGTTGTAATTTACCTCCTGCTGACGGAGAGGCTGAGGGAGAGGAGGCACGGCCAGAGCACGATCGTCTCTACGTGCTCACTGTCATTAGTGAGCGCACAGGGACGGGGCCTCCCTTTGTTTATTTTAGTTTCCCATTTTGTGCTGCCAAATCAAGGAACAAACCTCAAGCTTTAAGAGGATCTAAGCTACTACCACGTGGTCACAGCTTCACAGCCCATAACCGCCAAATGCAACACCCACCAGAGCAACACACAGCTCTTTCCGAGCAAGGACGTGTAGAGGGTGCGCTGGCGAGGGCGCTGTCTGGGCAGCGTTGGCTGTGGACGGAGGGGTGCGGACACTGCCCGTGCCGCGCAGAGGCAGGACACGTGGGCTGGTCCTCCAGGTCCTCGCGAGGCTGGGAAGCAGAGCACACCTGTGCCCTGTGGGGACGGGCCTTCCCTGCCCACCCAGGGAAGGGACCGGCTCATCTCCTAAAGATAGGCAGGTTTGCACTTACAGAATCTCAATCAGAGCATGATACAGGCGGTAAGGCTGGCAGCTGCTTGGTGAGTGGCTTCCCCTCACGTCCTAACCTTGGCCACACTTCCCACCTCACTGCATTGACGTGGGGAATCCCTCTGCCACCACTCGCTGCAGGACTTGCTATTAGAGAGGAGAGCTGTAGGACAGATGCCTGACTGGTGTTTGCTGCTTCCTGTGTTTATTGCACTGATTACCGTTCCAGAAAAGGTTTCATCTCTATCTGGAGCCCATAACAGACGCACTGGGGGGACACTGTAATTACGGCCCCGCTTCCATCAGTGAGGCCAAGCAATAGCTGTCTTTGCACAGCGGCACCGGTCGCCTCCTCGCACAGCAGGGGCGAGGTCATGACCGAAGCCAGCACAGTGCACCGCTGCCCATGTTGCTGCAGGCCCAGCGCAGGCAGCGTGCTGCGTCCTATGACCACCAGCGGGAGCGTGGTCCGCACTGGGCTCCTTTCTGCTGGCCTCCTTCTGAGGACATTTAACAGAAGAGGGAGGAGGCCTGACTCAGAAGCCGAGGAGGCACCTCGCACTCTCACAGTGAGAGACAGACTTTCCGTACCATCTGGCTGCCTCCTGGCTGAGAGGAAGCGCATGAGCACAGAGGTGCTCGGCCGGCCGGTGCCTGGCGCTGTGATGGCCGCAGGTCCACAGCTCCAGCCCAGTTTTGGGGGAAAGTGCCATATCTTATTATTAATCACGCCCGTGGTAAGAAGTACGTGTTTATCTGCACATTGCAGCTCACAAGTAGTATGTTTGGGTAAAAGCACACAAGGTACACCTTCAATTGGAAACGAGCAGCAATGGCCAGCTCTGCACTGACGGCTCATTTGCGTTCTCACCAGAGCCACCGTGGCCTCCGATGGCAGTCAGTCTAAGCAAAGACTCTGGCTCCTTCCTCCTCCCCTCACGCGTTGAAGAGAGTGAAGTTCGTCCATGGAGGGTCTCCTCTGACCTACACCGTGAAAAGGCAAGGGCCTGCCAGCCAGCGTGTGGCTCACAACACCGGGAGCTCTGGGTGCCCAGCCTGAAAGGGTGATGTGAGGGCCCGAGGGACCCCCACCCCCACCCCCGCACTGGGATGTGAACAGGGCTGGGCCCGAGGACCGCCGGCAGCCTGGATGAGCCTCACTGCACGTGACGGTCCTAATGCGCTGCCCAGCACGAGGGCCTCGCTTTTCCCTTTAATGTAGAAGGAGAGGAAAATCTTCCCTGTCGAAGCTA
The DNA here is from genome assembly GCF_014108235.1 of Myotis myotis. NCBI lineage: Eukaryota > Metazoa > Chordata > Mammalia > Chiroptera > Vespertilionidae > Myotis > Myotis myotis. The sequence continues at coordinate 680,009 of NW_023416329.1, read as the reverse complement.
CACACGGGAATTCTTTTAAATTAACCGCGGCTTCTCTCTGTGGACGTATTTCCAACGTGCGCCCGGTAGGGGCTGCTGGGGAGTGGCAGAGACCCCAGTGCCCGGACCTCACTGACAGCTTTTCCCAGGCTGGAGGAACTGCGGGTCCCGGTTCCCATGGCAACCTGCCCACTGCCTGTGCTGCATGCCGACAGCGTCCTTCACTGAGGCCCATCTTCAATACCTGGCTTCGTTACCAGAAAGTCCAGATCCCAGAGGGTAACACCCGGTTCCCAGTAGGTGAAGTCCCGGCTTTGAGGGCTAAGCTGCCCCTTCAGCTCTCCCCGAGTCCTTTGCTCACGCATACGCTTGCTTTCTCCTCCACTCTGGCTCTGCGGCACCTGACGGAATGTTCTAGGGCTGAGTCTAAATTGTCCTGGTTCTCCCTCATCTCTCTCCCAAGACCTAACATCACACCCTTCTCTTCGGAGATAACGCTTGTGATGCTTAGTCATGACATTGAGCCTGGTGGAATGAACGAACTTCAAGTCTACAGGTGCCCAGCTCTGGTGAGGAGTGAAGGGGAGGTGGCCGCACAGGCACTGGCCCAGGCAGGTGGGGCTTGGGGCTGAGGGCTGAGGGCTGAGGCCTGGGGGCTGGGGGCTGGGGGCTGCCCACTCTTCACCTGCCAGCCAGTCTGAGGGCTGGGTCACCCAGAACAGTGCCCTTTCTAGTTCAAACAAAGGCTGGGTGCTCAGACCTTGGCATTCAGTGTTTCATCTAATCCTCAGAGCCAGGGGCAGACTTCTTATTCATCTTAAATTACAGTGAACAAAACCATGATCAAGTACCTTGCTCAGGGCCACACAGACTATGAATGTAAAGCCAGGATTTCCAAGTGAGTCTTCCACTCCTGAGCCCCACCTCCCCGCTGCACTCCACGGGGAGCGAAACACAGACTGAGTGGCGAGGTCTGCAGACTCAGGAAGGTGGGTCTGCTTCTCACACCCCCATGGGAGAGCTTCCCAGACGCCCACCTGTGCGGGCCACGGCATTCACAGCCAAATGGCCTTCAATGTGGATGGCGCCCCCGCTGCCTGCATCGCACAGGACGCCCCTTTCTCCGGACAGCAATGTGTACAGAACGCTCTGCGGAAGCACAGGGCTTGGGTCTGAGGTCCCCGGTCCTTATCAGTTAATTAAATCAGCCCTGCTCATCTTCCTGGGCACAAACAAGACCTCCCGGAGCCAGACGGGTGAGTGGACAGCCTTCCTCACACTCTAACCTGTCCACTGTGGGGAGGAAATATCTTGTTAGAGGAAAGTGTTTACTGGGGGTAGGACAAGTGTGGGGTTAGGACTTACTAATTTTCATTTCTCTCAGTAGACCTACTGGGTCACAGGGCTTTTCTTCATAATAAAGGAGGACGTTAACACATAAGAGAAGTGTATGACATGAAGTCAGTGACTGCCTGAGTTGGGAAACATCATCAGCATCGAATTGGTGCTCAGATATGATGATGTCTGCCTCGGATGGCTATGGTGACAGCTTGATCCCTCCCCTGTCAGACATAACAGGCAGTGATGGGGTTAAAGGCAAAAGGGCTGTAGCCTCAGAGACCAGTGTCCAATGCTTTAAAATATGACAGCTCAACAACACAGAAGCAGAAGGAAGAGGGAAGAAGGAGAAGGAGGAAGAAAGTGAAGATGATGAAGAAAATAAACAAGCTTGACGATTTCCCCTCCCCCACCTGGGAAAACAGGCTTCTTTAGCCATTCTTTCAAGAATCCTGCCATGCTTTCCTCTCTCCCAAACAGCCAATGAGGAGCAGACTCTGAAATGCACTCTTTCCTGTGGGAAATCCTGGCCCTCCAACTGCAGCCCAGCAGGTGGCCTGGAAAGAGAATGTACTTGCAGGCTTAGAGCAGGAAAGCAGATCGAAGTCACTCATTTATTCATTCTCTCAACAAATACTTATTTGGCTCTCACTCTGTGCCAGGCACTGGGGGAAAAGCAACAAACAAAATATTCCCATAGAACTACATAGAGGGAGATATAGAAGGCAGAAATATTTCGGTCAGATAGGCATGGTGGAAAATGCGATAAGGTGATGAGAAAGGGGCTTTGATTTACGATATACCGGGGTCCGTGAAGGCCTGCTGAATGTGGGGCATTTGACCAGAGACTTGAAGTGAGGAAGCTAGCCATCAGGATTGCCAAGGGAGGAGCAGTAAGGCCAAACTATTAACTACAAAGGAGCTCCCATAAAGATGTCATCTGGGCTGGAGGGGGTCAATAGGGAGAAAATGGCATGAAGTACTCAAGGTAATGGAAAGGAAGGATCTCTCTCTTTCTTCCTCTCATTATAGCAGTTTCTTTAGCATCTTTAGCATTTCTTGTAATGCTGGCTTGGTGGTGATGAACTCTTTTAGACTTATTTTCTTTTTGGTCTGGGAAGCTCTTTATTTCACCATCTATTTTGAATGATAGCCTTGCTGAATATAGTAATCTTCATTTAAGATCCTTGATTTAACAGCCTTTGAACATGGGATATATTTGAACGTGAGTGGCCAGATTATTATGACCACCCCATCAGTACTTCGTTGGACCACCTTTTGCCTTCAATACTGCGGCAATTCTTCTTGGCATTGACTCTATGAGATGTTGAAAGGTGATGCGAGGAATCTGACAGCATGCCTGATGAAAAGCACTGTCCAGTTCTATGAGATTTGATGGTTGTGGAACCAGCTGCCTGATGGCTCTTTTAACTGCGTCCCACAAATGCTCAATTGGATTGAGATCTGGTGATTGTGGGGGCCACCTAAGCAAGGTGGCCTCGTCTTCTTGAAACCACTCCTGCACACTACAAGCACCTTGGCATGGCACATTGTCTTGTTGGAAGAAGCCATCTCCATTGGGATACGCCATCAACATGATAGGATGAACCTGATCAGCAACAATACTTAGGTATGTTGTGCTATTCAGACATTGTTCCACACGAATTAAAGGGCCCAAATCATGCCAGGAAAACATGCCCCAAACCATAACACTGCCCCCACCAGCTTGAAGGGTTGTACTCATGCATGTGGGGTGCATGCTTTCATGCTGTTTCTGCCAAATTCTCACTCTGCCATCTGCATGATGCAACTGGAAACATGATTCATCAGACCACATGACTTTTTTCCAAAGCTCAACTGTCCAATCCTTGTGTTCCTGTGGGAACTGGAGACGTTTTATCTTGGTAACTGCAGACAGCAAAGGTGTTTAAACAGGCCTTTGGCTTCCATATCCCATACAATGTAGTGTATGGCTAATTTGCCTACAAATGTCAGGTGGTCATAATAATCTGGCCATTCAGTGTATAAGGAACTCATACAACTTAACAAAAGGAAGACAAACAATCGAATTTAAAAATGGGCAAAGGACCTAAATACTGGTAAACAATTCTCTAAAGTGGACATATAAATGGCCAAGAGACATATGAAAAAAATGCTCAAAGTCACTGATCATCAGAGAGATGCAAATTAAAATGACAATTCGGTACCATCTCACAAATTAAAATGACAATTCGGTACCATCTCACTCTTATCAGAATGGCTACCATCAACAAATCAATAAATGACAAGTGCTGGTGAGGATGTGGAGAAAAGGGAACCCTAGTACACTGCTGGTAGGAATGCAGACTGGTGCAGCCATTATGGAAAACAGTATGGAGTTTCCTCAAAAAATTAAATATGGAACTGCCACTTGACCCAGTGATCCCACTTCTAGGAATATATCCTCCTAAGAAACACGAAACACCAATCTGAAAGAATGTATGCACCCTTATATTCATAGCAGCACAATTTACAATAGCTAAGATCTGGAAACAGCCCAAGTGCCCATCAGTAGATGAGTAGATAAAAAAGCAGTGATACCATGGAATACTATGCAGCAGTAAAATTGAAGGATCTCTTACCCTTTGAGACAGCATGGAGGAACATGGGGAGTATCGTGCTAAGTGAAATAAGCCAGTCAGAGAAAGACAAGTACCACATGGCCTCACTCATATGTGGAATTTAACTAACAAAATAATCTGATGAACAGAGTGGATCCAGAGACATGGAATTATGGAACAGAGTGGGAAATCTTGGAGGGAAGGTCAGGGAGGGCAGATGGGTAGGAATTAACCCAAGACTTTGTCTGCATATATGCATGGCCCATGGACACAGACAATAGGGTGGTGAAGGCCTGTGGTGAGGGGCAGGTGTGGGCTGGAGGGGGTCAATAGGGAGAAAAGGGTAATATATGTAATGCTTTCAACAATAAAGATTTATTTGTAAAGTATGAAAAATTAAAAAATAAAATAAAATGGGCCAGAGATGTACTCCAATCATGAAACTCTTGTTAGGACATGAAGTGAAAGTTCCTCCTATTCTTTGAGAGAAAAACAATTAAGCAACCAGGATATGTAAGCAGAGGGGCATGGAGCAGGCCCTACAGATGGTTACATGTTACAGACACAGACGCTTCTCCATGTTACACCTGCAGACACAGACTCTTCTCCATGTTACAGCTGCAGACACAGGCTCTTCATTTTACAGCTGCAGACACAGGCTCTTCATGATACAGCTGCAGACACAGACTCTTCATGTTATAGCTGCAGACACAGGCTCTTCATGTTACAGCTGCAGACACGGACTCTTCATGTTACAGCTGCAGACACAGACTCTTCATGTTACAGCTGCAGACACAGACTCTTCATGTTACAGCTGCAGACACAGGCTCTTCATGTTACAGCTGCAGACACGTACTCTTCTCCATGTTACAGCTGCAGACACGGACTCTTCTCCCTGTTACACCTGCAGACACAGGCTCTTCATGTTACAGCTGCAGACACAGACTCTTCATGTTACAGCTGCAGACACAGACTCTTCATGTTACAGCTGCAGACACAGACTCTTCATGTTACACCTGCAGACACAGACTCTCCTACATGTTACAGCTGCAGACACAGACTCTTCATGTTACAGCTGCAGACACAGGCTCTTCATGTTACAGCTGCAGACACGGACTCTTCTCCATGTTACAGCTGCAGACACGGACTCTTCTCCCTGTTACAGCTGCAGACACAGGCTCTTCATGTTACAGCTGCAGACACAGACTCTTCATGTTACAGCTGCAGACACAGACTCTTCATGTTACAGCTGCAGACACAGACTCTTCATGTTACAGCTGCAGACACAGACTCTTCATGTTACAGCTGCAGACACAGACTCTTCATGTTACAGCTGCAGACACAGACACTTCATGTTACAGCTGCAGACACGGACTCTTCATGTTACAGCTGCAGACACAGACTCTTCATGTTACAGCTGCAGACACAGGCTCTTCATGTTATAGCTGCAGACACAGACTCTTCATGTTACACCTGCAGACACAGACTCTTCATGTTACACCTGCAGACACACTCTCCTACATGTTATAGCTGCAGACACAGACTCTTCTCCGTGTTACAGCTGCAGACACAGACTCTTCATGTTACACCTGCAGACACACTCTCCTACATGTTATAGCTGCAGACACAGACTCTCCTACATGTTACAGCTGCAGACACAGACTCTTCATGTTACAGCTGCAGACACAGACTCTTCATGTTACACCTGCAGACACACTCTCCTACATGTTATAGCTGCAGACACAGACTCTCCTACATGTTACAGCTGCAGACACAGACTCTTCATGTTACAGCTGCAGACACAGACTCTTCATGTTACACCTGCAGACACACTCTCCTACATGTTATAGCTGCAGACACAGACTCTTCTCCGTGTTACAGCTATAGAAACAGACCTCAGAGAGCCTGTCAGGTAACCACCGTGACAGCTGCCAACCCCCTCTTTTTGTATGAAAAGGTAACACTCTTCCCTGGTAATGTCATGTGTCTCGTAAAGGTACTTTCCTAAGAGGTTTCCAGGAATAGAATGCAATGTTTTAAAATCAGCAAGGGGTGGGGGAGACACAGAAACTAATGGCAGGTGTCGCTTCATTTCAGAAACCTTGAAAGGGCGTGGTGTGGCCCAATGTCTATGCTGCCTTAAACCATCAACAGTGAAGCTTAAAGAGACAGCTTCCACATTAAACCTCAGGAATATGTCAAACAATTATCCATCTGACTGAGAGGAAAAGCCATTATCCGGAAGACTATGGGCTGAGTGAAAGCATCATTGCTTCGGAGACTATTTTGATAAGCCTATAAAGAAGCTATCTAGTGAAAACGAAGCTCAAGCCCTAACCGGTTTAGCCCAATTGATAGAGTGTCAGCCTGCAGACTGAAGGGTCCCAGGCTCGATTCCAGTCAAGGGCATGTACCTGGGTTGCGGGCACATCCCCAGTAGGGAGTGTTCAGGAGGCAGCTGATCGATGTTTCTCTCTCATCGATGTTACTAACTCTCTATCCCTCTCCCTTCCTCTCTGTAAAAAATCAATAAAATATATTTTAAACAAAACTAAAATAAATAAATAAATAAACTCAAGATCAACATAGAGGACAATGTTTTTGCTAATAAATGTGCTATATACTGTATTTTAGTAAATATCATACACTAATTTTTAAACAAAACCATCAAATAAAATATTGAACAATTTAAGTTTCTGATTAAAATAAACAAAGAATTGGGAAGGGGTAGTTATGAAAATAAGCCAGAAAGCAAGTACTTCTCACACACCACAGGCAGTCTCAGATAACTGCATTTCATGACACCTGGCTGATGGCATAAGCATGTCCTTTCTGCCTTCAAACAGTCACTTTCATGGTTAGAAACAAGAATATTTCTATTTCAACCTTTGCTAAGAACAAAGAAAACATGGTCCACACAACAAGAAGACTAAAAACATAAAAAACAGAACAATGGTCAGAAGATGTGTGCACCCTGTTAATCTGGGTGATGACTTGGACTCGGAGAAGGAAGCTGCAGGGGTGGGGAGGGGAACCACAGGAGGGACCACGGCAGCAGTGGGGCAGGGCTCGTCCTTCCAGTGTGAGGGCTGGGGCAGCCCCCACAGAGATGCCGGCCCACAGGCCACAGACCCAGCCCAGGGCCCGAGTCCTGAGTGAGCGCAACGGAGTGGGCCATGCACACGTACAGAAAGGTTTAAGCAAAACCTTCCGTGTGCATCTGCTCAGTCTTTACCACGTATCTCCACAGAAATCACATTGATTAGTATAGGAATCGGGTCTTGAAGCAGCCAAGGGCGTGATGAAGCCACACTATTGTTTCACGTTGTACTGCATAACAGTGAGGAGGAAAGGGGTGAAGAGCACAGTAACCGTAAAGGGCGAAGATAATTAAAATAATTTTAAAATAGCAAGACTTATGGGATCTTTACACAACAGACCTCATTTGTAAAATTAGAGCAATAAATAATTTAGATGACTCTGTTGCAATATAAAAGCAAAAATAATGATGCTAAGCATTCCACTTGGAAATTTTAGGGAAAAAATAGCAGAAAAGCACAGATAATAATGTAAACAAAGTAGACATAAATGAATAGAAAAATAGTAAAATTAATATAACGAAAAACCAGTTCTCTGGAAATATTAATAAAAAAACAAACGCAAGCTGGAACTAATTGAGACAAAGAGAAAAGGCTTAAATTAACAAACTCTGAAAGGAGGCCAGAGGTGCAGCTAGCCACACACAAGGGCTTGGTGAAATTCTCAGTGACTACCTGCAGCTGCGGACAGTCCAACACTGAAAACACTCCGCGGAAAGAATAACTTCCCACAAGACCATACAATACAAAAAATGACAATAAATAGAGACCTCGAGAGGCTAAAAATGGATAGATACATTTTAAATTTAAGGAATCCCTCGGTTTTTCCCTCTGACTTCTTGTTCTCTGCGGGGCATGTTCTGTGCTGGGATACGAGCTGGTTCCACGGGAGAGGTGCTGGCGGGAGTGAGGTCACCATTTCCCACCTATCCCCGCACCCTGAGGGCCAGAGACACCCACCACAGCGTTAGAGGCTGGCCCTGGAGCTGGGGGTGCCCCCAGTTGGGGGTGCCCTGAGCTGAGGGTGCCCTGAGCTGGAGGTGCCCTGGAGCTGGGGGTGCCCTGAGCTGGGCCGGTTCTGGAGCTAGGGGTGCCCTGAGCTGGGGATGCCCTGAGCTGGGCCAGCCCTGGAGCTGGGGGTGCCCTGAGCTGGAGGTGCCCTGGAGCTGGGGGTGCCCTGAGCTGGGCCGGTTCTGGAGCTAGGGGTGTCCTGGAGCTGGGCCAGCCCTGGAGCTGGGGGTGCCCTGGAGCTGGGCCGGTTCTGGAGCTAGGGGTGCCCTGGAGCTGGGCCGGCCCTGGAGCTGGGGGTGCCCTGGAGCTGGGGGTGCCCTGAGCTGGGGGTGCCCTGGAGCTGGGGGTGCCCTGGAGCTGGAGGTGCCCTGGAGCTGGGGGTGCCCTGGAGCTGGGGGTGCCCTGAGTTGGGCCGGTTCTGGAGCTAGGGGTGCCCTGGAGCTGGGCCGGCCCTGGAGCTGGGGGTGCCCTGAGCTGGGGGTGCCCTGGAGCTGGAGGTGCCCTGAGCTGGGGGTGCCCTGGAGCTGGGGGTGCCCTGAGCTGGGGGTGCCCAGCGGGTGATGAGGAAGCCTGGGCACAGACAAGCATTTCTCTAGGTTGTAAGAGCCACAGACTGAAGCCCCAGCTCGGTTCTCATCGGGGTTCTGAGTGGCAGCCAGTGGGGAGCTTTTCAGGAATTTTAGAAAAATCGCATGCCGTTTGGAAAAGCAGGACAGAGGGGTGTGGTTCCCATTAGGAGGTGCCGCTGCTGAGCCCACAGCCCTCGCCAGGCCGCTGCTCCCCCTGAGGGCGTTGGTCCGGTCGGGTCCCCAGGCGGCTCGCAGCTCAGTCACAGGAATCCAGGTAGCAGGTCTGCCGGCAGCCTGGGCGCGCAGGGACCGGAGGATGGCCGTGGCCATGGCGGTCCTGGCGTCCGGGTTCCAGGCGGATTTATAACATGGGACTGCCGCCCGGGGCGTGCGGAAGGTCCGGAGCAGCTGGGGCGCTGTGGCTGCGGGCTGGGCAGGTGCTCGCTCGGGATGAGCCTGGGGCGAGGATCCCGTTGGAAGTGGACGCGCCGCGCAGGGACACTCCCGACCCTCGGTGAGCGCCGCCCGCCGCCCGCGGCTGCCCGGTGGCCGTCAGCTGCTCTCGCCTCTCCCGAGCGCCCATCACAGACGCTGAGTTCAGACGGGCCATCTCCGCTTCTGTCCGGCGTCGGGCACAGCCACACGGGTTGCTGCCGGCAAACCCGCCCCCGGCCACGGACGCCGCCCGGCTCGTCTGTGACGAGCAGGAGGCCGTGTTTGAGGGCGCCCCCCGCCCCCGCCGAGTCTGGAGACTCCGAACAGGAAGAAGGGCGGCAACGATGCAGCCAAAAGCAGGCGCGGGCGCCGACACCTGGAACCTGAAACGCCTTCCCTTCCCCGCACCCCCTCCCCCGCGCACAGACCCCAGGCTGCGGGGAGGGCGGCCCCTGGCTCCGCTGGAGGAGGCAGAACTGCCCTGGGTTCTGGCCCCCGAGCCCCGTGCTGTGCCCCTGCCCTACGTGTCCGCCTCCCACCAGTGCCCGGCGGGCCCACTTCTTCAGAGCCCGTGTTCACGCCTCCCTGGCCCTGCCCTGCCCTGCCCCTGCCCCTGCCCCTGCCCTGCCTCTGCCCCTGCCCCTGCCCTGGCCCTGCCCTGGCCCTGCTCTGCCCTGCCCTGGCCCTGCCCTGCCCTGCCCAACCCTGCCCTGGCCCTGCTCTGCCCAGGCCCTGCCCTACTCTGCCCTGCACGTGGCCTGGGGGGTGACGGGAGCCGCCCCCACCCGCTGGCAGGGCTCCCCTGCCGTGTCCCTGAGTCCTGGGAAGCCCACAGCTGGGAGCTGACAAGGAGGGAGGAATAACCACAGGCAGGGCACTCTCACATTGGTCTCTGGATTTCAGGGCCCCGTGGAAAGCGGTTGAGGACACTGAGCGGAACCTGTCAGCACATCTCCAAGTCCAGTCACTGCCCAGCAGGCCCACGGCCCCTGCGGCTCCCTGGGGCTCCCAGCCTTAGGATGGCCGGACAGCGGCTGCGCTCGGTCACTAGCTACGCACTCCTTCAGCAGAATCCATTCCCTAAAGACTATGGAGCTGCTTGATAAGGTAAATAACAGAAGACTGACCGGTGCACGCACAGGAAAGCCAGCATTTTCCTGTTTGGCCCACACAAGCACTTCGGGCATGTTTACCAGGGTGTTCGCTGTCAGTGAAGGAGTGATTGGCGTGGGGTCCGGCTCCAAGGAGGAGCCAGCCTGGCATGTCAATCACATTCTGCCTCTTGCTGGGAGCTGGGGTCCTCCGTGCATCCTTTCCTGTGGGAACCTCTGTGTTTCTCCTGGGATGAGCCATGCGCGGGGATGAACAGGGTGGACCTCGGAGGCAGCAGCACATGTCCTAGCTCCTCAGCCTCTCTCCAGGGCGCTTCCTAACCGTCAGTGTCATCATGGACAATCATGGAACCACGCATGAAAAAGCAAAACGTAAAGAGACAAATAGCCTGGACAGAGGAGCTCACCTCCACGTGGTCACCGCAGGGCCCCCAGGACACCAATGAAACCCTGCGTCTGTCCCAGTGTGGGTGAGAGGAGTAGATTTCCCAAATTTGCACAACAGTGAGTGATGCCAATAGTCCACCAAGTGGTTTGCTGTCATTTGCTTACCTCACACAACACAATGTTTCAGGAAGCAATGCCGTCAGCTTTAATGTTCCATCGCAGCACAAACAACTGCATGGTGCATCAGACCTGCTCGCCCACTGCATTGTGGGTCTGTCCCCAAAGAACCACAGACCCTGTGGAAGCAGGAACCGCTGGGGCTCTGCCCAGGCTTCCTTTTGCTGGAAAGAAGGCAAACCCCAGGGCTCGGCATCCTGGTGGGACACGAAGGGTGCTTACTCCTGCAGGAGGTGCACCGACACAGGCCTTGGGGATAAGCACACTGCGTGGGGGTCCACTCGTGTTTTATCCCCCCCCTCCCCGCAGTCTGCCCTTCACCCTGATTGGCTAAGGCCCGGGTTCCCATTCTTGCACAATTGGCTAATTCAAAGGACAGGGAGGGGTTGACATTTAGGAAACCGAAACTTAGAATGGCGGCCTTCTGGGGAATTGCAAGTCTTAGAATTGCAAGACTTAGAATAGTGGCTGTCTCTCAGAATGGCTGCTCTTAAGCTAAGGAACTTCCTTTTTTGACAGAAAAGATTACAGGTTGATTTTCATAATTCTCTCACTGTCCATCCAACTCATAAAAGTGTCTCTGGCTACCTTGTGACTCAGGATACAGGACCCCAAACTGCCTCCTTTTGGCCTGCAGATGCTAAGCAGCGCCTCCGTTCCACAGCTGTGATGGTTCCACTGCGCCTGTGGGTGCCTCCCAGGGTGCCAGAACGTCCTTGTTTTCCCATGTGGGTTTGTGTTTCAGAGATGCAGACCAAAGGCAATGGGAGTGAAGTGATATGGTGCCTGGAATACACTTTAAAACATTTCACACACAAAAAGAGCAAGTGTGGCCAGATCTTGGTGGTGGGATATAGGGGTTCACTTTTTATTTTTTATTTTTTAATTTAAAAGCCTATTTCTGCCTGCCCTGTGTGTACACACACGAGAACCCTGGGGAGAGCAGCCTCTTGTTTAGAAGGAAGAGAGCTGCCAAACCCCAAGTGACTTGCGTGTGAAAATCTGAACATGTTGAAAACTAAGGTGTTTTAGGTGAATTTCATCTCAGGCTGCTAATATGTAGGGAAGAGACCAATGTTCTGAAAGGACTCTTCCCACAGCTCCCTGCACAGCACCAACGGGGACATGCCTGAGCAAGGACTGGCTCACTCAGGTAGCTAGGAGGTCCTGTATGGGCTCCTGCCCAGGGAGCCAGCGGGAGGGAGTGCGGGGGGGCGGGGGGGAGGAGACTCCTCTTGTCATCGCATCCTGTTCATTTGAGAGACTGAAAGGAGGGAGAGGCCCACTTACCCCTCGGGCTTCTAGTAAGCCAGGTACAGTGCAGGTGACTTTTCCGATGTCTGCAGCAGGTCCTCATGTTAAACATCTCACAGCCTGTACCTTCCCAACTTGACGTGCAGAGCACCTGACTGTGCCTTCTTGTTCAGTGAGTCCTCCCTCCTGCCATGTTGTGACCTGGGTAAAATCTATGTCTTGTGGTTCTTTTACTGAACTGGGGTTCTTTTACAGAACGTGATGATTACCAAATTACGATGCTCAGTAAGTCTTTCCCGGGCAAATAGACACACTGGCTCAGGGAATCCACAGGTCAGCCACAGGAGACGCTTCTGCCAATTTCATAGACAAGGGAGGGCCATGGAGATGAAGTCATTTCTTCAGCAGTTTACAAGTAGGAAGTGGTATATCTGGCATAAAAATCAGTTTTATTGACTTAAAATTTTTGCAGACTTTCACTAATAAAGATTGTAAAATAAAATTGCAATAATTAAATACTGCAGAGGAGAAACTTGCAAACAATATCTT